>NC_133010.1:427500-1627500 GCF_048564905.1 Vicugna pacos | reverse complement strand
GTATCTTGAATCTGTTCCAGTGCAGCTAGTGATGCTTTCCGTATACAGAGCAAGTCTCATCAAAATGACAGAGATCACTCTTAATAACTTTGTTGTTTCTTGGGTTTTATCTTTAAAATATGTTAATTCAGATATTGGTGGATTAGAGAGAGAAAGTGTTCCTTTCACCTCCTAGAGACTGTGAAGCAAGCTTCCAGAGAGAACACATCAAGATGAACATTAAGTTCTTGAATATAATTGACAATGTTTTTCCGTGGGCCTTATGTTTTAAAAAATGTTGAATAATAACTGTATCTATTAAACAGTAATTACACTGACCTGATAATTACTGTTTATCCACTTTAATAGTGATCTCAATTTTGTTTTTGTTTTCAAGGGCTTCTAGTAGAAAGTGAAAGAAACTGTTGTGATTTTGTGCTGCTAATTGTCAGGAGAGGTCGTTGTACAGGAACTTAGGTGCTCTTCACTGATCCTGATGAATTTTTTTGGCTATGTTTTTGTACTTGTGTTTTGGTTATTATAAATGAGGTACATACTAACACCCTAAAAATTACTATAATGTGCTGAACAACAGCAAAGTGGACTTCTAATCAGTAGGTAGTAGCCAGTTTTTCTGTATGAATTTATATAATTTTAGCACAACGCAGCAAAATTTGAGAGTTGAGAATTTTAAATATCTTTGTCACAGATACATAATTTCCGTGACATTCCTTGACAGTAAAAAATTACTGATTTTATAAAATTGTGGTACAATATACATAACATAAAATTCACTATTGTAGCCATTTTTAAATATTCAGTTCAGTGGCAATGAGTACATTCACACTGTTGTGCAATCCACCACCATCCATCTCCAGAACCATTTCAGCTTCCCAAACTGAAACTCTGTACCCGTTAGACTGTTACTCCCCATCCCTCCTCCCGACTCAGCCCCGTTAACCATTCTCCTTTCTGAATTTGATTATTCTATGTATCTTGTATAAGTGGAATCAAGCCATATTTGTCCTTTTTTGTCTAGCTTATTACATTTAGTATTACGTCTTCAAGATTGATCCATGTTGTGGCATATGTCAGAATTTCATCCTTTTTGTTTTTTTAAATGGAAAGATAACCAGTGTGCAATATTGTGTCAATTTCTGGTATATAGCGTAATGTTTCAGTTATACATATACATACATAGATTATTTTTCATATTCTTTTTCATTATAGATTACTGCAAGATACCAAATGTAGCTCCCTGTGCTATACAGAAGAATCTTGATATTTATTCTGTTTATCGAGTAGTTAGTATCTGCAAGTCTTGGACTCCCAATTTATCCCTTCCCACCCCTTTTCCCCCTTGGCAACCATAAATGTGTTTTCTGTCTGTGAGTCTTCTTCTGTTTTGTAAATAAGTTCATTTTTGTAAATGAATTTTATTCATTTTTAAGGTTAAGTAATAATCCATTTTATGTATATACCACATTTTGTTTATCCTTTCATTCATCCATCCGTGGGTTGCTTCCACCTTTTGACTATTGCGAATAATGCTGTTAGAAACATGAGTGTGCAAATTATCTTTTTGAGTCCCTGCTTTCAGTTCTTCTGGGTATACACTGAGAAGTGGGATTGCTGGATTAAGTGGTAATTCTATTTTTAATTTTTTAAGGAACCACCGTATCATTTTCCATAATGGTATATCATTTTACATTCTCGCCAGCAGTGCACAAAGGGTTGCAAGTCTCTACGTCTTCACTAACGCTTGTCATAGTCTGTTTTCTTGGTAGTGCCCAGCCTAGTGGGTGTGCGGTAGCATCTCAGTGTAGTTTTGATAGGCATTTCCCTAATGATTAGTGATGCTGAGCATCTTTTCTTGGCCTTATTGGCCATCTGTGTGTCTTCTTTGGAGAAATGTCCATTAAAATCCTGTGCCCACTTTTGAATTGGATTGTTTTCCTATGACTTGATGTTTTCAAATAGCCCTCCTGAGGTTCAGAGAATCACTTGGTAGGTGATTTTTAGATTGTTTTACCCTTTGAACACACTGACGCATTTCTTGGACTCCTTAGCCCACACATTCCTTTAAATACCTTTACCCTAATTCTGTGTAGATTATTTGTTTTTGGAACTTCCATAAATGCTTGGTTGGCTTTTTGATATTTAGCTCAGCTAAACCTTAATTACTATTTTTGTACTGTCAGTATGTGTTCAGCCAATTTGGCTGTTAGGTTTGTTGCATTTATTGCATTTTTATTTTTCAGTTTATTGTTATGAACGTAATTTCTGCAGACATTACATGAAAGATTGAGGGAAAAGTAGGAAGAATGCTTCCCCAAGATCACTGTAGTGATTTGTGGGTGATATGTCTGGAGAAGTCAGTTCATTGAATTCCAGTGAAGATAAATTTCTCAGTAATAGTCTCGTAATTACCATTTAGTGTCAGATCCAATTCTGACTGTATACTTAAGAGTTCTGGAGTATTTGCTAATTACAGGGCACTGTCCTAGTTCCTAAGGGTTACACACAGATGGCTAAAACACAGTCATCACCCAAAGAACTGCAGTCTCTTGAAGGAGACAGATAATGTAAATTAAAACTTCTAATGCAGGTAGAATTGTGTTTTACAAAAGAGGTACAGTGAGAGTGGCAAAGGATTGTAGGAAATTAGGGAATTATTTGTAACTGATGGATCCGAGGTACTTTCATGGAAGATGTGACATTGAAACTAAGACTGGAATGATGAATAGGAATTTGAGAGGCAGAAGCAAGGGAAGTGTCCTGTAGGTTGAGGGGGAACATGATCGTGAAAGCTCCTGGCTGGTCCCCTTGGGGAGCAGGAGATGACCCAGTGATACAGGAGTGGGAGGTGAGAAGGTGTAGCGGAATGTTTCCTGTGTTTACTTAGGGTCAGAGGTTGGCTGACATTCTGCTTTTAAAAAAACAGGCATCTTTGATGGCTTTTGTGAGACCAATGTGTTTGGCTTTGTGTTGAAGAGAGCTCTCATGTTGGTATAAAAGGGAATGAGGAAGGCAGGATTTGGACAGTGTAACGAAGGGGCGGCTGTAGGAGTGCAGTCGAGGTGTGGAAGGGCCCCTGGGGTGAAAGGAGTGGGCGTATGAGAACTCGGTGGTAGAAGTAACAGCATGAATAGTTTGTCTGAATGTGCGGATGAGGGGCAGACAGGAAGGCATCACAGATCGCGGAGATTTATAAACGGGCTGACTTAAAGTGTTAACCTGTTAATATGTTATGTGTGCTTCTCTATTTTCTTAGCAGGAAAGTAGTATTCTACTTTATTAATCTTTTCAGAGACTAATCGGGGATTTTTTAAAACTTCTGTTGTTTCTCTTTTGTTTCTTTCTATGACATTCTTTTGTGTACTACTTTTTGTTTTATCGTAGCTTAATGGGTATTTCTTCTTTACTCACTAGAAACTCTCAGTTTATGAATTTTTATTGAGGTTCCACAAGCTAGTGGTGTCATTGTCATTTTGTTCTAAATATTTTGTGTGTAGTTACACTTGTCAATTTCTGGTGTATACTGTTCTTTATATGTTCATATTACCTTTTGTGTCGTGTATACACATAATTCAGGTGCATAACAACTTTTAAAATAAAAAAGTGGAAAAAAATGAATGACCCTGGTTCAGTAGTGCCCCAAATGGGCCACTCCAAGAGTGGAAAGTCATATGTTTGCACATGATACTGTAAAGTAGCGTACTACTAGGGTTTGAACTCATTATTTATTACCAAGTTTTTTTTTCCCCATCTTACTAGGATCTTCAGACGCCAGGAACAGGATTGTGAAGGTTTATCTTTTATTTCCTAGATTACCTGGAAGTATCAACTTCATGAAGTCACTGCGTTTCTATTAGAAAAGAAAGGAGATGTTCATGGTGCCTTCTTAACCAGGAGGCCACCCACGCTCAGCTCCTGCTGTGCCTAGAAGACCTGTCAGGAAGGACGCCAGGAGGGGGCTGCAGAACAGTGACCGACCTTGGGTCACTGCTGGGCCCAGGCAGCAAGAAGCAATGAGTCCCTGTGGGCAGGAGGCCGGCATGTGCACGGACAGCAGAGCAGAGGTGCTGGCACCAGGAGGCCGGGCGGGCACTGGGGTGCAGACTTCAGTCTCCCTTCTCCACCCAGTGGCCTAGCTCTGCGTGGGGCAATGGCCAGCCAGGGGCTTTAGGAAGGGTGGGAAAACTGAAGTTAGAGGCAGAAGGAAATTCCCAGGATTCACGTGGGGGCAAGTCCAGGGTGGGTGGTGCTGGCTTCCTGAGGCCAGGACAGCTCTGCTGCATCCCCACTCACCTGGGCCAGGAGCGCCCCCTCCCCTGGGTGTGAGCGGGTGGCACACGGACAGCACCCTTTCCCTGAGCAGGGCAGGCCATCCCAGGGTCATGAGATTGGGGTCAGTCTGTGAGTTCAGGGGTGGGTACTCCCGCCTCCTCACTGTGACCCTGTCTGAGCCTCAGTTTTTTCACCTTGAAATGGGGGAAGGGTAACAGTGCCAGCCTGGCCAAAGCAGGAGGCAGTGGTGGGTCCAGGCTTTAGCTCCAGGAGAGTCTGGAGGGGTTAAGGGAGGAAGGGAGCGTCCTAGCAGGAGTGCAGGTGGGGGACTGAAGGGGGGCACCTGAGGGGCCATGTGACAGGCAGCAGGGTGGGTGGGGCAGAGAGGAGGCAGTTGGATGTCCAAGTCACAGCCAGAGACTGAGGTCTGACCCCATCCTCATCCTCCAAAAAATAGGCCACTCTTGATGTGAGGAGGCAGAGGTGGGAGGGGTCTCTGCACTGACATGGGCTCAGGTTCAGAGAGTGGGGCTGCAGGGAGGCTGGGAGATGCCTGGAATGACCTTTCTCCTCTGCCCCACTGTTCTGCATCTCCTCTGGCTGGGTTTGTAGATCCTTCCCTGAAAGATGGGGTTGGGGAGGGGTAAGGTCAGAGAGGCCACAGAGGCCCAGAATGGTAATGACCCCCATGGCCACCATGGGGCTTGCAGGCAGGCCCAGAGCCCATGGGGCCATGCCAGTCTGTCCGTCCAGATGGGCACAGCCAAGGCTACTGTTGCCTGTGGCCCTGGTCTGGGCTGCCCACTGCTCCCACCCAGGCCTAGGTGGGAGAGGGTATGCCAGGCCCCTGGCTTCCTGTCACCCCCTGCCCTTGCAGGTGAACAACACTGGCAGATGGCAGACAGGTGCACAGAGCAGGTGCTTGAGAGCAGGGCCAGAGCCTGTGTCAGGGCCCCAAGCTCGGGGTGGGCACTGCCCCCAGCATGCCCGAATCCCAGCTTCCCCATGGGGCTCACAGTCCCCTCTTCTGGTTTCTCTTTCAGCCGCTGCTGGCAGCCCCAGGCCAGCATCCGGGCCCCGGATGTTAGGAGTCAGTGCTGCCCCCTTGGTCATCTGAAGCCCTCTCTTCCTCCTGCCTCGGCTCAGTCTCTGTGACCTAGCCCTAGCCTTGCCTCTGCATTCTGGCATGCCAAGGCCTGGCCCGTGCCTTCCTGCCCAGCCTGTGGAACCCCGGCAGCCCCTCCAGCTAGGATGAAGGGCCAGGCGCTGCCCCGGGCGCCCTTTGGATTTTCCATCCGCTGCTGTTGCTGCTTCTGGGACACCAGGCTTGTGTGTCCTCGGGGGCAGACGTTCCTGGGGCTGAGCCGTGTCCCATGCTGATGCAGGGCAGGTTCTTCAGGTACTTCTTGGCGGCTGCTGAGTTCCTTTCCAGCACCTCACGCTGCTCCTGGATGCTACGCAACCCAGACCCGCACCAGCACAAGCTCTACATGAGGGTGGCCAAGGCACCGCCTGCAGCAGCCCCGCCCACATCCACACTACCAGTTCGACTCCTTCCTGGAGTCCGTGCGCACCTACCTGGGCAGGGAGAGCTGTGATGAGGTGCTGAGGCTCTGTGACCCTTTGGGGCCCCTGGCCTTCCTGCAGGCCAGCAGGCAGTTCCTGCAGATGAAGGGACAGCAGCCTCCCCAAGACAGTGACTGCAGGCCCTAGAGTGGGGCACTCCCACCCCAACAACAACCTCTCCGTGGAGCACCTGGTCACGGGCAACCGCAGCTGCAGAGACGTGGCTGGTGGCCCTGAGAACTGCCTCACCAGCCTGACCCAGGACCGGGGCGGGGATGCGCCCCAGGTGAGTGACCGGTGGGGAGAGGCCCAGGGGGCAGCCCTCTGGGCAGAGGGCAAGGGGGAGAGGGTGTCCTCTTCAGGCGTGGCCTGGCCACCCGTCCCTGAGGGCTCCGTCGGGGAAGCCAGTTGCACTGTGAGAATAGGGACCTGGGGTGCCTGCCTTCGGCCCCCAGGGCCAGGCGTGGTGCGGCACACTGGGAGGTGCTTGCTGAGTGTGCAGGGAAGGATGGTCTGGTTTCTCCTGGCATAAGGGAGTGTTTCATTTCCGGCTGGGCAAAGGTCCCTCCTCTTTTGCAGGTAGGATGATTCTGATGGGCCAGCAGGCTGCCGTGGCCTGTGGCCTGTGGCCTGTGGCCAGGGTCTGCAGGGGCCTCCTGGGGCTTGGGAGAAAAAATGAGAGTGGGCTGTCGGGAAGTGTGGTCAGGAGATGTCCTTTGGGGTTTGCACGTGTTGTGGCTGCACAAATCCTTACCAAGCAGCTAGTTCCCCAGTGCTTGTGAAGTGTTCTGGTGCCAGGGACGAGGTGCAGTGAAGAGGCAGAAGGAAAGCCCTTTGTGTCCTGGAGCTGCCTTCTGGGTCGGGGGAGGGGGAAGGTGTTAACAGCCAAACACAAGAAGCAGGGGTCAGGTGAAGGGGGGAGGTTCCCTGGTGTCGGAGTGTCCCTGCTGTGTGTCATCTGGAGTCAATGGCTGTCTTGTTCAGGGGGCCATGTTCAAGATTCTGGAAGAGGTGTAGGCAAGCCCTGTGGGTGTCAGAGGCAAAGGCGGGGATACTTGTGTGCTGGGCGGGTCCCAGCAAGGAGGGGCTGGGGCAGTCTGTCTTTTTAGCATTTGGTTTCCTTGGTGAGAAGGCCACCCCTACAGGAGGGCATGAGCAGTGGGCTGGGACCCCGGCCGGGCCTCCATGGCAGCAGGGCAGGTGGGGAGCCCCCCTTTGCAGAAAGCCCAGGATGTTGCAGGAGGCCGGAGCCTTAGCCAGGGCAGGAAGGGCAGCAGGTGCCAGGCTAGGCTTGGGCGTTCATGCTTCCTGGCCGTCACAGGGCCAGATGACATGGTCCAGGGCCCTTGGCCTCTCCTGAGCCAGTGGCACTGATGGGTTCCACAGAATAGCCTCTGTAGAGGCACAGAATAAGCTAAGTGGGGTCACAAAGGAAGCTGGTTATCCTGGACCTGTTTCTACTGATGGCCCAGGCTGAGGACCCCAGATTAGAAGGGTCTGTGAAGCAGCAAGGTGACGGAGAGGATCAGGAGAGGAGGGAAGAGGTGGCCAGAGCCCCGGGAAGGGGGTGCAGGTGTGGCATCGAGGACACATCAGAAAATTCCCATCTCCCATCAGGGATCAGGCCCCCAGGGCTGTTCGGGCTGGGCAAGGTAGAGGTCACTGTGACCTTGGCTGGGGCAGCTCCCTCTCCTTCCCCCAGGCTGGCGTGCTGGCGGGAGTGGTCCTCAGCGGGTAGGGAGGAGGTGAATGGAACAGACTATAGACGGCTCTTTTGAGGAGCAGAGATGCAGGGCAGTGGTTGGTTTTGGAGGTGGGAGGGTGCAGGAGGACCAGGTGGGTAGTGGCCTAGCTTTACATCTTATGTGGCAACACTCCAGTGCTCACCTGGTCCCTGAGGCTCAGTGTCTTTGCTGGCAAAATGCCACCTGCTTTGTGGAGTGCTGGGTCACAGTGGACATGATGGCCCTGGGGCTTGGCCCACACTGGAGCTGGTCTGTGTTAGCATGAGGGCAGGGAGAGTGCTGAGGAGAGACCGGATACACCCAGCAGTGCAGAGCTCTCTGAAGAAGATCAAGAAGGCAGGGCTGGTGTGATATGTGTGCTGTTGGTGCTGCAGAAAGCTGGTCCAGTCGGGAGGAAGGAGCAGGGTCTGAGGGGTAGGGGTGGAGCTGATGAACTTGTGGATGCAAAGGATGTGAGTATGGAGGAAGGAGGTGGGTGGACCACTCCCAGATTCCTGGCTGGCACTGAGGACGTTAGCCAAGGTGGTGAAGCAGTGGGAGGAATGGGCTGGGGCGGAAGATTCAGAGGTCAGAGTGGGCTTGGATGTGAGAGGCCCATGGGTGGGAATGTCGTTGGAGGACGGAACTCTGGGACCTAGTGCCCCAGGATAGGACCAGGTCAGGTTCAAATCCCAGCCTGACGCACGCACACAGTGAGTGTCCCTGGGCCCAACCCATCAGCTCCTCCATCCCCTCAGACCCCTCGTCTTTAAAACTGAGAGTAAAAACATCTTTTTCCTTGTTTGTCATGAGGAATGAGAACTGGGGTGAAAGTGTTTCTAAGCAGTGTTACTGATGAAAAGTCGCCTGTATCTTTGTTCATTATCTGGTAGGGAATCTGGAGGGCTGGGGCAGGGAGAGGGAGGTTAGGAGATGGGGATGGGTACCATGGCCGCGCGCAGAGATTCTGAGAATGGGAATGCTGGGGAGTGGTGCTGGAAGGGGGCGGGCAGAACTGTGCCTGTGTGTGTGTGTGTGTGCACGTACTTGTGCTCCTGCATCCACGTGTGTGTGTGTGTGCTGTGTGTTGTGCAAGCATGTCTGTCTTCACGCATCCATGTTTACAAGTACTGTTGTGCGTGTACACGGCATGTGTGTGTGCATTCACATGTGCATTGCCAGCATATATTGTGTGCTCAAGGGGTGTGTTTGCATGTGTGCAGTGCATGGGGCACGTGTGTGCACATGGTCATGACTGCCCCCTTCCAGCATGTCGGTATGTGCACGTGTTCATTGGGTTCTTCTGTGCATGTGTGTGAGCGTGGGAGGTACTCGTGTCCACTGTGTATGAGTACGTGTGTAGGCTGATTTCAGTAGTTGTGACAAAGCACGTGTCAGAGCTGTGTGGCAGGGCTGGGGGCCTTGGAGGAAGACGGCTCACAGGGCCTGAGGGCTGGGGCTGCCACAGTGTGAAGTGGGGAGCTCGGCTGCAGGACAGGACATGGTCACCCGGGCCCAGGGTCAGCTCAGACCCCCATATGTGTGCCCGAGACTCCGAAGGCCTTGATGCTCTGAGACCTTGGGAATGAAAATCATCTTGGTGGTGGTGACAGCAGCTGCGTCTGAGTGTCTCCTTTGTGCAGGAAACACCACCTGTTAACCAGTTTACTCCTCCCAGCAGCCCAGGGGTTGGCTCCCCAGCCAGGTGGCCACCTGCACAGGGCCTTTGCATGGGCTGTTCCCCATGCTGAAACACTCTTCCCCACATGCCCACGGGGCCCCTTCCCTCAGCTTGCTTGCCCTGAGCCCCTGACCATGCTGCTTCAAGTGGCAGCAGCCCCAGCCGCATTCTCACTGTATGCCGTGTCTTTTTCTCTTCCCACATGGCATTGCCTGTGAACACTGGATAATTCCCGTGTCCTTATTCTCTGTTCTTCCACGATGTACCCCCAACAGGGCAGGGAAGTTTGCCCTGCTGGCTGATGAAACCCGGTACACAGTAGGCCTGCATTAATACTTATGTAGTGGAATGAGGGACAGAGAGGTTAAACAGCAGTCAAGGCCACACAGCTTGTAAGGAGAGACAGAGGTAAGAGTCAGCTCTTGTCAGCTGGTGGTCCCACCTGGGGTGTCTCCTGCCCAGCACTCTACTGGGAGAGAGTGTGTGTGTGTGTGTGTGTGTGTACGCATGTGTGTCAGGGTGGGGTGGCATGCAGACTAGAGAGGTCCAGCAGTCATTCAGAAGACACACAGCTGAGCTAGGCAGGTGCTTGTCCCAGTTCTTGCTGTCTGAGCCTGTGCCAGGGAGCTTCGCCCCTCACACTGCCTAGGGGAGGCTGTGTCACCTGTGTTCCTCCATCCCCAGCCAAGCTGGGAGTCAGCAAGAGGCCCAGGCCAACACGTGGCCTGTTTTTAGCCCTGCCACCACCCGGCCTGTCCAAATGCCACGTGGCCACATCACATGTCTGTCTGGCAAGTGTTTCTCTGGCCAGAGCAACTGTCCCCTCTCCTCCACCTCCACCCCTACCCGGGGGCCCCTCTGCAGCTGCCCTCCTGCTCCCCCGGCCTCTCAGTTCTGTGTCCCTCTCCCTCTTATGGTAGTCTTTTGTGCATTTTCCTACCCCTGGCCAGATGGGCCAAGTCAGGACCCATGGGTGCTGGGGTGGGAGGGACTGGGGACTTGGTGGGGGAATTAAGAGAGCTGTCCTGTCCCCTGTGGTCCTCATTTGGACATCCACACAAGGGGCTGAGGAGGAACTCCCATGCCCCAGGACAAGCCATAAATTCAGAGTCCCTGGACCACGCCCTGGATGCCTGGGGAACCAGCCTGGTGGGTGAGGGCAGGGCAGGAATGGACAGGGGTTGCCCCACTGCCTCTGCTGCCCCACCTGCTGTGCTGGGGAGAGCTCTGCCCAGGGAGTAGGAAGGCCTAGCAGGATGCGGGTCTCTCCCAGGGCCCTCATCCCGGCCCACTGGGGCCACAGGGACCAGGGAGGCCACAGCCTCCAGGCTGGGGCGCCAGGGTGGAAGGAAGCTGGGAGCCCTCTCACCATGTGCCATCTCTCCTGGGTGGCCAAGGCTGCCTGGCCACCATTAATTGGCTCTATTCATCCTGTAATGAGACGTAAACGAGGCTTCCAGACAGAGGGGGCATTGAGCCAGGGAAGAATGGCTGCTGCTTTCTGGGCCTGGAGGGGCAGCCCACCCCATAGCCTTGTCCACTCCTCTGCTGCCCCCTCACAGCCCACCCAGCCCAGGAGCCCTGTGGCCACCCAGCAAAGGGGGTCCTGGGAGCCTCTGCTGAGCACTGCGGGCCCCAGGAGTCCTTGCGGGGACTCCCCCGGTTGTAGGTGCATTGGCCTGAATATCATTTGTCGGGTCAACTGTGAGTGGGACACAACGTTAAAGGTACAACAACGATAGCAGAAATAGAAGCCACCGCTCGCTGAGTGCCCCTCCGTGGTGGGAGCGCGGCCAAGGTCGGGGCAACCTGTGACCTGGATCAGGGCTCAGTACGAGATGGGGAGCAGCCACCACTCGCTGAGTGCCCCTCTGTGATGGAAGTGCAGCCAAGATCGGGGTGCAGTCTGTGACCTGGATCAGGGCTTGTCTGTGATGGGAGCCAGGCACCCTGTGTCCAGGATCAAAAGTCAGTCTGTGATGCAGATCAAGGCTCAGTGTGTGACCAGGGTCATGTCTAGGCCTCGGGGTCAGTCTGTCCTCTGAGCCGGTGGCCCCTGCCTGGCCTCTCCTGATCTGACCCCTCCTCTCCATACACCGTTACAGTGGTTCCCGTTTATACTGAGGGCGATGGAGAGCGTACAGCAGACACTGGAAGGACATGGAAGTAAGAAGGCAGAAAATTTTAGTTTTTTCATGAGGCGTTTTGCTTTTCAGTATAAAGGCCATATAGGCCTGTTAAAGAAAATTAGGGACATTCATAATGATGGAAGAAAAATGTAACAATTGCCCATAGTTTACCTCCCAACCCTCATCAGTTAATATTTTAGTGTATGAAATAAAAAATTTATGACATTCTTCTGAAATGATAACCTCAGGATTTGTAAGTGTGTATACAGTTATGAGTATTCTCTTTGACCGACAAAAGTTTTAATGGGTTTTGTTTTGTGCTTGATAAATTTATGTGAAGCAGTATTTTGTCACTGGCTTTCAGTGTCAGTTGTTGAAATCTATTGGTCACATTACCTGATAGCACATTTCTCTATTTGCTGATGAAGTACTTTTGGCGTTGAAAATCTGTGTGCTTTCATTTGCTGTTAACATGTTGAGAAACCAGTTCAGAGTGGTTTTACAGTTCTTCGTAGTATTGTTTAAAGGCTTTGGTGCATACCTCTAAAGTTTTTTTTGGCTTAAAAATACACGTGCTGATGGCTAAAAGAAAGCAAGTGTGGATGACTTCTCTTGGCAAAAGGTTAGTAGTCTAGAAAAATGATGTTATTGGCTAAACTGGAGTTTGGGGTTAATACATGGATTTAATTTGCATGTCTTTCTAAGTCCCTACTTGGGTAGTTAATTGAGAACTGAGTGTATCTTTAATTTCTCATTCTTTGCCTTTTCCTTTAATCACAGAAGACATTCAGTGTCTGTCTGTTGAATGAGAAAAAATGAATGATTGAAACCATCTAACCTAGCCGCCCAGATTAGATGGAAGTCCTCGGTGTTGTCAGTTCTCATTTAGAGGTGGAGATGATAGAATCCTCTTGTCTCTCTCTCCATGACCTGTGCTGGAAAGCTGAAGCTTCTTTTCTGATTTCTTGCCCTTGTCCCTTGTCCTTTTATGGCCAACCCAGTACTACTGCCTTTACTAGCTTGTTTTTATTGGCACCAACTTAGCTCCCCTAGAGACCAAGGCCCTAGTTGGCTAAGTTTGGCTAAATTTGTATTTGGAGAGTTGTCATCTGCTTTTGTGTGTAGATAATCCAAAGTTTAAGGAAGTCAGTATTTCTCCTACTACAGAGCAGAAGTTCGGGATAAGTGATAGCTTGACATGTGTAAATAGACATAAGAAATATGTGTTGCCTTTTCTTTTCTCAGTGGTGAGAGGACTGGCCAAAAATGTCCAAGTGTACAGTCCGCCAAACAGCGGGGACGTTGGCTGGACCCCGCCCCTGGCCGGTGCAACAGCGCTGCATGTGTACGCTCCCCTGGCTGGCACAAGGCCCCCGGAACCTGTAAGTACTGTTGTCAGCTCAGAGCTGGCAGAAGAATTTTGTAGATTTTATGGTGCCTCCTGCTGTGGTTGTGGCACAGGGCAGTAGATGAGTTGGTGTGGCCCTGGGTCAGGTGTACACTCATTTCCTGATGAACTTAGTCTCATTTGTGTCGTGCTTGGCAGCCTTTGAGAATACAGGCCACAAACATGCCCGCGTACAATGCTTAAGTGATTGCTTTTGATGAAGTAAATCATAAGGGTATGAACTGTAGGGTTAGTAAGCAAAAATGAATTTGGGGAAAATGCAAGTTAGCTATATATGAGTTAAAAAACCCCAGAAGTAAATCCAAATCGTTCATAGACCTTGTCAATATGGGCTTTCATTGTAACACACGTCTTTGTTAGGAACCTACCTGAAAGTTTGCCTTCATTGGCTCTTAATAGATTGCCAGTCTACCTTAGTACCATTCCATTTTCTAAGTAGATTAATAGTACAGCAGAAATTACTAATTTGAGTAGGAAGGGTATCAGAACATCTGAGGGCAAATAAACTTACAAGACTTTACAAAAAGAGGCAGGGACCATGAACAAAGATAAACACAGCTTGAGCCTGTCCGAATGTTGACCTGCATCCTGTGTGTGGCAGGACGTGTTCTGACAACACTGCTCTTATCCACTGCCTGGAGTAGCTGTTTTAATAGAGAAATCTCTCCCCGAGAAGTGTATCTTAGGTGTACATGTCGCTAACATTTGGGATGTTTTGGGGTCACTATCATAAGCCCTGGATGTTGTATGTGAGAACCTTCCCCAGGAACCTAAATGGGAGGTTGTTGAAGTAGCTAAGGGTCAAGTGTGAGCTCACATTTAATGGAGAGGGAATTTATGAGAGTAAATTACATCCAATGCTGTGGCCTGGGCAGATCTCACGAGGTAGCGCAGAGGTTGACTTCTGCTGTGTCTGGGCTCAGCCCTTTACTATAAACGTTGTAATACTGGCTAATAAAAGACTCAGTAAGCATTTGGATTGTCATCAGACAGAATTTGTCAGGTCCTCCCCTCTTGATTGTGGTGCCAGGAAACACCCACACGGGGCACTTGGAGCAGCTGATTCCAGACACACCCTATTCCGGGGACATCACTGCCCTCCACTCAGATGGAAGGGGAGTCCCAGCCCCGCCCAGGGCCAAACGCATGAGACTGAAATTCTTTCCACCCAGTTCCCTTGTGACTCAGTGAGGAAGGCTGGACAGGCGGGTGGTGAGGGGGGTGCTGAGAGCTGTCTCCACCTTGCGCAGGTGAGGGGAGGCCTCACGCCTACTTCTGCCCGGGTTCCCCACGTTCACATTCAGGCTGAAGGCCGTCTGGGCTGAGTGAGTGTCACTGGGCCATTTTCTCATCTGGGACCTTTGTTAAGGAGGTTTCTTCCCTTCTCCTGCCCTGCGGTGGGTCTTCTCACCAACTGGGCACTTTTGAAATGTGAGGGCTTGGCCTCTCTGTTTCATTCAACACGAAGTGGTCAGAGTAGCTGAAATCCCTTTCTCTCCCAGTCTGTACATTTAGGTTCCAACCTAGTCTCTGTCCCTGAAAGATCAGCATGTAACCATAGCTCTGAATGGAGCACCTTTTTTTAACACTTTTTTTTGTTGAGTTATGGTCAGTTTAAAATCTTGTGTCAATTTCCAGTGTAGAGCACAATTTTTCACTTACACATGAACATACATATTTTCATTGTCACATTCACTCTCGTTCTGAGCTACCATAAGATCTTGTATATATTTCCCTGTGCTATACAGTGTAATCTTGTTTCTCTATTCTGCATATGCCTGTCAGTATCTGCAAATTTCGAACTCCCAGTCTGTCCTTTCCCACCCCACACCCCCTTGTCAACCACAAGTTTGTATTCTGTGTGTATGAGTCTGTTACTGTTTTGCATTTATATTTTGTGTTTTTTTTAAGATTCCACATATGAATCATCTCACGTGGTATTTTTCTTTCTCTTTCTGGCTTGCTTCCCCTGGAGAGAGAGGGCAAGAAGAGGAGAGGGCAGGCCCAGGGTAGGGCAGGCAAAGGACATGACAGGCCCAGGTGAGGGTAGGCCCAGTAGGGTGCAGCCCCATGAGAGGGGAGGCCCAGATGCGGGCAGGCCATGTGAGGGGAGGCCAAGTAGATACAGGGTAGGACCAGGAGAGGGAAGGACCAGAAGAGGGCAGGCCCAGGGGTGGGCAGACAAACCTGAGGGCAGACCCAAGTGAGCGCAGAAACAGGAGAGGGCAGGACGAGGTGAGGGCAGGACCAGGAGAGGGCCGGCCCAGGAGAAGTCCTGTTAAACTTCCAAGAGATGACGTTGAGAGGCAGTGGGTATTTGAGTCTGGAATACAGGAGGGAGGTCTGGATTGGAAATAGCAGTTTGGAAGTTGTGAACTCGTCGAGAATACATAAAGCCCTAAGGCTGGTGGGGGTGGCAGGAGAAAGTAGCAGAGGCCGGAAGACTGAGCCTCAGGGGTGCTGTGTGCCAGCACTCAGGGGCTGGGACTGAGAAGAGTGGCCAGGGCCGTGGGAGGAAACCAGAGCAGCCTGAGAGCTGGGAAGCCCCGTGAGGAAAGGGCTTGAGGAAGTCGGGGAGAGCAGCAGTGGGAAGCGTGGCTGCTGGGCCGTGCGAGGAGAGGACTGAGAGGACTGAGAGCTCCCCGTGAAGTGAGCACCTGGTGGGTGGTGGGGGACCCTGTCGTGAGCAGTTGCAGGGAGTGGACACGTTTGCTTGGATGGAAAATGAGAGGAATCAGAGGAAGCGAATGGGAAGAGCTCCCTTGCAGGGGCAGGGGGCGTGTGTGCCGGAGAGCAGAGAGATGGGGCCGCAGCTGGAGTGTGGACGCGTCTTTTTTTTTTTTTTTTTTTTTTTACGATGAGGGAAATGACGGTGTATGCTAATAGAAAAGATAGGTTAAAAGGGTCAATTAGTAACACCACATTCACTTAGGTCAGGGGAGTTGCAGGTGAGGGCAGGTGTGGGCCCAGAAATGCCCCTGAGAGAGTCAGCTTCAAAACACTTGCCAGGTCCAGTCCGCTCAAGACCAGCTCCCAGGAGTGTCAGCCACTTAGGAACTCTGCCGCCCCCTGCAGTTTTGATCCTGGCAGGGCCGGAAGCCATAATTAGCCAGCTGAGGGAGGAAGGATGGAGGTGGGCAGGAAGAAGAGGCCTGACCTGCCTTCCGCCCCTCCTGCAAGTGGTCAGCCAGCAGCCTGGCCTCGCTGAGTAACTGACATGGTGTCTTCATAGTGTTATGTGATTAAAAATTCTCAAATGTTATACCATGTTCCCAAATAAACCTTGGGTTGATTATAAAGACTTAACTGGTTGGAAATAAAAGCAAAAAATGAAACGAAGTGAAGAAAGCGTGTAAACATAAGGCTGAGCCACAGAGCAGGGTCAGCAGACGTGGGGAAACACATTTTCATTTCTTCTGGAGAGCGTGTATTGGTTTCTCAAGTTTGTACTTAATGAGACATATTGCCACAGTCTCTGAAACCATGAAAACAGCTTTCTGCTGTTTGCATCCACTAAATTCCCTGGAGACTGGCTGGGGCCCAGAGGGATGTGGAAAGGAATGAACGGAGGGATAAGGCGATGTAGAGATGTCTGGTGGGGAGCTCTCTGGGGGACTGGGCCTTCAGCATCCTGTGGTTCCACCCCTCTGTAACCACAGTTGCATACAAACATGGCTTTCTCAGGGGCAAGCCTCACTTCAGGAAATACCCTGAAACACTCGGTCACCTAGCACCAACATTTGAAGGGAATCCAAAATGGCCCACAAGCAATTGCAGAGATTTGAAATGCCTTAGGCTCCCATATGCTCACTGGGCACATTGGGCCTCCGGACCTCTGTGCGCGCTCACAGGGACACTGGCTCTGGAGGGACAGTTGAGGGACAGTTGAGGGTCAGTGCTGTTGCTAGGCCACGAGTGTTCCGAACCAAACATTCCAAGCCGCTGAGCTTCGCAGCCAAGGTGTGGCAGCGAGACCTCTGTGGCTCTTCTGTAGCGCCCGCGCTGAGACCGGAAGGCGGCAAGAGGCCAGGAGGGAAGTGAGCGGTGTCGGAAGGCGATAAGCCAGATGAAGAAGGGACTTGTTAAGTTAGCGAGATGGGTGGGCTTCACCATCCATCTGAGAGAGCTCAGGAATCGTGAGAACTCCGTGCCTGGGTATTACGTCCACAGCGGTGAGCTGAAGGAGTTCCACAGAGCCGCATATTTAGGTTACAGGCGTGAAGTGCAGGAGTTGCTGTCACGTAAAAACAATGTCGTAGACAGCAGAGACAGGAGGAACAGGTAACAGGGACGGGGCGGGGCGGGGCGGGGCGGGCCTGGGAGGAGCTGCCAGCTATGGTTGTAAGACAAGAATTTTAAATTGCATTCCCACGTCAGAGATGTTGAAGTGTGAGACAATGAGCATGTTAGAATCATTGAAGTACAGTGTTCTCTCTCATCCTTGCAGCAACAGAGTAGATAAGACTATCATTCTACTTCATTGAGATGTTGTCTTTGTAAAAGAGTAACGGTAACAATAATAATATTACCTAACAGTTATTGAGCTGTTAGTTTGTGCAGGGAACTGCCAGACACTTTGCATAGCTTTTCATTTAAGCATCACAGTGGCGTCCTTTGACGCCACTACTACTTGATACCCATTTTGTTGATGAGGAAATTGAGGCACAGACAGGCTAAGTGAGAGCTATTAAGTGACAGTGTTGAAGTAGAAGTCGGACCCAAGTTGAGCTGAATCTCAACAGCTTGCCCTTTCTATTTAGACAGGTAGTTCTTCCATTAATGTGGTGAGTGATAAGAGCTAATAAATACTCTTCTTTCCCCATAGAAAGAACTAGGATAAGAAGACTAAATGTTAGTTTTAAACGGGTAGGAATAGCATGCTGTTGAATGTTTAGAATTATGTGAGTAATGTACCTTTGAACTAGTACGCTCTAATTTCCTGAAACATCCTCTCATGTTCGCAGGACTGCCCTACACTTAGCCTGCAGCAGCGGCAAGTCATCAGTGGTGACTCTCCTCATACAGTGGAAGTGTGATCTGAATGCTCGTGATGAGGAAGGCAAGACAGCTCTCATGAAGGTGTGTAGCAGCCAACCATGTCCATGTGAGGTGGATTCGATGTAATTACTTAGAATAAAAATGAATTTATCTGTTTTAAATATAACGAACTGATGGAACTTGAGGAATGTTAACTTGGAATGCCTAGCACTTACAGTCTGTTTCTTGGCGTGATACCAACAGGCTGTAGAATGCCAGGAAGAAGTATGTGTCACTATCCTGCTGAAACGCGGTGCTGACCCAAATCTTAAGGACAACTGTCAGAACACTGCTCTGCATTACGCTGTCTTGGCTGAAAATACATCAATTGCAGCAGAGCTGCTCTGCTATAATGCAGATATCGAGGCGATAAACGAGGTATAGCTGAACTGACTTTATTTACAAGATATTTGAAATATAGGGTCTTTTCTAGCGACAGGTGTTTTATTTATAGTAATACGTATACTGATGACATCAGGTCCTGTTATCATGGAAACAACTCCGAAGCCAAGGCCAGGGGCTAGATGTAGTGCCCACAGAAAGGGCAGAGCTCTGTCGCCCAGCTGCACTTCTACCCCAGAAGAAACAGCTTCCCATTAGGAAGTGCCTGGGAGTGGGTGGTAGGCTCAGAGCCTACAGAAGGTGAAGGCTTGTGGGCAGTGAAGTGATGGCAAGGGCTGGCTTCCTGCCTGGGGATGGGTGGGAGGAGGAAGGAACCCAGTACCCAGCAGAGGGAGCTGGGTCACTGCACCTGGGCAGGGGAGGCGGCAAACCACAGGCCCTGAGCACCCCAAGATCCCAGGTTCTAGAATCTGGGCAAGTGAGGTCAGGTCATGTTTGACAGCCAGCAAGGGTATTCACTTGTGCTGGTGACCACATGGCCCTCCATGTACATCTCGGGGTCTTCCATGCTCAGCCTGGTGTAGCTCCCCTGCAGGGCTGTGGCTGTGGGTGGGGAGCAAGTGATGGCGAAGCTGGTCCTCCTTTTTCTCCTGGCTCTCCGCTGGAGATTTTGATTGAATAAATCTACTCAGGTCTGACACAAGTATTTAGAAATACTTCCCTGAGATTCTGATACAACCCTTGGTTAAGGACTATTGAATGGATACGTGTAATACATGTAAATTCACAGATCTCAAAAATAAGACATCACTGGAAGAGCAGGGGTTTGATAGATGCCGCTTCTTTCAGTGCTCTCCTTTCCGGCCATGTTAGCCTGACTTTTATCCTTCTCTTCCTCTGTGATTGAGGAGTTTACTGATAATATTACTGGCAATATCTATTGCCTTGAAGAATAGCTCCTTTTCCCTTCTAACCACTGATCATTCAGTGGCACTCAGACAGTCTTAGAAACTTGGTTGTGGTGAGTGATTAAATAAGTAGAGTCGGACCCTTTAAAGATTTTGCACCTTTTGTTCCCATCCAGGTCATTAGGTCAACAGGGTGTTTCTGATTGCAGTAATAGGAAATCATGAGCCTTCTTTTGGTTAAAGCTGTGTGACGGACTCCTGCAATATATCTGTTAGATTCAGTGAGCCCTAGCATAATCAAGATGACAGTTTTTTTAAAATTTAAGTCTAATTGATTTACAGTGTTGTGATAGTTTCTGGTGTACAGCAAAGTGATTCAGTTATATATATATATATGTATATATATATATATTTTTATTCAGTTATATGTATTCTTATTCAGTTGTATATACATTCTTAGTTACATATATATTCTTATTCAGTTATATGTATTCAGTTATATATATATATTCTTATTCAGTTATATATATATTCTTATTCACTTATATGTATTCAGTTATATATATATATTATTCAGTTACATATATATTCTTATTCAGTTATATATATACATATATTCATATTCTTTTCCATTATGGTTTATTACAGGATATTGAGTACGGTTCGCTGTAGTATATACAGTAGGACCTTGTTCATCTATTTTGTATATAGTAATTTGTATCTGCTAGTCCAAAACTGCTAATTTATTCCTCTCCCACCCCCTTTCCCCTTTGGTAACCATCAGTTTGTTTTCTATGTCTATGAGTCTATTTCTGTTTTGTAAATAAGTTCATTTGTATCGCATTTTTAGAATCCACATATTAAGTGATATCCTATGGGATTTGTCTTTCACTTTCTGACCTCACTCAGTATGATAATCTCTAAGTCCTTCCATGTTGCTGCAAATGGCAGTATTCCATTCTTTTTCATGGCTGAGTTGTATTCCATTATATATAAGTATACCATGCAAGATGGCAGTTTTAAACATCAAGACCCATGACATTAGTAACAAATTGGAATTGTTTTAATAATTTAGTTTCAGCCATCTCATGAACTAATTATCCATTTGATTAACAATTGGGGAGAATTAGATACAGGTAGATTGTAGTTTTAGTAGTCATTGGAAAAATTCTTGAAGCAGGTATTTTGAGCCTTTTTTAAATGTATTTATTTTACAATATACTTTTTTAATTGAGGTATAGTCGATGTACTATATTATATATTACAGGTATACAGTTGAGTGTTTCACAAATTTTTAAGGGTTATGCTCCACTTACGGTTATTACAAACTATTGGCTCTATTCTCCATGTTGTGCAGTACATCCTTGTACCTTATTTTTTGCCTGATTGTTTATACCTCTTAATCCTAATTATCCATTTGATTAACAATCAGGAAGAATACAGATAGATTGTAGTTTTAGTAGGCATTGAAAAAATTCTTGAAGTGGGTATTATGTGTCTTAATCACAATTTTTATTACATGTTGGGGCCCAGTGTTTTCGTAAGACGTATGATTCTAAACAAAGGCAAGGTTTTACATACAAATACTTGATTTATACCCAACTGTTTGGAAACACAGCAAACATAAAAACACAAGTGGGCTGTAGACTAAACATGGCCCTGGATATGTTCAGTTTGTCTCCACACATTGAGTCAACATTTCAAATTTAGGAGACTTGTGCAGAGATCTACACTTCAGAACTTCTAAAGAATCAAATCTGGTCCCCCTTGAGCCCAGGCTCCTATGTGGTCTGCTCTGCAGAGCTGGCCCCTTCTCGGTGGGGTGTGTGTTCTCCAGTTTGCTGTCCTCACTTGTGACCTTCACTTACTCGGGCTACCTATGTTGCCTCTGTAAGCATTTGAATTTCCAATTCTTGTGGTATATTTTGATATGTATTTCAAGATTTTAAAGACAGTCTATATTAATTTACAGTCTACTTCATATTTTATAATAATTCCTTAAGAGTGGGATGGAATTTTTCAAATTAGATTTTGTAAGTTGGTTTAAGAAAAACTTTTTCTTTACATGCAAATAGTCATATTCGCATTGAAATGTCTGCAAGCTTTATGAGATTAGTCGTAGTTGTAATTGGATAGGTTATGCATGTTGCAGAGAGTATGGTATCTTTCTCCTCAGCATGGCTCCTTAGAAATGTAGTTGATTCAGTAGCTGAATGGTTCTCTCTGGAGCAGTGTTTAGAGTGCCAGGAGGAGTAGTTGAGCAGTAAGGTAACTAGAGAATGCCTGATACACGCTGCGATAGAAGCGAAGGTTCTTCGAACCAGCAAATGTCTGAAGTGAGTTTCAGAGAATGACTTCACAGGGAAACTTTCAAGGAGGTCAAGGAGGAACCTTTTAAAGAGAAGGAGCACAGAGGGGCGAGGAGGAAGGGGCTACTTTTTATTTATAGTGTATGTGTAAGTTCAGAAACTTAAGTTTTTAAACTCAGTTTTGAAATTTATATGTAATTTTACACATTGTCAACTGTTTTTAATATTTTACAGTATAAATACACACCACTTTTACTCGCCATCAGAGAGAACAAAGAAGAAATGGTCAAATTTTTGATAGAGAATGGGGCAAATGTACATGCAGTCGACAAGCTGCAAAGGTACAATAGTGTGTTCTCTCTCTCTTTCATTTTAAATCTTAATGTTGTTCTAAAGTAGTAACAGCCAATCAGAAAGGTTAACCTAATAAAAAGAGGATTAACTTAGAATCAACACATCATCAGTTAGGCTGAAAAGGAATTGTTCTGCCTGGTGTTACAAAGAACAGTATGCAGCAGGATTCATCTTCCTTTATGATAGTGACTGATGTCATGTGCAACCTGATTGTTTTGGTCATACAATCTTACAGTAGTTCAGGGGTTTCATTTTAGTTTTATTAGTATGAACTCTAATTTTAATTTACCTTATGAGACAGTGTTGAATTACTTCATTCTTTTATAATTTGTTTTAACCTCTTCTTGGTATATATTTTTTTCTTAAAAGATGCATAGTAAACAAAGAGGAGTTTGTTTTGCTTTTTGGATGACTGCTTTAAATTACTTTCTTTGAAGGATACTGATGTTATTAGGTTGTCATTAAGTGAGTATCACTAAGAGAGTAACTTACCAGATACTGTGGGCTCATCAGTTTTTATCCTTTTCATTTCTAGTACATTTTGATGTTTTTATTTTTAATTGATAATGGTAGAAGGAAGAAAAATAGCTTTAGTCATTGAATAAACATTCCCATTAAAGAAGACAAGTCATTGGTGGATGATAAAGAGGAAAGAGCTGGGCTTTAGAGTCAGACGAGGTTGAATTCCCAGCTCTCCTGCTGGCCAGGGGTGTTACCTGGGGGACATGACTTAGTACCACTCAGTATGTTTCCTGACACGTAAAGGAGGGTCGTAGTACATCCTTCAAGGGTGGTTGTGCCTGAGAAAGACCATACGCAGACTATTCAGGTTAGTGCCGGGCACATGCTCCTCAGCGTGATTCACTGCAGCCGTGACTATTTTTGTTGCCGTTTTTATTCATATTACTGTTTTCAGCCTGCAAACAGCTTCTCCTAACCTGACCTCTAGCTGATTTTCAAGTATTATACTTCAGACGAGGGAAGAAATGGGGAATCCTTTATTTAAATCTTTACCTGCTTCAGATAAGTGACCTCAGCGTCCTTTCTTGTCCATCAGAGGACTTTAAATTAGCCACTTCTACTGTGTGCTACCCAAGTAAGACAGGAGGCTTCTTTTTTGTCCCTCCATTTTGGCCTTGGAGGTAATTTGCAAAGATGAGCACTCGAGCATGTAAGTGGTGAGTTCTCCAGGGGTGGGCAGGATATTAACTTGGTAAAATAGATCAGATTAACTGTCTAAGTTGAGCTATCTAAGTTCCTAAGAGTGAAGTTGTCTCTTTTATTCTAGATCAGCACTCATGCTGGCCGTACATCATGACTCACCGGAGATAGTCAAGCTGCTGCTTGAGAAACGTGTTAATACTGATTTGCTAGATTTACACGGATGGTTTGCTGGACGATATGCTTGTTATAATGGTTTTAAACAGTAAGTGTTTACATTAAAGTGCCAGTTATCTCTAAACTGAGGTTGGAAATGACCTGTTACTTGTAATGAGACAGGTAAGAGTTCCTAGTTGGGAGCAGGCACTTTGGGGATGGCAGTGAGACCCTTCACATCATCAGCTGGAAACCATCCAAAGGCCAGACTAGTGAGATGGAGCAGTGGGCACAGGGTTCTTTATCTCAGGGTTTGTAAGACCTTTATCCTTAGGGTCCTGCTGTTCTTCAGTTCATTCCAGTGTAATCCCAATGCATGGGGTACAAATAATGTCACATACCTGATTTTTCTAACGAGTTATTTGGGTCTTGAAATGTTTAGTAGAGCAGAAAATCCTGTATTTTCCTTTGAGGACTTTCTTCTATAATCTTCCTCTTGAATTTTCCAGGAACCTAAGGGATTCCCTGGGGCCACAGTGACAGTCCTCTCCCACAAGGCACAGGGGCGGGGCGAGGGCATGCTAATCGTTCTCTTGTTTCCCTTGATTCTGTTGCTGCAGCGTTGGTACTAAAACTAGTTTTAACAGGATCTCCTTGGCAGCTGAGTCTGGGGTCTGGATGTTGCTGTCTAAAGACCTTTAATAAAATTTTAAAAGAAGAAAAGGAAAAAGAAACTGGTCCTGCAGTCGGGCCGTGATTGACCTCTGCTCCAGGGACGCCCGTACTGATCCAGTTTCCGCGGTCTTCGTGGCCATCGACACGTAAACTTCTGCGTGACGGCTTGTTTAGTTCTCATACATACGCTTGTATGAGGTCATATATGTATAAATGAGTTTAGCTGCAAGTTATATACTAGCTGAGGTGCCCTGAATTATAAACCATGAAGAACAGCTAATCACTGTAATTTGTAACATTTTCTGAAAACTGCCACATTTAAATGTTACACCTATGAAAGAAAACACACATTGGGTTTTATTTGGGATTCTCAAGTAGTTCCAGCATTTAAGTTCAGGAAGAAATTATTCCATTCTGCCACTAATTCTCTGAGCATCTGGGGGATACATTATTTCATTAAATCTTCGTAATACTTCTATGAGTATTAATAACTAACTGCCTAACAAGACTGTAAGATCCCAGTTTTATAAAGGGAGACTTTGAGCTGAAGAGAAGCACCTTGTCCAGGAACAAATAGTTGTTGGTTATAGAGTTGGGACTTCTGAGCTCGAGATACTTACCACATGTCAGGCTCGCTCTAGTTAACTTACTGAGCTGTACGGCCTTTAGTTCATGACTACTTCACCTTACTTTTTTTCTTTTCAAATTATACATGCTAAATTTAAAGTTTGTAGATTGTATAAATTTGAAGGATATGGGACAATTGAAGTTTTGATATTGCCTCTGATATTGTCTGAAATAATCTATGAATTTAATATATTTGGTAATTGTTTTTCATATTAGTATTCAAGTAGTAATATTTATTTATCACGTTTTTTATACATAGCCTTTACCAACTGATTGTCGACTACAGAGCCGGAAGGATACCAAATACTCCCCCTCAAAATAGCGACCTAGGACAGAGTTCAGGTAATAAGTTACTCTTGTTGGGCCTACCATAGATAAGGAAGTAAGATTGAGGAACTTCTGATAATGAAAGAGCAGTGAAAAAAGCCAGTGTGTAAATTTCATGTATGTTTTTATTTTTTAATTAATTTTTTCTTAATGGTCTAGTGTGCAGAATTATTTGAGAAGTTAATTGTAGGTAATGTAAAATCTGGAACAATATTGTCTGAAAAGAAATTCATTTATTTAATCATGGCCCCTGAAATCCCATATTATATCTTTGTGTAGATACGAAAAACAGGTTTTTTACTTTGTTGTACATTTCCTGTAACATTATAAGAAGTTGGCCTTGTTACAGAACTGGCTCTTTAATTTTTACAGCAGTTGGATTCCATTGGGTAAATGAATGCTAGTTACTGCATAGTGATTAGCCTCACTAAAAAGTGATAGTCTTTAAAACTGGGAGCTCAGCGATACCTTCCTGGTGCTGTAAACAAATGGCCAACAATTGGAGCTGCACAGCTGGGCCAGTGTGCAGCATACTAACGAGATGGTATTTTAAAGATACCTAGTGATAGTGCAGAAGTCAGGAAAGCAGTGCCTTGTTGAGAAGCACTGGTTACTTTTCGCATCATTACACCAACAAGGTCCCTCTTACCGATTTCATTCCTCAGAAGTGCAGAGTGCGACATGTCGCCTTCATGAGAGTCAGATGTTTTCTTCTGTTTTGGGGATACTTGTCATGAAACTATTTTGTTAGAACAAGATTTTCTGTTGCCATTAGTTAAAGGGTTGTGATAATAAATACTCAAATAGCACAACTCAGGACTCAACAAATTGTAAAGAAAGCACAGAAGTGCTTCACATTAAAAAAAAAAAAAGACGACGACTGTGTTGCCTAGATGTGACCCCTAGCGTGCTGTTCAGTCTGAACTGTATGAGGGCACCTTTAACTTGGTAGATTTTGATCAAGCAAAGAACTTCTGTTGTAGGAAATACAGAGATGGAATAGACAGAGTTTTGGTCTTCAAGGTGCTCATAACACAACAGAGTTGTCCCTGGTTAATGTCTGTATTTTTTTAAACAGGACTTACAAAAAAAACATTCTTATCTGTTAATTCATCCACTTAACAGATGACTATCAAGTGTCGTTTAGGTACTAAGCACCACTCTGACATTGCAGAATGCAAACAGGTCACAAGCACAGTTCCTGGCCTCCAAGAGCTTGCTACTGTCATCCTCATTTTTATGATTGGCTTTACTTTATTCTGTGCTTACTGTGTCCCAGAGCCCACTAGGACTTTGTAACTGTCTTTATGTACTTTTTAATTGGTATTTAATATGTACCAAATACTTTTAAGTCCATGGTGAGGAAAGAAGTTTTTTAAAAGTGGGTAGGATGTCAGATAAGCCATGCAGAGAAAGTAGAAGTTTACCAGGGAAGGAGGCAGAGGGCAGTGTTTGGTGGGTGGAACATCTTTGAAGATTACATTTGGCAGAAAGGACAGTGGTGCAGAGGCTAAGATGTGCCAGTGAACTTTGCAGGATCTATGAGTTTCATTTTGTTGGTGCAGAAAGGATGCTGTAGTAATGGTTGGGAACGAGGTGACTACCTCGCTCAGGCATGCTTCTGAAAGCCTTTCGAGTACTATAGAAAGGAGGAGGTCTGCTGTAGACCTTGGGAGATTTGTCAGAATGCTTCTAGCTGCAAATAATAATAGGAGCCCTAAGTAACAGTGGCTAGAGCAACAGGAGTCAGGATTGTTTAGAAGGTTCGGTGATGTCATCAGGATCCCAGACGCTATCCCTCCTTTAGCTATGAGGCTGCTGGTGTTTGTTGTCACCTTTCCTGGTCTGCTGATTAGCAGCAGCTCCAAGCATCATCTTCTCACATGACAGTATCCGCAGGCAAGGAGGGCTGCTTCTCTCTGCATGTTTTCTGTTAACTAGGAAGGAAACAGAGACGCTTCCGGTAGACTTCCCCTAGCATCTTATTGGCTGGGCTACATCACATGCTCATTCCTAAAGCAGCCACTGGGAAAGGAAATGAAGTTACTTTGATGACCGTAAAACAATCATTTCTCTTTTTGCAGCTAAGGAGAGCTTACCTTCTTCGCATACTGGGGCAGAAAACATCCAAGAAAAGTTGCAATTGTCCAGCAAGGACAATGAAGAAGAAAAGGACACTGGGGCAGAAAATATCCAAGAAAAGTTGCAATTGTCCAGCAAGGACAACGAAGAAGAAAAGGATGTCGAATTGGGAACCAGCAATGGCAGCTGCATGGATCCACTGAAGAATGTTGAGCAGAAGAGTAAGAAGATTCGATTTGAGTCTTAGGGTTTCCTGTTATGACATAAAGCAGGGATGCACAAGCTTTTTCTGTAAAGGGCCAGAGAGTCAATATTTTAGACCATGTGATGTCTGTCACATCCACTCATGTCTGCCATTGCAGTGTGAAAGCAGCCCTAGACCGCATGTGAGCAAATAGGGATGACCGTGCCCAGACAACATGAGGTTGACAAAGCCGAATGGCAGGGTGGGTTTGTCCCATGGGTGTCGTCCAGAAATACCATGCTATGTAAGCTTGACATTGTCAGTTTATGATACTGATTCTACTAATGATTATCATTCTTTTGTGAGTCTCATAAAGTTTGGTTGGGATTTTGGTCCTTGTAAACAGCAGTTCACTTTAAAATATCAAATTTGGATAAACACCCTCTTTTTTTGATAAATATAAAGGAGGGGAAGTGGTTTTTATGCATTAATTACTTGCCAGGAGTATACTCAGTATTCACTCAAGTGTGTAGTCTCCAGGTGTGGTCCCAATGGAATGCTTTTTAACAAAACATTGATCTCATACTTTTAATATTCTGTATTTTTCTATTGCCCAAATAAATTCTATTTTACTTTCTTCTTTAATAGAGATTTCAGTGATTAAGGTTGCACCAAGGTTTGAAGACATCTCTGTAAGCAGGTAGGATTTTATGGATTTTTAAAAATTACATGCTGACTGAGGGAACACAGAGAAAAGAAACAAGGCTTGTTGAGTGTCCTACTCTGGGTTAGACACCTATGTACTTGGCATTTGTTACCTCGTACAGTCACCACAACAGCTTTGCAGAGTAGCTGTGCTGTTATAGCTTACTTCTAGTTAATTAGGCAGCTGTAGCTTAAGGAGGTTGACTAGTTGACCCATGATTCCATGGTTAACAAGTAGTTAACCTGTGACTTAACCATCAGGCAGCCTGGCTCCCAAATCTGCTTTCTCATCCCTCAGCATAGACTTGTGTGACTTGTTTGTTTAAAGAAATGAACTCACTCATTTTTGATGTGTATTTTTCTCCAAAGTATTTCACCCAAACATGATATTGATGATTCACGGCCTCCATCAGATGGTAACTTAGATCTTGCTCCCAAGGTAAAGTGTTTTCTTGTGAAATTAATTTTTCTTCTCTGAATTTAGTTTTGTGTAGTATTTACTCTTAAAATTTAGCAGTGTTCTGCCTATCATTGTTTTATGTTTGTATGAGAAAGTTGGTCAGAGTAAACCGTTTTATTAAAATATGGCAGGTTTTTTTTCTTTTTTTCTTTCCCTTTTTTTTTTTTTTTTAACTTTGGTAAATACTGAAGATGAGGCTGAAGCAAAATGGACTAGAAAATAGATCGTGACAGCAAAGTTGTACCGTGGAAAGGTTTCCCACAATAGAGGAGGGTGTGAAGCTTGGCCAAGGATAAGGATTCTTTGACTTTCAAACCACACTGACAGCATTTGTATAATACTTGTGCCTCAGGGACCTCTTCAGTGCACAGAGCTACTTACTGTGATAGTCATGGCCTCTTCCTGGGGCCTTTCAGTTCCAAAACTTACGTAGCATGTATCTTTTTTTTTCCCCCTTGGACACTTACTATTTTGGTATCAGAGAGTTGTGAGGTAAGAGGGTTGTTTTGTTTTTTGTTGTTTTTTTTTTACTTTATTTCTCTCTCTGGTTCTGCATTTAAGACTAAAATAATAGTTGAAATTCTAGTAATTTAGAAATTAAAATTCTGTTTCTCAAAATCCATATTATAAAGAGATTCCTCTGTGTTTTCTAAATTATCCCATTATGAATATATTCAAAACTCTGCATCTAACTGAAGAATACATGTTTTCCCTAAAATAACAGCCAGCTTTAAAAGTAGACTCTTAATAACAACCATATGATGAAACCTATTTCAGAATTCTTTCATATTACAGTTTTAAAAAGTATGTCCAGTCCCCGTGTCCCATTCTAAAATTTCAAGTTTCAGACATTTTGTAGTGTAGTTATTTACATATTCATCTTATAGCCCCTGCATCAGTATACACCGCTAGAGATTAGGGAACGTAATTGTGCATTTCCTGGAGCACCTAGAATAAGGTCTTAAATGTAAGAAGCATTTTAGTATTCTATGAATGTGAGTGCATGAGGAGACATGGAATTCTGCACCATGCTGCAGGTGATATAACATACACACTCTATCATAATGAAATCTATTTGAATTCTAAAAATATGACTTAAATTTCTATTCCCTTTGTTTAGGCTGTAAAAGTTCAGTTGTTATGAGAGGAAATATGTCATAAATGCCGAGGAAATAGATAAGAAGTATATGATAAATAGGAAAAGGTTACAGTCTGTTTTTCAATATCCACCAACTGTGAGCTTAGAATTTGAGATGAAAACTTTTTAACCTTCTTTTAGCCCCCTCTCATGTTCCATGAAATATATCTTTTCAAGCTATCTATTATCCTTAGAATCCTGATTACCAGTTCTTTGTCTAGGTGGAAAGCTGATGTGTTAGGAACTTTCCAAAATCTATTTTTTTCTCCCTCTAGTAATAATTCGCAGCATTCAGGTAGTGAGAGATGACCATGTTCAATTGAGTGACTTACAGTGACAAAATTTAACTGTTACTTATAGCAGTGTTTGCAAACAAACAGTTGTGGAGTAATACAAGTCAGTATTATTGGGGATATACTATGAAGAAAGGCCTTTGTTTTATATATATGTTTTATATGCCATATATTTTCATATTTTTATAAAATTTGCTGAATAATATATATACTTGCATATATAACTTATATATTTTTATATATATATAATAAAAAGGTAAAACAGAGGCTTTCACTCATCGTATACCCCTAACAATACTGATACATCCCTGATCTATTATATATAAATGCTGAAATATATATATTTCTCCACATGCCTTGTTATACTTACATTTTCCTTTTTACTTGCCTTAAGTTTGTACTTCACTAGTCATGTCTCATTTTTTCTTTTCTTCCTCCTCCCCACTTTTTTTTTTTTAATGATTTTCCCCAAACCTAATATTTCTCTGCAGAAAACACTTCCTCGGTGTCTGCTCTTTCAGTCCATCTCACTCTGCCTCTGTGAACATATTTAGTGACAGCTTTCTGTTTACTATGTGTGTGGCTTTCACTCATGAGTCATTGCCCCTCAGAATTACTTTTGTTCTTATTCCTCTTTCTTAGAAGTAACTGACTATGAACAACCATTTGTCTGTAGCTTTTTGGCGAATGGAATAGAAGTAGCTTATACTGTTTGCTGTTCTAACTCATCCAAATAAGATACTGCTAAAAAGTAAACTCTCATATTTCCCCCATGAGAGATCATTCACACATATATAAATCATGCAAGCACATTTCAAAATACAACCACCACTTTAAATTTCTTAATGTGAGGTTTTTCAATACGACTCTAAACTATCAGGTATAAGATTTTGTTCTAGATCATTTTGGTCAAGAAAGTCATCTAATGGATACCATAGTGTTTGTATAATAATCAATGAGGGGTAAAGAAAGTAACATTTTGGGACCCCTGAGGTTATCTGTCATAATCCTCACCCCATGAGAAGATGTAGGTTGGTAAATGACAGACCCGGGACTTGAATCCGTATCTGAATGACTCCAAAGCCAGCGCTCTTTGTGTTAGATCATCTAGGAATGGGGAATGTTACAGTTACTTTATTCAATTTCATATTTGTTGTTCTTAAAGCTGCAATTTTCTTCTCTAGAAAGTCCGGCATCCAAGATTTGCCAAGCTAATTCGGGCCTGGGAAGAACCCGTGATAAACAGTAAGTTATTTGAAGACTGTCTTTTTGTGTTTTCACTGATGAGAAATTACAGATCATTTCATCTACCGTACCTTGTTTTCACTACAGCCGAGGCAAAAGATGGTGTTTTGAAACCAGGAACTAGCACCGTCTTTGAGGACCATAATTCTAATAGTGAAAATGAAGATGCAGTTAGAACCTTTTCCCAACCATCCACTGAAGTTTCAGGCTTTTCTCATCCTGCCTTCCCAGCACCGGAACCTCTCACGTCTTCAGTAGTCCTTGGTGTTTCAGAGGTAAGCCGTTTTGTTTTTAACTTTTCCTTCCTGTGCTTTTTCACTTACCGTCCCCCTGATTCTCATGGGGATGAAAAGGATCCTACAGAGGAATGGAAGTCCTCAAGATCACAATAGAAAACAGTGTGACAACAAGAGAGGTACACGTGCAGGACTGAGATTTGTAAAGGTTGGTGGCAATAAACAGTTCTCAGATATGCCATCAAGAAAAGAAAGAGTAAGAGAGCAACAGGAAAGAACAGCTGGATGAATATGAAGATGGGCAGGGGTACAAAGGGGAAGCGTTCATCTAATAAGGACAAGATGTATGAGTGTCAAAATGAGAGAGATGATTATACAGACACAGCAGAAATAGTGGGGTTAAGTGAGAGCAGGAACTCTATAGCACACATTATGACAGAAATTATCTCTAATTCAAATTAAGAGAAGGAAAAGTCAGGTCATGGAAGAAAGTGCTCAGACTCTTCTGAAGGACATAGAGCTGATTTTATGAACAACAGAAAGAAAATTTGACCCTCACCTTTTTTCTTTTTGGTTATACAAGTTTGTTTTTTAATTCAAATGTAGTTGATGTACAGTATTGTATGAGTTACAGGTGTGCAGTAAAGTGATTTGGTTATATATATATATATATATATATAAATATATATATATATATATTTTTCTTTCTTTCCCATTATAGTGTTTTTGTGAGATATTGAATACAGTTCCCTATGGAAGCTAGTTTTAACTTGAAGTTATTTTTTTAGATAGCCTCACATTTAAATTAATGAAGTGATGTCTTATATTTAATCTAGCAAATTTTGTCTCTCCATTCCGTCCCCAGTAACTGAGTTCTAGTTTTCCATGTGACTTATCATGCTGTTTCACACCTCGACCTTTGGCTCAGGCTGCCCTTTTTAGAACCCCCTTCACATCTGCTCTTTGCACTGGGTCTGTCTTTTAAGACACAGTCTGGTCTTCCCAGCATTCCCGGAGCTATTGACATGCAGCAAGTCTCTTCTCTGCTTTGTGCCCTTACTGTATCTGTTCACTTCAGGTGTAGAGCTGTTGAATGGTAACTTGTCTGTGTTGATTCGTTTTCATGTGTCTCTACCTCCCCTAGAGTATAGAGCAGAATCTGTCTTTTATGTATATTGCCAGCTTCTCCCAGGAGAATGCCTATGATTTGATGGATACAGTAACTATATGTTGTCTTCCTGACTGATTGATTGAATGACCAAGTGTAGGAATATGATGTTTTCTGATGTTGGGTTTTTGTTACGTTGTGTTTTGTTTTTATAGGGAGAGGCAAGAAAGCCAAAAACTGGGGGAAAAGAGAACGGCACTCGGGCAATTGACAGTGTTCTAAAGGAGAAGGCAGATCAGAGCAAGTTGATTTCTACTGATGGAGATGGAGCACACAAAAGTGACAGAGGTGGGAAGTCAGGGAGCATCTATGGGTTTTCTTCTCTGCTTAAAAGCTAGTGTGGTTGGAGGGGGGAGGGTATAGCTCAGTGGGAGAGCACACGTTTAGCATGCACGAGGTCCTGGGTTCAATTCCCGGTACCTCCATTAAAAAAAAAAAAAGTAGTGTAAAAAATCTGAAGTGTGTAGATCCAAATCTGATATCCGTTTCTTCTTAAGTGTTTTTCTTTTGCCATCTTCCTTCATAAATATCCCAACTACGACCAAGTTTTCTTCCAGAAAATGCTTCAACCCTCTGAAATTCTTTCGTGCCACTTTAATTTATTGACATATTCATGAATCAAGATAGACTTATGTGTATTTAAACTTCCCAGTGGTGTGTGTTCTCATTAATGTATCTGTGACTGCATTTTGTAGATGCAACACCAGCATTAAGATTCAAAGGAAAGAAAGATGCAGAATCATCCCGGGCTTTTGAGGTACTGTCTTCTATTGTTATTATGTTCAAATGTAAGCATTGCGTGATGTTGAAACATAAATGGAGGGATGTTTTGACTTCACTTTCTCACTTTTACATTTGCCCAGCAAAATTTTGGTTCCTCACTTTAACCCTCACTTAGTAAAGTCATTCCGTGCTACATGTCATGCCACTGCAGAGTGCACTTGTGTTAATTTTCCAGACTCGCCTAATGAAACTGCTGTATGTAGTGCAAAAGCCAAGGCTTAGAAGTCACAGGGAATCGGTTTGGGTTCTGAAGTTACATTTTCTAAAAACTGAAGAAAATAATTCTTGGTCGGCCTGTGACCAGATGTTTGTTTCTTTGTTATAAGTGAATGTGTAAAACTCTTAGATTCAGAGAGAAACAGGTTGTACTAAAAAAAAAAAAACACAAAAAACCGGTGTTTTTGTTTGTTTAACCACTTTGACCTTGGAAAGACAGTGCCTGCGACTTGAAAGCATTATTATATTTGGATTGTCAAGTAGATCTGCAGCGAACATTTCAGGAGAAGCAAAAGCATGGGGAATAGTAATAAATATGTGGGATTAAAATACCGCCAGTTTGGTTTAGTGATGTTTTACTGAGGACAGCCCATTTTGGGTAGAAAATAGCATGCACTGAGTACCTTTATGGCGACCGAACTTGAAGGAAGCTAAGTACAAGGTAGTGATGACCTATTGCAAGGTGATAGCCGTGGAAAGAGGTCAGAAGAGCCTGAACTCTTGGATCTCGGCAGGTCCTGTACTTGAAGTCAGCAGACGTGGTAGCATCCTGGTTCTGACCCACTGTGAGATCTTGGAAAAACTTGTCTGACTTGTTTGAATGTCAGTGAGCTCGTTCAAAAACATGGTACTGATGCCTACCTCTCAGGTTATGTGTCATGAACAAAAATGTGGTAACAAATCTGAAAACACGTTGTCAACTGCAAAGGGTGCTATAGAAATGTAAGAATGATCACAGTGGCCACTAGTGACCTACTGAAATGTTGAGGACACCTTTTTAAAATCTGAAGGACAATAAAGTGGGAAAGTTAGAGCGGGCACGGGGATTTCTCACTTGGGGTATGTTGAGTGTCGGTAGGCTATTATCGGAGATCTCCGATAGGTACGTAGTGCTTTGGTACTTGACGCCTTCTGGGGATTTTCCATGTTTTGACCTTAAATAAATTCCTGTTCCTGAACACCAACTAGCACCAGGCAGTTAAGACACTGAATGTAGCAGCTGAGGGGTTAGGCTGTAGTGGCAGGAACAGAAGAACAAGTAAACAGGAACCCTGTATCAGGGACAGTAAGTCCTTCACATAAGGAACGTGGAGAGCGTGAGGTTCGACAACAGTGGGGGAGTTTGTAGTTAGGACGAGGGTGGAGTAAGGGTGGAATTTAGGTAGTCAGGAAAGAGCTGAGTGTGACCAAAGCTGCCAGGTGACGGACAGGAAGGAGCCAGTCACACGAAGGTCCAGGGGAGGGACGTTCCAGACAGAGAACAGTGGGTGGTGAGAGATGACCATGTTCAATTGAGTGACTTACAGTGACAAAATTTAACTGTTACTTATAGCAGTGTTTACAAACAGTTGTGGGGTAATACAAGTCAGTATTATTGGGGATATACTATGAAGAAAGGCCTTTGTTTTATATATATGTTTTATATGCCATATATTTTCATATTTTTATAAAATTTGCTGAATAATATATATACTTGCATATATAACTTATATATTTTTATATATATATAATAAAAAGGTAAAACAGAGGCTTTCACTCATCGTATACCCCTAACAATACTGATACATCCCTGATCTATTATATATAAATGCTGAAATATATATATTTCTCCACATGCCTTGTTATACTTACATTTTCCTTTTTACTTGCCTTAAGTTTGTACTTCACTAGTCATGTCTCATTTTTTCTTTTCTTCCTCCTCCCCACTTTTTTTTTTTTAATGATTTTCCCCAAACCTAATATTTCTCTGCAGAAAACACTTCCTCGGTGTCTGCTCTTTCAGTCCATCTCACTCTGCCTCTGTGAACATATTTAGTGACAGCTTTCTGTTTACTATGTGTGTGGCTTTCACTCATGAGTCATTGCCCCTCAGAATTACTTTTGTTCTTATTCCTCTTTCTTAGAAGTAACTGACTATGAACAACCATTTGTCTGTAGCTTTTTGGCGAATGGAATAGAAGTAGCTTATACTGTTTGCTGTTCTAACTCATCCAAATAAGATACTGCTAAAAAGTAAACTCTCATATTTCCCCCATGAGAGATCATTCACACATATATAAATCATGCAAGCACATTTCAAAATACAACCACCACTTTAAATTTCTTAATGTGAGGTTTTTCAATACGACTCTAAACTATCAGGTATAAGATTTTGTTCTAGATCATTTTGGTCAAGAAAGTCATCTAATGGATACCATAGTGTTTGTATAATAATCAATGAGGGGTAAAGAAAGTAACATTTTGGGACCCCTGAGGTTATCTGTCATAATCCTCACCCCATGAGAAGATGTAGGTTGGTAAATGACAGACCCGGGACTTGAATCCGTATCTGAATGACTCCAAAGCCAGCGCTCTTTGTGTTAGATCATCTAGGAATGGGGAATGTTACAGTTACTTTATTCAATTTCATATTTGTTGTTCTTAAAGCTGCAATTTTCTTCTCTAGAAAGTCCGGCATCCAAGATTTGCCAAGCTAATTCGGGCCTGGGAAGAACCCGTGATAAACAGTAAGTTATTTGAAGACTGTCTTTTTGTGTTTTCACTGATGAGAAATTACAGATCATTTCATCTACCGTACCTTGTTTTCACTACAGCCGAGGCAAAAGATGGTGTTTTGAAACCAGGAACTAGCACCGTCTTTGAGGACCATAATTCTAATAGTGAAAATGAAGATGCAGTTAGAACCTTTTCCCAACCATCCACTGAAGTTTCAGGCTTTTCTCATCCTGCCTTCCCAGCACCGGAACCTCTCACGTCTTCAGTAGTCCTTGGTGTTTCAGAGGTAAGCCGTTTTGTTTTTAACTTTTCCTTCCTGTGCTTTTTCACTTACCGTCCCCCTGATTCTCATGGGGATGAAAAGGATCCTACAGAGGAATGGAAGTCCTCAAGATCACAATAGAAAACAGTGTGACAACAAGAGAGGTACACGTGCAGGACTGAGATTTGTAAAGGTTGGTGGCAATAAACAGTTCTCAGATATGCCATCAAGAAAAGAAAGAGTAAGAGAGCAACAGGAAAGAACAGCTGGATGAATATGAAGATGGGCAGGGGTACAAAGGGGAAGCGTTCATCTAATAAGGACAAGATGTATGAGTGTCAAAATGAGAGAGATGATTATACAGACACAGCAGAAATAGTGGGGTTAAGTGAGAGCAGGAACTCTATAGCACACATTATGACAGAAATTATCTCTAATTCAAATTAAGAGAAGGAAAAGTCAGGTCATGGAAGAAAGTGCTCAGACTCTTCTGAAGGACATAGAGCTGATTTTATGAACAACAGAAAGAAAATTTGACCCTCACCTTTTTTCTTTTTGGTTATACAAGTTTGTTTTTTAATTCAAATGTAGTTGATGTACAGTATTGTATGAGTTACAGGTGTGCAGTAAAGTGATTTGGTTATATATATATATATATATATATAAATATATATATATATATATTTTTCTTTCTTTCCCATTATAGTGTTTTTGTGAGATATTGAATACAGTTCCCTATGGAAGCTAGTTTTAACTTGAAGTTATTTTTTTAGATAGCCTCACATTTAAATTAATGAAGTGATGTCTTATATTTAATCTAGCAAATTTTGTCTCTCCATTCCGTCCCCAGTAACTGAGTTCTAGTTTTCCATGTGACTTATCATGCTGTTTCACACCTCGACCTTTGGCTCAGGCTGCCCTTTTTAGAACCCCCTTCACATCTGCTCTTTGCACTGGGTCTGTCTTTTAAGACACAGTCTGGTCTTCCCAGCATTCCCGGAGCTATTGACATGCAGCAAGTCTCTTCTCTGCTTTGTGCCCTTACTGTATCTGTTCACTTCAGGTGTAGAGCTGTTGAATGGTAACTTGTCTGTGTTGATTCGTTTTCATGTGTCTCTACCTCCCCTAGAGTATAGAGCAGAATCTGTCTTTTATGTATATTGCCAGCTTCTCCCAGGAGAATGCCTATGATTTGATGGATACAGTAACTATATGTTGTCTTCCTGACTGATTGATTGAATGACCAAGTGTAGGAATATGATGTTTTCTGATGTTGGGTTTTTGTTACGTTGTGTTTTGTTTTTATAGGGAGAGGCAAGAAAGCCAAAAACTGGGGGAAAAGAGAACGGCACTCGGGCAATTGACAGTGTTCTAAAGGAGAAGGCAGATCAGAGCAAGTTGATTTCTACTGATGGAGATGGAGCACACAAAAGTGACAGAGGTGGGAAGTCAGGGAGCATCTATGGGTTTTCTTCTCTGCTTAAAAGCTAGTGTGGTTGGAGGGGGGAGGGTATAGCTCAGTGGGAGAGCACACGTTTAGCATGCACGAGGTCCTGGGTTCAATTCCCGGTACCTCCATTAAAAAAAAAAAAAGTAGTGTAAAAAATCTGAAGTGTGTAGATCCAAATCTGATATCCGTTTCTTCTTAAGTGTTTTTCTTTTGCCATCTTCCTTCATAAATATCCCAACTACGACCAAGTTTTCTTCCAGAAAATGCTTCAACCCTCTGAAATTCTTTCGTGCCACTTTAATTTATTGACATATTCATGAATCAAGATAGACTTATGTGTATTTAAACTTCCCAGTGGTGTGTGTTCTCATTAATGTATCTGTGACTGCATTTTGTAGATGCAACACCAGCATTAAGATTCAAAGGAAAGAAAGATGCAGAATCATCCCGGGCTTTTGAGGTACTGTCTTCTATTGTTATTATGTTCAAATGTAAGCATTGCGTGATGTTGAAACATAAATGGAGGGATGTTTTGACTTCACTTTCTCACTTTTACATTTGCCCAGCAAAATTTTGGTTCCTCACTTTAACCCTCACTTAGTAAAGTCATTCCGTGCTACATGTCATGCCACTGCAGAGTGCACTTGTGTTAATTTTCCAGACTCGCCTAATGAAACTGCTGTATGTAGTGCAAAAGCCAAGGCTTAGAAGTCACAGGGAATCGGTTTGGGTTCTGAAGTTACATTTTCTAAAAACTGAAGAAAATAATTCTTGGTCGGCCTGTGACCAGATGTTTGTTTCTTTGTTATAAGTGAATGTGTAAAACTCTTAGATTCAGAGAGAAACAGGTTGTACTAAAAAAAAAAAAACACAAAAAACCGGTGTTTTTGTTTGTTTAACCACTTTGACCTTGGAAAGACAGTGCCTGCGACTTGAAAGCATTATTATATTTGGATTGTCAAGTAGATCTGCAGCGAACATTTCAGGAGAAGCAAAAGCATGGGGAATAGTAATAAATATGTGGGATTAAAATACCGCCAGTTTGGTTTAGTGATGTTTTACTGAGGACAGCCCATTTTGGGTAGAAAATAGCATGCACTGAGTACCTTTATGGCGACCGAACTTGAAGGAAGCTAAGTACAAGGTAGTGATGACCTATTGCAAGGTGATAGCCGTGGAAAGAGGTCAGAAGAGCCTGAACTCTTGGATCTCGGCAGGTCCTGTACTTGAAGTCAGCAGACGTGGTAGCATCCTGGTTCTGACCCACTGTGAGATCTTGGAAAAACTTGTCTGACTTGTTTGAATGTCAGTGAGCTCGTTCAAAAACATGGTACTGATGCCTACCTCTCAGGTTATGTGTCATGAACAAAAATGTGGTAACAAATCTGAAAACACGTTGTCAACTGCAAAGGGTGCTATAGAAATGTAAGAATGATCACAGTGGCCACTAGTGACCTACTGAAATGTTGAGGACACCTTTTTAAAATCTGAAGGACAATAAAGTGGGAAAGTTAGAGCGGGCACGGGGATTTCTCACTTGGGGTATGTTGAGTGTCGGTAGGCTATTATCGGAGATCTCCGATAGGTACGTAGTGCTTTGGTACTTGACGCCTTCTGGGGATTTTCCATGTTTTGACCTTAAATAAATTCCTGTTCCTGAACACCAACTAGCACCAGGCAGTTAAGACACTGAATGTAGCAGCTGAGGGGTTAGGCTGTAGTGGCAGGAACAGAAGAACAAGTAAACAGGAACCCTGTATCAGGGACAGTAAGTCCTTCACATAAGGAACGTGGAGAGCGTGAGGTTCGACAACAGTGGGGGAGTTTGTAGTTAGGACGAGGGTGGAGTAAGGGTGGAATTTAGGTAGTCAGGAAAGAGCTGAGTGTGACCAAAGCTGCCAGGTGACGGACAGGAAGGAGCCAGTCACACGAAGGTCCAGGGGAGGGAAGTTCCGGACAGAGAGAATAGCGGGTCACATCTGCTCATCACGGTACTCCAGCATCTTGGAGTGGCCAGGAAGCAGCAAGAGCAGCAAGTGGGTAACCGTCCTTAGAGTCACTGTTATTATTGTTGTGTGTAGAGAAGAGAATGTGCATCATAAGGGCCTGGCACATGAGGGTGGTCACTGAAGAGTGTTCTTCTTCTTCCCTAAGTAAAGTAAAGCTTATGGTACTTTTTTGAAGAGCTGCATAGCTACGTTTAAAATTCTTCTTCTGTTAATTTAAACGAATGTTTTTCTTTCTACTTTGGTACTTTATTCAACTATTTTCCCTATCAATAAAAGTTTTATCAAATAAGAGATTCTGCTGAGCCTTTGTTTACTGAAATGTAGCGGTTTCCACAGTGTTCTGTTAATACTCAACATGACAGGCTCCAAGGCTTGTTTTCATGCCATGTATGTTATTTTAATGCTAAAAACAGTATCTGTCCTAAGAAACATTTTAAATGTATAGCATACTTATTAAACAATATATCTAAATATGTATTTTAATTTTTTATTGAAGTGTAGTCAGTTTATAATGTTAGTTTCAAGTGTACCTGCAAAGCAATTCAGTTATACGTATAAAAATACTTATGTTTTTTAAACGTCCTCTTCTTTTGTCGAGGAATGCAAAATGGAATTAGGTGCTTTGAAGTTAATTCTTTGTTGAAATCTGCATGTCAGTCAGTATTTTGTCTGTGAAAATATTTGCTCTAGCTTTCCATGCTCAGTTTACAGAAGATCAAAAGCCAACTGAAGATAAAAGATAGACTTGCTCTAAAGAGTGCATATGAAATTTTCTATTTAAATGTTTGGGTTTCCAGGATATGCTTATTTTGTTTTCGAGTCTAATTGCTTTTAAAGTAGGAAATTAAAAAAAAATAATAATAAGATAGGAAACGCAGGTATTTTCTTAGAAAGGGATCAGGAAATCTTTATGCAACTCATTATTAATATTAATTTTAACAGAGTATCTCTGAGATTGAACTACCGAACCGTGTTGATCATTTATCTGGAGCTGCAGGTCTAGGAGAAAAAAATACATTAAATGGACAAATAGAAAGTAAGTACTGTATTTTATTCCAAAAAAAGTCATTTTACAGAATGTTGATTTAAAACATGGATTTGGATCTATTCTCTCAGCCAAAGAAAATCACCTGTTGAACATACAGTGAGAAAAAAGAGGAGAAAAGGAAGTAAATTGTATATCTTACCAGGTGTCAGCAACAGATTAAACTAGAATGCTGTTTAAGGAGCTCAGTTGTTAGTTTTGTTTCAAGATGCTCTGTGACCTGAGGACAGTCAGGAAACCAGGAGGAGGGAAGGAGGGAGTGAAGAATGAGGGAGGTAGAGAGGAGGGGAGTAAATGAAGGAAAAGGAGGGGGGTCCCTGGCAGGAGGTGGTAATGTAGAATAGTTCTTTAGAAGAAGGAAGAGAAGAGTGTTTGAAATGAGACGGGTATGAAGTGAGCTCCTTCCAGCACCAAACCTTGTCCGGGAGGCACAGCAGAATGTCCCACTCGCCCGTCCCCTGACCGTTAGGAAGGCGGCGAGGACTGCGGTACCTGATCACGCGGAGCTGGGTGTGGCTGCCGGTGAGCACAGGCGGGTGTGGTCAGCTGTCAATGTCTCGACCTTCGTGTCATGCAGCGTGTTGCTGCCTTATAGGATGGTGTCTCATAGGCCAACAGAAGAGAGTGGGAAAGAGGTGGAGAGCAGGGTGCGTTCCGGGGAGGTCAGGGGAGCTGGAGCCTGGTAAAGAGTCCACTGAAAAGTCTGCAGATCCTGATGCAGTTTTTGGGGAAGTGTTACTGGGAGACGCATGCGGCTGTTTCAGAGGGATCGGTTAAGTCCGAGTGCTATAGAAGCAGACTCGGTATAGACCAGAGTTTCTCAAATTTTAGTCACCTGGGGACCCAGTGAAAAGCGCACATTCTGAGCAGTGGGTCTGCATTTCTAACAAGCTGTCAGGTGATGCCCTTGTTGCTGGTCTTCAGATCACGCTCAGAGGGTAGACTTGTGTTTAGGGGAATCTGGAAGAAGAGCCACTGGGAAGTTAAAGACAACAGCAACAAGGAAAGGCACGATTTTGTTTTTCTTTCTGAGCACGTTCATAGCCAGAGGGAGGCAAAGAGTTGAAGTAGAAATTAGAGGTGTAAGCTACTGCTGCTAAGCAGAGAGGGAAAAGAAGTGGTGAGGATCGTCCATCAAAAGAATAGAAAAGGGGAAGAATTAAGACCACAGATGTAGAGGTACCTTTGAAGAGGAAAGTGAAAGGAAGGAAGGAGGAAAAAAAGCCGCAGGTAGGTGATTTTGGAATTGAGGAGGAAACTTGAGAGAACTCCTTTTCGATGGCATCAGTGTATTTGCACTGAAGCCAGGTTAGATCATTGCCAATCCAGAGAATACTGGAATCAGGAGGGGGCCTAGAATTGGGGTAAACCACAGCCTCTCCTCCTATCAGGCTTCAAAGATAAATGTTGTATTGGTATTTGTTATTCAAATGAGACTAACTTGAATATGAAGCACTGGCTGTGTTGTTGTTGTTGTTTTTAATATATGTTATTTTTTGATAAGATATTTGTTTCAGAAGAATCCTTTTATACATTAGCCTGATTTACCAAACCAATTTTGGAAATAAAAGAAATTAATAGGATTCATTCCATAAATGCTAAAGTTGTTATTTTCAGTGAATACTACACAGGTTTTGAAACATAAAAGACTTTTAATGTCTAATAATTCTGTGGCAATGAAATTTTTTTTGATCACCAGATTTCAATATTGAAAACTCAGTATACATTCTTTCTTGCATGAGTGGATCAAGAAACTTTGATGGCTAGAGGATCCAAGAAATGTAGGCATACTGGTAGCCCATGTGGATATGGGAAAAAATGAATATTTTTATGAACGATTATTCTACAAGTGTGTATCCAGGCTGATCAATTCGTAACACTTTCTCTGACGAGAAGTGAAGTGCACATTCAAATGAACTGCCATCACAACTGTGGACTTCCTGAATCACAGGACAAATTGAAGAGCATGATAAACACTTGTAGTCTAAGTGTCAGTCGCATGAAAGATGTGCTGTTGCATTTTACCATCAGCTTTCACTTTTGTCTTCTTGGAGCCATAACTTGTTCCTCTGATTACAGATCGCTTTTCTCCTCCTCAGGCAGCATGTTCACACTTGTATATGTGCACGTTTCTATTTTATAAAGTCATTTGAAACGTACTCGTACTTTTGACATCTTAACTGCATGTTTTGTTAAACCTATATTCCTGCTCTTTATTCAGTATCTATAATGGATTCATATGTCTGTCTTGTTGCTGTCCTAACTGCCCCTGAAAAACAAAACACCGAAACCTAACGTGTTCATTTCCAAAGCAAGCATGAGGATTGCGCTCAGTACTAACCGCATGACTGGATAGTTGGCTTTCATATTTACTTATAATTGATTATGTGTCCCTTTTGGCTTTTAGGTTCTACTGAAAAACATCCTCACCTGAAGGTAAAAACTTTTATACTTTTATGTTTAATTTTTTTTTAATGAGGGTACTGGGAATTTAGCCTAGGACCTCATGCACTGCTAAGCAGGCACTCTGCCACTGAGCTAGACCCTCCCCCCTTGAATTATTACTACAGATTGTATCAAATGCACATGATTAATCAATTTGTTTCAAAAACCATTCAGCCTGCAGTTGGAGTGAAAGATTCTGTTCCTAAAAAAACACGAGCAATGAAGAATTTACAAAGATTCAAATCAGGTAAATTTTGCAATACAAATTTAACTATGAAATGAAGTACAGTCTTCTTATTCCTAATTCCTTCTATTTTTTCTAACTTAATTGAAAGTGACATAAGTAAGGCAGATGTTATGATCGGTATCCATGTTTGAAAAATATATATAAGCGTAAGAAATAGAGTTTTAAAATGTCAGCTTTGACTTGGATGTTTCTATTGATGTTGGGAGACACCAAAGTGCTCAGTTTGGAGTCCCTGTACTTCTCAGGGATTCTGAGAGATTGATTATTAGGTTCTAAGATTTTTCCAGAGTTTTAAAATGCTTAATTGAATTCTGACCTTTACGTAGAGCAAAGCTTCACTTGCTAACATGTCAGTCATATTTCACTTTAATTATTTCATCTAGCACTATCACATTGATGATATTTATTTCTGTATTTATTTATTAATGAAGGTCCTAGGGATTGAACCCAGAACTTTGTGCATGCTAAGCATGTGCTCTACCACTGAGCTATTTCCCTAGCCCAAAGGTCTTAAGGCAACTGGATGTTTTGATTAGCGCTCTCTCTCTCTCTGTGTGTGTGTGTGTGTGTGGTGTCTTTGATTATTAAAAATGATGGAAGTAATTAGTCCTACCTTAATGTTTGGTAGATATGATCTTTTAAAACAATAATCCTAAAAGTTTTTGGGTTTAGGATTTTTTTATACTACTAAAAATTATTGAAAATTCTGAAGAACTGTTAAGTGGGTTGTATCTATTGATGTTTAGTATATTAGAAAATAGAACTGAAAGATTTAAAAAACAAGCACGCACAAACATTCCATTAGCCATTAGAGCTATGATGTTCTCAAATGTCATGTATCTGGAAACCTCCACTGCACACTTAACAGAGAATGAGAATGAAAATAGCATTCAGTATTATTGTGAAAATAGTTTTGACCTCCTGGACTCCCTAGATGGAGGGAACATGGGGCTTCAGGGCTTCTCAGATGACACTTGAGAACTGCTGTTTTAAACAGGGTTCATGGGTGTGAAATAATAAAGGGGCCCTTGTGATGAGGTGGGCTTTAAAGTTCGCGTCTACATTTCTTGCCTTTTTTTCTTTAACTTGCCTTAAAAATTTTGAATCTGACAACTTAATTCTTTTTAAAAAAGTAAAACATTTTTGTTATGTATTTCCTGTCTCATGGCACTCTGTACTCTTTGGATGTAGTTTGTACCTAGATTTACCCTATTTTTATATGGAAAAAATCAGTCACTCAAGGCTATCCTTTCTTATATAAATTTATGATGTTTATCCAAGGCTTAAGGTAAGAATTCTGAAGATATTGGTACATTGAGGAAAGACTGCCTCATTGTAATTTAAGTAGTACCATTCAGTAGAAGTTTTCTTAAAGCCTGCATCTCTAGGACTCAATATTGTCATGCATATTTAAACGTCCAGTAAATGGCTGGTTAGACATACATTTTGTTAATGAAAAACTTCATATGTTGAAGAGTCGTAATTATTCATAAAGCTCTAACAGAATATAGACTGTTTTCTAGAGAGTGATGAAGGAATCTAAATTAGTAATACTAGAAAATTAAAGGTAGAAAAAAGAGAGACAGTGGTTCCCTATATGAACAGCAATGACATGTAAAGTGCAACCAGCTGGGAAGGAGCAGTGTGTTTGGGGGAGAGGAGGGCGTGGGGCTGCTGCTCTGGGAAGAGAATTCGTAAAAGTTAGTCAAGTTTGTATTGTTATTCACATTCTAATAAGTGGAAACTTTGTTTTCAGGTCCTTCAGACTGGGTTTCTACTAGTTTGAGCCTCAATAATGAGGCTGGTCAAAGAGCCAAGCATTTGAAAGTTGACAAATGTCTGTTGGTATCACAATCAGTGACCACAAACCAGTCAGCACCCACAGAACTGAGGCAGACGGCCCTGGTAGATAAAGACCGGATGAATATTGGAGCCGTGTCTCTGTCAGAAAACGCAGCGCTCCGTGGCCTGTGTGAGTCACAGCTGCCAGAGAACAGAAGCAGCAAAGAAGGTAATAAAGCAGCACAGAGAGCTAGCCATGGTCTACCTGTGCGTGGCTTCACCGTACTCTGACTTTGCAGAAATCATTTTGTGGCAGGATCTCCTTTGTGTTTACTCCTTTTATGCAACCTACAACCGGACAATACCTTTTTGCATGACATTTACATTCAACCTCTGACCAAAGCAACATATTAAATAGCAAAGAGAATTAGGAGAAAGTAAGTTCGTTCAGAATAGTATTTAGCATACTCCTGAGAGCGGGTAGGAGGATGATGTCTAGAGCTTTGTGAGTAGTTGGGAAACCTAGGTGGACATCCAAAGATTCCCTTCTCAAAGTATGGTTTCTTAGCTTTATTTTTATCTAGCTCTGAATTTATAAATATTTGTTATAGCTGTATTCAGTGTAACTGAAAAAGCACCTCTGCAACTAAATATCAAAGTATTTCTAGTATATTCTCTGCCTTTATGTATGTTAGAAGTGGCTTTCCCAGCGGTAGTGGCAGACATTGGGAATTTGCTACACAGGACCTCCTTCTTAACTGTGTCCGCACAGTGTATCAGCTTGTTTTATTATTTTTAATGGATTGGTGGGTCGAAAAGGATATTGGTTTTTAAGGAGTGCTTGATCACTTAAAAATAATATATGGAATATCAATTCTAATTCTTCTAGGATACCCAGTCTGTTGATTAACCACATCTAATACGTGTTCTACTTTATATACCAATTAATTTAGTGCCTTAATCAGTGATATAATCAGAGCTGTAGTAATAAGTCCTACAATGTTTTTTCTGCTCCTGTAGTTTTATCTTTTCTATCCTTACCTGCAGAATTAATGTTGTATTTGGAAAAGATTCTCAGTTATCTCCTATAGTAGTGACTACAAGCTCAAAACTGAAAGTTTTTCTAATAAATAGTTTATACACAGATACTTTTAAGAGAGCAGATACTCTACAGCATGGGAGCAAAGAGGATAGACATGTAAAGAAATAGTTCACAGTTCAGCTGGTGAAGACACACTAGAAAAATCTGTGAAGTACCAAGGTAGCTCCAAGGAAAGAGATCCCTGTGTCTCTGCGGAAAGAGAGCTATAATCAAGGAGGACTTCACAGAGCAGGCTGAGTCTTCAAAGAGGCAAAGGAACTTGTCAGAACAGTAGAGGGAAACGTTTCAGATAAAGGAAAGATAAAAGCATAAAAAGTAGCAATAATTTTGGAAACCATGAATGACATTGCTCTTGAAGCTTGGTATGTTGTTAAAAAAGGTACTGTTAGGAGGTAGAGAATAGAGTCTATCGTGACTTTGTATATTTCTACTGTATTTTTAAATTTTGTTTTATTTCTCTTTGTTTTGTTCATGTCTGGTGAATCAGTTTGTGAGTGAAACTTTGAGATGTTTGTATGCCTTTAATCTGGTAACATCAAGTATTTCCCAAATAGTTTGTTGAAGTTTTAAATAGTTAGAAGTATTTCTTAAAGAAGTAAATATCCGGCTAAAGATTAAGCTTAATTAAAACTGTCAATTGATGAAATGTGTTTTATGTTTTTATAAAGATGATGCCTTTTATCTAGCTGTTCTAGATAAAAATGAATTTTAACTAAGCATATTCATTTTTCAGCAGACCTAGACTTAGAAAGGACATCTGAGGAAGAGGAAGAAAGACTTGATGGAAGTGAAAATAACCACTCACAGGTATGTAAAAATGTAAATTTAAGTTTCTGGTTTAATACTGTTTTCTGTGCTTTAATAATACAGTTCAAAAGAAATTGCCTTTCAAACTAGACTTTTAGAGTCAATAAATAATTAATATTTAGTTTTTAATAGCATTCTATCTAGTTACAAAACTTAAAGTATTGTTAGGATCTATAATCATTTATAGTTAAACTTTATCCTTGGAACTGAGGCAAAAAAACCTTCCTGAATATTGTTTTCCTATGGTAAAAAAAAGTTATAAAAGATAGAGTGGAAAAACAGAAAATCCTCCTTTGTTGTAGAAACATTTACTTAAAAATCATTTAGAAACACTATTGATAAAGTTAGCCTTTTGACAGAAATCAGTTCTTTCGAGAAGTGTCTGTTTTTGCTCTCATAAAAAGATGGATATCTATCACCTCTGTACACTGAGCATATTTTATAACTATGTTGGAGACACTGTGAAATAGCATTATTTATTCGTAGGTCAAAGAGCAGATGAATTCTGTGGATGGCCTCGATGACTTAACTCTGTCACCGGGGACAGCTTCCGAGGATTCTGAGTCGCTTTTCCATAACTCTAAGAACACCCTGAGGCCAGTCAAACGACTTGGCCGGGAGAGTGAAGGTAGGCCCCCCTTGTGACTGCACAGCCCATGTAAGTGTCTCGCGGTGACGTGCGCACACCCAGCGCTGCCCGGGGAGCGCGGCTGCGTCACAAGCCGCTGCGTCTCAGAAGCCTGCTCTGTGTTGAAGCAGAATCAGACGTGTGCGCTGCCAGCCAGGGGCTGTGGCCGTCCCCTCTCCTTGTGCTTTCTGTTGCCTCTGCTGCTCCTACGCCTTCACCCGGGGTCAGGTCATCGCTGCTTTCCTCTTAGAACGCTGAAATCACCTCAGGACTTTCTTGGCCGCCGCTCCGCCTCCTGGGACCTTGGTCTACACCGCAACCGTGATTACTAGACAGTTTTTAAAATTCAGGTCTTTGTTACCTCCTTGCCTAAAATCCAGCTTCTGCTTCTGTAGCTCCATGGTTAAAGGCCACAGTCCTCTGGCTTCATCTTGTTTCCTTTTATTACCCTTCTTTCCACATGAGTTTTAGAATCAGCTTGTCAATGTAAAAAAAAAAAAAAAAGTCTGCTAGTGTCCTGGAAATGAGATGTAGATTATGTTGAATCTGTAGATTAATTTGGGGAGAATTGACTTCTTAACAATACGGAATTTTTAACCCCGAACAAAGTTGATTTCTCCATTTACATAGGTCTTCCTTGATTTTCTCAGTAATATTTTAGAGTTTTTAGTGTCTGGGTCTTTCCGTCTTTTATGAGTTTACCTGTATTTCTTATTTTTCAGTGAGGTTATAAGTTGTATATTTTTATTTATTTGTTTTAAAATAATGTATTTTAAATTTTAGTTTCTGATGATAGAAATACAGTTGATTTCTGTATGCTGACTCTGTGCCCTCCAACCTGGCTGAACCTATTTGTTAGTTCTAGTAGCCTTTTTATGGATTCTCTCAGATTTTCTACATAACCAGAGGTGGTCAAGCTTTTTCTTCTTTAAACTACTGTCTTACTAAAGATAGTTCACATTTAAGACTTGCAGCCAATAAATAAATACATTCCCTGTCACAGCTAATCAGCTCTGTCACCGTTGCAACAAGAGTAGCCATAGACAATACACAAGTTAATGGACGTGGCTGTAATGGATGTGGTAAAAGTTTATTTACCAAAGCAAGCAACCCAGCCCACAGGTTGGAGTTAGCTGACTCGCACCATATAATCATATTCCCCGCTGATTAGCTGACAGTTTTACCTCTTCATTTCCCATCCAGATGCCTTTTGGTTCTTTATGTTGCCTGATTGCACTGGCTCCAGTACGGTGCTGATTAGAAGGAGTAAGAGAAGCCACTCCTGTCCAGTTCCTCACCTTCTGGGAAAAGCATTCCGTTTTTCACCGTTGCGTATGGTGTCAGCTGTAGGCTTAGCACAGATCTTTGTCATAGTGAAGATGATCCCTTGGTTCCTAGTTTCCTGGAAGTTTTTATCAGGAATAGGTGTTGAGGTTTGACAAGTGCCTCTTTTTATCCACTGACATGATCATATGGTTTCTTTTTTAGTTTGTTAATATGATGAATAGCATTGATTTTTAAGTGTTAAAACAGCCCTGCATTCTTGGGATACACCCGACTTGGTCACAATGAGTTATCCTGTATTGTTGGATTTAATTCGCTAATGTCTTGTTTAGAATTTTTACCTCCATTTTCATGACATTAGTTTTCTTTCTTGTAATATCTTCGTCTGGTTTTGGATTCAGGGTAATGTCAGTTTTAGAGAATGAGGACATATTTCTTCCTCTTCGTTTTTTGAGGAGAATTTGTGTAGAATTGGTATTAAATTTTCCTAAAATACTTGGTAGAATTCACCAGTGTAACCATTGGGACTGGAGTTTTCTTTGTCATAAGGTCTTTAAATAGGATTTTGTTTTCGTTTTTAAGATATAGGGCTTTTTTAGCTTATTTGTTCTTTCTTAATTGAGCTTTTGTAATTTCTCTCCTTCAAGGAATTTTACCCACTTCATCTCATCTGAGTTGTCAAATTTATTTGCGTAATGTTCATAATACTACTTTGTCACTCTTTTAATATCTGCAGAGCTTAGAAGAATGTCTTGCACGTTATAGATGCTCAATATCCATTTGTTCAACGTATGGATGAATGAATGTGAAAATGCACAGTTCTTTATACACAAAAATTATTCATGTATTTTGTTTCTGTTTTTGTTTTCTTCCTAATGCAGATTCTGATCGGTTATTGAACATTCAGGATCCAGTTGATTCAGTCAGATCAATAGAACTTAAAGAATCTGACTGTGCAGTACTTAGAGGAAAACTTAAAGAAATGGAAAATAAGGTGAACTGGCTACACACAGAGCTGCTGAAAACAAGAGAAGCTAAATCACAGTTAAAACTTCAAAATGTGGAGTGGGAACGAGAGCTCTGCCGCATGAGGTACTGAATTTCTTGGTTTTAAAGAAATATTTGAACTCTTTATATTTACTTTAATACTGTAGGTATGTAGGAGAAGTCTTATAATTGCTAACTTACCTTTTGGGATTTTACAGGGGAGAAAATTTCATTATTATTGTGGAATATGAGACTCTTGGAAATAACACAGCCAAATATAGGATATATATATATCTCCTGTATTTCTTTACAACAAATCTTTGATCCTTATCTCTCAGTTGTCCTCCAGAAAGTTTGTATTACTTTACATTCCCACTTGCAGAATTATGAAATGACCATTTTTCTCAAGGCAGAAACTTTAAAAAAAATTTATGCAGTTTGGTTCTTAACATATGAATGGATGGACTGAAAAGTAAAGTGGAAAGTGATTACTGGTTAGTTTATTCAGCATCGCTCTCATACAGAGATAAGATTAGTTCAAAGGTCTATGCTGAAAGCATGGATTACTCTTTATTTTTTAATTACTTACTGTGGATCCTGCCTTGTACCAAAAGGGATTTAAAAATGATTTACTAAATAAATAATATTCCACAAGGTAAGTTCAAAGTGTTGCAAAAGAAGAAACATAGTGTAGGGCATCAGGGAGTAGACTCCCCAGCCTCGCCTTGGATTATGCTAATTAGCGGGTCTGTGTTCTGGAAAAGACACCTGCGGATGTTACCTTCCGCTGGAGATCATGTAGGAGTCCCTGTAATACTTCAGGAAGTTGAAATTTTATCTCTCATGAACTTATAAACTTGTTTCTAAATAGCAACTTCTCTTTTAAATAGTAACTAAATTCTCTGTCCCAATGAAGGAGTAATTTATGACTATGTGGGGAAAAAAGGGTAATTTTCAATTCAATCCTTACTGAATAATTGCAAGATTTCTTTCCTACACTATTGACCAGAGTTACTCTTGTCTGAAACCCAGTAGCATTTTGTCTTTTCATTGCTACTTTTCAAACGTGTGTGTGTGTGTGTATATCTTTATGAAGAGATTGAAGTGAGGAAATTAAAATGTGAGACTTAGAAATGAAAAAAAAATTGAGAACCTAGAAATTCCATTAGGGTAGTAAATGAGCATGTGAAGAATCACATCATAAAGTGAACTTTTAATTTTCTAACAAAATAAATTTTAAGGTAAGCATATTTCACTGCAGATGTACATTAGAACAAGAAAACAAGAAGAAGAAAAATGCTTATACATTATATGAAAAATGTAAGGATGATTTAAAAAGAAAAGAGAAACAATACAATGAGCAAGTTGACCTGAAACAACAACTTGAAAGCACTGCCCGAGCACTAGAATGCAAACTGAAGAGCATAAGGAATAAACCAAATCAGGTAAATTAGTCATAATGTGAAAGTTTCATACCTCTAACACTGTTTCATCAATATTATTTATAATATTCTTTTGAATTAATCTATATTTTCATTTAAAACAAATAAAAGTTATCTCATCCTAAATATGAACTATGACATTTAGAGCTTAATTTACTAATTTCTTGGTGTTCTTGGCATCTAATAGATGCTCTGTCTTTTCTGAATGAAGGAATGGAAGTTAAATTGAGCTTCATCATTAACATAAGGATTGATGGTTTTGGTCCATTGAACAAATTAACAAGTCTAATTCAAATCCAGGTGTTAATTTTGGCTTTTTGAAGTTAAAATCCAGGCTAAATCACCTTGAGACTATGATGGAACTTGTTAAATGCCTTATAAAGAAATTTTCTGTCACTGGGATTTCAAAATTTGTAGATACTGACAGGCATATGCAGAATAGATAAACAAGATTATACTGTACAGCACAGGGAGATATATGCAAGATCTTGTGGTAGCTCACAACAAAAAAAAGTCACAATGAATATATATATGTTCATGTAGAACTGAAAAATTGTGCTCTACACTGGAATTTGACACAACATTGTAAAATGACTATAACTCAGGTTAAAAAGTGCTAAAAAAGTTTTTCTTTCATGATACTACATCCCTTGTGTTTTTGCTCTGTGATGCATTGAACTGTCATGTGTATTAGAATTTGAGTTATTTATGTGCATTAAAGGTCCCTGTGCTTAAAAAGGCTACTTCTTATTAACAGGTTTAAAAAATTTTTTTAAAGATTCCCCTCCTAAGCTTTTTTTGACTTTTTTTCATGGTGTAAAACCCAAACCCTAATGTCATATGTCTCCAGGTTTTAGAAGAGCGAAATGACGCTCAGAGAGAACTTTCCCAAGAGCAGAATGCCCAAGTAATACAAGATGAAGTCCTGGCCCATCGTCTTTCCCAACAAAAGGAGGCAGAAAAGGCTAATGAGAAAATGAATGCTGAGGTATTTTCTTTAGTCATCTTCAAACGTGTGTGTGTGAATTTGTATACTTATATAGTTTAAAAACCAAAACTGTAGGTACAGAAAGTATAGAGGGTTTTAAAAGCCTGCATATGTAAATACATTTTCTGGGGGTTTCATTTCCGGTCTATTGGATAAAGCGATATTTTGAATTCAAATCCACTTGCCGGCAACAGTGATGTAGTGACATTCACAATGGCCTCATCCAAGGAGAGGCTGTTAATATTGTCCATAGGAATTGATGAGCTTTCCATGATCCAAAACTGTTGCGACTAACGGCAAGCATTCTAGTTTCTGGCAGTGATCTCACTCCTTTGATAGATGAATGGAGAGGTTACTTTATCATTTCCACTGATGGTAAGGAGGAAAAAGTATAGCCAGTTCAGAAACCGTAGTTTGGGTGTCATTCTCCTACGTGTGATAAAAGGTAACACTCTGCTCCATGTGGTATCCGATTTCAGTACAAGGAGCTTTCGAATACAGTGATAGATACGCCATAATCTATATTTAGTGATAATTTATTGATCAGGACTTTATTTTTAATAAAACAGTTCACTGTATTTTCCTGCTGTTTCACATCCATTACTGTTATAAACAGCATGAAGAAGAAATAAAAATTATTGCAGAAGCAAATAGTCTCCTGACTTTCTAAGAAGAGCTCTGTAAATTTGACCTTCTTTACCTTTAGTGTATTCACCATTAGGGAAATAGAAGGCTTCTCTTGTGTTTATGTATTTATCCTAAAGAAGTAGCTTTGGTTTGGTGTAAGAGTCGTAGACTCAGAAGCCCTGGGGAAAACCCTGCAGCTTGCTTGTGTTTTTAACCCTTTATTCCAGAATTGTCACAGCTAAATGAGTTAACTGATGTTTGTAGATGTGCTTAGTACAGTGCTTAGGTTTATCATTTATCCGTAGATGTAATTCTTATAACTCGCTCTAAAAATGTTAGAAAGGGAGAATATTTATGGAATATTCTCAGGAAAGAATTTTTTAGGAAATCTAACCTGTCCCAATTTCTACAGAGCTAAGGCTCTTACTTTGGGGGTAGCTGTAAAGGTTAGATGTCAGATATAATTTTTAAGTGTAGTCAGATTTATGCATTTTTTATTTTAAGCCTTTTGGGTTTGTTGTATTTCAGAGAAAGAAAGGCCTTTCCGATTCTGAGCTTCTTAAACATCCTTTTGTGGTTTCTTTTTAACTTTCATGGATTCACTGTCTTTAATTAAATTTTTGAACTTTGGGGGATTTCTGGTTAAAGTTTGAGATTTGTATCCACCTTAAGTTTTTCCAGTTGGATACCCAGTTACTGCAAAGTTTTTGTTGTATAAACTTAGAGATTAGTCTTCCACTTCAAAGGAAATTATGATATGTCAGTTTATTGCATACAGTTCAAAGAGTAAGAGATGAGGGGTTTCACTTACAGGACACAATGGATTTTGAGCTGTCTGACCCAAAAGATAGCAGCGAGGTGCTTCCTCAGCAACTTCCTGAAGCTGAGCGTCAATTCCGTGGCCCAGAAATTGAGCTCCATCCCAGGAGAGATGCTCTTAGACCAACAACGTTGGTATTAGAATGTGTGCACAGAGACCGAGGCCAAGCCCAGTGTTCAAACAAGGAAACTGAACCCTTGTCTCAGAGCAAACAAGGGGACGTCATCAAATACATTGCAAAGCAGGCATTCTTGAAGGAGACAATATGTAAACTACAAAGTGAAAACACGTTGCTTCGACAGCAACTACAGGTTGCTCGAAATGAAGCCAGAAGTGAAAAGACAATACTTAATACTCCAGAGCCATTTCTGGATCACATGGGAAAACTTGAAGCCATGAGCAGACGAGTTCTGATGCTGGAGGAAGGAAACAAGGAGTTAATTAAAGAATGCAGATGTTTAAAGGACAGACTGTGTCAGTATGAAATGGACAGAGCAGAAATGGAAGTAAGTACCCAGAAAGGGAACTAATTTTCAGACTTCCTCAAACAAAATTCAAAGTAGTATCTGATGGAAGCTGAACATTGAAACTAGTTGAATATAAAAAATGTGCGGGCTATAAATATATACACTGTAAAGCAGCCTAAAGGCATTTCTTGTATCCAGCAAACAAAAATTAGACCTGAGAGGTGCTTTACTTTGTGTAAAGATGCCGTGTCACCTGAAATTCTAAGAGATTAAGCTATAAGCTGTTGACAGATACAGGCAGGTCTTAGTAATTTATACTGCCCAAATCATTTTAATCTTTGTCACCACATTTTAGTGTCATGAAGCAGATAAATGAAATGCTCAGACCTAAAAGGAGTATTTTGAAATTAAGATTCAGTTGTGTGAACAAAAAAAGTAAACAAAAACAAAAAAAAGAGAGAGAGAAAAGATTCAATTGTGTGGATTACCTTGACAGTTAATGTGTAAATGCTGTATCTTGCAGTACTTTTCCTTCAGTAGCTTTTCATATACATTTTTAGTTGGTATAACTTTATTTTTATTCATGTCAATTGGAATTAAATTTAGAAATACTTCCATCTCAAATCATGTATTGTTATGTCCTCTCCACTCCTTAAAGGCATCTACTTATCATTCAGTCATAATTTGGGACAAATGTAAATTTTCGCAAAACTGTGTTTGACTTAGTCTCCCCTGTTCTATTTGTAATTTACTTTGAACATTTTCTCAAATAATGTGCTCACAGTTCTCATTGCAAGGCTCAGTTACTGTCATTTGGCTCTAAGTTTGTCCAGAACAGAGGAACTGGGGCGCTCTGTGATGTTCGAGTCTGGCACTGGGGTCCCATTTTCAGACTGAGGAGGAGCAGCCAGAGTCCTGAGTGGCAGGAAGGGAGTGCCTGGGAGAGGTGGGGGGAGCCGTAGGAGCTGCAGTCCAGGAGGCAGGGGACGCCAGGTTGTCTCGGGTCCCCAAAGGCCATTGGAATATCCTCGTTTTTATTGTGAGATGGGAGTCTGTTGGAAGGATTTAAACACCAGATTGAATATGTGAAGAACTCTGAACTTAAGCCTCTAATGAGAAAGAGGGAGAATGTTCCACAGTGTGGAACTTACCACCCACCACTCATCCCACCCACACACCCCTTTCTGTCTGAGACTTCAGTGGGGGTGAAGTTCGGCCGCTTCCTGGGAGGGGCAGGGAGTGGCTGGTGGGGCTGCCTCCATTGTCTAAGTTAACTTACTGTCGGTAAGGCAGGAGGGTCACGCCTTCTGTGTGTTTAATGAAATTCAGTAAACAGGAATGTGTGCCTATTAGGAAAAGGTGAACTGATGTCTGTGGGGATAGTTCTCAAAGCCCATTTGTTGGAGTTATATATTATTAATGTAACTTAATGATAAGGTGACTGAAAATTCAGTAACAGAGTTATCTTTTTAGGCCCGTATGAGACAGCTTCAGCAAGAACTGGCTGACACCCGAAAGAAAGTGTCCACGTTGGAAGCATCCCTGGAGGTGACAGCACATCATCAAACTACTTCAGAAAATAAGAGACAGGATGGAGAGAGGAAGCCACATCAAACTGCGAGCCCAGTATGTATGAAATTCAGCACGTCGGCCGTGAACGTGCAGCGCAGAGTGTTGCAGGCCACCAGCTTTTCAGGGACAGCTTTCTTTTGCATCTTCATTATAATTTCACTTTTATTATCTTTATAATGCACTTGTTTCTTAAATGTTGACTTTCATTCTGCCATTGTTTATTTTTTTCTTATAATATTTACCCTTAGAGAAGTTGAGAATTATACCTCTTTCCTCACAGAAGTTAACTTTTTTTTCCTATTAAACAGTATGTTTTAGTGATCTCTCACCACAATGAGGCAAGCTAGATAAAATCAGAGGATAATGTTTCATGGAATGTTCCAGAAAATTGTCATGTCTCATCTTCACTTTTGTGAATGGATATAGAACCTGTGTGTATTTATTTCATGGATTTCAGAATACCTTGTGCAGAAAGGTCATTATACAAACCAGTTGAAGTTAGACATTGCCTTCATTTTCTATTCATTTTAGACATGTTGTCAAAGCATGGAGAAGTTCAGATCACATCTGTACACCCAAAATAGAGAATTAAGAAAATTGTCTAGATCCTGCCTTTGGATTTTTTTTTAACTTTGTTGAGATATCATTCACATATTATAGGGGGGTTGCATAACTCAAGTGGTAGAGTGCATGCTTAGCATACACAAGGTCCTGGGTTCGATCCCCTGTACCTCCTCTAAAAATAAATAAGTAAAAATTACTTCCCTCCACCAAAAAAGAAAAATATTCACGTATCATATAATTCACCCATTTAGGATGCATCGTTAGTATCTCCTAGTATGTTCAGAGATGTGTAGCTGTCACCACAATCAATTTTAGAACATTCCCATCACCCCAAAAAGAAAGCCTGCATCCCTTGGCCATCACCCCCAGCACCGCAGCCCCCCCACCCCCCGGCAACCACTAGTCTGACTTCTGTCTCTACAGATGTGACTGTTCTGGGTATTTCCCAGGAATGGAATCACATGCTCTGCAGTCCTTCATGATTAGCTTTTTTCATTTGACAACACGTCTTCAAGGTTCATCCATGTTACAGCGCTTGTCAGTATTTCCATTTCTGTTTATTGTCGAACAGTAGTCGGTTGTGGGGCTAAACCATTTATCCATCCATCAGTTGATGGACCTTTGGGTTGCCTCTGCTTTTTGGCTATTGCTAATAATGCTGCTGTGAACATTTCTGTCCAAGTTTTGGTGTAAACATGTTCCCATTTCTTTGGGGAATATACTTAAGAATGGAAATGGTGTCATATAGGTCATATGGTAACTCTGTTTAACCTTCTGAGGACCTGCCATACTGTTTTCCAGAATGGCTGCACCATCTAACATTTTTATCCAAAGTGTATAATTCTCCCAATTTCTATGCATTCCTGTCATCACTGGTCCTCAGCTCTCCTGGTAGGTGTGAACTGGCATCTCGTTGTGGCTTTGATTTGCATTTTTCTGATGACTAAGAATGTTGGGGATCTTTTCATGTGCTTATCTGTGTATCTTCTTTGAAGACCTGTCTGTTTAGGTTTTTGCCCATTTTCAAATTGGGCTGTCTTTTTATGATTGAATTGTCAGAGTCCTTTTTGTATCCTGGGTGCAAGCCTTTGATCAGATGTAGGATTTTCAAGTATTTCCTCCTGTTCAGGAGCTTGCCTTCTTACCTTCTTGATGGTGTCTTTTGAAGAGTAGAAGTTTTTAATTTTGATGAAGTTCAGTTAATCTATTTCTGTCTTTTACTGCCCTAAGAAACAAGTGCCAGATCCAGTCATGAAGACACACGCCTGTGTTTTCTTCTAAGAACTTTGTAGGTTTAGCTCTTTCACTTAGTTAGTTTTATATATATGTTGTATGAGGTAGAGGTCGAATTTTGTTCTTTTGCATGTGGATATCCAGTTGTCCCTGTACCATTTGTTAAAGAGACTATTACTGTCTCATTCAGTTATTTGACACTCGTATTGAAAATCAATTGACTGTAAATGTGAGGGTTTCTTTTAGATTCTCAGTGGTGATGCATTGATCTATGTCTGTCCTATGCCAGTACCAATTCAGATGTTATGAGAACTCTTTCCGTGTCTTCTTGCATAGTACCAGTTGTTTTACATCATAATAAATAGTCAGTGTCGCAGAATGTCTGTAACTCCACTTCTGTGGAGATCTGCTGCGTCCTGAAGGGGCCTGTGGCCAGCTTATGCCTTGCTGACTCTGTGATATGACAGAAAATAGGCTTGCAAAGGTAAAGTCCATTCCTTCCCCCCATTCAGACCTTTAGTTTCTCACCCAGTGCCTCCCACTTCACTCCAGTTTCCATCAAATCATGGTCACGGGATCTGCTGACTCAGTCTGCAATATACTTCATTATGTTGCACTCATTATAATTCATAGACTCATCCATAGATTTCACTACCTAGAGACAAAAGATTAAGCCTGGAAAAGATTAATTCAACCTTCCTCTTTGGAAGCCTCTCTAATCCATCATCTTGCGGTGCACGATGAAGTCCTCTTTTGGCTTGGTTCCTGTGTGTCACTCTGGTGCCAATCTTGTTCTTGGTGCAGATCCTGCATTCTCAGCTCCCTGTGTCTACCTCCTTTTACTTAAAAGGAGAGGTGCCTAGCTGTAGTCTATAGCTTAATGCATAATTAATGAAATAAATATTTCATCCCATCCAAGGAAAATTTTCCAAGAGTACAGCTGTTAAAAATTAGATAATATTCAATCAGTTTATCAGAAACAGATAACAGATTAGTAATTTGAATTTCAAAAGTTCAAAGCCAATCTGTGTGATATGGAGAAACATTGTGCTACAACATGAAGCTGAGACAGTCTTACCTTCCCTTACCAACGAGCTTTTAAGTAAGGTAAAGGAAAAATTGTATTTAATTTAAATACTGCCAAAGGACACTACATTTATGGTTCCTTAATATTTTATTTTCTCTCTGAGGAAAGGAAAATGAAGAGTGAGTGCTAGATTAGTAAGTTCTCAAAGCTGCCTGTTCTCTTAGAAGTTCAGTTCGTTGAGATGAGGTAAAAAGGTTGATTTTGGTAAACTGACTATTCCTAGTTGTTTTTCAATTATTAGACTTCAAATCCTGTGTCTCCTTGCTTACCAGCCTTCCTTATCCTCAAAGTTGAGGGGAAACTGTGAAATACATGCCTGTTTGTAAGAAGCTGTAATTGGAGGGGACTCTAAAGCATCTTCCTTCTCGCTAGTTCTGAGGTCTTTCTTTCAGTTACCTGCTGCTTCTCATCAGCACTTTGTCATTAATAAGATAATCTCAACGTTTGTTACATTCCAGTTTATAGGAGACCAATTTCTACTCTATTCAAGTTACATTTCTTACTGTTTTTTCATCCACTCTTCTGTTTATCTGTTTTTGCCTAACAAACTCCCCAAAGTTCAGTGGCTTAAATAAGCATTTACTTCGTTCACAACCTACACTTAGGAAAAGTGTGGCCAAGACAGCTGGCCTCTATTCCTCTCAGCTTCAGGTGGGGCAGCTCGAAGGCAGGGGGCTGGAATCACGTGAAGGTTCATCCGCTGATGTCTGATGGTTGATGTCGGCGGTGGGCTGTGGCTTAGGTGGGGTGGGCAGGTGGACCACCTCCCCTGGAACACGGAAGCTGTCTCTGTGGCCTGAGCTTGCCCGCCTGAGACTGGGTTTCAGGGTTAAGAGCGAGGCAGAAGCTGAAGTGCCTTTTCAAACCGAGCCCTGCCGTTCAGTCAGTGCCACTTTCACCGTTTTCTGTTCATTCGGAGCAGGGCACTTAAGGTTGGCCCATATTGTACCTTTTTTATGGAATTAATTTTGAAAATTTATGGAGACATTCAAAAACCAGCATAATCTACTCACTAGCCACAATGTTTTGTTACTGCTTCCATACAAGAAATCCACTTGTCCCTACTCGGTCGTGAGCAGGTCTCGGTCGCTGTGGTATTAGGCTCAGGCTCCAGCCCAGGGTCTTACTTTCCCATCTTCACCAGGTCCAGGAGGGGCTGAGGTTCCTGGGCGTGCTTTCTGGAGTACAGCCCTTGGGTACACGCCTCTCAGTGCTGAGGCTTGAGGATAAGGAGACACGGGTTATTTGCCGCCACACACCCAGCATTCTCCTGAACTGCTGAGGACTCCCTCACTCACAGATGGAAGATGGGAGGCCCGCTGGCCCGTACCTGTTCTGCAGTGCAGCCTGATGCTGTTGGCTCTTTGATTAGGACTTAGTCCTAACCCTGGGAGGGGTTCTCCTTCGCTGCCCTCTCTAAGCTCTTTGTTCTGTCCCTTTCATGAGCAGTGACCTGTGTTTGCAGCTGAGCAGTTCTCTCAAGCCAGCTTCCTCCTTGTAGACCTTCTAAGAAAAGAGGCCCAAAGGCCTCTTCCCATTTTGCACTGTCTTGTCTCTTTCAGTCCAAGCTAGCAAGCAGTAGTTTTGCTAGCACAGTTCTCTTTAAAACTTTGAATTTCCTGTGAATTTTATTGGGGTTCCTGCCATTGGAAAGGCTACTCTCACGTCTTTTTGAGATAAACTCTTCACCTTGGGCTTCCTGTGAAGCTGTTGGGGGGCCATGCCTTTGAAATTCTTATGCTTTTAAGATCTTTAAAGGAATTTGAGGCAGCACGTTAAATCTTTCCAAGGTCTTAACAAAGTCTTGGCTTCATCTTCAGACTGTTTTCCTGGCAGCACCCTAGATTTGATCTTAGCCCGGAAGCCATTTCTCTGCTTACCCATTATGTGACCATTGGGCATGTGGAGATGCTTTAAATGGGATACAGATATTTGAACCCAGTGAGTCCTGGTTCCTTTATATTTAATAATCTTTTTGTTTGTTTTAGCGTATCTCATCAACTTTACTTTCAGCTGTTCGGTAGCAAGAGTCCCGTTGCCTCCGGTTTCAGGGTCGTCATCTTCTTCCCTGGCCTAGAAGCCTTCACTCTCAGCCCTTCAAGGGCCCTCAGGCTTCCACTAACAGTCTCGTGGACACTTTGGGTTTTCACTCTTACTCTTCTCTGCATCTGTTCAGGTTTCACCTACCTCCAGGTGCAAAGGCGTCCCCACATCTTGGGTTCTTTTTTAATGGCTGTGCCCCATTTTTAATATCAATATCTGTGCCAGTTATTTGTTGCTAATAATTTATATAATAAACTGCCTCAAAACCTGGTGACTCAAAACAGCATTTGCTTGGTTCCCAAATCTGTGTTTAGACAAGGCTCAGTGGAGCCAGCCCATTTCTTCTCCACTTGGCATCAAGCGGGCACTAGAATAATCTAAAGGCTTGTTCATGCCCATGTCTGGAAGTTGGAGCTGGCTTTGGTTAAGGATATTCCCTGGAGTCATCAGCTGGGACAGCTGTGTGTACAAAGACTCAGTAGGTGGCCTGGGCTTCACAGCGTGGTGGCTGGGTTCTAAGGGTGAGCGTCCCTATGGAGTGAAAGTCAGAGGCCATTTAGCCTTAGAAATCACACAGCAGTGCCCCCACATTCTGTCCCCTAGAAACCAGTTAACTGAGGCCAGTACCTACTTCAGGGGAGGGAATTTCGCAGGGGAAGTGTCAAGGAATTTGTAGAGATGTTTTACAACCACCACCTCCGCCTGCCTTGTCTTAGCAAACAATCCTTCTGTCTGAAGGAGAGCAGTTCTTCCCAAGTCAGTGTCACTGAAATTCCAGCAAGTTTTTTTGTTTGTTTTTGTTGAGTATGTTCTCTTGTTTTGTGGAGAGCCACACAGGATTACAAGAATGAAGGCTGTTTTGTTTGTTTAGAAAAGTGTATGGGTCATCTTACTAAACCACTACACTAGGAGATGGATTTCTCCTTAACTCTGTGAATCATTCATTGCTCCTTGGAATGCAATTCAAACAAGCATAAGATATTTGTAGTTCAGAGAAGGGCTTATGGCATTAGAATCCATATTTGTAAGATGTATTAATTGCAGTCTTTTTTTCAAAGTCTTGTTTTGGGAGGCATTTATTAATTCAGCCCTAAGTAATTCAATATGATCTCCCTAAAACTTTAAAAATCATGAAGAGTTAAGACTTGGGGAAGGAAAGGGTAAGAGACTTTCTACTAAGAGGTGCCTTGTAGTCATTTTATGTAGGAAAGACATGAAACAATTACAGAAACATCAGAGTGTAAAATCAAGTACAAATGTATAACAAAGATGATGACAGTGAACAGTATATTTCTGTGACTCTTGGTGGTTTGAACTTTTTTTCTTGATTTTCTGAGTAGTTTGAGTTTCTCCATTCCACAAGGTAGATATACCATTTTATTGTAACTGAATTTATTTCAACCTTTGATGCTGGGTTAGAGTTAGGCTGTTCTCAGTCTGCTAACCTCATTACCAAACAATTTTACCTTTTTCACGCAGAATGCTGATCTTCCAGCAAAAGACGAATCTACGTCTTCAGTACTTCTCCGTCTGAGTGCAGAAACTCAGCTTCTTCTAAAGGAGATATTATCTGTGAAACAGATGCAAAAGAAATGTGAAGCACTAGAGGAGGAGAAGAAGAAGTTGGAGGAAGAAGCAGAAAACCTCAGACGTCACCTCGAAATGAATACAGTGGAACACAGTCAAGTGGAGCAGGACAAACGGGAGACTGAAGAACAAACAAGACGGGATGTAGTAAAAACACTGAAAAAATTCAGGCGAGCTGTGCAGTACAGACAGGAAACTGAAAAGCAAGGAAGACATGATGTAGTAGAAAAACTGAAAGAAATCAGCCAGTTTTTACAGGTGAGACACTGATCTGTAAGGTGCTTTAACTCACTTCGCAGAGAATTACAGTTCGGATGTGTACATTTTATGTGTTCCCTCTACTTCCCATATAGCAGTTTGTTTTGTAGATTTCTGGAAGGCCGCATTTGTTACTCCCTTTAAATAATTCAGTTTCCATCATTACTATCACTAAATTGATGTTTCAGAACAACTCTCACTAGACAATCATTTTTAAGACCAATTGGTGTAAATCAAGACCACTAGGAGGAAAAGCATATATTGTGATGTAAATACTGTGCCACATTCTTGGATTACTGCTAGGTTGTATTCTTCAATTTTTAAAAGTTTAGATTGATCCTATTATTCTTTGAACTATCACATTACATGAGTACTAATATAAGGGTGATTCCACTTTCATTTCATAATTCAGATTTAATTCACTTGACATTGATGATAAGTATTTTAAAGTTCAGCTTTTTTTCCACACTTAAAATTGCTCTCTGAATCACTGACTCAAAACTAAAGGGAACAAATAGACTGTAATTACTCAGGTTGTAAGTATTTTTAAAATTGTGTCCTTTTAATTTGCTGTAGGCACAAGCAGCATCTCAGGAAGACTTGCTCAGAGAGTGTAAACGTGCTTCAGTGAGTCAGATGGAACACAGAGTTCAAGACCTGGAAACGGAACTGAGAAGGAAAACTTCTCAGTTTGATTGTAATGAAAAAGAATTGGAAAAATACAGGCAGCTGTACCTGGAAGAGCTAAAAAATAGAGTGTCACTGGCAAATCAACTAAACTGGTAAGTCAAAACATAGAATTATACAAAATAATTTAGGTCACTAATTTGTCTCTAAGGCATCATTTTTATTGAGCCAGGTTCGTGAGGTGGGTAGCAAGTGAACGCTGACTAGACAGTGTAATTTTGGGAAATGGTGTTAGTAAATGAACTCTCCTTTAAAATGTCAGTCCAGGGCAGTTTGCATCTCCCTGCCTTTTGTTGCTTTTACATGACTTTATTTTTTAATTTGCATATATTTAACCTGGTCTAGTCTTTAAGCTAGGGGTTTTGCAAACTTTGTAATTTAGACAGCCATATTATCACAAAATTTCTAGTTGGAATTCCCATAAATAGAAATGTTAATGAGTTTAAAGTTAACTGTGTTTTGGAAGAGTACAACATAAACCCAAGGGGCCCCATGCTGGTGTTTGGTGAATTTACTTTCTTGATTGTGATATTTGGTGTCACTGCTCGTGGGCACCCTGAGACGAAGTACTGTGTCCTTCTAAGTTTGTCTCCGCTACGTAAAGGCATGCTTGGTGAGTAGGGGAAATTCACATCGGGGTGAAGGGCAGTATAGTGGTTCACAAAGTGGCTAAAAAGAATATGGTGGCCTGCCCGAGGGGGTGTGTGGAAGACCGAAAGGGCGAGTCCCACCTCCGGTGCCTGAGTAGCAGTGTTATGAGCTACAGGTCTCCCCGCTATCCAAAACTAGAGTGTTCCTATGAAAGTTGTCGGTGTAAAGCAAAAAGGCAGTTACCTTAGGACACATCTTGCTGGTGGATACATAAAATAAATAATGCATAAAGCACAGGTGCTCACAGACACAGTCCGAAGCCGTGGCGGCGTGATGCCGGGATACTGTGTGGTTCTGGGGAAGGAGCTCGGTGGGGCCCCCTCTTGCTGCTCGGGGTGCCCATTGCCCCCCTGATGGCTTGGGCTAAAACAAGCACCCAGTGCTATTCTGGCTTTTTGCTTTTTTTTTTTTATGAAAGTGAAAATCCGCTTGAGGTTTTTTTTTTGGTTGTGGAAAGCAGGTGCTGATGTAGGCCTCTGGTAAAAGCAAAGTAACAAAGTGAGCTTTGGGACATTGGGGGACACTTGAAATTGCCCCTGGCGCTGTCGTAGTTCTTTCCCACCATCGACTCTGCCGCCTGGTGCCCCCCAGAGGTGGTGGCTCTAAACTGTTGCTCAGTGCCGCGTGCTTGATTTCTCCCAGGTAATGCGTGAAATGTGTATATGAGGGGGGTGAAAGCAAATGCTTGAAAATGGCTTTGAGGGATGGTTTATTTTTTATTTCTGAACTGGTTTCCTGAGGGTGAGTATGTCTAGGTGCAGCCAGTGCAGAAGGCAGCGGGGATCCTCTGTGGGGGCGTCTCCATCTCTGACTCTCCCCATGTTGAAGTACTTGTTAGTTAAGCACTCCCCCCCCAGGCACATACGTCGTTCTTCAGGACAGTTTTAAACTGTAATCATTTACAGTAGGTCTGTGCTGACTTATTTTTTGGTGTCAAAACAGTTTAACGGGACAATCTGTTTACTATTATAGCAACTTTAGAAATACACATCACTTAGGAAAAAAACGAAATGAATGAAATCTGCTTTGCGATCCTCGCAGGGCTAATGAGAGGCTGGCCGAGATGAACACTGAACTTCAGCTGGAGAAACAGCACAAGAGTTCTTTCCTCGGCTCTGTTCCCGCACGGCCTGTTGATAGACCGCCTGCTGCTGAAAGTTCTAGTACTGCTGAAAGTTCTAGTACTAGCGTGGAGCCCGAATGGAGTCGTCTTACTCGAAAAAGGCGCTTCAGGAATTTTCCACACCCTACAACCAGCATGAGCGATCTGTTGAAGGTTAGTTATTTTATCTTCTTTCCCTTGGGCTTCAGATTTCTGATATAATTCTTGTTTTTAATTTGATGAAATTCTGAGTTGTTTATTTGACTTACGCACACTAAGTAAAAGCCATAATTAATTGTGCTAATGAAGGAGACACAAATTTTATTTTTAAAGTCCCAGGACTTGTAATTTTCAAGAGATACCTGTCATTAACTTTATTCAATAAATGCAACTAAAGTGACAAATTTTAAAATTCTTAAAAAGCTCCATTTTAAATTCTATTTTAGAAATTAAGTATTATTGCCTAATAACTGGAGATACACTTTCCAGTGTTTGGCTTAGCTTCTGATTGATTTTCGTTTGGCATTGGTTCATAGTCATTTTCAAGTTTTGCTGCACCCCAGTTTATCTACCCCTCAGCATAAGTAAATGATTGGCATCGAGATACTTAATCACATATGGATGTTTTTTATTTAAAGGAACCCAAGGTAAATTCTTTTTATGAATTCAATAAACTTGTAACGCTAAAAACATTTTCTGTTTTGAAGTTTAAAATTTTTATCATTTCCTTCTGTAAGAGTACATTCTTAATTACTATTTTACTTACAGCATTGTTATTTTAATTGTTATAAAATGTCTTATTGAGCAATTGTAGAACATTTCTAAAGATGTAGTCAAGTAAAGCAAATATTTAAGTTTTTAAAATGAAGTTCGCTTATGTCTCTGTCTTGCCCTCACCTGCAGGAATACCGAGGTGGCAACGATAGGGAGTCTTTAAATTACAACCAGTTTTCGTTGTGTATCGTTGTTAAAATAGCCATTGAAATCGGTGCGCGTGGGTTTATGGTTTGATGATGTTTTCATGATCTTGATGTAGAGAAGGGTAGCACGGGCCCTTGTTGAGTGAGGTCTCAACCTGCTTTTTCTCACTTGGCTTCATGTCATAATAAATCAAAGAAGAAAAGCTCAGGTTTCATAGACAGTGTTGTGGGTAAATTGAGTGTAAGTGCTTCAGAGTCATGAAACCGGACTGCGTGGTGTTAAAAAAAAAATGCATGGCTAACACTTCCATCAGTGGCTAAGCATGATGCAAACTCGAAATGTTTTCATTCGTTGTCACCAAAAACTCACGAGTGTGTCACTTTACAGGATGATGGTGAAAGAGTGTGAGTGCAAAAGCAATGCAGGAGAAGACTCCTGAGGACAGTTGTTTCCTTTAATGTTTTTGGAGGAAAGAGGTGTCTGTTTTTTAGTACTTCTAGGTACACAGGAAAATAATTTATTTTAAACTCAGTGTTGTAGTTCCAAGGTACACGTAGTTCTTCTGTGGGGCCGTGGGGCCGAATCATGCTAGGTTGAGCAGGGAGGTTAACAAGCCCCGCTCTGTCCAGGTGCAGAGACACGGCTCCCTCGGCGCTGCCTGGCGCCTCACAGGAGCTATTATTGTACAGTTACTGCTTACAGATTTCTTAGTAGACTTAGAGAAGGAAGATGCCTTGTGGAATTGCTAGGGATGTAATTACTTCTGCTGGGAAAACATAAAGTAATGCTATGCGAGCTGTGAACATACTGTTTAAAATGACAGAAAGGGATGGGTTTTTGCATGGGGCTTAACAAAACAACAGACTTCCACAGCTTTTCAGCTATGGTTCTAGAAAGCAAAATGTCAAAAATGGCATTGAGATTGAATGTAACATTCTCCTTTATGTGCAAGGTTTTAACATTTTGGACTGTTCCTACTGTGAAGTTCCAGCTTACTCAGCATTTTTTTTTTCTAACTTGACAGAAGTATTGCTCTAAGTCTGTGATTTTAGTCATGCTGGTGGTCGAAGCAAGTTTTTTCCAGTTCATAACACTTGGGTTTATTGCCTCTCTTACTGTTGCATGAAGTACAGCCTTGTCCCTTGACATTGTTGTAGTGGTAACAGATGGGACCCCATATCTGCTTTGCCAGTTTGTACCCTCAGATTTCACATTCTAGTTATTTCTGGGATGTTTTGTCCTACATGTCAGAAGCAATTTTACAGTTTTACTCAATTGTGTTATTTAATTATGTTACTATAAAATACAAAAAGTTAAAATTAGCCTGAGCAGATACGTCACTGTTAGATTTTCTTGCACATAGAATTTTTTTCTGAGAACTGAAAACTTAAAAATTGATCCCAGACAGTATTATAACAGACAAAATTTCTCTGTTTTAAAGACTTTTTTATGTTCAAGAGCTTTTAAGTATTGGTGTGCCTAACATGAAGCATGGCCACAATAGTTAATAAATGTCCTTCAAATCTATTTTAAATAGGAAGACTAAACTTTACACTCACCGATTTTGGACTTTTGGTGTATTACTGACACTTTCAAACATTTTCTAATGACTTATTTAACTAATTTTTAAATTTCTCAAATGTCCATTCAGTTTAGCAGCCCCTTTTCTAAATGGGATTATACCAGTGCACCAGAGCTAAAACGATTAATATTCCTAAGACTTTAACTTTTTACATGACATGACACAGCACTGCATCTCAGCAGGATCTGGTCACGTTTCTTTTAAAAGTAGGCTTCCAAGGCAGCGCACATTCACTCTGAATTTTAATTCTAATCAAACTATCACAGTAGTTAAGCTCACTTCTCATAAGGCAGAGGCAGAGTTCAGTAACCTTGTTTCTGGTATCAGCTCTCTGCCCTGTGGACTCCCTCCTGCCCTCTTTCCATTTTGTCTGAATGGACAAATGAGGAAGCGTGTTATCTTTTGAAAGCCAGTCACTCAGCTTCTTCCAGTTCTTTTTCTTTCATTCACTTTTTTCTCTGTAGTTAATTTTTTAGCTCCTTGATCAACAAATTCTTTATTTCTTTTCTCTGAAGCAAAATACATGTATTTAATAGTTACAAACTGACAAGTGTCATTTCCTTCATTAACCTATTTACAACAGTATGATGAATCAGAGCGGTTAAATGACTTGATTTTATTACATTTCTGGAATTGTACTTATTTTTATAACATTTAAAATAAGAATGATACCCAGTTTTAACTTAAAAGTATCAATAATCTGAAAATATATTCACTTTGGAAATGAACATGTGTGTCTACGTGTGTGGCAAGTCTGTTTTTACCAAATTGATCTCAGAAAGGGCAGCATTATCTTCCAGCTTGTGACCTCAGTTTTGACCTCAATCCTGCAGTGTCCCCAGTGGGACCTTCCATTTCTATGGGACATAGTCTGCAAACTGCCAGTTATGAGAGAATCCTCCTAATTAAAAATCATTAGAATTAAAACTTGCTGTTACATTGTCTTCCTGTGTATAATTTTCTCACCTTACTGTGTTTTTGTTAAATGGAAAAGTTTAAGTAAAACTGCAGGTGCCTTCTCCTTATTAATGTTGGACTTCAGACCACTTCCACCATCAGGACATGGGGGTCCTCACCTAGATATAAGCATAAAGGTCCCAGAAGTACGTGTTTAGGAAAATAGCTTTGCAGAGGAAAAGAGAGTAATCTTACATTCAACTCATGTAAAAGTGTGATCTACATTTTGCATAGTGTTTATTAATGGTTATATGAAATTATTTCAGTCAAGGCTTCTCCCTTCATCTGCTAGGCGTTTTTCACTTCACAGGACCCTCCTGGCACTGTTGTCATGTTGTTGATGGCATAAGGCCTCTCTAGAATGCTCTTGTCAGACAGTGTTATGGAAAACCGTCTCTGAAAATACTGGCAAATGGTAGCCCCAAATTTTGTCTTTGCACCTAACATTTACAGAAGCCTCGGCTCTCATATCGCTGTTACCACCGCAGTGTTTATGTCTGGTGTACTGTTTAGAACCTGTTTAGTGAGCGGGTGACTTTCACAAGAAAGGTTTTTAAAAGAGCACTCTAGATGGGGACACTTGTAGTTTGAAGTGTCCCCACACATTTCATAATTAAATACGTAACTAATTAAGTCAAGTTTCAAAAAGTTGGCCCTAGTCTCTAGAACGGAAACAAAGTTACAGTTAAAGAATTAGGTATTGTTTTCCTTGTTTCTAGCTCTAGGAAGTTGTGAATCAGAAACCAACTTTGAAAACTGGCGCTAGCCTCTCCTTTTCTTCTCTTCAAGCAGATTTTCTGACATAAATATTTTAGTCATCTACAGAGAGCAAAACACATTTGCTTAACTTGTCTGCAAGTAGAATTTTCACTTGACATTATTATAACAGAACCCCTTTCTTCATTTTATGTATCTGCGATTCTGTGCTAAAAACATTAGCATAGAACAGACCTTAAAATTTTAGTTTTCTAAAAGTGCAGGAATGGAAAGCTCATTTTAAGGAAAAACCCATTAAAGTTAAAAAAAGCTAAACTTTTACAAAGGGCAGTTTTTCTAAGAACTGCAGAGCAATGAATTCAGTGTGAGACATGACTTGAACTGTTGAAACTCTTCGTGCCAATGAGATCGGGCGTTGCCCTCTGAGATTATGTGCATCGGACAGGGCAGGGCTCACTGTGCTTTCCATCAGGGGAATCTAAGTAGCCTCACAGATATGTGTTCTCTGTTATCTAAAATCAAAGTAAGTAGGAATTTATTTTATTTTATTCATGTGATTATTTTTCTGTTTAAGCAATCCCCACGTTAAGTCAAGTCTAAAAGTATTATTTAAAGGCCACATTTCATAAGCTAGCTGTCATTCCTATGATAGTGTTTCTTGTTTCACTTAAACATTAAAAATATTTGACTTATTGCAGATGCGGAAGAAGCTGATAAACAATATATCTAGAGAATTAAAAGAAGGTATGTTGCCAACATTTCTGAATTAAATTTAGACGTTGATTTCTGAAATACACTGTAAACAGTAAATGGCACCCCTTTCTATTGCTTGAATAACAGATACCATGTTAAGCTGTTTTCTTACACAGAGCTGATGAAAAATGTGAGCGCATAATTTCATTCATAATGATATATTTATTCCTCATTTATACATCATGATCCATAGCTTTAAAAAAAAAAAACTCAAGAAGTCTGTGTTCTCTATTTCTGGCTGTGCCCTTCCTCTCCTGCTGTCCCCATGGGCCTGTCACCTGCACACGGCCCTGTTCTCAGAAAGCGTGGAGGTCATCAGCTTCTCGAGTTCCTGGTAGTGACTGAGGCCAAAAACCCAGACTCAAGCAATCTCGGTTCATATAGCTGTCACCTGGTGGGTGACAATTTCTTGTCATTCACTTTGTCACTGGTTAACCTTTTGCCCTCAGGAAAAATCCCAAATTCCTTAGTTTGGAAGAAAAACACCCACATCGATTTGGCACTTGCCAGAGTCTTCAGCCGTATCTCTTTTCTCCCCTGCTCTGCCCCTTGGCTCCAGCGACTGGTCAGACTGCGTCCAGCTCCGCGGGTGCCCTTCCTGCCTCTGCTCTTTGTGTTTGCTTCTTGCCTCTCCCTCCCACACTTTCTCCTCCTCCTTCAGGTATCTGCTTACACATCACGGCCACCAAAGAGGGGACAATATTGACACAAAGCTGGACATCCCTTCTGAGTGTTCCAACTCTGCCCTCTTGTATACCTGTCATGGCATTTATGTCTCTGTACCGAAACTGCCTGTTCATCTATTTTGCCAGTTAACGGTACATGATCTTTCAGTTCAGGGTGGACTGTCATCTTCATCTTGTGGTTCCAGTGCTTGTCACAGTGCCTTAGCACATGGTTGCTGAGTAAATGAATGAAGAATGAGAAAACCAGGCGCTCTGATCCTTAGCCACAAGAGCAGTTAATTCAACATGCAGCCCTGGGCAAAGTCTAGAGTAGTAATCTTGTGTTTTGTGTTGTAATCGTATGTAGGTATTTTTCATTCTTCTTAAAACTTGGAAAAGTCTCAGCTTTTCTTAAAAAGTAAACTGACATTTAGTTACCTATGAAGGAATTTAAGTATAGAATCTAATTCTTTCATTTTCTTTCCAGCTACTACTGAACTTGAATCTAAGTCCTATGGACTCTCTCGTAGGCTTGATGGATGAGTCAAGTAGTCTAAGTGAAGATCTGATTTCAAAAGCACGTCAAGAATATGTGGAGATTTTGAAGAAAAAGTGCACGATCTACAAGATAAATAGTAAACGTTTTACCTGCTGGGCTGTTTGCCAAACATTTTAGTTATTTCCCATTAAGATACTGACACTGTTTATTAAGGGGAAATACTCTTGCATTCTATGTGCATGATTAAAATCTATGAATTATTTTAAACCACGTTTTTCTGCATCTCATTGACTTTAAAGCAGATTTTTGGGAATAAAACCCAGCACTTTGGAGTATTATATACTCAAACCGAGCCCGGATGCCAGCTGTTTAAACAGCACCCAACCACCCACAAAACTTGTCGTTGATGTTGAGCAGTGTTGATTGATAGCTTTTTTGAATTTTCCAGTGTTAATCACTGTCTATAGACCTAAAGATTTAGACGGACAGCGTTTGGATCTGCTGTGGCTGTTCCAGTGTTCTGATGGATCCCAACAATCGTTACGGTGCCATCAGCCTTTCTGCATGTTACCTTAAACACTGATTCACAGATGTTTCCTCATGGAGAAATGAAACCTGCCTCAGGCTTTTCATCTTCTCTTATTTATTTACTTACCTTTTGGAAGCAGTCTTAAAATTAGAGACAAGTTCTGAGCACCAGACGCAAACGGACGTTGTCACAAACCTGTCATCTCTCCCGTACATTCTCCTAAGGCGTCATTTCTCTTTCCTAAATGCACTTGTTCTACCGTAACTTCTCTTGCTCTTCCCTCTCGCCAAGAAGTCATTTGTTTTTCAGAAAGTGCCTTTCTCCTTTTCCTGTCACGTGTTAAATTGTATGTAAGCCCCCACTTGTAGCCACCCCTTCAAGTCCCATTGCTTTGTGAACTCTTGCGCGTGTCCATACGTAATTTTTTCCTCACAGTAATCTGCTTTAGTCAGTTTAATTTGCAGGTTCCCAGTTGCTGAACGTAAGACGGTAAAGGAAATACTCTCCTTCTCGACAGTTTCCAGGAGCTGAGATTTTAGTAACTCCTGCTTATACCCTTTATTCCCTTTTCCGTCCTTTCAGCGCACTTACTTGGCAAAACTCCCAGCTGCACAACAGACTGATTCTCACTCTTCCCCCTTACGTCCCCCAAGGCGTCTAAGTGCTGCTGAAGAAAGTCACGCACTGCCCAGCCGTCCTACTCCTTTTACTTAGTTGACTTGCACCTTCTTCCTTCTCAGCGATGTTTTCAAATTCCCCTCTCTGTAAACACCTCCCTGTTGCTTCCCTCTCACTTGAACCAGACAGTCTTACTTCTGACGACAAACTTCCTGAGAGATCTGCCTGCTTCCCCACCAGCAATCTGTCCCCACCCACCCTGGTGTGTCTTCCCCTTCCTCCATTCCCAGGCAGCGAGTCACTGGTGACTCCCACATCTAAACCAAAGTGACACCTTTCCGGCCGTTGTCTAACTGGCCTTCTCATGCCTCCGGGCGTTCCATGTGACCGACCTCTGGAACCAACCGCTGCCTGCAGCAAGATGACGTTGAAGGTGAGGGCCGCAGCCTTCTTGGTGAGCTCATTCCGTTTACCTTGGCTGTCTCCCATGGGTAAAGACAGGAAGTACACACGTTACTCAATTTTTGTTTATTTTTCTCGTGTTAGTCTGCCTCACGTCAGGTTAATTCTCAGACCAGCCAGATGAGCCTAGAAGGGTGGAGGAACGCTCCCCGCCCCCACCCCAGCACAAGCCTGAGCACAGGTAGCTGCCACGCCTGCAGGGAAGAGAGCGATGGCAAACTCCGCTATTCCTACTGCACTAGCCAGTGAGCTGAAGCTCACCTGCATGTCCTCCAGGCTGAGGTGGGGTCGCTGCTCCCGGCAGCAGAAGACTGCCTTTGTGAAAGGAAAATAAAAATGGAGTCTGCATTGCTCGAGAGGGCTCACTAAGAAGTTGTGACTTACGCACATCTCAGCCCACGTAGAATCCGGCCCTGTGAGCATTTATGGCCCTAATGAAGTCATCCGGAACGCCTGCCAGAAGCTGAAGATACTTCCTAAGCCCCCACCCTGAAATCAGCTGATTCCTGGAGAGGGTCACTTGGCTTCCTCGGCCCCGCCTGGCTGCCCTGTGGGTCAGCAGGAGCCAGGTGGTGTGATGGGAGGGCTGAGTGGCCATGGGACTGTGGGAGGGGCAGAGTGATCAGGTCCAGAAGGACAGGGACATGGAGCAGCAGCCTTGGAGGGCCCCACCCCGAGGTCCCTGTGGGACCTGAGCCTGAGCTTTCAGCTCTGGAGCTCGGAGCTCAGCAGGGTGGGGCGTCCCCGGCAGGGCTGTGGGGTCCCAGGGTGACTGTTATGAGGACCACCTGCTATCCTCGGGAGACCAGGGCCTGGGGTCTAGCTGGCCACCCCTCTCCAGGTGACCTCTGGGGCCTCAGTGTTCCCATCTGAGAAGCAGGGATAGCATGTCTTAAGTTGGAGGGTGGCTGTGAGAACTACGTGGAAAACGGGTGCAGAGGGCTGCAAATGGGTCTGGCGCAAAGTGCCCAGTAAACACTTGTGGGAATGACCCCTCTCGGGAGCTGGTAGCCTTTGGAGACCCCGCTGAGCCATGCGTGCTCTCCTTCTCCATCTGTGCGTGACAGCCACCACGTCCCAGGGGGGCATGCAGGGAGCCGGCCACCCTCCTGCCCCCAGGATGGCTCAGCGGATATTTGCTTCAGGAACCAGAGAACTTCTTCTGGACTGTTGTAGGGTGATCACACAAACGCATCCACATTGCATTTGGGGCGAGGGAGCCAGTGACTTCGGAGCTGCAGGAGGTGCAAGGCTGCTGTATCCCTTTGCGCTCACCGCAGGCACTTTAGAAAAGGAGAAAAGGGGGCTCTAAGGTCAGGGGCTCGTCCGGGTCACGCTGCAGGATTTGACCCCAGGCCGTGTCCCTGCACACCCAGCTTTCTTGGCCGGTAGGGAGCCTTCTGCAAGAGAGATGGATGCTGTTTTAGATGCGATCGCCAATTTCCTCCTCGTTCAGTTGCCATGGAAACAGTCGTGGTGGCCCCACAGAGGCGGGAGTGAAGGCGAAGCCTGCCCCCGGGCCCTGGTCATCTCTGCTGGTGAGGGGGTGGGTGGTGTGGGTCCGTGGCATCCTGGTGTCGAGTGCCCGCCTCCCTCCATCACATTCACCCCGAGCTCTTCCTCCTCAGAGAATAACGACAGCCATGGGAGGGGTGTTTCAAGGGGACTCCCGTGGAAACGGAGAGTAGCCTGCAGCTCCCTTTCCTCCGGCAGGTGTTGAGCTGCAGCCAGCGCAGTTCTCCAGCATTCCCTTTGCAGGGCCTCGGTGCTTTCAGCCCGTTAATCAGCCGTTGCCTGGATAAATCCACGCACCCCTTAGTTTTCTCCTGCAGCCCTGGTGCATCCTTCCACTCACTCCTTTATCCAGCAGGTTTGCATTCTCACCTGCACAGCCTTTTGCTCAATGAGAGAGGGTTGACGTGGACTGTATAACCTCTCTGAGCCTCACCTTTCTCATCTGATAAATGGGAACATGGGCGCCTGCCTTGCCTGCCTCATAGACGGCTGGTGAGGGCCAGTGAAAAGGTGGGGGTGCTGTGTAGGGTCATCAGTATTTCCACGGCCATGGGGCTCATGGCTGATGGACAAGTTTTCGTTGATCCTTACATCAGTTCCACAAGGTGGGTGGTGTTAATTTCCATTTTACAAAGGAGGAAACTGAGGCTCGGGAAGGTGGCATGATCTTTGCTTACACCTAGGAAGAGGTAGACCTGGAACTCAATCCCAGGTCTGACTCCAACTCCAGTGCTCTTTGCAAAGGTCCAGTTGCCTCTGTTGGGCTAGTTGCCAGGCCTGGCAGCGGGGGTGGGTTAAGACCACATTGAGGGGAAAATAAGTCTCAACTCGGGGATGGGGCTGGAGAAGGAATGTCCCCTGCTCTTCCGAGTCAAGTCGTGCTTGGTGGGAGTTGGGGTGGGGTGGGGGAACTCTGTCCTTTTGGCCCGGGGTGGTGGTGGGGTTGGGTTTGGAGATGCGGCAGGGACTCCTCAGGATAGTCACCAACATTTTCTGGGCAATCCTCTGGGTCAAGTACTGTTCCGAGCAGTTTAGCTCAATCTTCAACATGTCCCTGTAGGGTAGATCCGTCGTCACTGACTTGTCACAGGTGAGGAAGCTGAGGTGCAGAGAGGTCAGGGCATGTGCCAGGAGCCCCGCAGCCCGGAGGTGGTAGAACCCACGCCCAGGAAACACTGGCTCTTGGGGCCCGGGGTGTGGTCCTCGGGGAGCATCTGGTGCCGTCCCCCCCGCTGGGCTTGAGCCCTCGTGGCCCCTCAGGGGCGGCAGGTCTGCTACTCCCGCTTCAGGTTCTGGGACACACGAGGGCTTCCCTGGGAACATCGCGTCAAGGTGAGAACGTCTGGCGCGAGCAGGAGCCTTCGTGCTCAGAAAGGCCCGCTGAGCCGCTTGGGTTCGTGACAGTTGTCCATTTAGAACTTCATTTTTCTAAAACTTTACAATCTCACCAGTCTATTTACAAAGCTGTGCTTTTGTAGGAGATGAGCCGTCACCTCACTTGTTCTTTGAATATTTGATTAACAGGTGAGCAGGCTGAACTTCCTCTGCCACGCTGTCTTTTTGCAAATTTAATTAAATTCCTCTGAATTGGTTCCATTCAGATTAAAGTGCATGGTTGCTGGTGCAGACGTGCAAATGATCCCAAAGTGTCATATCTCATCTAGGCGGCGAACACTGGAATATTCTGGAATGTTCTTAGGTGTTGCAGAGAGATTACTGGGAGTCACCCTGAAAAGGCCTGAGGAGAGGTTTTTGAAGCTACCAGGCTGTGGATGTGAAGGTACCGCGCAGGAGTGCTCCTTGCAGCCTAGCTCTCAGCCTAGTGGACATTCTCTGGCTTATGGAGGGTCATCAGAATATGTCACAGCAGAAACTGCTGGGTGCAAACCATCTGCCCAGCTAGTCATCGCTCAGAAGCACAGAGACGTTTTTGTCTTTTTGCACCATGATTCTCCTTCCATATGCAGCTTCCTTGCACTCAAAGAAGTGAAGAAACGAAGCCCTCACCCCACCCCCAGTTAGTAAAAACCTCTGAAATGCACAATCCCTGTCTTTTTATGGTCAGGTGTTTGGGTCCCGATCATTGGCAAAGGGCTGCAGGCAGCTCACATACGTGACCGGGGACAGTGGCTTGCGCTGCTGTTGTGTTGGGCTGAAACAACCCCGGCCTCGTCACACTGCCTTCCAGCCTGCGTGGGCCAAGCGAGGCAGCCGGGTGCGATGCAGCCAGGAGCCATCTGTTTGCAGCCCTTGGGCCAGATGTTCTGCAAGGACTCCTAGGAGTGGAGTCGGGAGGGAATACACTTACCCAGCACCCAGCATCTTCCAGAGCCTCTTTATAGCGCTACAAGCTGGGCATTGCCGTGGTGTTTATACAGACCAGGAACAAGAGGCCCAGAGTGGCGGAGTCACTGGGGAAGGTCATGCAGCCAGGAAGAGGCAGGATGGGGTTTGAACTCAGGACTTCCTGAACTTTTAGCTCCTGTTCTTGCCACCAGGCTGCTGAGGGTCACAAGTCACTGTTCCAGCCACGTGTTGCGGTGACTTGTGGGAAATATCCACAAATAGGGGGTGACTCACGCAGGAGCAAGCTGGCTCCGCTCACCGTGCCTGACGACCCCGGGGTCCCTGGGTGTCCCTGGGCTCTTGCACGCCTACTTGGACTACTTCCTGCAGCAGTGTCAGACAGCCCTCCAGGAGGGTTGGTTTGGTCTGGAGGGCAACCTGTGTATGTCAGAGATACCTTTGCCCATAAAAACCTTTGCAATAAAATCAGTAGAAGACAAAGAAGCCAAATTCAGTTTTGAGAGATGTCACTGAATCTGTTAAGGCTGATCAGTCAGGAGCAGGCACAGAATTAGTCCTGCAAGTGGCTGCTGGGGGGGACCTCATATCTCCTGGAAGTTTAGAAAGTTGGGGACGCCGTAGGGCTTTGTTCCCCAGGATGCCGGAGGTCACGGTGTGTGGAAATGGTTGAGGGATGATGGTAACCATGCAGGGAGGCTGACAAGCATAGGGATTCTGGGCATGGGCTTCGGAGTCCAGCAGACTCAAGGCCAAGTCCTCCGAGCACGCTGCGGGGAGCGCTGGGCCCAGCCATGCAGCCGGCAGCCGCTGCGCGCTCGGGGCAGCAGTGGGAGCTGGACTCTGGAGCACATCCACACGCCACTGCCCTCACAGCTTGTGGCCTGGGGTGAGCTGCTTAATCTCTCTGTGTCTCTGTTTCTTCATCTGTAAAATGGAGATGATAAAACTGACTCAGGCCCTGGGGTTGTGGGAAGCTTCAGTGAGTTAATGCACATGAAACATTTAGTGAGTGCTCGGGCCGCAGCCAGTGGCGGCCCTGGTCATCGCCGTGGTCATGATCATACTCCATGTGTCCTCTCTCCAGCCCACCCGGCTGTGCTGTTTGCGGTGCACAGTGGGGCCTGACGCAGCCTGAACTAAACTGAGCTGAATGGTCAGCAGAGCATCATGGCTCAGGGGCTGAAGCAGGTGACTGGGTGTAGGCTCGGCTTCCTGGTGTGGGCTCCAGAGTGTCCAAGTGTGGGGATCTAAGAGCAGGCAGGAGCTGACGCCCCCTCTCCCACCCTCACCCCAGGCAGGAGAATCATCTGCAGCCCGAGGCCTGGAGGGGAGCCCAGGGCTTCTGCCGGCGGGGGCAGACGGCCGGGAGTGGCAGGCCAGGTGCCGGGAACCAGCGTGGGAGATGGCCTGTTAGACAGACTGGTGGCCTCCTTGCCCTGGGTCTGCCCAAGCCGCTGGCGGTTTCAGTGCATGCCAAGATACCACATGTCACACCCGTCTGAGTCAAATGAGAATGTGACCGCCTGGGCTCTGGCTCAAGGAACCAGATGCATCCGAGAGTGAGGTGGTCATCTTGGCAAGCCTGGCAGTCAGTGTTTGGCTCAGATGGGCCTTGCGCTGTCTGACCAGGTAGGCGGTCAGTGGCTTCTGCCATGGCCTGTGAGGTGTGCAAGGAGGCAGTAGGGTGGAGAGGGAGGGGCCATGTTTGGCTGAGAGCTGCATGCACCAGGCATTTATTTCTGATGGTAGCGCTAAGAGAAGGGTCTGTGACCCCAAGTTACAGATGAAGATTTTTTTAAGAGATTATTTATTTATTTAAATGGGATTGAACCCAGGACCTTGTGCTGCTAAGCACGCGCACCACCACTGAGCTGTGCCCCTCTCCACCCCTCCCACCCGCGCAAGTGCAGACACTGGGACACGGGGGCTGTGTCTGTGCACCGAGACGCACGGTGCCAGGTGCTGCCATCATCTCATGTGGGTGGGGGCCCTGTCCCCTCTCTTTCCAAGACATCACCCTTTATTACATACCCAGTTCACCCCTGATGTTCCTTTTCTCCACTTTGGGATGGTAACGAGGGGGGCAGAGGCCCAGGCTGTGGGATGGAGGTCGAGACATGAGCGAGGGGCAGGGACCCAGGTGGGCTGGGTGGGTCAAAGGGCTGCAGAACTGAGGGTGGTGCCTGGACCATGAGCCAGGGGAGCACCCCTGGGAGGACTCTCTGGCAAGAGGTCACAGCCTGAATAAAGGCCAGGCAGTGAGAAAGTGAGTTGGGGGTACTGCAGGGCCTCCACTGAGCAGGAATGTAAGTGCAAGGTGGGAGTTGGGTGCAGGTCATGAAAGCCTTGAAGGGCAGGCGGAGGAGCCTAGACCCTCCCTGCAGCCAGTGGGGTCAGGCGGGGCTTTGAGCTGAGTGAGAGACCAGAGCTGGGTCGAGAAGGACCACTGTTGTGATCACTTTTGCATCGGTATAGAAGGGGGCTTGAAGATGAGGAGGTTGGAGGTGGGGTCTGTGGCCAAGGTCGTCCAGCCTCTGCCCGTGTCCCTTCAGACCCCTGTACTGTGTTTATGCAAAGGACCTCAAAGTGTTTTCTCTTCCAGGAGCCTGCACCTGGCTCTCCCTCCCTTGCTACATCTTCAAAGCACCAACCTGAATTCTTATATGGTCCCTGTCAAGTAGACACTATGACTTCAATTTTAAACTTGGAAAAGCTAAGACAGGAGTTTGGTGACTTTCACAAATTCACAGAACACATCACCATTGCACTTGTCAGGATACAGTGCGCTTCATTAAATACCCTGATCTTGCTATTCATTCAATGAACTTAAAGTCACTAATCTTTGATCCTCCATCTTCCCATTGGCCAAAAAGTGAGTTATTCTAAAACCTAGTCAACAATGATCACTAAACTCTGCCTAAAGCTATATACTATGGTTTATTTATGCATCTAATTTATGTATACCCAGCTTTGTAATGTGAAGTATTTTTAGGTGTCACGTTTATGGTGTGAGAGTCTTACTACCTTTTCTTCTCAATTAGAATTTGATCTTAACCTCAGAGCTCTGAAATAAGAAATATTAAGACCAATTTGAATGATAAAATTGTTTTTTGATAAAATATTAAAAGTATTCATATAAATATTAACACAGTGATTTATTTGGGCTCTTTTGGAAATAAATATGTATATTTGAGAGCCCTTTCTAAAAAGAAACAAAAATGGTAACTCTGTATGTGTTTTTATTTCACTTTTCATTAGTTATCACCTAGAATAAATATGACAGTAACTTCTCCTTGCAACTGAATAAAACATTATAGTTCTAAAATTGCTTTCACATATCTGTTTTTCTTGATCCTAACATCTTGATCTCTGTAAAGTAGGGATCACTCTTCTGTCTTATGACTGATTTACAGCTAAACAAAATACAGCCCAGTGAGTGTAAATAAATGCAATGTAATCTGAGTTCAAGACTTTTGTTTCAATGAACTTTCCCTCATAATATAAACAATATAATAATATCAACAACAATGAAAGAGAGCATTTACTAACCTTTGTATGATTTTTCTACACGCCAGCTACAGTTCCAAGTGATGTGTGTGTGTGTGTGTGTGTGTGTGTGTGTGTGTATGATCTATTCTTACCAACTACTCTATGTGACAGGTACTCAAGGAGCTCTGTTTTATAGAAGTGATTTAGGAATAGAAGGATTACCTACTGCCCAAAGTGGCACAGCTAATAAGTAATGGAGCTGAGATTTAAACTAAAAACTCAGGCCATCTGGTTCCCATCAATCTGCTCCTCTATAGTAGCATAAATAATTCTTATTCTTTAATTTAGTATTCAATAATTTTTAAGTATGCAGGCATTGTTCTAGTCTTGATATGAGAATCAGGTAGTACCAGATTCTGTAGGAGATACAAAGACATAATCCCTTCCTTCAAAGATGAACAATCTGATAAATGCCAGGCTACTTTCACAAGCTACTTTTAAATGAAATATGATCACAGGTCAGAATACATAAACAAATTAAATGACAACGATTATTTGGATAAACGGTTAATTGATCCAAAAGAAATGTATTTCTTGTGATCACAACAAGCAGCAGAAGACATGTAGTGAACCTGGAAGTGAGCAGACGTGCTGGAATGCTAGCTGAACACTGGCTTGTTTTCCTTCTCTTTTTCACATAATAAAAGTTACTAACAGTCTGTTAAGACTAAAAGAATCATTAAACTTAATGTAAGAAGAACGTACAGTGTATACTATCCATCTTGACTGTGAAGTTATAGTTCACTATTTAGTTCAAGACAGATTGTTTGTAAGGAACACTCATACATTCAAAAATATTTAAGTGAGCATCACTATATGTCCAGCTGGTGCTATAGTGCATCTCCATGTGGGAGTTTTCAATCCAGTTGAGGGACTCAGAAATAAACAAGTTAACAAAAATAAGTAAAACATATAGTATAAGAGATGTGGATAACTTCTTTGGAGAAAAAAATAAAGTGGAAAAAAGTAAGGGGAGTACATGTACGTTGGGGTGACGATTTTAAATAAGAAAGCCTGGGATTTAGTATTCATTACTAAAACTTTGGTAAATACACAAATATAAAATAATAATATAAAATGATATATAACCTTACTAACAAGGTGGCCATCATAAGCATTTCGCTGTGTATCTTTCTGAATTTTTTAAAGATAAGTAGGAAGACATTTTATCTTTTATTTTTATAAAATAAAACATTTTATAACTGACTTTTTCATCTTAATAGTATATTATAAATGCCTTTCTATGTTATTAGAATATTCTTCTAGAACAACAGTTCTTTAACAGCAAAAAGTAAGGAGCATTTACCAGAATAAACTAGAGCTGGCTGTTCTGGGAACAACCAGTGTGAAATGAGTTAAGATCTTGGTGGACACCTCTGAAAGTGTGTTTTGAAAATCCCACCAGGTGATTCTGATAGCCAACCAAACTTCTCACTCCCATTAGAAAACCTCTTTCTAGAATATGTTTAGTTATTGCATTTCATTAAATAGACATGTAATAATCATTCTTCTACTGTTGTACATTCATGTTTTTTTAAGAGCAAAGGTGCTCTTACAGTGACTTTGAAACTATACGTTGCAAATATTCCTAATTATTAATATTCTTAGCATGACAATCAGAGAAAAAGTGTGAGGAATTCTGTGCTTCTGATACATACTTTCCAGTGGGTTCCTCCATTAGTAGTTCTCTGGGTTTTTTGGATTTTTTTTAATGTCTCTCACATCCCAGTATTAATTTTTAACCCTTTTGAGTTAAACCTTTTTTAAAAATCATGTCAGCATCTAATTTGAATTTCTTTGACTACTGAACATTTTTCAGTGTATTGACCCTCTATATTTCTTCTTTAAGTGATTTACTTGCGTATGTGCTTTGGAAGCTTTTCTTTGTGCATTTTGCTTTTTAAAATGTTTAGATTTTCCATATACTAAAGATAATCATTCTCAGTCATACATGTCACCTAAAAGAGTTCCTTAAGAGAAATATATTAATCCCCTCCATACCTTTGGGTAATATACATATAAGCTAAACTCATTCTAGTTCTCTGCCTTTTTAAAAAATATAGAAATAATTTTTGTAACAGGCGTTGATAAAACTCAAATATATGGAAGTCAACAAACTACCATGGAATGTGCTATTGGATAGCATTAATTCCTGTATTATTCTTATTCTAAAAAATAATTTAAAATAAATCCATATTAAAAATAAAATTATTTCATATTAGTACTAACTCACATTTCTCATTTTATTTTTCTGTATAATGCCAAGAATTCTATATTTTGAAAATTCCAATTGTAAATTACTTCCTTGACATTTCTTAAAATTCAAGCACATCTTTTGGGCTGAGCTTTTTCTCTCTGGGCTCCCCAGTAGTCCCCAAAGTCCTACCTTAGTTAAGTGAAAAATACTAACAATGGCTGGAGATGGTTTTAAACAGAGAAAGTGCAAGGGCTTTCTTATGACCTTCTCTGTTCCAAGAACTCGGTGTTGTATCATGTATTCATTCATTCGTTGATTTTTTTCAGCAAGTACTTATTGAACATTCTGAAGCATGCACTCTCCCATCCTTTGTCTCAAATGGGGTTAAAACAGGCTTGCTGTGAGAAAGGTATGATTTAATATAAACTGAGAACAATGAAACTCTTAAGATGGGATGCTTGGCTTGGAAGACTTCTTCACCACTTAGCTGAATCCCTCCTGCATCTTGGCTTTGAAGCTCACAGTGTATTTTCTTGGCCAGAATTACAAATGAGCTTTCTTTAAATGTGTTTAAGAAAAAAACTGAGCACTGTGTCATTGCACAGCAAGATTCAACAGTATTCTAATTCTCTCTCACACACACACACAAAACCGAATGAAGCTATGCCCATACATCCTAACAAAAATACTTCAATTCTAAAGTAAAATGAAATAATGGAATTGGTGGCTAAGTATACAGGGTGATAGTTCTTTTCCAAGCTAATACAAGTTGCAGAGCACAAAACAGGAATTTTTTTAGGAGATCTTTCTGTTACAAAATACAAGCCCATCATGAAATATGAAAGCCAAAGGTGCCTTCGGCCACAAGAGATGCTCACTGATTGCTACGAATATGTATTTAGCTTTGTCTTGCTAAGGACAACCCTTTTAGAAAGCCCATTCTTAGTTAAATAAACAGTAGCATTTTGCCCAGCATTCTGTGTTCAGCAAGGTCACTGAAGATAAATGGCATTAGCCTAAAGGTCAAAACTATACAGTTGTGCATAGTATGACTCAAAGGTGACTCTACAGATACAGAAAGCCATCTCTATGGGTGTCAGGCTAGGGCAATGCTGTTGTTAGCTCCCAGTCTGTCCCCAGTGCTCTGTCTCCTTGGAGATGAAATAAAACACATCGTCCCACAGCTTGACTTCAGTGAAGCACTGTGTTCCCAGAGCACAGCTGGACCCTTGGTGCTGCTCCCTGATACCTTTCCTCTCCTCTGGTTGTGTTCATTTACTATTCCTAGAGCCTTAGCCTCTGTGGACTTTTCACTTTCATAAGCCCTAACCTCAGCCTGTCCTTGCTCATTTGTCACATCAGCTTGGTTCTTCCCTCAGGTAACAGAATTCTTTCAACATTTACTGAGATGTATTACGTACTAGGCACTGCACTAGACACAGGAGAAGCCAAGGTAAATAAAATGTGTCCCTCCCTCTCAAGAGGTGCTGGATGGAAAAGAGGGGAACTGTCACCCAGATAGAATGTGCATTATGCACAAGACGTGATGCTCAGGGCTTAGTGTAAGTACATGTATTATCCAAAATACCTGTTAGGTTGAGCTGAAGACCAATTCTTCCTATCTTCCTTTTCCCCGTCCAGCTATTTGTGAACTTAAACCTCTTGGTCACCCCTGTGCCTATTCATTTCTTTGAAGATGGTGAGAGGGAATGACTCCCCTGATTTGCTGGACCCAGTTTTAACACAGTGGCTTATGATTTAAACAGCATCAGCAACAGAGAAAGACAAGGACGGAAAGGAGGAAGGAAGGAAGGAAGGAAGGAGGAGGAAAAGGAAAGGGAAGGGATGAGAGAAAGACAGACAGATGGATGGAAGGAGGGAGGGAGGAGAAAGACAATCCTGCTGGAAGTATGTAATATGGCAGAGAGTGTGGACCAATCAGTCAAGATGACTCACATAATTTTTAGCATCGTCCTGAGGAATTAAATATTTATTGAATGACTATGTGCCAACAAATATTATGTGCATTATAAACAACTCACAGAAACTTTATAATCAGCCTATGACCTAGGCAAGATTATTCTTATTTTACATCTGAAAACACAAAGAACAACAGATTAACACTTAGGTCCTCTGTCCACCAACACATATTAAGGAAGGGCACACCTGTGTCTACCGACTCCAAACCAATGATTCTTTTAGATTTTTAATTGGAGTTTTTGTAAACCTTGAAAACTTAAGAGGCTCCAAGATACCAAAGGACAGTTGGAGCTGAAAGGAACTGACACATCCTAAGAAGAACCTCACGGTATTTAAGGACACCATTTGGAGCATAAACATGGAGCTCCACACCACTGTAGGACTCTCCTTCCACTCATGTGCTGGGCAGCAGCCCTGCTACATTATATATATAGTGTTACATGTAATATTTGTTACACATAACATTTTATATACCAATATGTTTGTTATTCAAGTAATATTCCCTGAACCAGTTCGTCATAAAATTATTTGTCTATCTCCTCCTCTCTCCATCCAAGAGGGAGCTGTCTAGGTTTGAAATTTGGGGTACCTCCTCCAACCCTAATCCTATAGCTGTCATCAGTAAGCCCGGAGGAACAGCAATAGCCAGCCTGTCCGCTCTTTACAGAGAACTCTTGAGAGTTCACAACGTGCCGCCACATGCATCATCTCCAGTTGGAGACCATGGTGTGTATAATTTAACTTCATCATTCAGAATCTTTAGGAGACTTGAAAAATAGATGATAAATCATATAATAGTGGCTATTTAAAATTTTTTCTTTCAAAATCTTAGTATTTAACTTCTCTAAAATCTGGTCTCTCTCTCTCTTTGTTTTTATCAATTCAGAACTTTTTCTAAGCTGGGAAACAAAGACACAGTAAAGCTTCTAAGGGGAACAATTGGGATCTTTAGGCACTAAAAATCCAAACCGTAGATATCTGAGAGCAAGAAATCTCTTAGGTTATCGGTTCTGCAATCTTCCAGGAGCAGTAACTGAGCCAACAGAGTCAGTTGCTCAAGAATAAAATGCCTGTGAATGTCCATTTCATGCCTGTGCCCTGAAAACACAATTTGCTTTTGAGTGGACGCTGCGGTTGTTTCCACTGAGGGGTAAATAATCTCTCCTCTCTGGAAACATGCATCTAATAAAGAAGAACCCGCCCATGGCTGGACTAATGTGCCCCCCACACATCCACAGTCCTGTGGCTAATGAGAAGGGTTGTCAGGCAGACAGAAATGTAGTTCACAGTCACAATAGCTCGCACCATTATTGTTTACCTCAATAAGTAAAGCGTTTACGCCTCAAAACTATTTAAAAGCCGACTTTTCAGATTCTGTATGCCTCTGACAGCATATAATGAGTAGTTTGTCATAGCAAGTGACAAATTTTATTATAGCTCTAATACTGAAAATTCCATCTGTTTCCACAAACAGAACATGAACACAGGAAAGCAACCATCAATCTCAAAATACTCTTAAAAAATCCTCCTAATGAAGGGCTTCTAAAAGGCATTTTAAATATTCAAGGCCTGTTGATGATAGATGCTCTGTGTGACTGACACCTCGGTTTCCACTTACTGGTTGCTCAGAGCCCATCCATGTTTATTCTACAGATATCTTTTCTAAAAGGGCACTTTCAAAATAGGAAACTGCCTAATTTGGTAGTAGGATAAACAAGATTCATTTGCAATTTCATCTATAGTTTTGCAAATGCAGGGCAGTGAACAAAGGACCTCGGTCCAAGAATCACGGGATTTTTTTTCATCAAAATTCTCATCCACTCATGTATTTTTCAGACATTTATTGAACACACTTTATGTGTAAAATATTCTGCTCTGGAATCTTAAAAATGAAAGGCATAGCCTCTTCCTCAAGTACAGTAAGTGGATATCCGCAGTGCAGTAGGCAGGGTGCAAGGCAGACAGAGAAGTGCACTCTCTTGTCAAGAAGAAAATCAACAAATATGTCTCCAAATATGTTAGCATATGAAGAGCTTTAAATAATGACTAGGCTTTAATGAGGCAAAAGAGAAGATAAGAATTATATTCAGTATTATCTAGCTTAACTTATACATTCCCTGCCATTTTAAATTGAGAATGCAAAATCTAAGAAAAGTTAAGGAACTTAAAATAGGGTCATTCTGTGAGTCAACCTGCCACAGGCAAGAATTACCCCACTGAAAGCACCTGTGATTTCCACACACAAATACATACACACAGATTACTGATTAACAATTATTACTACTAATAATTGGACTTTTATAATTATTTGTTTAGAAGTTTCCTTGATCAAATAATTAAATTATTGGGGTTATGATTCTATATTTTGGGGATTATTTTTATTTTATTTTTTAATTCTTAATTAGAATTAAGAATCCCACTTGGCTACGGCACAACATCAGGAAGTGTTTCTATTTGTTTGTTTATTTCAGAATTAAACAAATGAATAATTAGCCCATGGAATGGGAAAGTATGAACTTTTTAAGGACAGCATCCAGTTGTACTGCATATTCTGGTTAAAGAGCAAAGGCATGAGGAGATGAATGCAAATAAAGGGTATGGGTTTTGCCAAGTCGTAATCGTGTCAACCCTCCTGTAGCAGACGAATCCCTGAGCTGCATACATGTACCCATAGGTAGTCAGAATTCTCTGAGATGAGATTGATACGATGTTGGTAGTGAAGATGTAAAATATATAAAAGATGCATCCAAAGTATACAGGTATATTGTTAACAACTCGCTCCCGGGACAAAATGCTCCAATTTGTAGCATTGCTCAATTTCATGATATAAGTACTCATAGTGACTGATTTTAAGCCAACAACATGATAACACTGAACTGAATTCAGAACTGGAAAAAGGTACACACAATTGGCTTTTTAAAGCCAACTTAACTCTAATTTAGCGTACTAATGGAAACATCCAAAGTATATTAACATAATTACTCAAGGCAAAAGAAGATTCGAATTGAAATTCAACAAAATTATAGGACGTCACAATTCAGATAGCCTTAATTAAGGTCATTATCCTAACATAACAGTTCTCAAAATGTGTTCCACCAAACTTTGGGGGTCCCCAACTACCTTCCAATGGGTCATTCAGACCAAACTACTTCAATAACAATTTTGCAATGCTTTTTGCCTTCTACTATATAGACATTTGTAATAATGGTAATTTTTTTTCTTTTTGACAGTATCTTTTAAACTAAATTACATATATTACCTCATATACATAAAATAAAACTTTCCATTTGGAAATGGAATTCCGCTTGAACACAGAGATGAATGTTACACATTGCAAGCACATTTCTCCCTCATGGAATATTTAATTCAAAGAACTATCCCTCAAGATGTGAATTAGCTACATGATTCCTTTCAAGGACAAAATCTTGGCAGCAGATCCAAAGTGTCCAAATAACAGACAGGATCTATTTAGGATCAAGTCCTAAGCCAGACACACCTAATTTTGTTCTTTTCCTTCCCAACACTCACCAATTATATCGAAATTTTGAGACACTAAGTAATTCAGGTAGAAGATACCCGCACCGCTCTCTGACAGGACTTTACTGACATGAAATAAACTAAGAGAATCTGAAACAAGGGAAGCATGGCCAATAGAACATCCTCTGATGAACTTTATAAAGGAGCCAAGTTGTCCATTGACTTTCTTCACACATAATCGTGATTATGTGGAGGTTTCACTGAGTGGTGCTGCTCCTTTCTAGGTGCTGGACCACACTCTAGTAGCATTCTTAAACATCTGGTTTATAAATCTTAAATCTTTTCATTTGGATTGTAATATCTAGGAACTTCATCATTTCCCAATCATTTACAGTTAGTAAAACACTTGGAGCTCGAACACAACTCAAGGCAGAGACACCACAATGAATGATGAGTTTGTGTTCTTCAGTGCCAGTAATTTTTGGAAATTGACACTTTTATTCACAAAAGCTTTCTTTACCTGAAAGAATAACCTACAAACTACAGTTATTCACATTGGGATAACTGGCAGAAATTTTCTCAAAAAATGTGCAAAGTGAGCCTGCCATTGCTACTAAAGTAAATAATGTTATTTGTTGCTGATGATAAAATATGAACTTTCAAGAAAAAGTAGAATTTTACAATATTTTTGTATACCACCATGTGCTTTACAGCTTACTGATATTTAAAACTTTTCTGATGAGACTGGTGGTAAAATTACTTAAAGCAATCTTTATAAATTATAACGTAATGTGTCAATATTTGGAAGATCAGTACAACTCAGGGTACCATTGTTTTCCAAATGGCAAATGAGTACTGCTATAAAATAATAAAAAGGTAAAAGATCCATTCAAAATTCAAGATAGATTAATGCCTTTTAATGCAACAGAGAACAAAAAAATTTACTAATATGGAATCAGTTCCACATTGCAACCAATCTTGAAGAAATTTCTCCTGGTTCAATTTTTGTGTAGCATATGCGAAGAATCCACAATTATCTGAGAAGACTATCAATATTATTATATCCTTTCCAACTGCATATCTGGATGAGGTCAGATTTCTTTTTCATATTTTTCAACCAAAACAACACAAGCCACAATTTGAATGCAGAACAGCTATAGGAATTTAACTGTCTTCTATTCTGTCCTTCCAGTTTTATTGAGATATAAGTGATACACAGCACTGTATGTGCGTATGTTTGATGTACATACGCCATGAAACGATGACCACAATTTGTTTAGTGGACATCATCATCTCACGTAGAAACATTTAAAAATAAAAGTTTTTCCTTGGGGTGAAATCTCGTAAGATTTACTTTCTTAAAGACTTGCATATATATGTACAACAGTGCTATTTATATTTATCATGTTGTACATCACACCCCTAGTACTTATTTATCTTGTAACTAGAAATTTGTACTGTTTGACTATTTCAATCTAATTTCCCTTCCCCTCACTCCACACGTAGTGACCTAATCTCTCTTTCTGCGAATTCATTTGTTTGTTTTTGAAGTATAACTGACCTACAATTCTATGTTAGTTCCTGGTACATAACATAATTATTCAATATTTATATACATTTCAAAATGATTACCATGATAAGTCTAGTTACATGTCACCAAAGATATTACATAATTATTGACTATATTCCCCACATTGTAAATGTAATATCCATGATTCCTTTATTTTATAACTGACCTCTTAATCTCCAACACTTATTTCTCCTCTTCCCCTACTCCCCTCCCCTCTGGCAACCATCTGCTTTTTCTCATATCTATGACTCTATGTTTAGTTATGTTTGTTCATTTGGTCTGTTTTTTAGATTACACATATAAGTGAAAACATATTTGTCATTCTCTGACTTATTTCTCTTGGCATAATAACCTCTAGGTCCACCCAAGTTTTTGCAACTGGCAAGATTTCATTCTTCTTTTATGGCTGAGCAATATTCCATTGTATGTATATGTCACATCTTCTTTATCCATTCATCTATTAATGGGCATGTAGGTAGCTTCTGTATCTTGGCTATTGTAAACATTATGCTGCAATGAACTTAGGGGTGCATATATCTTTTCAAATTAGGGTTTTTGTTTTCTCCAGATAAGCACTCAGGAATGGAACTGCTGGAATGTATGGTAGTTCTATTTGGGGAGGTAGGGGGAGTTTCCACACTGTTTTCCATAGCGATTGTGCCAATTTACATTCCCATCAACAGTGTACGAGAGTCCCTTTTATTCCCACATCCTGGTCAACATTTGTTATTTGTTGTCTTTTTGGTAACAGCCATTCTGACAGTTATGAGGTAATAGATCATTATGGCTTTGATTTGCATTTCCCTAATAATTTGTGATGTTGAACATCTTTTCAAGTGCCCGTTGCCATCTGTGTGTCTTCTTTGGAAAAATGACTATTTTTCAGGTCTTCTGCCCATTTTCAATTGGGTTGTTTCAGGTTTTTCTGACACTGAGTTGTATGAGTTCTTTGTACATTTTGGATATTAACACTCTTGTTAGATACCTCAATTGCAAGTATTTTCTTCCTTTCAGTGGGCAGCCTTTTTTTGTGTGTGTGTGAACAGTTTCCTTCCCTGTACAAAAGCTTTTTAGTTTGATGTAGCCCTCATGTGTTAATCTTTGCCTATGTTGCTTTTGGCTGAGGAGATATGTCCAAAAAATTATTACTAAGATCAACGTCAAAGAGCATACTGCTTATGTTTTCTTTAAGAAGTTTTATGGCTTCAGGTCTTACTTTTAAGACTTTCATCCATTTTAGGTTTATTTTTGTACATGGTGTGAGAAAGTAACTGCTTTTTATTAAGTCACACATTAGAACAATTTATGAGATTATAGAACAATGCAACAATTTTTTAGTATTTTTGTTTTGGAAAATATAATTATTTTTGTTAAAAATGAGTTATGTTAATGTTTGGTACTTTCAAATGAAAAATTAAATATTTTAAAGATTTTCAGAGTTAATTATATATATATGTATATAATATATACATATATATAATCTGTACAAAACACTTTGTAGTTCTCAGTAATTTTTAAGAGTGTAAATGTGTCCTGAGACCAGAATGTTTGAGAATCATTGCTCTAACAAAAGAATACATCGAAAGTACCTGCCACGGGTTGAATACACACACAGATGCACAGACACACCCACCACATGAAAATACTTTTAGAAGCCTCACACGTGATTCGGATGACTAAAATGAACACTCTGGGTAAGAAATGTTTTTCTCAAGACATCTGGTGTTACAATTATGTGAACATGAATTTAAATCAGGGTTCCAAAGTCCAAAGTACACCCATCTTCACCTCTTGCAAGTAACTGCCTTCCTATCTATTAAGTATGTCACATTTCTACCTCAGGCAAGTTATTAACTATTTTGAAACCTCAGCTTTCTCCTGTTTAAAATCTCCTGAAGAAACAGATAAAAATAGTACCATCTCCTATGGCTGGTGTAATGATTAAATGAAAAAACTGCTTATCTTCTAACAAACATTAGTTGAACTATTTTTATTGTTTTATCTTTTTACTGTCTTACTATCTTTTACTGTTGTTACAACTGTTCCTTTGGTAGGTGGTCCCATAGCTGCTTCATTTATTCACTACCCATGAAGGGGAACACAACCTTTCCAAGGCAGCATATGTCATCACTGTATGGAATTTTTTTTATTGTTTACCAACTTGCCTCTTAGCTTTCAATTTCCCTTAAAGCCAAAGTTCTTTTCGGAAAAAGGCATATTAGAATCATGTAGGGCTCTTTACAAGGAGCCATAGAATCATACAGACTTATTCTTGATTATTGGTTTTATCACTTACAGTTTATGTTTTTAATGGCAACCACTAAATTTTTCAGTCACTTCATCTATAAAATGGGGATAATAATGGGTTTTTTCAGGGTCACACTGATACACAGAAGAAACAATATGTGTTAACCAATAATGATGCATGGCCATTCATTTAAATACAACGTCCAGTGTGGGGTTTATATTGAGAATTTCTTAGGAGCTAAATGGACAACTGTAGAAGAGACATACGTATGCCTGACATTCATAAAATGCTGGGTCTAGTGGGGCCAACAGCATATTATATTAGCTGGAAGAATCCTATGTGTGTGTGCTTACAGCTTTCCAAGTGAGTGCCAATACTGGGAAAAATCACTTGTTCACTCACTGCTTCCTGTATTATGCTAATACAGAGTGATAACCCATGTTTCTTTGCTTTCCTTGGCAATTGCTTTTATCACCCACTATTCTCCTCCTGATAGTCTTGCTATCAGTCACCTATACTGTACAAAACATATGACCAAGAGAAGAATTTGCTCTTGTATAGGAGAATTTTGCTTCCTGAAGCCCCAAACTGTTTTCCTGCTGTGGTATGCAGGCCAAAGACATTGCAACTAGACCTGCCAATGGTCCTTTCATTCAACATGCAAGCAATCAATCCAAAACCAGTTTTTAAATCCCAATCCTATCCCCAGGAGCTTGCTGCTGCGGGCATACATGGATATACAATGGCTTTAAAGAGGTAATTAACAGATAATGAAATATTTATACTATGTATAAACAAGGGCCTAAGTGCTTTGGTGGGAGGGTAGAGTCAGGACTTACTGACTCACTTTGCATAGAGATGCAATTGACCTGGTGAAAGAGTAGAGAGTAAGTAACAGGATCGACAGGATCCTGTCTCCCGGTTTTGGCCAGGTGATCCTGGAGAGCTAGAACTATTTTTATCTTCTCTGCAGTTAAGAAACAAAATGTGCTGTGTGTCTGTTTTATGCTAGTTTGTGGGACATAAAGATGAGTTAGTAAATAATGTCACCTCAACAGAAACTATTTCTTGACACACAAAAAATCATAATTATATAAAATTATATAAACTAAAATAGCCACTAATAAATATTTTTGAAACAGTCATATTCATTAGCTTCTGTGTTGTCTATGGCTACTTTCACACTACAGCTACTGAGTTGAATAGTTGCAATAGAGACCCTATGGACTGCAAATTCCAAACATAAAAAATATTTAGTATCTGGCCCTTTATAGGAAAAGTTTGCTGACCTTGCTTTAAAGAGACTAGGCAAATATTTAAATTTTCTTAAAACATTGACCTAATAAGAATTGTGATAATGATGATGCAGAGAAAGTGGAGCATCAAGATCATGATTTTGATTACTTTGATTTTTTTTACCTGTCTCCGGGCATGGACCGTTTCTTGGGCGGTCTGCTTCAGGAAGAAGCACATCCAATCAGTTATATAGCGATTCCTATTAACTCCATTTCTGGATTCATAATTTTTCACCATTTATAGTCATTTTTAATGTTTTAAGATGCCATGTATTAGTTGGGTGAGTCTGGCAGACATGACTGTTCACCCAGCCATCACTCTACTTTCCCACCCTTCCTTTCTTACTTTGAGAGCACTGACTTGGTTCAAGTTTGAGCATTGTACAACCTCAAGTACAGATTAGGCTTAATCCCGCCTCAATTTCAGCTCATCAGCCTATTTCTATCTCCTTATCAAGTGATAGGCTCAGGTATAGCAGGTGACAATTCTACCCAAACATATGTGAACTATCTCCTAGGAAGAAATATTTCCAAATGCTTGACTAACATTCTCAAAAAAAAAAGCAACTAAATCTAAACGCTGTAATTTAATGAAATATGCCACTGCCCATGTAAGAGATGGTCCTACTCCAGGGTGCGGTGTAGAGTTGAATGGAAAGGAAGAAGTTTAGATTAAATTAAATTGTTTAACACACTGCTCACCCATCGTGGACTGGGTGCCCCTGAGGAAACAAAACCACTGCCCAGACTCTGGTGCTGTGGTGATCAACATGTTAAAGTGACAAATCTTTCTCAAATAGTATGAATGTTATAGACTTCTGCATTGAAAAAAGTATAATTTCAGAGTACTATCAAAGATCCACTTTCTAGTTTCTGTTTGTACCCTAATTTGTGGTTCTGAAAATACACAAAAATTAGCATGGTATTCACAGTAGTTGTATACAGAAGCTGAAGATCACTGTGCAATATTAAACAATTCACCTATTATCCCAAAATGTGTATATATGCAAACCTATACATACCATACCTGAAAAGCATGATATTTATATTGGCAAATGAATTTTAATTGGATCCCAGAAGTGTGAAGACTTTTATTTTTATAGGTGTTAATAAATTTAAATTGTTAAAAATTAAATGGAAGCAGCATTATAATCATTTATATTTTAAAATGTTGTATCTTTATATGTTATTTTTATTTTGTCTTTTAATTACACTAGATATTTTTGAAAGTTTATAAGATAATAACTTTTCATAAAATGCATGTGAAAAGTAATTTTAATATTTTATTCTATCTAAATCTGTATTTTATAGTATTATAGTCACATTTGATACGCTGAATACAGTTACACTTTATTTTACTTTTTTTCTTTACTATGGAGATATGAAAGTATTGACTCATACATACTTATCACTCAGTCTTAACAACCTTTCCCTATCAACCATCATTCATTCCCCAATATTATTTTGAAACAAATGCAAATCATATCCTTTCATCAATTAATATTTCACTTTGTATTATTAAATGATAAAAATCATTCTAATAGTGTTATATCAAAACATATTAATAGGAATTACTTCATATTATGAAATATCTGGCTAGTTTTAAAAATTCCATGGACTCATAAATGTTAAAACTTATTATTTTCATAATCGTTTTGAATTGGGATCACAATAAGTTCCACACATCGTAATTGATAGGTATATCTTAATTTTCTCTCTCTTTCTTTGTTTGTGCCCTTCCTCACTCTCTGGACTCTCTTGTCTTCATCCACTTAGTGTTGCAGAAACTGATATGGTCCTGTAGTGTTTTGCACAGTTTAGATCAGCACTATTCGACACAAATTTCTGATGATAGAAATGCTCTAGGCTCCTCAATAGTGTAGACACTAGTCATATATGGCTATTGAATTTGTGAAAGAAATGTGGACAGTGTGACCCAGGAATTGAAATACGTTTGTTTTGTTTTAATGTTTAATGTTAAGTTTAAATGGCTACACGTGCTAGTGCCTTGTGACTGCCAGCCACACTGGATAGCACAGCGCTAGATTTTGTTGACTGCAAGCTGTAGTATAATTGAATAAATTTCTCTGGGCTTTATAATTTTTGTAAATTGGCAGTTGGATCCAAACCAGAGGCTTAATCAGGTCCAACTGCTTTTTGCTTTTTCCTTTGTTTGTTTACAAGAATTCTTCAAAGATGGCTTTATGGTCTTCCTTTCAGAGGTACATCTTCCTCTTTGTGACTTTAGCTGGCAGTCTTCGTATTTATTATTTTAGCTGGCTTGGATGGTCAAAATTTAGGTATCTTAGTTCATTAGAGGTTGCAAAATGGCAATATTCTAGTTATGCCATTTTTGCTTTATTGAATATATCTATGCAGAAATTAATGGCAGGATAAATTGTGATTCTTTCCCTTTACTTACTGGTTTTAAAAAGTTTTTTGGATCCCTAACATCTTCCATAAACATTATTTCAGTATAATTTAAATTTGTGCATTTGTTAACATTTAATATGTTTTCTTGCACTACAGTTATCATTCTTGGGGTTGTTTATAATTTCTGATTTTTGGTCAGTGAGAGTCTTTTCTAGTTGGCTCCTGAGACCTTTTGAGTTACCCTTAGTAATATTTGATAGCTTACATTTTCTTAAACCCTTTAGGTCATTACTATCATACTACATTATCATTCAGATCATTACTATTTGTAAAGCACAAATTAAGTGAAAATTTCTATTATAACAATACTATCATATCTATTTCATTTCTAATTCAAACATTATTAGTCCCCAAAGGATATCTATGTGTGTGCAAAAATAACTTTATTCAGATGTCCCTCATATTGAGTTAGTTTTTGGTTATATGTGTGTGTGTGTGTGTGTGTGTGTGTGTGTGTGTATACACATATATATAATTTTATTATTTTGAGATTATACTGTCAAGAAAAATAATATCTAATGCAACATCTAGTTGTTTGGTTATAAACTTAATTATTTAGAGATAATAACCTTCATTTCTACCTTTATTCCAAAAGTCAAGAAATATCAGGGGTGAGCATCTTGACCACATAACTTAAAATCAAGCACAAATAAATGCTACATTGAAAGAAGCTTTGTACATAATATTCATCACAACTTTTGATATAAGTAAAATTTGTAATCTTGATTTTGGGAGTAAACTTGAGTCTCAGAGATATTAAAAGACTTTTCCAAGACAAATTACTAGTAAATGGTCAAATCAAGACTAGAATTCAGATTTTAAATTCAACATTCTTTCCACTACACCAAGAATAGGGTTTCGATATTTTAAACTATCTCTACTGCAAGTCACTCAAATGAAAGTTTAAATTTTGAGAATATCTTTAATTCTAAAAAAGGCATTTAAAAAGTAAAGACAACTTTTAAGTAAAATCCTTTTTCCCAGAACTATAAATTGATCAATCTCTATCATCTTTTCTCTGCACATTTACTATCTCCAGAATTTTTCAAAGATTTTTTCCCCTTTTCTTGAATAATATGTGGTACTTCATTATACTTCCAGAGTTACAGAGGAACACGTTCTTGGGGGATTGACCAAGGCAACATGAATTTCAGATCTTTATAGATCTTTGAAATCCATTTCTTTGGCTTAAGGCAGACCTCATCTCTTTTCTAACTCAGTGAACTCTTTTATCTTCCTAGGAAGAAGTAAAACTCAAGATGAAAGCATTTCAGAAAGTAGATATGTTTGCCCAGATGCAGTATTTGCATCACTCAGAGCCCCTTACACGGGGTGACATCAAAAGTTCAATTTGGAGACTTACTCCCTGAGAATTCCCTCCAGAAATCCAGTACTTGTGCTTAACAAGGCATTATTCTGGTCTGAGTCATGCCCATAATTGTAACAATGAAGCGAATGATTTACAACAGCTGCTTTGTTCCAGGCTCTTTTCACATATGGCAGGACAATTTAATGATGGGATTAGTGTATGTATGTTTTGTTCCTATCTCAAGAATAAGAAAGAATAAATGAAAGAAATGTCCTTCTCTCTTTTTTCTTGCTAGTTCACCATCCATCTCTCATTCAGAAAAGTTTGATTTCAGCACTATCAGGCCTGTCCTTCCCCACTGAAAAAAAAAATACCAGCTGAAATTCATAGCATCAGAAGATCAGATGTCTTTTGTTGGAGGGATGGCTAATGGTGGAGAGGGGACGAGAGAAGCAATGTCTTAGACATTATGAGAGGAGAAGCAGAGATGGCTGAGCTAGAGAGAGTAATCCTACGTGGAAAAAAGACATATTACTAGGGACAGCCCAGTGACTACTACTGACCTGTATCCCACGTTCACTGCGCAGGAAATGGTGACTAGACCCTCTGCTTGGCAGCATGTCTGGGTGAAGAGCTCAGCCCCTTCTAATCATGGCCTTGGGACCTGCAACAGCAGATTCCCCATGCTCAACTTCGTCATTTGCTGGGCGATAATATTTTATACTTCCAAGGAGAGAAATTTTACCCTAAACACATCTGTGGAAGAGGCTCATGTCTCTAATTCTCCCCTTTTGGGGGCAGTGTGCTGCCCTTAGAGAAGGTTTTGCTGGTTCCCTAAGGGCTCTTTGTCAGTGTACAGAGGACTTCATTGTCCAGGAGTCTTATGACCTGAAGCCAGGTCTTCCAAGTCGGTTTCTTTCTAGTAATTATGGTAATATTACAGTTTTATCTTTCCATCTTTAAATGTTATTGCTAAAATTGTGCAGGAATCTTGGCAGAGAAAAAGGATGTCATTCATTAGCCTCACTGAGGCCAACAGTATCCATTCACTTATATGATACGTTTTTAGTTACTACTATGTACAAGGGATTGCTCTAAGTGCTAATATGAACGTTTCATACATGCACCTTTAAAAGGACTATGTGGGTGTCTTACCATGGAAAATGAGACACACTGAGAAGGATAGGGGCTGATATATATATATATATATATATATATATATATATATATATATATATATACACACACACCCCTTTATAATTTTCTTCACTCCTGTCTTTACCAATTGTATGTTTTTTCAATCATTAATTGAAGAAGGTATTATAATAAATATGTGTTGAATGAATAAATAAACTAGTAAGTGTTTGGCTTAGAGCACAAATGTAACCTAAGATACAGTAGTCCCCACTTATGTACAGGAAATGAACTCCAAGACCCCCAGAGGATGACTGAAACCACGAATACTATCAAATCCTACATATATACTGTTTTTTCTTTTTCCCCCTTTACACTAAGAGAAGGTTCGAGTATACAACGAGGATATGCTGGAAAACGGATAATTCACGTCTAGGGTGAGATGGAGCTGAAGGCACAGGCTGACCAAGATTTCACCATGCTACTCAGAAGGCCACAATTTGAAACTTATGAATTGTTTATTTCTGGAATTTACCATTCAGTATTTTCAGACTGCAGGTGACTGAGTAACTGACACAGTGCAAAGCAAAGCCACAGATAAGTGGAGGCTGCTGTAGTTGCACTTCTTCAATAGGAGGGGCTGGCATCCTCTCTGTGGAGGTAGACAAATTCAAACCCTCAGCTCTGTCACTTACCAGAAATTAGAACTTCTTTGCACAAGTATTTAACCTTTGTAAGCCTCAGCTGCAATATTTGTAAAATGGGGGAAATAGCACGGAGCTTATAGCATTATTGTAACTTTTATAAGTAACATGAAGCTCTTGGTGCATGGCAGGTATGCGGGCACCAAAATAGAGCTACTTGGTAAAAAGACCATTTCTGAGTTAAGCTCAAACCAAATGCATTTCTTTGGTTCAATACAACATGCCTCTTCTTATTTGAAACCTCATGTTGTGAAGACATGAGGGGAGGAGACAGTAAATGTAATATTTATCAGTCATATCAGTTGTCTGACCGATCAAAGGAAATGCAATTACTAGTTGACTGAAAAGCAGAGTTTCACCCTGGTTCCGTAAGAGTGTAGCCTGAAAGAAGGAAACCATCTAAGCCTGAATCCAGTCAGAGCTCATTAATTTTGTGACAACAGATCTGTTTATTTTGAAGCCAGAGAAAATGAAAATATTAACACAGGGATACAAATAGGCATTTGCAAAAGAATTAATTATCTCAGAAAAGAATAAGGGCAATTTAGCGATTAGGCCTCCCTAGAACTTCAGCAGTCTTTATTCAATGACACCACTGAAATGAACTTGGTGTTCACGTTACTTCTATAGTGTAAGTAGTTACACAGAATTAACAACCAAAGACCCCCTCAGAAAGTGGGGAGGGGCTTTGCAAAAAGATTCTTCAGTTGATGATCCAGTGCATCAGAAATCATTTAAGCATTTAATCTGGCCCTCTGTATTTGGTTATCTAATTTAGCTTCCTGGGACAGAGTCAATGGAGGGAGGGGTTGAGATGCATCGATCATCCCTACTTTGAGACAGGAATCCCAGTAGACCTATTAATTACACAGAACTAGGGGGCAAGATTCTCTGAAAGGGGCAAAAAGTCATAGCAAGCAAAGTAAGCAGAAGGGCAGAGGGCTCAGTCAGACATGGGAGTCACCCAGTTGGTAACGGAACAATCAGGGAATTAGACAAATGAGGCAAAACACAGAGGAGACTAAAGGGGAGATGGAAGCAAGGATAAACAGTATTTCAAGACTCATTTCCCTAACTCATCTCATATTTCTCTGTTCTTTTCCTCTGATTGGGATTTTTGGCATGGTTGACTGAGCCAAGGACATATCTCTAAGGCAGCAGAATAACTTCCAGAACATGGAATTTGAGAAGGAGCTGCTGTGATTTCAAAAGGGCCTATGGGGAGAGTGGGTGGATGGCCTAAGTCACCATCTGCTGTTTGTTATTGTACCCCTGTCCCCTTTTCTGGCTCTTTCCCTGTGCTTCAGAGACTGACTCATTCCTATGCAACAAGTGCTACTTGATTTAAAAAAAAAAACAAAAAAAATTTTTTTAAATTTTTTATATATATATATTAACATTTTTTATTGATTTATAATCATTTTACAATGGTGTGTCAAATTCCAGTGTTCAGCATGATTTTTCAGTCATTCATGGACATATACACACTCATTGTCACATCTTTTTCTCTGTGAGTTATCATAATATTTTGTGTATATTTCCCTGTGCTATACAGTGTAATCTTGTTTATCTATTCTACAATTTTGAAATCCCAGTCTATCCTTTCCCACCCTCCACCGCCCTGGCAACCACAAGTCTGTATTCTCTGTCTATGAGTCTATTTCTGTCCTGTATTTACGCTTTGTTTTTGTTTGTCTGTTTGTTTGTTTTTGTTTTTGTTTTTTAGATTCCACATATGAGCGATCTCATATGGTATTTTTCTTTCTCTTTCTGGCTTACTTCACTTAGAATGACATTCTGCAGGAGCATCCATGTTGCTGCAAATGGCATTATGTTGTCTGTTTTTATGACTGAGTAGTATTATATTGTATAAATATACCACATCTTCTTTATCCAGTCACCTGTTGATGGACATTTAGGCTGTTTCCATGTTTTGGCTATTGTAAATAGTGCTGCTATGAACATTGGGGTGCAGGTGTCATCCTGAAGTAGATTTCCTTCTGGGTACAAGCCCAGGAGTGGGATTCCTGGGTCATATGGTAAGTCTATTCCTAGTCTTTTGAGGAATCTCCACACTGTTTTCCATAGTGGCTGCACCAAACTGCATTCCCACCAGCAGTGTAGGAGGGTTCCCCTTTCTCCACAGCCTCTCCAGCATTTGTCATTAAAAACAAAAAACTTACTGTAAGTTTCTACACAGTGTATTGGCTGTAACACTTTACCTTCTAGTCTCTTTTTAATGTTTTTTTTTCCACTAAAGTTTGTTGCATATACCCTATAATCCTTATTCACTTTACAGCATCTTCTTTCTTCCAGGCTCTGGAATAAAGCCTGGAACAAAGCCATCTTCGTTGAATTTATTCAATATATCAGTGTAATACCATTCCTGTGCTCCAGGCTACAAATAATATAAGACTCTGGTTCTCTAACAGTCCAGTGGGAAGTATACTGGGCATGTGTGTAACCACGGACTTACCCATTAGGGGTATGTAAGAGGGGATTAATGTATCAGATACATTGGGCTAGACTGATTGTCTCAAACTGTACACATGTATTCTGTATTCCAAGGAACCTGTTTTCCAGGCCTCCAGTGGATTTGCCTGCGACCTTATGTGTGGTTCTCTCTTCTATATCCTTTTTCATAACTGCCTTTGTCTCACACTACAATGGAAAAATATGTTAACTCTGAAACATCTAGAATCACCATAGTGCACTGCCAGAAATGACAAAAAACAAAACAAGACAAATGAAATCCCTAAACTGTCATAGAAAATTAGAAGTACTAGCATGAGAAAAGTCTTCTTTAATCAAAGCTCTATAAATCACCCACCATATCCATGCAAGATACATTTCCAATAAAATTTAAGTGATTACATTTATAATTACCAAAATTTAAGTTATTATGTTAATAATTACCAAAATTTAAGTTGTTTGCTTCAGTTATAACTATAATGCACTCTAAAATATTTTTTAAATTATACAAATTTGAAGGAAATAAAAACATATATTTGATTACCCATTTCTGTTACATGATAGGGTGACCTATACGAGATACAAATATTCAAATATTCAAATATATTACATTGGGATAAAATTCTAAGAGACAAGTAGAATGATGACATAATATCAAGGAGAAAAAGAAGTAAAAAGCTCATCCTTATATTTTTAAAATGGATTTTCATGGTGTTCAATTTCCTGTCATATTAAGATTTCATTAGATATATTTAAAACATCCCATGATTATATTTACTTAATGATCCTGTTTACTTATTGTAGTGCTTTTTCTTATAAAGTCTACTTATAAAGTCAGTAATGATAGGACTGCACTGTCTTTCTTTTGGCTGGTTTTTGTTTAGTGTATATTTCTCCACCCCTACTTTCAAATCCTGTATATACTTATTTTTATATGTGTTTATTTTTATATCTATTTATTTAAAATCAATCTGGCATGCATTATCTTTTATTTGGAACATATAGGAAGACAATTATACTTAATGTAATTATTGACACAGATTTAAAGCTACATTCTAGCATATGTTGTCTATTTATCTTGTCTAGCATTTGATCTTTTTTCTCTCTTTCCTTGCCTTCTTTTAGGTTTTTTTCAATTTTTCTTCTTTGTTCAGAAGATAAACACTCATTTATTAACATTTTAGTGGTTATCCTGACAGTTTCAATGTGCTACTTTTCTCATCAGGATAGTTACTTTTAACTTCTCCCTATCAAAGGAAGGAGGATGTTGCTTCCAGGTAATATCAAAGAACTTCTGGCAGGAAATGTCCATTTACTTGTGGATTCATCAAACTAGCTCCTGTCCTCACTGCAGCCTTTAGTGCTGACTCTAGTTCCTCAACGTAGCCTGTTCTGATACAACCTCCCTCCAAACTAAATCTGTAATTTAAAAAAAAATCAACTGTGTACTCATTTCCAATTGCACTGTATGCTTTTCTTACAATGTCATATCATAATTAGTAATACACTTTATTCGGATGGCATTTAATGCCTAGTTCCTCCATTAGAAGGTAAACTTCAAGAGATTAGGGACATTTTAATTGTGTAAGCTGGTACATCTCTGCACCTGAATCTTTGTAGACAATAAAGTGCTTATTTACAACATATACAAGTGCTCCTACCATGAATAATTTTAAACTATGAACTAGAATATCACTAAATGCAAATTTGGGAAGTGATATACACAATTGGTTTCAGAATGTGACTGGAAGCAGAATTTTCATCACTTGCATTAGAAATTGCTAGAAACCTACTAAACTGACCCAAAATTTGCCTCTTTTTATGGTCTAAATTTATACTTGAAAAAAATCCTTGGCACATGGGCTATTTTAAGATAAATTATCTTGGAATAAATATGGTTTTAGTTATTATATTTATTTTCCTCCAAACCATTTGAGCATTCTTTTTACATTAGTATCTGTGTTTATACTAAATACTGGCACATCAAATAACCAGATTATTGGTTTCTTGATTAATTTAATGAAAATTGCTTTAACTAATAACCTCAGCATATCTAGGTTCACCAAATGAAAAAAATACATACACTACAGATATAAATATATATGTATGTGTGCATACACATACATACACACACTCACACACACACACCCCCTCTTAACCTTTGGTGAGGGGAGTGGTGTGGCTACATTTAATTAACCATACAGCTCACCCTGCTTGTGCCTGTAGACAGGTGCAAGCTTACCTAATGTATTTCTTTAAGTGCACCCCACTGCGAAACTCCCATTTAAAATAAGACAAGGGGAAAAAGAAAATAAACATAGTATTATTGATATATTACTAAACTAAAGGATTTCCTACTAAGAAAGTCAAGGACTGATGTACATTACAAATGTGATCTATTCCAGAAAGAGAATAATTAAGCATTAGTCAATAGCTAAGGCATTTTAATAATATCTTTCTAACAGCTGAACGTGCATTAAAAAAGTAAAATCTGGACCTGAGAAAAGCTTCATTAATTAAACAAAAATCCTTTTTCTTCACACTGGGAAACTGAAAATGTTTTCTAAAGTGGATATCAGATGAAACAGATACACACAGTCACACACAGAAAAACTCTGAGTTCATGTGGGTCCTAGAATCTAGAAGTGTTAGCCACTTGATGAATTCAAACTGGGAGAAGAATTCAGATTATATCAGTGGATGATGTATTATCAAAATGAATTAATTAAGCACAGCCTGCGTGAAGGGCTCCCTCTGTTCCCAGCTAAGCCCAGTGGGTAGTATTATGGAGACTTGCAAAATGCTTCCCTCACTTTAGAGTGCTTCAGCCTGGACTTGGGGACAGAACAAAGACAGGTGAAATAATAAACGTGTAAGTACATCCTGCTTGGATAGTACTATATAACTAGTGTATAGAGGAAGGAAAAGTGAGTGTGGGCTACAGCAGTTAGAGAATGTTACCTGCAAAAAACTTTGTGTGTGTGTCTGTGTGGGTGTGCGCATGTGTGTGCACATGTGTTTTGAGTAGGGTAGATACTATTTTTTAAGACTTAAAAAATAGATAGGACTGGAAAATGTGGGATGGTCATAGTTCTTTTGGAGGGAAATAGCCTAAGTATGGATTAAGAAAAAAAATTATCAGATGCATACTAGGACTAGTGAGATATTTTGAACACCAGCCTGATTTCCTTGACCCATGGGGGCCAGTGGGCCTGGAAAGCTACACCAGTGACTAATGTCCTTTGTAATACTAATAGAAAAATAATAATAATAAAATAAAAATGGGCAATTTAATGTATAAGCTATGAGGATGATTTAATTTTTACAATAGCACTATGTATGCAATATTTCACTTTACAGATGGGAAACTGTTTCTTAGGAAGGATAAGTAATCCACCCAAATCACACACTAACACATAACAGAGTTGGGCTTCATCTGACTCCAAAGGTGATGCTCCACTCTGCCTCTGCCAGCACTGGCAAAGTTAAGGAAAATTTACAAAAATGCCTTAATCTCGGCTCTATATGAGGAAGAAGGGAACCAACATTGAGTGTACATTTAAAAACACTTAAGCTGGGAAGGAGATCAAGATGGCAGAGCAGGAGGATGTGAAGCTCTCCCCCCCAGTGGCTGATTGGAGGGCTGGTGGGAAGAACAGGCAGGCTGTGGGAAGCCTGGACTCTGCTCATAAGGAACATATGCGCATACTTGCTTATTCCAGAAATGGGGCGGGGAAGGCAGACTGAAACTGCACGGCTGGCTTACTGGTATCCTGTGGCCACCCCAGCAGGCACCACAGCCTTAGCCCAGCAAACGCTCCACCCTGACTTACTGCAGATTGTAGTCCCACACTGGAGGGAAGGCTACTGTGACTGAGGCTCGAGTATGCAGTGAGGATATGCTGGAAAACGGATGATTCACGTCTAGGGTGAGATGGAGCTGAAGGCACCAGCTGACCAAGATTTCACCATGCTTCTCAGAATGGCCACAATTGGAAACTTATGAATTGTCAGTCTTATATACACTCTTTGTCTCCAATCCTCTTTTTTCCCCCCACCTATTCTGTCTGCAATACTAGCTGTTGCATTTCTACTTGATTTTGCATAAGTAGTCTTTGTTTTAAATTTTCAAAATTTGCTCACACTTACTTTAAGCTAGAAAACTAATTTCATTCTATTATAATTAATAAGTATCTCAATTACCATTTATAATTACATAGGCATCACTATAATTCACACTGTCTTCATATACTTTTCAAATATACACAGTAAAGTATGACATTGGTACTTGAAAACATCACACAAACTGCCCATCCAGTGACATTTACTAGATTGATGATGCATTTGTGTGAAGCACTAGAAACAACTCAGGCGCTTGATTTGTGAACTCCAGCAGTCAATGTTAAAAGTATGGTCCTACCAATGCAACAAAGTTGTGTTTAATAAAAAAAAATTTTACAGTTCTTGGTTTTTAAACTTAAATTGATGTGATCCAAATTAAAGTTAAACATTTATTTCCTCTTTCATACTAGTCACATGTCAAGTGTTGAATAAAGACAAGTGGCTCCTGGATACCATATTGAACAGCCATGGTCTAGAGCATGTCTGCATTCAATGTCCAGTTCTACCACTTAATATGATCAGGGGAAAATGACTTAAATTCCTAAGCTTCAGTTTCTGCACCTGGAAACAAAGGTGAAAAATGTAATTATCTCACATAAATTTTGAAAGAGCTAAGTAGTAGTATGTGAAGTGTTTATTACAAGATTTGACACATGACCTGCATTAGGCATTATTAAAGAAACCACATTTGCTGTTAACAACTTCTAGTAATACATAAATGACGTCAGCTGCCCTAATAGTTTGCCTTGGGCACTGATGCAAGTACAGCACAGCTTTTAGCCTTTTGTTTTTAGTGTGCTTCCATGGAGACATCTTCATGTGCATTTACACACGTAAGAATATACATACATGTACATAAATATGCAAATATATATAGATATAAATCTCTATATTCATTTCCAGGAGTTTGAAGCAGTTTGTTTTTTTATATATATTTCACTTAGGGTCATATTTGCCTATTTATTAATAATATCTTTAAAAAACTAGCTGTAGAGCCAACTTTACAACTCACATTTTATTCCAAAAATCATTCTTATGTTGTAGACCCTATAGAATACTTCAAGGAACATATAGGTAATTCTTCCAGTTGTGTTTCGGAGTGCTCACAGAAATAGACAGCAGCATCTATTGGTAACTCTACTGCAGATGTTACTAACTTTTCCTTCACAAGATGTGATTTAGACTTAGAAGTATTCTGCATTATAATGTGCTATCAGTGAGTCAAACTTAGTACTCTTTACATAAATGATTTACACAGACTTTCATTTCACTTTTTTGAGACTTGTATTCTGAGTGAGCATAAGTGTCATATATAGTTTATTTGTTGGTTCAAGCACTCAGTTATTTTATTTATTCAATAAATTCTTCCTGAGTGCCTGCTTTCTCTCAAGAAATCTTGGAGGAGAATTAAGAAAATGAGAATTGCTCTAATCTATCTGACTTTTTCTTCAAAGTTGGAAGTCTCTTGTACATGTATTTTTTGAGATATGAATCTATTCATATATACTCACATACACTTTTTAAAATGTAGATGGAATTGTTAAATTATCAAACAATTAAATATAATATTTGATGTGCATTACATATATATTTAAAACCATATGACATATAACGATGTACTAATTAATTTTGAAATATTGCTTTTTTAATCTAATCTCATATTTCATGAGATTTGTTAAGTTTCTTGCCTTGTGGAACTCTGAGAACAGTTCTGACATATATTAAGATAAAAAGGACTTGAGAAGACACATATTCAGGATTGGGGAGTAAATGGGGAATATTAAGATTTTTCTGTGCTATGTTACCTTTAAGATGCTCACTGACAAAGGAAAATTAGCCCCTGCTCTCTTCAAAATAAGGGATTTTTAAAAAACATCAGTGGTTAGCAGGATCATCTTATATCATTCATTAATTTATATAAGCCCTTCATAATTCAGTTCCATTCTTAATCTATACTTCTTTTTCCAGAAAATAATTCTATAATTTGTCCCTTCTCTTAAAGCCTCAGGCATTCTTCCTTTAAATTTCAAGGATATTCCTCTAGATAGAGTAAATGAATTCTTCCAAAACCTCTGTCTTTCCTCTAAGTCACAATTTTTTTTTCAGAGTTCTTCATTCAGGCATTCAAACTCAGGAGTGTAAAACTAAGCAGACTGAGTGTGAAAAGGGCCTTCCTGTAGTCATCTTCTGCTCCAGAGACGAGAGCGCTGTGTACATGGCGGCAGTCACGCAGACTCTCTCTCTGACACGGTGTGGTCTGACTCTACCTGGAGTCTCCTTTCATACATACTCAGCGGTCTTTCACTGATTTCAGTAGGCGATTCACATCTGTGCACACCACTTCCTATGGGCATTTATAACTTTGCATTCCTTTATTATAGATAACAACAAACTAGAATGTTTTCCTAAAATGCAAGCAGACAATATGAGGCAGCTTGGAGATAAGGAAATAAGGTAGTGAAGAGCTGGGAAAAGCAAAGTAGGCCACTGAGACAAGCAGCAAATATGCAATATCTTTTTAAAAATGAAGTAATTCTTTAAAAAAAATACTCCAGCCAGTGACTTTTTAAAAATAGAATAGCTTAAGACTCAAAATCACAGAATACCATTCATAGAGAGAACCATTACATGATTTGGAGGAAAAAATGCCCCCTCTAGTAAGTGTGAAAAGCTGATACGAAACCTTGTCTATAGAGTGAGTTCACTTTAACAGGACCCTTAGAAGGTCATCCTGCAGAACTGCTGAGAAGAGCAAAAATGTTTCCAGGAATCAAGTAGAAATTGTTTTGAATGTGCTCACTTTGAATAAAACAATTCCAGGTTTAAAACAAATCTAAAAATGTCTTGATGCAGAGGATGGACGTAAAACAGGCACATAGTGAAAGAATGTGAAGTTAACAAGTTTGAGGCAATTGAATAATTTAGCATTTCAGTGTTGTGTATAATTTCTGCTCTTTATAGTCAAAGGGATATAAACAGCTCAACTGCAACTTGGTTTTGTTAGAAGAACATTTGGTACAAAAATCCTTTATCTGTACTTCTCCCTACAGCCTCTTGTTTCCCACAGTTAAAAAAAAGATAGGAGCAGGCCGCTATTACTCATATATACAAGAATCTCTTCCTCTAAGGAACATTTCTTAATTGTCTCCACTCCAAGTCACTCACTTTTGTGCTCCACCATGGCCTCTGGTGTATTATTGCAGAGCCGATGTTTCACTTCCTTCCTTCACGTCTGTCGGCAAGTCGAGTAGCACCTCCACAAAATTCCTCAGAGACATGTCTCCATCATCATGGCCACTACTCAGAGTCCAGTCACGCCTCCTTGACAACTGAAAAAGCCTATTTCCTCGTCCCCCTCCTTCCACGCTTTTGACTTCCAGTTCCTTGTCCGTAGGGTTTAACTTCACCTGTTTAAGATACAAACTGAGATCATGTATTCTGCCTGTGTCTCCCTTACCCTTCCAACCTAAATATGAAATCATTGGATGGCTTTCCACTGAACTGGGGATGCGACCCAAATTCCTTGAGAAGTTGTACAGAGACCTGTACGGTCTGGCTGGTTTTCAACTGCCCCACAAACTACCCAATTCCTGTGCTCCGCCACCCACTGCGCTTCAGCCATACTGGTCTTCTTTCTGTCTTGCAAATACCAAGTTCTTTCAAGGCTCTGCATTGCCTGTTCCTTCTAGCTGTCTTATTTTCTGTTCCCTCCTGTGTGACATACTCCTGGTATAATCTTAAATGTCACCTCCTCAGGAGAGCCTTCACTAGCTACTGAACCTAAGCAACTAAGGAAGTTACCTGGTGCTCTGCCCGAGGCATAGCACCACCCTTGACTGATGGAGGGAATGGGAAATAGGTGTTCTATTTGTTTCCTAGGTCTGTGGTAACAAACGACCACACACAGTGGTTTAAAACAACAGACATTTATTCTCTCAAAGTTCTGGAGACCAGAAGCTTGAAACTGAGGCACTGGTAGGGCTGTGCTCCCTCCGGTCTCTAGGGGAGACACTTCCTCCCCTCTGCCAGCTTCTGGTGATGCCAGCTGTTGCTCTGTGAGAGCATGACTCCAATCTCTGTCTCCATCCTTGCCTGGCCTTCTCCCCTGTGCCTCTGTGGGTTTTCTTCTTTTCTGTCTCTTATAAGGATGCCTATCTTTGGATTTAGGGCAATGCAGGATGCAGGATCTCATCTTGAGGTCTTTACCTTAATGAAATCTGCAAATTCCACATTTCCACATTTCCACACCAAATTTCCACATTTAAAGAGAAGATGCTAGTTCTTATCTCCTAAGATTTTCTAAGAACTAAACTAGATAACACCTACAAAGCACTTAGTATAATGCCTGGTATTTAAGAAACACTCAACAAATGTTTTCTCATTCTGATGGTAAATTCAATTCTGTGACTAAGTGAAATATTGCTTAGTTTAAATACTTGTTTCTTATTATTTCAATATATCTAATTTATTTTTACTCTAGCTCTATTTGTCCCAATCATTTTTAAAACTACCATGATCAAGTTGTAAACAGTTTAATTTTTTGGCAAATGCAACATAAGCTGAAAGATCACTTCCCAGTCCTAACATTTTTCTTTTCATTATTTCCCAGTTTCTTTAAAAAACAGTGTAAAATTATTTTATACTCATTTTAGAGGCAAATATATATAAGATAAATATGTTTTATTTTTACTTTTATTTTACAGGCAACCCTCAAGCCTACTTCCATTGGATGTAGATGTAACCACTTCCACTGTAATCTGAGATGTATGTATTTAACTTTCTTGGTTTCACTCACTTTTAATAGGAACTAACTTTATAATCCATTATAGAGAAATCATCAAAATAATATTTACAAAGTACCTTTAACTTTGTAAAGTATTGCCACAAGCATTACCCACTTCATCTATTATTCACGTGCTCATCCAGCAAGAACTATTTTTGGTAGCATTCTTGGCTCTAAGCTGGGAGCTGGAATAGATCTAAAAGCTCTCCTCCAGTAGGTAGGAAGCACACGAATGGGATATGCTAAGCACCGGGATGGGTACACATGCCGAGTGCTGTGGTAGTTTAAAGGCAGGATAAATGTCTCAGAGTTGAGTATAGGGCATTGTCAGATAAAGGGTATATCTTTAGTACATAGGTATTAGACCTAAAGGGGAAAAGAAAAATTCAGAGAGAAAGAGCAGCAGATGCAGAGGCACAGACACTTTACAGGCCTAGAGTCTGGCGTTGAGGAGAGTAGCACGAATTGAGGGCGGGCAAGAACCGGAGTCAGAGCCCAGATGGCTGGAAAGCCACTCCTTGGACATGCATGTACTTTATTCCTAAGGTAATGATAAGTCACTGCGGAATATTAAGTGTCATGAATTTATCTATATTTTAGAAAGCAGCACATTAGGAATTAGAAATAAATCGGAGAAGAGCTAAACAGAGGTGGGAGAGCAGGAGCTCCTTGGCTATCCTTAAGGGAAGCCTGAAGGGTCTGCTCTTTGCCCTGTGTGTGAGGTTGAAAAGAAGGGATTGTATTCAAGAGACATTACGAAAGCAACTAATACTTGGCATGTAATTGGTTGTCATTTCTCAATTAATTTAAGTGACTTTGCTTAAGTTTATTTGAACATGTATTATTCCCTCGCTAAATAATGTTCTTCTTAACTTATAGTAACAGATTTTACCCTGTTGCTTTGGAGAAATCTCTCTATTTTAGAATCTGAAAACCCTAAGGAGAGCTTGAAGTTAAGTCTTTAGGTTCGGTTATTGTCTCTTAGCTTCCTGTATGCTCCAGTTATCTAAGCCCAGAAAAGAAATTATACCCCAAACTCAGTGGCTCAACACAGTAATGATGTATGGCTCTCATCATTTTCCAGGCTGTCTGGGCTCCGCGTGCTGGTTCTTTTACATATGAAGTTGTCTGAGCTGTTCGTACCCAGGACCCCGGCTAGAACTGCAACATTCAAAGTGGTTTTACACACAGGCCCTGGACCTCTCGTGGGGTGGCTGGAAAGGCCATGTCTCTTCAGCGAGGAGCAAGATTTCTACATGATGGCCCGGGGCTCCAACGCTGAAATTGGAAACTGTGAGGCCTCTTAAGGGCTAGGCTGAGAACTGGAACAGACTTACTTTAGTTGCAGTCTGTTAAAAAAAAAAGAAAGCAATTCATACAGCTTACCCTGATCAAGAGGGAGAGACAGACTTCACTTCTGACGGCAGGGCTGGCAGGGGTACACGGAGCGAGAGGAGTTACCTGCAGGCTTTCTCCCACGCGCCGTCATCTGCGCTGGCCCATCCTGTAGGCTGCCTCTGCAAAGCGGATACTCTCTTTTCTCTATGATCTTCTGCGAGGTAAATAATATTTAAGGGCATACAGCAACATGTACATGTTTATAAAACAGATTATTCCTCAGAATACCAGTTTGATGTAGGGATGTAAAACCTTTCTTTCTTTGTATATGCCTGTAAGATATTCTTGAGACACATGGCTTAGATACCACTGCTGGTGCATGAAGCATCTATGCCATTGCTTGTACTTTCTTCAGCTTCAAAAGTGATGATAAGATTTCATGAACTAGCAATTCTTTTGCTGTAAGATATAAATTTTATAACAATCCCACACAGGGAGAAAAATCTCCTTATAGTCTAGTATTTTCCAATTACTAACCTTAAAAGGAGTGGTTTATACGTCCCTTTGGCATAACTGTTGGTCAATGTGAGTGCTAATGGAGCACACAAAACCAGTGATGGAAGATGAAGAGTCATTAATTCTCAGAAGTCAGTAAAGCGTCCTTTTTACTCTAGACAAACATTTTTAATTGTAAGGTGTGGAGGAGCCCCCTTATTGGTAATTTGATAATTACTCTCTTTTAGGAGGACTAGCGCCGGCTGGCCCTCCTCTCCTCTCTCTGATCCTTTCATGACCACCATTCCAACCTGCCTTCCTATATGTTAACTCAAATAGCAATAAACTAGTAATATTATTTAGGCTCTGAAATTAATAAATATATTTTACACTTATACAGACAAGTATTTATTTGAAGGAGGCAGAATTATATGGAGTCTATTGCATATTGTTTAAGGGTCCTTAACTGAATGCACTTCATAGACTCATTAGAATGCAATTTAATTCATAGAAAATTCTGTATGCTATATATAAGCCTAAAATTTAAGAGGCAGATTTTAATAAATCTGACATACACACACACACACACACACACACACACACACACACACACAGAAAACACCAAAAACAAAGCAAAAACAAGCAGCAAGGCAAAGCGCCAAGTCACCTTGAGGCCTTGCGCATTCTGCCACTAACCCTTTTGGGGTCAGTGATTCAGTGATCCAGAAGCTCAAATCTTTTTAACTGAATATGGGGACAATATGGATGTTCATCCAGCCACAGACACCTGCCCCCTTGATTTCCAGTGTCGGTTTTGTTTTTCCTGATATCAAGGTATCTCTTTTCAGCCTCATCCTTGCTTCCCAAAGCTGTGTGTCCTGGTAGACAGGCAACTTAGCATTCAGAATGAATTCACAGCACATATAGGAAGCTACACTAAATGTCTGAGAGCAAGGGCCATGGTTCATTTTGTCTCTGTTTGAGACAAGGTCACTACCTGTTAAAGCTGTATGACATTGAGAAATTATATCAACAACTCCCTGAGCTTGTACGTCCTTTTCTGTAACATGAGGATAACAACAGCAGGAGCCTCAAAGTGCTGTGATGAAAACTCTAGGTAAGGGTCATGCGTGGTGAGCCCTTTAGAAGTGCACACGTATCAATTGATAATGGCCTTCAGTCTCATTAATGACAATCCAAGGTTCTAGTGAGTAGACAGCAGCAGTATGCCACATGCACATAATGCTCAGAGTATATTAAACTAATTCATTTTATTTTCTAATTTTCTGGTTAGAAAACCAAGGTGACTGTCTCTCTCAATGGTACTTCTCTGGTGACTCTGCCACCTGCAGTGAGCTCTCCTAGCCACACAGTGCCCAAGCCTGGCACCAGCCCTCCTCTGTAAGGGTTTCCTTCATTCTCGGAGGCAGTCACCCCTGGGGAATTCAGTTACCTGCCCTTTGCCAAGTGGGGCCCTGCTTAGGGCTTGCAGATTGTCTTTGCACAATGTATGTGCTAAGTATATTTCTCTCTGTTTTCATTGTTCTTTGAAATACTCTTTTTAAAAAAATGTTCTTTGGTTAACATGAGAGCTTGTACCTTGACAGTAAGACTCAAATATTTTTTCTTGCTAGCAGCCACCTGTCAGCAGGTTGGAGCTGGGCTGTCACTACACTTAAACTAAAATATACTTTCAGTGGTGTGAAAACCAACTCAAGACAACCTAGCTTTCACCTCTCTTTATTTCTCTGCACTATGTCACCTGCAGGACTGTGTCCCTCAAATGGTAATGTCATTCTAGCTGTCACTCACATGCTTGCCTTCCAAGCCATACAAGAAAGAAAGCCTGCAAGGGAATTCAGAAGTCCTTGCGACTTGTTTGCTGATGTGCCAAGAGCTATGACCACTCCTTGGAATCACAAAAAGCCTGATTTTCACCTTTTTTTTTTTTTTTTTTTTTGCCCTTCAATGTACTCTTCCTTCTAAAGCAAATTCCTGGCTTCAAAGGAAGAACCAGGGAGGTGTGGAAGGAGATAATAACCAGAACAGCTGTGATTAGCACTAGGTTGGGATGTGTAGGGTAACAATAAGATGGGAAAAAAAGAAAGGAAAATCATGTTACTGTTGCTGCTGTGAAGAAAAATAAATGTCAAAAGGAAGATGAGTTGGAAAATACAACCATGAAAGTTTTTCAGTTACTTTACTGATATAGAAATATTTTTTCTGCTCTTTCCAGCTCAGTCCTTTCTTGCAAGGATTTTTTTTTTTTTAAATAGAAGTGTTCAGGCCATAAACAGGACAGGCAGCTCATGTCTGGAGGACTGTAAGACACCTCTGGATTTTATAAAGTATGAAGGCCTACCTAGCTCTGGTTATCTTGTTGTTTATCTCGTTGAGCTTCTAAGCTCTGTCAACTTGTGCTTTATATCAAATGCGGGAGGTCTGTGCTCTGAGTTCACCTATATTTTTCCATCTCAAGTGCACTACCTTTTCCTCCAAATCTCCAACTACTTATTTTAAACCATTTGACTTTGGCCCAATAGATACTTGAAGTTCTGCTCATTTTGTTTCATTTTTTCCTTCTATGATCTTCAAAGTAGGTAATTTATATTATATGTCTTCATGTTTACTAGTTTTCTTTTTCTTTTTTTTTTTGTATATAATCTCATGTCCACTCAGTAGGTTCTAGAATTTTGTTTGATTTTTCTTTAGTTTACTTTTCTCTACTAAGATTTTCTATCCATTCATTCACTCATTAAGACCATTTATTTTCTCTTAATACTTTAGAATAGCTTTAGAAGTTTTTAAATGAAATAAAAGCTTCAATAAAAGCTTTTAAGCAGCTTTAAACATAGTTGCTTTAGAATCATTTGTGCCAAGTGCAATGCTGAGCTAATTGGGGTTAAGTTCTATTTTCTTCCTCCTCTCCTACTCCCTTTATTCATTTTCCTCTTCATCTCCTTTGACTGTGGATTGCATTTCCTCACTTGTTTGAATTTCCAGTAAATTTGATTGATGAATAGACTCTGGGAGTAATATGTTCTAGAGACTGGAATATGTTACTCTCTTCTGAAGACTGCTCATTCTTGACTCAGAAGAGATGGGAATTATTTTCTTATCACCCTGACAGTTTGGATTTTGTACTTTATAACTTTTTATAATTAGTGATCTATGGAAAACCCTAAGTGTTTGCCAAGCCCTATAATTTTTCAGGACCCAGTCTCCAAATTTTGTGTCCCTGTAGATCTTGTCAAAGTTTACCTTTAGGCTTTATTGAGGAAGGTCTAGAATAGATGCCATTCTACGTTGTGGATTCATACTGCCAAGGCTCCAGGTGTCTCAGCTGGACATTAGCGATGGTAACAATCAGTTAACTAGACCTTGCTACTCTCAGAAGACCAGCACTCTAGTGATCTGCTGATAATCCCTTCCCTGATGTGTTCAACCTCTACATTCTCTATTCCAGTGCACAGTCCTTGCATGATCTTGCTCTGTGTATCTATAGCATTGTCCTGAACCATCCATTTATAGTGAATATGCACTTGGACTTCTGGGCACCCTTCTCTGCACAACTCTGTCTTCTCCATGATCTATTCCACAAGTGAGTTGCTCTATTTGCCCTGGACTCTGAAATCTTCCTCCTCAATTCAGTGGCTCACAGTACTCTGCAAACTCCAATTCTCCATACCACTGTTGGAACACTGTTCTCAGCAGAGAGTTGGTAGGGCAGTAGGCTGCGGAACACAGGAAATATAGGGACATTACTGTTGTGCAAACAGGGCTTCTTCTCAGAAAGGAAGGGGACTTCTGTAGCCAAGGCCAGCTCCCAGTATGGAACGTGCTAAGGGCAATGATTACAATGACCTCTCTCTTCTCTTGAACTTTTATGTCCTACTGTCTTGCATTAGCCAAACACAAACTGAAGCAGTTTGGCTAGAGGGCAAGGGCTGGTGATGCAGTCTATGGCCAGGCTCTCAAGACAAATGTGTTGCCAGGAGAGATGTAAAGACATTTGAGTAGGGGAAAGGAATAACCAGCATATGGACATTTCTAAATCTAGTACAATACATCATTTTAAATTTATAACGGAAAATATCTTTATTCACATATTTATGTAATCACTAGGATACTGTGAAAATTACATAAACATCCACTTTATTACCTTGAACTATAACACTATATACATGTAAAATGGCTCAATATTATTCAGAGAAATATAAACTGATATTTCTATAGATTTTGCAAATATTCTAGAGCTCGAATAAGTTTAAAGATTTAAGAGGCAAATTTAAAGGCAGATAGGCATAAATGATAAAATTTTAGAAGATTAAGTAATAGTCATTTTTCTAATTCCTTAGGAGCTATACATGTTTTTCTAATCCTCACAAGAATTTTCCAAGCTAAGTATTATCCTTCTTAATTTACAGGGTAGGAAACTGAGTCTCAGAAAGACTGGCTAAATTTCCCAGGATCACACAGCTAAGTGGTAAAGGCCAGTTCTATGTAAATCCAAAGTTTAGTTTATTCACAGTGCAAGCTACTGAGTATGAAAGACAATTAAGCTAATGGGATGATTGATGTAAAAGTAGATGACATTTAAAGAGTAAAGGAATAACACAAACTAAAAACCAATTATTAAAACGTATTCAAAAGAACTGCAAAACCATCTGGAGAGAATGAGGTTTATCAAGTCTTTGGATTATTCAAAGGCATCAGAATTGTGCCAAAAGGCTTTATGTTTAGAGTGAGGTGGGAAGCTCCGTGAAAAAGACAGGCAGGACCCCCAGGCAAGGCCACTAGTCTCCGGCCAGCACAATCTGTTTCCCTGGCCCAGCGGCATTATCTTGCTTTTTGTTCCTGAAATGGCTGCTAGGAAAGTGGAACTTACCCCTAAGATTCTATTGGTTCCCTAAGCTAACCCCTGATTGGTCCATTTGTAGCACCTCATTTGCATGGAGCTCATTCCTGGTCAGTCCATTTCTACAAAGCTCTTCCTAAGTAGCCAACTTTGCTACACCTTATTTGCATATGATGTTGCAAAGTGTAGACTGGCAGCCTATAAAAGTCTGTGTAAACCTACAGATGGGGTCCAGAGCTTGAAGTGTTATGTTCTCTGCGCCCACCAGTGTAATAAACCTGAGTTCTCCAACTCTCTGAGTGCTGCTTGGTCTCTTGCCCGGATCTAGGTTGCTGTCACAACTGAGCTGTAACACTGAGCTTTGATACACTTTGCTGCAACAAGAGCGCATCTGGTTCATGGGGTATGATTAGTTATAATTAATATCCATTTTAGTAGCTAAAGGTCAGAAGAAAATTAAAGTATTAATAACAGAAAATATGATAAAAAGCATCATAATAGACTAAATTTTCTTTTAGTCCAAGGGGAAAAGATGTAATGTATGTATCATTAGAGGTAGAATGTGAAATCTGTGGTCAGTGTCTGATAAAACCCACAATTTCTGAAAGTTTAAATTTGAGGTACTAATACACCTTAGCATATCTTATTTCATTCCAATGTTTGCTATTAAATAAGTTATCCTTGCTCTTCAATATTTTTACATTAATTCAAACAAGTTAAAATCATTTACAATTTTATTGTAGTTTTTTCTTGATCTTAACTTTATAATAATATCCTGATGAGTTGTTTATATAAATATATAGATAATACCATAGAAATAATTCAACTTTCACAGTTTTCACCGGGAATATTTATTTCAGAAGCAGTATTCTGTGCTTTTGAAAATGTATCAGAGAATCGTGTATTGAAGTTAGGGAGCAACAGGAGACCACTGATTTCCTCCCTTTGACATTACAGGCTAGTGTTTACGTGGAATCTGATAATATTTACCTAAGATACTTTCATTTGCCATGTTAATAGCTTTCTCCACTGCTTATTTCTACTTTCAAGAGGCATATTTTGGGGCTGGAGGGCTGAGAGCAGCCGCAGGCAGCGCGAGGTCCCCCACGGGGGCGAAGGGGCGGTGGCGGCAGGGCTAGGTCTGGCCACGCGGACCAAATTCCTGGCTCGGGCAGGTCCCAGCCGCAGGGCAGCCATGAGCCTGGTAGCCTGCGAGGGTTCCCCCGGCCCTGGCCCTGGCCCTTGCCTTTGCCTGGAGCTCAGTACTGCTCAGAAGCACGTTGAGAGGCCCGAGTGTACCTGGAACAGATTCACAGCCAGGTGGCTCCGGGGGGCTCTGATGTGACCAAGCGCGACTACCTGGTGGACGCAGCCACGCAGATCCGGCTGGCCCTGGACGCGATGTCAGTCAGGGCTACGAGGCAGCTTTCAATCACTACCAGAACTGCATGGACGTTCTGCTCCGAGGCGTGCACGTCCATCCCAACAAGGAGAGACGCGAGGCTGCAAAGCTGAAAATTACCAAGTACCTGGGGCGGGCGGAGGAGATCTTTAATTGCCACCTGCAGAGGACGCTGGGCAGCGGAGCCAGTCCTGGCACGGGTTTCAGCAGCCTGGGGCTCCCGCCCATCCGCAACTGAGTTCAGCCCTGGAGCAGCTGAGGGGCTGCAGGGTGGTCGGAGTCATCGAGAAGGAATTTTTATGCTTTTAGGATGCAAATGTACAAAGCGAATCTCCAAGAGGGAAGTCTAGGACAGAATGCCCCGAATTTGGATTTGTTTCACCCCGGGACAGTCATGTACAAAACATTTTTGGAATCCTGTATTCTGAGGCCTGTGTGCTTGGGAAGTGCAACTTCAGACCAAGCACAACCGTTCTGTCTTCTCTTTCCTTTTATACACTTTCTTCGGCACTCAATTTACCCACTCCACCTCCCTCCTGAAATCCCACTTCCTTGCCTGTCTCACTCCCAAGCCAGGAACACCAGTCTCCCCAGATTAGGAGAGATGTTAGGGCCACTGGGCCCAGGTCCCAAAAACTAGGCCTGGATGGATGTCACCGTGTTCCACTACAGAGCTCTGCCCAGGCAGATCCAGGCAGCGGGATGACAGTGTTTGCCTGCAGCAGCCCAGACCCGGGAGGAGCAAGGGTCTGCTTGGGAAGCCTTGTGCCCCAAGAGATGCCCCATTGTGAGGGTTAGAGGGGCTGGGGGGGACTCTCCAGACTGAAGAGATACTGGCAGGGGTAGGGGGTGGCAGGGAAAAGCGAGGTGGATGGGTCAGGAACTCAGTAGACAGCTGGCTGGGCTGCCGAGATCTGCTCTCAGGGGGCCTTGGGAGACAACACTGCCTATTTGCTGAGCTTCATCCAGGAGCTGGGCTTTGAGTCAGGGATGGGGAAGAAAGAGGCCAGCCAAGTAACTACTTACTTTTTTGGCTCAAACACAGGGTTTTTAAAAACAATTATTATTAGTTATCAGCATTTAAAAGTTGGCAGGTTTCATGGAGAAGTCCAGATATTCTGCTTCTGCTGGAAAATCAGAAGATCTGGAAATGCTGGCTCACATACCTGAGTGCCAGTGGGAGCAGAGGAGGGGCTGCAGGCTTTAATGGGGCACCAGCCCTCCATCTGCCCCTCTCCATCCTGCATTGGCTCACATGCCCGGCTCCTGAGGGCCTTGGTGATTGAGAACCTATTTGAACATTTTGGATTTGTTTGCTCAAGGAGAGATTCCTTCTGGCCTTTGATACTTTGGGCATTTTAAAAGAAAGGATAGTGTATTTCACCAAAGCTTTAATTGTCCCAAGAACTCAGTGGGTTTTATTTTTTAAAAAGAGATTTCATTTTTAAAAAGCTGAGAGTGGGTATTCAGAACTGCCTTCCACCTTCCCCATAGCAGTACTTACCTGATATTCATAAGGCCCGGTCTTTCTTTTGTTTTTAAGGGTATTGTTTAAATATATTTATTTATTTTTACTGAAGTTTGGTTGATTTACAATGTTGTGTTAGTTTCTGGTGTGCAGCATAGTGATTCAGTTATACGCACATATTCACATTCTTCTGCATTATAGGCTATTACAAGATATTGAGTGTAGTTCCCTGTGCTCTACATGAGGACCTTGTTGTTGATCTATTTCATATATAGTGGTTGATGTCTGCTGATCCCGAACTCCTAATTTATCCCTCCCCCACTGTCCCTTTTGGTAACCATAAACTGTTTTCTGTGTCTGTCAGTCTCTTTCTGTTTTATAAATAAGTTCATTTGTATCATTTTTTTAGATTCCACATATAAGTGATATCATCTCATATTTGTCTTTAACTTATTTCACTTAGTATGGTCAGTCTCTAGGTCCATCCATGTTGCTATAAATGGCATTATTTCACTTAAAAAAAAAGAGACATATTCTGTCCCTAATTGGTCTTTAATTGCTGATTAATTTATCCCATTTTTTAGTTTAGAATCTTTCAAATACCACTAGAAATGATTTGGCCACTCAAGCCCGATAATTCTATTATTATGGAAAATGGGGAATATCATAGGCAATCCCAGACTAAATGGATGAATCAACACATGGATGCCAATATCAGGTTATAGTTTCTCCCTTAAGAAAGACAGATACTCCAGCATTAATATTTGTGTAATGTTCTGAGATCCAAGTTGCCCTCCTACTCTGAAAACAATAAAATAATTTAATGTGTTTTTATTGATAACCTGAACTAGAGACATGAAGTTATATTTCATAGGCATCTGTCTGCTTGCATACTTGATATATTTGGGCACTAGACATTTTTCATTCTTTGACAAACTGGTAATAGGATTTTCTAGTTTATATATTTAAATTTGCAAGTTCTAACCAAAGAAAATAGGACAGTTTGATTATGTAATGGAGCTTCTCTGCCTAAAATAATAATTATAGTAAATAAGAGAAAGAAGAAAAAGAGAAAGAGGAGCTAACACAGATAAGATTTGCTATGCTTAAATACTGTTTAAAGAGGTTTGCATTTCTTAACATGTTTAATCTTTAAAACAGGCTCTTTTATTATCCCATTTTATAGACAAAAAAGCTGAGACTTACTAAAGCTAAGTGATTTGCACAAAAGGCATGTTAGAATGTGAAATTGGGATGTCTGACTTCAGAATCTGTGGCTCACTGAAAAACTGGTATTTTCAATGAAACTATGGATTACATTTTGAACTTTAAAAAGACACACGTAGATAAGAAGTCTCAATTAATAAATTCATATTTTAGAGAATATATAAAAAAAATGATTTTTTTTATAATAAGGAAACCAGGTGCAAATTTTAAAGAGTTTTTCAATGACTATTTCAAACTTATCTCAAATGAATAATATTACATAGACTTGACCTGAATCAAAATACTGTATCACTGGTTGGTGAGCAAACAATTCAAAATAAAATATATAAAAGTATTTTTATTATGATTAAATACATTTTTGATGAATTTTGTCACATCATTATTCTCCTTCACTTTGTCTAGAAACCAGAAGTTTCTTTATATCCCTCAAACCATTTGAAGGTATGTGAAATATTATACACCCCCAACAAAAGAAAACAGTAAAGTATATATGGAAAATAAAATTATAATCATAAAGTTTAGGAAAAAGGAGAGAAAACATTTCATGGAAGGATCCTCACTGTTTGTAATGGCTTGAGCTTGATATTGAAAGATGTGTTATTTTGTCTTAGCAGTATGGTAAAAATACATACATACATACATACATGTAAGACAGTTAAGATAGTTTAAAACTTATTCCAAAACAAGAAGAGTAAATTATGTGGACACAAATTTTAGTGCCATCTCTAGGGGACATTCTGAGAGCGAACACTAAAGTCATAGCTGAGATCAATACACCAACAACACTATCTGGGTTTCCACAGGGTGAGATCTGTTTTACGAGGACGTCTCTGGTAACACTGCAGAGAAAAGTCTGGGCACAGAAGTCACGGAAGATGAGGAAAGTGACACAGGTTGTGTTCCCCAGCAAAGAGCTTCTTTAATGGAGATGGATGGTCATGTTGTTCTTTGGATCGTTGCCTGTGGAAGGCAACAAGGCTGGGTAGAGGAGAAGCTGAGCTGTTATTTCATCCCAGTTAAAGGTCCTCCTGATCCCACGGAAAGTCCTGAAGCAGGACTGTCACTTTCGATGGTTGTGAGTGAATAGTCAGGCTTTGTATTCTCACATTTACCAGTCTTTGGATGTTGAGTGCCCTGGAAGGTGTGCCCTTGGATTAGTCAGCTTTCTTAGTATAGGCACCCTCCAAAGTGGACTGACAGCTGAGAGCACGCGTCCAGCTGCTTTCCAAGCAGCTGTGAGAATAGTGCTTCACTCCTGAGGGGCGATCTGTCACCCCAGCAGCTACCAAGGAAGTGCATGTTGACAGGAGTTGTCCTGATGTGACAGTTTGAGGACGTAAGTATGATGCCATTCTAATCATAGATGAAATAAATGAATAGGAGTTTGTGAAAATCACAGACTAGCCAAAGAATTATGAAAAAATTACACATGTTCCAGAAGTTTCAGGATGTCAGCAATATCCTTGGTCAGCAATGTCGAAGTCTGTGTGAAAGGTAAAAGCTAGAGTGAAATGGGAGGCTCGTGAACGAGAAGTGAAAGATTGGAGGCAGTGAGTTCCAATGACTCTACTGAGAAGTCTGTCAGAAAGGAGAGAAAGAAATAACAACCGGAAAAATTACCATGCATTCAGTTTGTATGAAAGGAGTTCAGCATGATTCCTGACATACATCAAGTTCCTTCACTGATTTGGGGGAAAAAAACCCCAAAAAACTACCTTGATAGCAAAAACACTTCAGGTTATATAACACCACTCATAACATGAATTCAAGGAATACTGCAAGTGTATTTCAACACAGATAATTTTGCTGATTGAATAAAGATAGAAGAAAATACCCAGGTGAACAGCTACCTGAAAAAGTTCTGATAGTCAGGTTTTTCAGTTAATTTAAATGAACATTTAATACTTATATCTTATTGTAATTATTTTTACATTTTTTATGATGTTCCTATAAATAGTGATTGTTGTCTGAAAGGAAACTGGGCAGATAATAAATGTGTATGTGTAAGTTAGAAAAAATTTCCCTTCCAAGATCAGAGGAAGAGCTATATGAAAAGATCATGACATAGAGAAATTTTTGTGGCATAGAAGAAGAAATTTTAGTTATGACCTAAAAGTTTTCAGTCAATAATGAAAGAAAAAAGACATATGCTGAAATTGAAGAGTTTGGAAGAATGTATAATGTTTGAAGCAATTACTATGATTAGTGATGCATCATTTAATTTATTCTTTCTCCCATTTCCACTCAGTCACTATAAAAATTTTAGTTCACTCGAGAGTATTTTTCATCTGTTAGATGTTTTAAAACAGGATGAAATATACATTTGGTCACCAGTAATGAGTCATTCATAAATTACATGCAACCCAGGTAGATCAGTTTCCAATCATAAACCATGAATAAATAGAAACTCCAAAATTAGCATTTTTAAAGATTTATATATATGGAATGACAAAGTAATTTTAATAAACAAAGTAATCATCCAATCATTTTTCTGAAAGGGAGGTTTAGAAAAATTCAGCACTTCAGAATGTTTTTTGCAGTTGGGAGTGAACAAAAAGAGAACATTTTAATGAAATAAAAACCAATCAAACAACTCTTGAACTGTAACCCAGAGAAGACATTTTCATTTGTATATTAAAGAGCTTTATTGACATGTAATTTACATACCCCAATGTGTACAATTCAGTGCATTTCAGCATATTCAGAGTTGTACAAATTTTGCTAAAATCTAACTTAAGAACACTGTAAATATAAGAGCAACATTTTACCTAGGAGCAGTCATATTTCATCCTACCAACCACTTGTCTTTGTCTAGCCCTAAGCTACCAGTAATCATTTTGTGCCCATACAGATTTGCCTATTCTGGAAATTTGAATAGAACTACTGAATATTTGTTCTTTTATTACTGGCTAATTTCACTTAGCATAACATTCTTGAGGTTCATCCATGTTGTCACATGCATCAATCCATTCTTTTTTACTGCTGAATAATACTTTATTGTGTAGATATGCCATATTTCAGTCACATATTTGTCAGTAGATTTTTGGCTTGTTTCCACATTTTGGCTACTGTCAATAATGCTGCTATGAACAGTATACAAATGTTGTGTGGATAAGTTTTAACTTATTTTAGGTATATACCCATTAATGGAATTGCACTCACTGTATTGAGGAAAGAATACAGAGGAATTACCAAAGTATTTTCCAAAGTGGCTGCACTATTGTACATTTACATTACAATGTATGAGGCTTTAAATTTCTTCACGTCTGACAATAATTGTTGTTTTCCTAGTAGATATATAGTAGCATTTTAATGTGATTTTTGGCTTGCATTTCCCTAATGACATGATTTTGAGTATCTTTTCATATGTTTACTGGTTATTTGTATACCTATTTTTAAAGAAATATTTGTCAAAATGCTTTGCTCAATTTCCATTTTATTTGTCCTTTTATTGCTGAAAGAGTTCTTTATATATTCTGAATACAAGTGCCTTATCAGATATATAATTTGCAAATATATTGTCTTATTCTGTGTGCTGTATATTTAATTTCTTGATGTTATCATTTGAACCAAGAGTTTTTAATTTTGATGAAATATAATTTTACTATTTTTTCTTTTGTCAGTTATGATTTCAGTGTCATATGTGAGAAGTCACTGCCTAACCCAATGCATTAAGTTTTGCTTCTACGTATTTTTCTAAGGGTTATATAGTTTTGGCTATTAAGTTTAGATGCATAAATCATTTTGAGTAAAGTTTTGTGTATGGTGTGACTTAGGCATCCAACTGCATCCTTTTGCATGTCCAATGGTCTCAGCTCCATTTGTTAAACAAACTTTATTTTCTCCATTAAATTTTCTTTTCACCCTTATTAAAAATTGAAATCAATTTCCAGAAGTTTTCTTCTAGGAAAATGGGGCAAGCATATCTTTCTACATTTTTCCTGCTAAGAACAACTAACACTCTAACCATTATAGGAAAACTGAACATTGAAAAGTGGAGAGAAGGAGGCAGACTAGCTAGGGCACATGACACCTGAGGAAAACTGTTGCCAGTTCTCTGAGGTTTCAAAAAAAGTACTGATAAAACCCTTCTTTCTTTAACAGTATGTATCTGTCTACCTATATAATGGATGAGGAGGAGGAGGTTAGGTTATATGGTTGTTTCTAAAAGGAGGTAGAGCCTAGTGTGTCTGTCTGTCTATTTATTTGTCTCTGTCTGTCTAATGGAGGAAGCCTCCAGGTATTCGAGCCACCTGGAGGGATGCCAATTGCCACCCTGAAGCAGCAGAGGGCGCCCCCATTGTAGGCTGAGGGGGAAACTGGTTGGAAATACACAGTGTTTCCTGGGCAGCCAGTGCCTCCCGCTTCCGCCCTCTCTATGTCCGCCACCGCCACGTCCCTGTCCCACACCCAGACCGACCCGCAACCGCCTCCTGGGAGCCGAAAAACACAGAGATGTGCTCCTCGTGTACCTAGGGTAGCAGAGACCAACCCTAGGACCGGCCAAGAAGGAGTTGAGAACCAATACACCGGTTGGGTGGGTCAGCCTCGCCTTGTCACTGCAGCCCCTGTCCGTACCGCGCCCGCCTCCGGGGCGCAGGCTGACCTGGAAACATGCATGCTGTGAACCTGGTGCAGGAGAGGCCGCCCCCAGGCCAGGCCAGGCCCTTGTGGAGATGGGAGCAAACTTATCGGCTCACCCGAGGTAGTCCGCTCCCCGCGACGTCCCTGTCCCCTGAGCTCACCTCAGCAGCCTCCCAGGACCTTGCGGACAAAGAGACTTTATCCCGCAAACCTGGGGTAGCAGAGGCCGCCCCGAGGCCGGGAGAGGGGGAGATGGGAAGAAAATGACCAACTCGCAGACGCATCACCGTTGGCTGCTGTGCGGACCCCGCCTCTGTCTCCGACCTCTTCCCCTGACCTCACCATGCCTGCTCCCAGGAGCAGGCTGACTTCAAAGGCTTTTATGGCGAACTTGGGGGAGTGGAGGCCGCCCCCTGGCAAGGCAGCTAGGGACATGGGAGAAAATCCTTTGGCTCGCCAGGGGCACCCTAGTACCCGTCAGCCGCCGCCAAACCCCGTCCCCAGACCGCACCCCGCCTCTGTCTGACTGTCTGTCTGACTGCCTGCCTGAATGCCTATCTATTAGAGAATGGGAGAGGCTATGTGTGTGTCTGTCTGTTTATCTAATGGAGGAGGAAGCGACTAGTATGTATCTCTCTTTGGCTGCCTATGTATGTATTTATCTGTCTGTCTGTCTGTCTGTCTATCTATCTATCTAACTAGAGGAGGCATAGCAGTAAGCTAGTGTGTGTTTTAATGTGTTTGTCTGTTGGAGGAGGAGGTTAGTGTATCTATGCACCTATTTGAGGAAGAGGAGGAGAATGTGTGTGTGTGTGTGTGTGTGTGTCTATGTATTTATCTGTGTACCTATCTAATGGATGAGGAGGAGGAGGTTAGGATATATGTTTGTTTCTAAATGGAGGAAGAGGCTAGTGTGTCTGTCAGTCTATTTATTTGTCTGTATGTCTGTCTGTCTAATGGAGGAAGCCTCCCAGGACTCGACCCACCTAGAGGGATGCCAATTGCCACCCTGAAGCAGCAGAGGGCACCCCCAGAGCAGGCTGAGGGGAACACTGGGAAGAAATCCACTGGCTTGCCTTGGCAGCCCTTGCCTCCTGCTGCACCCCTCTCTGCAGCCTCTCCCGTCCCCTCCTCCTGACCACACTGCACCTGCCTGCAGGGAGCTGACTGACCTGGAGATGTGCCTCCTGTGAACTTGGGCCGGTTAAGGCCGCACCCAGGCTAGGCATTCATGTAGATTGGAGCAAAATGACTACCTCACCGGGGCAGTTCCCTTCGGTCCCTGTGCCGCTGGCTGTTGTTGTTGTTATATATTATTAAGAGTTTCTATGTGTCAAGAATCCCTGCTTCAGGGTCTGTCATGAGGGTGTAACTAAGGCGTCATCCAGGGCTGGGGTCTTCTGTGAACACTCAACTTGGGACGTGTACATCTCCAAGCTTACATCATTGTTGACAGGGTTTAGTTCCTCTAGGCCTGTTGGATGAGGGCCCAAAATGGCTTCTTGCTTTGTCAATGTGTGTAAGTCAAGAATGCATTAGAAAGTCTAATTGTAAGATGCAAACCACAGTTTTACGATATATAATCATAAAAGTGATAACTTCTCACTTTTGCCATAGTCTATGGATTAGGTCCCACCCACACTCATAAATTCAAGGCATTACACAAATTCATGAATGTCAAAAAGCAAGAGTAATTGGTGGCTACTTTTAAACTTGTAACTACAACTGCCTTCCCACCTGTGTGTCTTCCACATCTGGGTTAAGAACTACCTTTGTGTGCGTTAAACTCACCCAGTTATTGGGTATATCAATCACATTATAGTTATACATATTTTTCCCTGCTAGCATATAAACTCCATGAGGACAGAAATAGTCTATCTCTGTCATTTCTTTATGTTACTTCACATAAAGTAAACTTTTATTGACTGTTTACTTGTTCCTCTGAATAGGAATCATTTAGCTCTATTTTCAGTGCTTAGTACATTAGCTGTTACATGGTAGACATTCAACCCAGGTTTGTCAAAAGACTGCTTAGACGAAAAATGTTATTATTGAGATAATTCAGAAGAATTTTATTCAGAAAAAAAGAATTTCACTGTAAATTTAACAGAGGCACTCCTTAAAATAGCAGTAACCAGGGCTACAAATATCCACATGTAAAGATAATAGCACAGGCAGCATTAGACTGCAGGGGCAGAAAGGGGCTTCCCGAAGAACAAGAGCTGTTCTGGGAATCCCACGTCTCCTGCTTGTCTGGTACAGCTGCACATATTCTGGATTATGGAGAGGGAAGTTGTACACCTCAAACCACGGGCTTAACTTCTCAGTATACACCAAGGCCATGCAGCCATGCAGCCATGCCCTGTGAAGCAAAAACAAATGCCATTGCTGGCTTTCTGCTCTCCATTCCCTCCCATTTACCAGGCAGGTTGCGTGGCTGCAGCTTGGGCACCATCACTCCTGGAGTGGTTATGTTTCCTTGTCCCTGAAAACTGAAGGCGGTACTTTCCTACAGAAATAATAGTATACATTTTGACTGGCTTCCTGGGCCAGCCTACAGTATAGATCGAACTCAATAAATGGCCATATTACCGTTTTTGCATTCAAAGTTCTAGAATTCAACATTTGGCAAATTTATCTGAACTACCATATTCTGTCTACATTATAGGTTAAATAGACTAGGTTGGAGCCTGAGAAATAATTGTAAACCTCTGTCTGAAATATGGCTCTCTCTGATATTCATTACTTTAACGAACTTTTATGAGGACAGTCCCATGCACAGCTAGAGCATCATCACTGTGCGGTTGCTAGAGCCTCAGGTAGATGGCAGCTCTAGAATGAGACACACTTACACAAACTGATAATTACGATTTAATGCAGAGTTTGTGTGAGTGGAGAGGTGAGCATGCAGTGCTCTGGGGCACCAAAGAGGGAGTCTGCCTAATGGAGACTTGACCTTATCTTGAAGAATTAGGAAGCATTTATCCTAAATAGAAGGGTGTGCGCTGCATTTTAAGTCAGAGGAATGCCAGATGCAAAAGCCAGAAAGTTCTGAAAGGCATGGTGTTATTTAAAAATGACCAGAAGAAATCCAGTGGTGATAGATAATGAGAAATGATGGGAGATGCAGAAAACAGTTGTCAGAGCCTTGACTGAAAAGGTTCTATGATCAAGAGTGAAAATATTTCAAGAAGGGCTTCAGTGAAGTTTATGCGGAAGAGTGGCTGGGTATGATTTGTTTTGTAGGAACTTTGGGAGCAGAAATATCCATTAGAAAGCTCCTGAAAATGTCCAAATGTGAAAAAATGATAGTCTTATTTTGGCAATGGCAGCAGCAGAGTTGAAAAGGAGGATGTTCATGCAAGAGACAGTCCTGAAGTAGACATATCAGAATCTGATGGCCAACTAGGGAGGCAGTGGCAGAGGACAGGAAGGATAACAGTGTTGGAAGAAATGGGAAAAAAGAGTAGAGGATACTGCAGAGATTTGTGTTTGAGGAGCTTAGGAAATGTGCTCGTGAAATATGAGAGAATGAGCCGAATTGGAGTGATAGATAACGAATAGGTGATGCTTGGAGTGGAATTACAGTTTTAAAACTTAGGAGCCTACATGATTTTCTGAAAATCTCTTCCAAGTTTCAGTATCTCCTTTTACTTGTTTCATATCTTGGGGCCCAAAGAAGTGACTGATTTTCATTTTATTCTCAAATATGCCTTCTAGACAATAGACACCAATCTCAATTCAGTGTTTCTTTGGAATCTAAGTGAGGCAGAATGACCATCCCTGCCTTGGGCCCCCACTCTACTCCATGCAGACAGTTTTATTTTTGTTTTAATGAAAAGTTGTCAAGACCTGTATCTTATATGATGTATGATTTTGGCACCCTGGATAAATGAATGAATAAATTGGGTTCTGGTTCAAGATGGTGGTATAGGAAATCCTTGAACTAACCTCCTCACAGAGACATACACAGTTACACCTACATAAAGAATAATTCCTCCTGAGGAATACCTGAGGGCTGATTGAAAAGCTTCTTCACAAGGAAAGATAGAGGGACCACACAGAGATGGGCAGGAGAGAAAGAGCCATGGTATCAATGGGAACCCCACCCTGAGGCTGCAACTAGTAGTGGGAAGGGATATCACTGAGGGGCCAGCATGCAGACGCATCCACCATGAGAAATAGTGGAAAAAACAGTAATTTAAAGGGCACCTAGACTATGTGTGAAGGAAATCCATTTGCCAGCCCTAGAATATCTGCCAAACAGGCAGGGAGCTGCTAGAAGTCTCTTTGGGCTTGGAGGTGCTCAGGAGTACTATGTTTTGCATTCTTCCAAAACCTTGATCGTGCCAGGGGGAACATGGTTCAGGCACTCTAGCCAGCTTGCCAAGGTTACCGCAGAGTGCCCCAGGGCCCTGGCACACACCATGTACAGCCATTCCCCCAAGGCAGCCCTGGTACAACATGCCCTTGGCTTCCCTGCCCATACCCATTCCAGCGCCATCTGTCTCACCAAGGCTGCCCCATCACAGCACACCCCAGGACCCCAGGTCCGTATCTTTTCTAACTCGAGCCATTCCACCAAGGCAGCCCTGTTGCAGTATGCCTGGGACCTCTGTACAGGTTTGCACACACTCCATCTCCAGCCAGCCAAAGCTGCCCAGAACATGCAGTCTACACCAGGAATGTGCCTACATATACAATGCCATGCTTTCAAAACCATGTGAAGTAACTATTTTGCCTAATTCATAGAAACAAACACAGAATGTCAAACAAAATGAGGAGACAGAGGAATATGTTCTGGGATAAGAACAAGCTAAAACCCCAGAAAAACCCTGAAGAAATGGAGATAAGCAATTTACCTGATAAAGAGTTTAAAATAATGTTCATAAAAATGCTCACCAAACTTGGGAGAATGAAGGAGAAAAGATCTTCAACAGAGTTAGAAAATATAAGAAAGAACCAATCAGACCTGAAGAATATACTAACTGAAATTAAAAACTTACTATAGAGAATCAACAGCAGAAGAGATGACATGGAAGAACAGATCAGAGAACTGGAAGATGGGAGACAATTTTAAAAAGATAAGAATAGTTTAAGGGATTTCTGGGCCAAAAATAAGTATACTAACATTCTCATTATAGGGGTCCCAGAAAAAAAAAGAGAGAGAAATGGATAGAAAACTTATTTGAAGAATAATTCCTGAAAATTTTCCTAACCTGGGGAAGGAGACAGATATTCATGTCAGAAGTTCAGAGTCTCAAATAAAATGAATTAAAAGGGATCAACACCAAGGCATATAATAAAAATGGCAAAAGTTAAAGAGACAATTTTAAAGGCAGCAAGAGAAAAGCAGAGAGTCACATATAGGGGGCCCTCATTAAGTTAGCATCTAATTTTTTAGCAGAAATTTTGCAGGACAGAACGGAGTGACATGGTGTGTTTAAAGTGCTGAAAGGAAAACACAGTCAAGAATACTCTACCAGGTAAGACTGTCATTCAGAACTGAAGGGGAGAGAGAGAGCACTTCCCAGACAAGCAAAAAGTAGAGGAGTTCATCACCACTAAAGCAGCCTTATAAGAAAAGTTAAAGGATCTTAAGTGGAAAAGAAAAGGCCATAACTAGAAATAAGAAAATAAATGAAAAAAAAAACACTCACTGGTAGAGGCAAATACATAGCAAAGGCAGTGATCACCACATTCAGCATGAAGACTAAAAGACAAAAGCAATAAAATCACTGATACCTACAATAAGTAGCTAAGGGATGCACAAAACAAAAGATGTAAAATATAACATCAAGAACATAAGAGCTGGGGAAGGAGGTAAAAATGTAGTACTTCTAGAAGGCATTTGACTTAAGTGACTATCAGCTTATTAAATTAAGTGCTATATGAATAGGTTGATATTCATGGACCTCATGGTAACCACAAACTGAAATGTACAATAGATACATGACAAATAACACTAAAGGGATTTGTCAAACCATAAGGGAAGGGATCAAGAAAAAAGAGAGTGGACCCAAATAAAATCAGAAGTGAAAGAGATGTTACAACTTAGCACAGAAATGCAAACAATCATAGGAAACTACTGTGAACAATTATACACCAATTTTTCCAAAGAAGACATACTGATGACCAGTAGGCACATGAAAAGATGCTCAATATCACTTCAACAGGGAAATGCAAATCAAAACCATAATGAGATGCTACCTTACATCTGTCAGACTGGCTTGTATCAAAAAAAAAAAAAAGAAATAACAGGTATTGGTGTGGATGTGGTGAAAAGGGAACCCTTGTGCACGGTTGGTGGGAAGATAAATTGGTATAGCCCCTATGGAAAATCATATGGAGGTTCCTCAAAAAATTAAAAGTAGGACTACCATACATTCAGCAATTTCACTCCCGGGTTTTTATCCAAAAGGAACAGAAACACTAACTTGAAAAGATACATCCACTTCATTGTTCATTGCACCATTATTTACAATAGCCAAGATATGGAAGCAGCCCAAGTGCTCATTGATAGATGAGTAAAGAAGATGTGGTGTACAAATCTACAATAGACTATTACTCAGCTCTAAAAAGAATGAAGTCTTGCCTTGGCAACAACATGGATGAACCTAGAGGATATTATGCTAAGTGAAATAAGCCAGACAAAGACAAATACTTTATGATTTCACTCATATGTGAAATCTAAATAACAAATGAACAAATATGACAAAACAGAGACAGATTCATAGACTCAGAGAAAACACTGGTGATTGCTAGAGGGTGGGGCATGTGGTGGATGAAATCGATGAAAAGGATTAAGAGGTACAAATTTTCAGTTATAAAATAAGTCAACAGGATATAATGCACAGCACAGAGAGTATAGCCAGTAATACTGTAGTAATTTTGTACGGTGACCAATGGTAACTACACTTACTGCTGTGATCATTCCATAATGTGTAAAAATACCCAGTCATTGTGTTGTGCCTTGATACTTACATATATTGTAAGTCAATTATACATCAGTTAACAAAAAAGAAGAAATAAACTGCAGTGTTTGCCATCATTCCTAGTCTTTTAATTCAGTATCAGTAAGGAATAAACTGGAGAAGTAGAAACAGTAGCAATATAGATGTATTTTTTGTTTTTATATTACAAATCAAAGGCTTGCTTACAGGGAGTTAGCTTGTGGGGCTGGATAAGCAGTTCCTGCCTGGCCGTCTCTGCACCTGGTGCTGGCCTGATGTTCAGAGAGCGGGCAGTTGGGAAGCGACAGTCACCAAGCAGACTAGAATCACATGAGGATGCGCTGGAACCTCATAAGGATGGATGGAAATCCATGTTCGTTCTTGCTGCTTCTGACTTGGTGATGTGGGTAATCTGCAGAAGCTGAGACCCTTCATCACAGAGCCAAACACACACACCTGACCCAGGCACTGCTTCATACAAGTGAGGTCCATTCCCAGACTGGCTTTGAAAGCTTTTTAAAATACAACTTGGACATCATGTTCTATGATTTTCGTTACTTTCACACAAGCTAGAGAAGCAGCCCCATGTCCTTCAATCACACTTACTTGGTTCTTTCCTAATCTTGGGTAAGCCTCAGAAAGCTTAGCTCTGTCGGTGACAGCGACATCACTGCGTCAGCTGTGCTCCTGAGTATTCATGCCGCCCAAACTGCACTGGCTCTTCACTGCTCGCTTCCCACTTGTTTATTACTTCACACTGATGACTTGCTACTGTGTCTTCTCTGAGCCTTTTTCATACTTCTCAAGCTCTCAGGTTTAGCCTCAATCTTCTAACATGGACTATAACCTAATCTCTTCTGTCTCAGAAAATATAAGAAATAAAATCATGTGAAATTCCTGAATTTCTTTTCCTTCTCTGTGGCCTCAGAGAAAAAGTATCTGCATACTCTCCTAGGCAAGTTACTTTCCTAAAACTGGTGATGGGACTTCACTACCTCAACAATCTCTTCTTCCTTTTGAATCTTTACTCTCTTCCTCTCCACTAAACTTATATAAATGTTCACATCATCCATTTCCTTAAAAATGTATCTTGAGTCCCACCCTTATTCCTTTTTAAACCAGCTTCCACCAAAACCCCTCTATGAAAAGTCCTAAAAACAAATAACCTCCTAACTGGTAAATGTAACAGCCTCTTTCCTGTTGTCATTCTCCCTGGCCTTTCTGCAACCTGTGGCCAAGTTTCCATGTTATTGCTGTCATCTTCGACCACTCCCCAGTCTCCTTTGTCATCTCCTTCTTCTTTCCCAGCTCCTAAATGTAGGATTCTCTCAAGATGATCAATATTCTTCCCTTGGCCTACTTACTCTAAGCTGTTCCTTTTGTGATCCCTTAAGAATTCAAAGGGTTCCTTTATGTGAATAATTGTCCAACAAAGATATAATTCAAGCCACATATGTGAATTTAATTTTCCTAGTAGCCACCACAGAAAAAGTAAAAGAAACATTTATTCATCATACTTTAATTGAATATACCCATGATACATTTTAACATGTAATCAATTAAAAATTACTAATGAAATATTTTACATCCTTTATTTGTAACATGTCTGTCAATATCCATTGTGTACTTTACACTTAGAGCACATCTCAATTGGTACTAGTCTTATTTCAAGCACTCAGTAGTCTCATGAAGCTAGTAGTCACTGTCTTGGGTGTTCCAACTCAGGAATCTACAAACCTGTCCTAAATTCTGAGTTCCACAGCTGGAATCCAACTGCTACTAAGATCTAACATTCATCTTCTTGTATAATGTCACTCATAGTGGTAGCAATTATCTGTAAAAATATGAGACAAAGATTTTACCCCATTACTCACATATCTTTATGGCTTTCTACTTGCCGAATGAAAGGCAGCATGATGAGCATAAATCTTGGAGTCACAGATAATTAGACTTGAATCCATGCTTCATGGTTAATTTGTATGCAATTTGGGACAAGTTACTTAACCTTCTTGAGAGTCTGTTTTCTCATCTAAAATGGGGAAAACAGTCTTTCCTTCTGGGTTTGTTATAGGAAGATGTTGCTATTATTTCTCGCACAGTGCATGATCCATAGTAATGTCACAATAAATGGTAACTGGGCCATTAGCATGACATTCAAGATTCTCCACGACTTGTTTCTAATATACCTTCCCAACTTTGTGTCCCACTCTGACTTGTACTCTCATTCATCTACGCCTTCATACTTTCATGCTTCAGAAAACATACGTACTGTGAGCTGGGCCCCATCACTAAAACTTTATTTAAAGAGTTTATTTATTTATTTGCTTGTTTGTTTGTTTCTTTGAGACGAATTGATTAAACATTGACTTTGTGCTGACCTCTTTTTAGAGTCTTGAGATAAATTACTGAATAAAACAGACAAAACATCTGCTCTTGAGAAATGGACATTTTAGTTGGGAAGAGAGAAAACAAAGGGTAAACATAATTAATTAGAAAATGATAAAGCATAGGAGAAGCCTACAGTGCTGCGAGGGAAAAACAAAAACAGAACAGAGTCAGTGAGACTGAGGTGGGGAGGAGTCTCTTACCCACTGTTAGCATCCTGGATACAACAGTTTCTCTTATGCATTCACAATAGTATGTAACTAGTGCTTTGAATGTAATAAGGACTAAACAGAGAATTAATGAAGTCATTGGGAACACATGGGGAAATGAGATCTAATTTCTAACTAAACAGTTTAGACATGCACTTTATGAACACTTTCTGTGTTAAATTGGAGCCCTTTTGATATTCTCTAGCAGAGTTCTTGGAGCTGGCATTTTAATGGGTACCTTTGTTTCCCCACAAGTTTAGTCCTTCTGATGGGGTGCAAGGAAATAATTATAGGGGTGGGGTATGGATCCTGTGCTAATTGGAACTGAGCACCTATGTAACTACGGATAGTTATAGTTCTATACAAACAACACGGTGGGGCTGGTAATTAGCCCCCCGAATTTTGGAGTAAAGTCAAGCAGCCTTAAATATGTGAATGTATCTTAGACTCTCCAAGAAGACTACTGCATATAATGCACAGCATTTCTTAAAATTAATTAACCATAGAACTCCTGGTGTATAGAGAGATTAGAGTTTAGGTAAATGTACATTTGGAAATGATATTCTAAAAAACAAATGGTAATTAGTCAGAAGTATTTAGATTATAAAGAGGAAGGTCATATAATTTGTCATTTAAGACAGACATTTTTGAGAATGAAATGGCACTGTTAATAACTATGGCAGGAAAGCAGGAGTCAAGCAAGGTTATCCCAGTAAATTAGAACATGTGGTCGCTGTAGTAACAGTTTACTGCACATTCATATCTTTCCCCCAAATACACCTTCTAGTTTCTCCTGCTCCCTTGGGTGGTGGGTCCAGGGGAAGCCCTGTGTGAAAGGAGGCAGAATAGCTGCGCTCCTTTCAGAGGGAGGTCTTTTGAAATCCTCAGCAATGCAGTGCACCATAAAAAAGAAAATTACAAATGAAAACTTCGAGGAAATACGTGTTTAGTCTTTTCAAGCAAAATAAGGAATTAGGTCTCCCTGAAGATGCTAATTTACTGAGACTTTTCAGCTCAAGGAATTATTTTGGTTACCTTTCCAGAGATACTATAAAAAAGATCATCTTAGATATATTGATAAATTTGTGGCTGTGTTTGATATGGGGATCAGTATCAATGCCTATGGAGTGAGGTTGAAAAAAACCTTTTTAATGGGTTTGGAATTTTATAATAAAAAGTAAATAATAAGAATATAATGTTCATTAAACAACAAAATTAATTTTGCTTTTTAGTAAATACATGAGTGCTCGCTTGTATATTTACATTTTGTGCATCTCACTGTAAAAACCTACACTAAGGAATATATCAAACTACAGTCTTCTGCAACAAGTTCTATTTTTGTTCTTCATGTAAATAGTCAGCCAATAACTTGCCATTCTCAAAGTGGAATTCAGTATTCCTTATATTAATTATAGCCTTCCTTCAGCAAACAGTTTTTAAACACAGCATCTAAATTCAGGATCATTGGGCACTAAACAAAAAGAACCTATTCAGAAATGCTCCATAAGCTAAAGGGGGTAATATTTTTATAGAGTTTTGGATAAATGTTGTATGACTCTCAGAAGAGAGAAGTTCTAATTTTATTAAAGAACATTTTGTCCTCAAATCTCCTTTCCAAGTTCAATAAGTAGAGAAAGCCCCCAGTGCAAAAGCATGAAGTGCCTACATATCCACCAGAAAATAATTATGTTAAGGAGACAGTAATATTTGTAACATTTAAAGAAATTCATTATTAAAGAGAAAACTTCTCTGAGTTGGGGTGCAGGACAATCACATTGTAGTTTTTCTGAAACAGCATGAACATCATGATTTGCATTTTCTGTTTCCTTTGACCTGATAGTCTGATTGTCACTGAATGAAATAACTGGCCTTGATGTGTATAGACAGAGGACATGGTTACCCTGGCAACAGGTACCATGGACCACATGTGACCCTTCTCCAAAGAAAATCTATGCCTCTTTTTTAAAACATAAAACAATGCAAAAAAAGTCTACTGTCTCCTACTTAGAACAAAATAAAATCCCAGTTTTTTAACACTAACAGAAGAACATTCCCAACTAATTTCAGCTTCTTTGTTTAGCAAACTGTTTTCCTGTGGATTTTGAAATGGATCAACATCACTTCTTTGTGTTAATCTCATCACCATGAGTGATCCAATTGGTTGGGTAAATGTAAAGTACTGAAAACTCTTTCTGGCATTCACAGTCTGAAGATCCAGCAGAGGGAGCCCACACATTACTGCTGTTTTTTAAATGTCACTCTAAAATGATGATACAATTTTAAAAGTTCCAGTAATAGAACTTTCAATATTTTGGGACTCTAGAGATAACTACCCGGCAAAGTGTAAATCCTCTAATGTCATTTTGTTATTGTTGATGTTTAAATCTAATGAAGTGCCAGTATTTTTTAACTTATGTTTATGTAAGTAAAGAGTTTTTAGATCTATATATGCAACCAATTCAAGGCTACCTAATGGGACAGATATAACCTTTATTTCAGATTTCCCAAAACTTTTTAGTCTTATCCACATCTCCATAAACATGCATCTCCTAAAATGTTGGCTGCAGACAACCAGGGCACACCCATGAAAAATGTCATGGAATAGTATTTTAACTGAGAATAAAAAACATGAGGAATCCCTAGCTAGTTACGTAAAAAGAACACAAGTAGTTTTCATGGCATTGTTTTCATGTCAGGAAAGATGTCTTTGAAAATGACATGCCTTCCATGGGAAGCTGTGGGGCCCCAGGGCCATCCTTGCTCCTAGAAGACACACAGACATGCTAGGTGATGCTCATCATCAGCCAGGGAACAGTCACTTGTCCAATCTTTTCCTTCAAAAATGTTACTTGACTTCCTTCTCTCTTCTGGTTACTGTTTCAAGTTTGGAGAGCAGAAGCATAATAAAAATAGCTACCATATATTGTGTTGTTATGATGATGTAGACACTGTGATGCAGTCTCTCTTCCTAAGGGTTACAATAGCTAATTTACTGATGAAAAACTGTATGTATCTCAGAGAACTTAAATAAATTGCCTACAGTCCCAAAGGTAGTAGTTGACAGTTTGCATTTGAATGCAAGTTTCTAAGGCCCTGCAGTGCCCACTGGTAACCACTGTGAAATACTGCCTTACTAGACTCAGGAGATTCACAGCCCATCAATTTCACTCTTGTTTCTACTGAAACAAGAATTTCTTGTCCTTAGTGCAAAGACTTCTAGGAAGGAGAATGAAAAGTGGAAAATGTTTGAGTGTTTATCATGAGCCAGTCACCATATTAGATGCCTTATATGTCTTATTTAATCTTTACAGCAGCCCTAGGAGGTACATATTATCCACATTTTACAGGTGAAGAAATGGAGGCCCAGGAGATTATACAATATACCCAAGATATAACATGAACTCAGGATTTGAATCCAGATCTTTCTGATTTTAAAATCTTCATGGTCATCCTGCTTCTAATGACACAATTAATTCTTTCAACAGTTTCTCAAAAATAAAAAGTGTCTCAAGTAGTTATTTGGAGTTAGCTCAGGAAGAAGAATTTTTAAGGAAATTTTCTAACCTTCAACTCAAGTATTCATTCACAATTAAGTTTCTTTCTTTCTTTCTTTCTTTCTTTCTTTCTTTCTTTCTTTCTTTCTTTCTTTCTTTCTTTCTATGTAAATTTACATTAATTTTTACATAGAAACATGGTTAATTTTTACATAGAAACCATGTTTCTCATCATATAATCTAAACAGAACCTGTTAACTGAAACAATCATAGGGTTTAGAAACTGCAGTCAGTGGGCCTTAGTACTCATTAAGTCTAATTCTCTTAGTTTATTAGTGAGAAAACTGAGGCCCAGAGAAGTTGACTCGGTTGATTTCCTATCATTACTAAGTGACAGCACAGAACTACCATTCTAACCCAGGAAAGCAACATTCCCCTTACCCTGCTTCAAAAAGGATTTAAGATGACTTGTATTAGAAACAGATCTAATCCTCGAGTAGTGACCTGGGTCATAACCTGACATTGAGTTTGGAAAAGTTAAAGTCATTTTTATGAGGCCAGAGCTGGATTGTACTCATGGCATGAAAATAAAAACTAAGGCAAGTTCTATTCAAAGGTAAAAAAGTAAAATGGACTCACTACTCAAAATTTAATAAAATTAGTTTCAAAATTCTTTTAACATCAAACTAATGAGCCAAAGATAAAATTCATAGAGTTTTTAATTTGGGTAAAACAGCAAGTTGGACCATATAGTGAATATTGCAGTATCAAGTTCAGAAGACGTGATTATGTCATTGATTTACTATGCCACATCACTAATTTTAGCTACACATGTATATTGTACATTTTAATTCAGCATCGCATACAATTTTTGTGGCTCCCTTCTGTTATTTGCAGATGGACAGTTTCCGCAGGTAAGTTTCAAAACACACACATGTGTACAAGCACACACATGAACACACACAGTTTTTAAAGCAATCCATGACACCTGCCATGTGTTTAGAGTCACAGCAGAAAATATGGGTTTGTGAGGACAGGACAGCAGCTAAACCCTGTTGAGATCCTGACCCCTAATATTTTGAACAGTTCTGAAAAAGTCCAGTCTGTTGGGGTGACAACATCTGATTGGGAAGACAAGTTAGTTTTTAGAGGCCTTGCTTTCATAAAAGTCCCCTAACCTGGTCAGTTTATACAGATGTCCATAATATGATCTCAGCAGTGATAAGACTCATGTATAATAAAGTCTGAATGAGCCTTAACTACTTTATTGGTTGAGTATGTACCCCCTAAACTTTCAGTACTGGCCTGTGGCAGAGAAAAATTAGTCAACCACAAAGTAATCATTGTATGCTCTTAGCGACTCAAAGGGAACTGCAGATGCAGCGCACAGTTTTAGAGGAGCTCATAAGCCACTGGCAGAAATAGGGCCAATGGAAAAATACCCAAGTTCACAAAAATTTAAAAAACAAAATAAAACTTAAAAATAATATTTTAACCATATTATCATCCTACTTTTAGTCATTTTTTTATTTACTACCAATAGCTTAGTATCTGGAAATTGTAGGCATTCCATAATTGTTGGTTGAATGGGTAAAACATGGCAGCCAAGATTTATTGAGCACTTTCTGTGTGCTAAACAGTAAGAACTTCTAACTGCATTATCACACTTAAATCCATGATAATTCTGAGGTCTGGTTGTGAAATGTGACTTCTGTTACATATCCAAGGTCACCCAGTGAGTGCAGGAGGCAGGATTTGAAGCAAGGTCTGGCGCTCCAAGGGGGTGCTTTTGATCACTAGGATACAAATCCTTAAAACAGGTTAAAGTTGGAGTGTTTCTATCAGGAGCTAAACTGTTGGTGAACTCTTGTTCTGTTCACACAAACTTTGTTATTTTTTTTAATGGTAATGATTATAGCGTTGTCATGGGTTTTACTGGCTTATGTAAGGTATTTTATTTGGTTTTCTATAAATGCCTCTTTAAGAAACATAGGGACACTGGACTTAAATGTAAGTTCAGGTCACTGGTTGACCCAGCTCCAAAAATTCCTGTGAAAATGTCCCTTCCCACGGGTAAAAGATAAATTCAGGATATAGGAATTGATGCACAACATTTTAATTTTTGCTACAAAGCCCAGGCTTCTGCACATAAATGGACTTTAGATCATGTCATGTTGTAGCAGTCTACCACTGTGTCACCTGGGTGTCACCTTACTGACATTCAAATTCCAGGAGAGCTAGAAAAATTTCTTTTCCCATTAAACAGTACTTTAAACAAAACTTAAACTCAAAGTGGGATTTGGAGCTCACCTCTTAGCTCACGGAAATGGGAAGACGGTCTAAGACCAAGTCAAAGTTGTCAAATCACTTGGAATTCGGTCTGATAAAAAGGGGATTATTTTCTCTTGCCAGTGAGTGGCCTTTGGGTTGGGAATATTGTATAACCCAAGAAACCATCTTAATAAATTAGTCAGGAAATACGTTGTTCAAGCAATCTTGTTTTTTGGCCTTTGGGGAGAATATACGGCTAAGTGATCCAGGGGGAAGTGTGGGGCGGGAAATCTGCAAGGTGAATGTTGGAGAACTGCGTTCTTTGTGCATTCAGGATCCACCATAATTCATTGTACTGGTCAGATGCTTATAAAACAACTTCTAGTATGTTGGATCCATAAAAGACACTTATCACTCTTTTAGAATAGCTTACTACCTAAGAAAATCATTTGTTACATAATTGAATAGATTAATACTTCTTCCTATACGTCCTTCCAAGATGCCATAAAACAAATTAGCTCTATTTTTTAATCTTGAGTTCCTTTTTCTCACGGGATGCAAGTTGAGACAAAATATGTCCTAACTGGCCACTCCTCTGCAGATGACCTCTTTCATTTGGTATAAATATGGATAAATGTCTTGCTTAGCCCAAGTCATTCCTTTGAAAATAGCTTGAGTTAAACGTGATTTTCAAGCAACAGTCTTGAAATGGAATCTAGAAACAACTAGATTAAGCTACCTCTTTAATCACAGAATCTCTTGTTTGAAAGGTACCTCAAAAGGCCACACAGTATAACCACATTAACTACAGTTTACCATTAACTAAAATCAGTCAATATTCATGGAATACTTGCCAGCACCTATGCTCCAAAGTTGTTTAATTAAAAAATAAAGAACTTAATTTGATTCCCTGTGCCTTTATTGTCACTTCAGGACCCTCTAGACAGTTCCTGCTCAATGCTATTTAAGATACAGCACGAGAGTGGTCAGGCAAGGAACATATCTGTGGAAAGTTTGATGGCAGAGTGGTCTTGTGTGACCACTGACAGGCTGTGTTGCCCGGTAACTGCACAAAGGGGCTTCTCAGGAGAAGGCTGTCTGGGTTCAAACGTGGCTCTGATGTTTGCTAGCTCTGCGATCTCTGGTGTTGTACAAGTCTCTAAGTCTCTCAGTTTCCTACTGTATCAAAAGGGATAGCGATGCACTGGCCTCACAAGCTTGTGTAAAGGTCAAATGCAAAAGCACACATGCACAGCTTAGCATGGCTCCTTGCCCATGGTGTGCGCTCAGTTCATGCAGCTGTTACACAGAACGTGATTATGTGATTATCTTACTGTGGCCTTTGTGACAGAGAAGTATCTGCCACATAATGGGTGCTCAGCCCACATTTATCAAGTGAGTGAATGAATAAATGAGGGAGACAGCTCCTCTACTGTGAGAAAAGTCGATCAGAATGAGTGCAGTCAGCTCAGACGTTTGCTATACAACACCTCCGGGCACAACCTATATTCCCAAGTAAGTTGATAAGGTTGTCAAACTCGGTCAGTAATCTCTACTCTTTTCTGGAATTCTAGGCCTTGACTACAAGGTAGTTGAGGTTTAGGGGCAAACGCAGCATGCGGTAATTTTACCCAGAAGAAAAGCTGTTATTTTTATGTACAGCTAAACATAGGAGTCTTGGCTCAGACTGGCTTCATGGTCCAAAGAGGTTTGGTAGGTTCGAAGCAAATAAAATGAAGAACAGCTGTTGTTTAAATAAGGCCATGCAGAGACGTGGATTCAGCGTCCTTACGTTGATTTTAGGTGGTGTTTGCATTTCAAGATACAAAGTGGTGTTGGCTAATTTCCACAGTAGAAAGTTGCCCTAGTGAATATTTTCAGTAATTTCTTTTTCTTCCTCATTCTTAATAAAGAGAAAAATATTTGAATATCTGATATGAGTGGTTGAAGCATGCAAGTGCAAATAAGAAAGACAATTTTTTTGCAAATCACCAATAACATTAATAAAAAAGACATTAATTAAAAAGAAATGACATTATAAACTTTTGAAAAAGAAAAGTTTTTCACATATGTTTTTGAAATATTGAGGGATTATGGTATCTTACATTCTTAAATTAACAAATTCTTAAAAGCTTTATTATATTATCATCTATCACTTTTATCGGGGTTGGTTTATTTCAGCACAACAGCTATTTTTTGAGCACTTACTCTGTACTAATGATTTGGTCCCTGAGGGAATTGTACAAATGGGGGAATAAAGCCACTTTTAGTTAGAAGACAGTAAGTGCTGTGATGAGTAGGACATTACAAGAGAAACCAAACATAGGTCAGAGAGGTTAGAAAAAGTTTCCTAAAGGAGATGAAACTTGAGTCATGTTTTGAAAGATGAGTAGGACTTAGTCAGAAGGTGGAACAGGGCATTTCAGGTAAAGGGAGCCAAAGACACATGGGAAGGAACATGCTGCTCATGAGGAACAGTGACTGCAAGTCACGGGACCCTCAGGAGGTGCGCTGTCGGGGGGAGAGGGCAGGAAATATGAGGGCAATGGGCTGGGTCAGTCCATTTACTTTACTTGGTTAGTGTGATCAAATCACAATGTGCGAGCATTTTCAAACTGTGTTCCACTGCTTGTTAGTAGATGTTACTTTGGGGAAAACAAGAGATCATGGGTCAAACACTTATAGGCCATGTTTTGTTATACAATATTGTGTGTTTCTTTACTTCAAGTCTTTTTGGAACCTTTATTATGTCAATGGCCTTTGTGATTTTGCAAGAGGAGGACACAGCATGAAGAGTTTTCTAAATTTACTTGGACATAGATCATCTTGTAGCTTTTGTGTTTCATCTTACAGGATTTGAAGCATTTTCTAAACTTATTTCAGCAGGTCATCTTGCAGGATTTGCATTTCATGGAAAACTCTTTTGGCAAAAGTGCATTCTAGTAGAAAAGTAGAGGAAGAATGTGAAAGGGGAAAATTAGATGGAGGCAGATTACTTATGATCTCATTGTCATAGTCCTGGAGTGGCCTAGAGAGGGACGGGGCAGACCCAACCTTCATTAGTAGACAACAAAGACGAAGAGCAGGTGATTGATTGAAAGCATTTTGGAATCTATGGGAAACACGGATCTGGTGATTGCCTTCTCCCATTAAATTAGGAGGGTAAAGTCAGCAGGACTAGGCAATTGATGGCCTATGAAGGGTGAGGAGAGGATGAGTGAATCAACACTGACTCAGGTTCCTGATCTGGGAAAGTGGGTGACAAGTGGTACTTTCAGTGAGACCTGAAATACTAGAGGGACAACTTGGAACTAAGAGTGCTGGGAAGGAGGCTTTTAGGCATATAAATGTTAATGTGTCCAGGGAACAAGTTGAATATTTAAGTGGATGTGGGAGACAAGAGCACACAGCGGTAGTTCAGTCTGTGTGAGTGGATGAGATTACTCATCCAGGGAGGAATATGTGTCATTTTACCAAAAAGCAATTTGCAAAAAGCTGTCCTTCTCAGGGAATTGCTTTCAGAGAATTATCCATTTAGGAAATTGCCTTTTGGCTAATTGTACACTGGCAAACCATCTGTAGGCAAATTGACCTAGAGCCACCAGGAAAGCTGTAGGGCACGAGAGGATTCAGGACAAAGACGAAACTTTGAATTAAGACATGGCAGATCTAAAGAAAAAAACTCAGAAAAAAGAAATGAAGGACTATGGAATGAAAGGATATATTTTCACTAGTATAATTTGTTCTGCCAAACAAGTATTTATTTATATGAAAATGTCTGCCTCAACAGAAGAATTAATACCAAACTCTTTAAGTTGAAAGATAGGTGGGAAGCTGTGTTTGTTCTGAAATGTGCTTGAATAAATGGTCCAAAGTCAGGATTAACTAAACTTCTTTATCTCTAACAACAGTACCCTGTTACCAGTGTTACCCACTCCTACTGTGTATTTTTAACATAGCTCAGACTAAGCCTAGATCTTCTTGCTGATAATAGTGATGACTGTACACAGCTAGACACATTACATGCACATAATAGCAGCCAACATGCTTCAAGATAGAAATAATATGACTGTTTTATTTTTGAGATCTCTTGCTTAAATAAGAAATGATGTTGATTCCTGGATTCTAATTTTGTACTCTTTAGTGAACTCATGGGTTTCTTCAGCAATGATCCGTCATCTTCAGAATTAACTGTGCCTTGTATAGCTGCTGCTGGGCTAAGACCTGTGCTTAAGATCTCAGATTATCACCAAGGAATAAATGTGTGGCCTTGTGTGGGGGGACTGTGTGGCCATTAGAATGAGCAGGAGACAGGGTTTCTAGCCCCAAGTTTTGTTTATTTATCTTTATTTTTATTTTAGTAAGAACACTTAACATGATATCTATCTTTGTAACAAATTTTTAAGTGTACATTACAGGATTGTTGATTACAGGGACAATATTGTAGAGCAAATCTCTAGAACTCAGTCATCTTGCATAGTTGAGACTTCATGCCTGTTGCTTAGAAACTCCCCACTTCCCTTCCCCTCCATCCTCTGACCATCACCATTCTAGTCTCATTCTACAAGTTAGGCCATTTTAGATACCATGGATAAGTGAAATAATGCAGTATTTGTTTTGCCATGACTGGCTTATTTTATTTAGCAAAATGTCCTCATGGTTTGGCCATGTTGTCACATACCACCACACACTACACTGCTTTTTAGCAAAAAGAGAGGAAAGGAGTATATATCGAGTTCTATTGCAAGTGGCTGTAAAGCAGGGAAGATAAGCTAGATCAGAGGCCTAGCAGGAAAGCAGAGGACAAGCTGGGTGTCGACAGTAGCTGCTCATTCTCTGAACTCCCTGAAGTTTGAGTTTCAATTATTCAGTTAGGCAATGATGATCCATTCCTTAAGTGAAAGCCTTGGGTTGCAAACTTCTAAAAAGAGAAGACAAATACTGGGAAACCATGTTTGAATGATATCAACATCCACGAATTAAAGAAATGTTCTAATACTTTATCCACCTAAATCCAGGCAGCCAGACATGGGTGTCCTGCATGTTCTTTAGAGATGAAGTATTTCCTCCACATTGTCTGTGCTGGGCCAGTCCAGCCTGGCATCTAAGGGCATGATGTGCCCGTCCTCTTAGCCATGCAGATTCTATCTGTCCTTTATGATTTAGCTGAAGATGCCTTTTGTCCATGAAGATTCTCCTGACTTCTCTTGTTAATATCTCATTGCTCTATATCATTTGTTCATTACAAATATATTTATTGAGGGTCCATTATGTGTCAGACTCAATTCTTTGTCCAGGATTATAGCAGTGAATAAAACCAAGCCCCCTTTCTCAAAGAACTTACATTCTAGAAGGGGAAATTAACTAAGAAAATAAATAATCTATAGGTTTTACTGAAGGCCGTCATCAGGATCTGTGGAATCGCTGATGAGAAAGCATGGTGTGCATTTGACAGTGGGAAACTGGCTAAATCAGTATCATGGTCTGCAAAGACCCTGCTTCCAAATAAGGTCACAGTCATGGTTGAGGTGGAGGTGCTGGGTGTTAAGACTCCAGCACGTCTTTTTGCGGAAGACCTTTCTCCCCACAGCAGCGTGGCAGGCGTCACACATCTCTGTGGTGCTGAAGAAGGAGGTGTGAGATGTGGTTCACACTGGGTCATTCTGGGGTAGGAGTCTGCCCAGTATTTTAGGTTAGAATCTCTCCGTCTTCCACTTGTTGGACCTGCCCCTTTAATAACAGTTTGCTAGTAGGGGGTTTGTCCATGTGTGTGTGGTGGGGGTGTGGAGAACTAAAGTTTTATCAGCTTTCTTTTTAAGATGTGACTGTATATTTCAGCCTGGGGTTGGTGGGAGAGGCACCTCACCGAGGCCTCATCTTTATTTTGTAACTTTTCATCCTTGTTCAACTCTGGGACATAAACTTGGATGTGCTCAGGGATTTAACTGCTTTACGTTCTCCTCTGTTATTTAAACTAGCAGACTAGCTCCTGTGTTCCTTGACAGGCCAGTGTCTCATGCTGCTGGTGTTTTGATTGCTCCGGACGTTCACTGTTGCTCTGGCCTTCTGACCTTTGTCTGGCCTTTGCTCATGTGCAGAGTCTGTGAGTCAGCATTTCAGATGGGCTGGAGGGCGGGCAGCGTGATTGTCTGAAGCTGCCGAGGTTTGGGCCCTAGGCCTGCAGGTGGGGAGAAGCCTGGGCTGGGGCCCCATATTTAGTCTGGAATCCAGTCCCAGCTGTTGCTCGGAGGCCACAGCGGATGCCAGAAAGGGCGGAGCACCGGCCCCGAGCCAGGGCAGCCGTGGCCTGCTGTGCAGCACTGCTGGGGACAAAGGTGGCAGTCCATCTGTGCCGGGCCTGCCCCTTTTCCTGCCTGCACGTTGACCAGGAGACCCGCCTGGCCCAGAGAGGTGACCTGCCCGAGGTCAGATAGTTAATTAATGGAGGGCCATGAGATTTGGGTTTCCGGAATCCAAGTCCTTTTTTCATCCATGCCGCCCAGGAAATCGTGCTGTCATCAGGATGGGGGTCCCTGCAAGCACCAGCTTTCCCAGAGACCAGGAAGAGAATGACCGACACCCCTGGCAACAGCCTAACTGGGAGAAGACAGACATCCGTTTCAGATGTCTTGCCTTCTTTTCGATGCCACTCTCCAGTTCCCATTGGCCTCTGTCACTCTTTACCCCTCCCCGCCACCACTGAAACCTGCTTGAGTTAGTCATTTACACCATAGTATGAATTTCAGTCCACTCCCAGGGAAACTTACCGTGGTCAGACAGAGTGAGACTTGGAGTCAGCCAGACATAGCTTTCTGGGCCATGTTGTAAGGTGCATATGGATGGAAATAGGCAGACAGCAGAAATGGAGGAAGCTCTGGGACCAGCTCTCAGGGCATCTCAGCTCCTGTCTGGTGCCTGCCCTGTCTCCCTTGTCCACGAACTGGCTACCCATCTCATGATCTATAGTCCAGACCTGCTCAGGAGCCAGTCTGATGACCTCGCTAATTACCCTCACCCTTCCAGGACAGGATCCTCCCACTAGGCCCCCTCGTGGGTCCCAGGGAACTGTGGATGGGTGTGGTGCCCGCTGTTCCAGGCAATGGCTGCTTTCAGGCACTGCCTAAATCTCTGAGCAGGACACATGGCAGGGGGTGGTTGCAGCATCAGGAAGAACTTGGCACTAGAACAGTGGTCCCCATGGCCCCTTTCCATGTGCCCTTGCCTGCTGTGTGGCCATTGTATCTAGACCTTTCCAGACCTCATTTTCTTCATCTCTAAGATGCGATCCATCTTACAGCCCAGAGGATGGATTGTAGAGAGAGTGCATTTAAGTCCCAAGAGCCCCTCACATAGTTATTATGACATTCCTTGCCTCAGTTAATCCTCACAGCAACTGTACAAGGTAGGTGGGGCTGGTACCATTAACCCCACTTTATAGATGCAGAAATTGATGGTAGAGCAGGACAGGGATCCACCAGCCCTTTGGATTCCCGGTGCTGTGTTCTTTCCCCTGAAACACGCGGGCAGTATCTGTGGGTTTGGGAGCGGTTTTCTCCCTCACCCCAATTCTCGGAGATACTAATGAATAAGTTAGTGTGAAGCTCTCCACCTGCGAGGCACCTGGCTTCCCAGGGGTGGTTTGGAAACAGCTCTCCCTGGCATTCCCCCGAATGGTTCAGATTCAGCGGAGAAGCCATGGGTCTCAGCGGCTCGGTGAATGGATTAATAACTGGCACGAGCTGGCCTCCCAGGCCGGACACTGTAATTCCCATGACACGCAACTTCTGTCACTGCTAGCAGTCGGAGGCTGTGTGCCGGCAGAGGGCTCCGCGGGAGTGGATGGGAGGGCCTGGCACTGCTGAGGACAGCAATTAGCAGGGAGTGGCTGGTACTAATCACTCTGATCAGCCAAGCAGAAGCCAAGCCTGCCATTCACAGGCCACATTTGGCTCCTGGGGCCCCAGGGAAAAAGGAACAAAGGGAGTCATTGCAAAACTTTGGGGGCCTCTTCTCATCCTTGGGGGAGGGACTGGCTGCTGCAGGAGCTGGGAATGGTGGGCAGCTGGGAGCTGGGAGGCCCGGAAACAGGTGGGGCCCGGCCAGGCTGGCCGACTCCACTCTGCCCAGAGCCCACTTCCTGCCTCCAGATGAGCCAGCACGTTTTTTGTCATGAGCCCGATAAAGTTTTCTCCTGTCCTAGTACCCTGGGAATCCTCAGTGACCAGAAAGACTGGGGTACTGTGTGTCCAGCAGGCGCGTGGCACCTCTCAGCGTTCAGGAGGAGGCTGCAGGAGGGATTCCCCAGGTCGGTATGCACTTGGCAGAGATGCACAGGGAACCACCCTCACCCCAAGTAGGGTGCTCATGGGGAGAGCAGGAATTTCAGCCAGACTCTGGGATTCTCCGGAGGAGACTTGGCAGGAAAGGGCAAGTTTGTAGTGCATGTCAGAGGACTCGGCTGAATCAAAGGAAATTATCTTTACTGTTGTCTTCATTATTGGTATTGATAATATGTGTTTGGAGTTATTTTGTATTTTAGACCTGGTATTTATGTTCTTGACAATCCTGGGAGGTTAAAAAAAGTAATAAAGGAGGAAAAGGTGTGGAAAAGGGACCTAGACGAGCAGGTGACTGACACGTGATAAACCAAGGTGAAACATTCTTTTGCCTTCTGTGGGGCTGGGGCCAGGCCGAGGGCTGCTAGGCTCTCATTCAAATTGTTTTTTCTGAGTATCTCTATTCAATCATATACCATAAAAAATTATTTAGGGGACTCTTTTCCATCAACCAGATGATCCAGACAGAAGAGGTAACTATCAGTTCTCCTGCACCACAGGTGCCTCCTGGAACACGAACCTCCCCCTCCTCCCGCCTGGCCCCACTTCCCCGACTCCTGAACTTTGTGTTGGAGAAGGAGAGAGCTTATTTGGCAGCTCTGGTGTGTGGAGCATCGTGGCTGCAGTCTGGCCTGTCTGTTCAGTGGCCTGGCCGTCTTCATGGGTGTCCTTGTGTGCTGACACAGGGCCCCATGCTCTGAAGGGTTAATTCTTGGTGAGCGCTCGGCTGTCACTGTTTTGACATCCTTATTTTGAACAAGAGGCCCAGCATTCTCATTTTGCCTGGGGCCCCACGAATTATGCAGCTGGGCCTGCATACTCTGGTTCCACAGCTGTCGGGGGTGTGGGGCTGGGGTCTTTGGGGTCTATCAGCTGGCCAAGCTGTTGGGCAGGCCTGGCAGAGGCCACAGCCCTGCCTGTGTGTGGGGCCGGCATTTATGGCAGCTGCACACGGAAGCCAAGCTGGGCGGCTGAGCCAGGCCAGGCGGGGTTTCTGGAATGAGCGCACACATTCCCTGGCTGCCTCTCTCCACCCCTCCCTTCCTCCCTCCCTCCATTCTGGGCTGCCCCTGGCCTCCTCACCTGGAAACACCACATGCAGTCCCGTGACCTCGCTGCAAAGGGAAGGGAGCCAGAAATCCCCTCACCCACAACAGACAGGTGTCCCACATCCCGCCTTGCCTTGCAGTTGGCTCCATCCGCGTCCCCTCGGGGTTTATTTTTGATGGATGGATGAGGAAGGAAGAAGATAGCCAAGCAAGGAATGAGGGCTGTGCCCTGAGGGCCCACTTCACCTGGTGTGCTCAGCAGGCCACAGCAGGCCAGAGCATGCAAGGGAGGCCGGTGGGGCCGGACCCTCGGACCCTCGGAGGGCAGAGCCACCCCACACCCAAACCCTGCTGAGCCCAGTCCTTACCAAGGCATCCAGTTCAGCGGGAAAACAATTAGAGAGCTGAGGGGTGAGGTTAGAATCCTGGATTCCAAATGGCAAGGGTTGTGGGAAATCAGTGGTTAGTGCCAACTTTGCCACCTGAAACTAGCAGTCTCCAAGGTGGCGTGCATAAGCGCCCACCTGAGGAAAATGCTAGAACTCTCATGTATATTTATTTTTTTCATTTTTCATTTCTATTTTGGGTTGTTTTTGTAATGCACAAATGTATCACCAGGACTGCTTTAACACAGTACCACAAACCTGAGTGGCTTAAACAGCAGGAGTTTATTCTTTCACGGTTCTGGCGGCTGGAAGTCCAAGATCAAGGTGTCAGCGGGGTAGATTGCTCCTGGGGCTGTGAGGGAGGTTCTCTTCCCTCTCCCCCAGCTGCCGGTGGTTTGCTGGCAATCTTTGGCATTTCTTGGCTTGTAGGTGCATCACCCCAGTCTCTGCCTTCATCTCCCCTTGGCATTCTCCCTGTGTGTGTCTGTGTGCAAATGTCCTCCTTTTATAAGGGACTAATATGACCTCTTAGCTAATTATATCTGCAAAGATCCTGTTTTCAATTAAGGTGGCATTCTGAGGCACTGGGTGTTACTCTGAACTTTGGGGGACACAATTTGACCAGTAGCAGATGGCATAAGCAGTGAAACAGGCTGGAAAAATGGGCCTTAGCTGAGTCACTTGCTCTCTGTGGTTAGCTAACCTCGACCGTATATTAGTCCGGCCATCTCCATTTCTCATTCGGAGCCCCTGGTTGAGCAACTGTCTTGACGAATGGCAGGAGTTGCTGCCAGTGTTTGCTGGGCTCCAGGCCTCCAGTCAGCCAAGAGGAGAAAGATCTATGGTGAGAGGTGCAGAGCACTGTATGCTGGGCACAGGAAGGAGAACCCTGGCGTTCTGTTTCTCTTCCCTACCTTGAAGCATCATATCACAATAGCAAAAGAAGTGGTACTAAGCAGTCATGAGTGAATGGACTCCTGAGCCCAGCCACTCCAGGGATGGAGGTCAGGCAACCTGGGTCTCTTTAGCATGACCTTGGGTATGTTATAGGATTCTGGGATTTCAAGGTGGGCAAGCACCTTTGAAATCACCCAGTCCAACCTTCTTACTTTACTGACAAGGAAATGGAAGCCAAAGGAGGGGAGAGTCCTGCCCAGGGTTCCAGTTAAGATGAGGACTGGTAGCTGTGTCAGTTCTCTACTGCTGCATAACAGGTCATTCCCCAGACAGCATACACTTATCTCCTGCATTGTGCTGGTTGGAGTATGGGCTTGGCCTGGCTGGACACTCTCAAGGTCTCTCCCGAGGCTGCAGAAAAGGTATCAGCTGGGGTTGCAGCTGACTGCCAGAGTGTCTGCTTCCAAGCTCACTCATGTGGTTGTTGACAAGACTCAGTTCCTTGGGGTTCTTGGGCTGAGGCCCCAGCTCCTCACTGGCTGTTGTCCAGAGACTACCCACAGCTCCTGACCACATGGGCCTCTCCAATATCAACCTTCATCAGAATGTGCAAGTGGAGAAGGCAATGGAAAGTCAGCAAGACAGAAGTCCATCTTTCATAACCTGAACACAGAGTGACATCTTACCATTTTACCATATTCTATTTGTTTAAAGCAAGTCACTATATCCATCCTACACCAAGGGAACTGATTACACAGCGCATGGAAAGCAGGAAGCAGGGGTCCCTGAGGTCTATCTAGAAAGCTGCTTACTGCAGCAGCTTATACCAGGAAACCCAAATAACAGTAGTTTAAACAAACAGATTTATTTTTTCCCATGTAGAAGGAATCTGGAGACAGGAACTCAGAACTGGTGTGAGAGCTCTGTGGCAATCAGGGACCTAGGCTCTTTCTGTTTTTCCACTTTGCCATGCTTAATGGGTGGCTACTTAATAGCCTCAAAGTTGCCTCATAGTCTAAGAGAGCTGCCAGAGCTCCAGGCATCATGCCCACATTCCACACAAGAAGGAGAAAGTGGGAAGGCAAGAGGTATGTGCTGGCTCATTCAGTCCCTTTAAAGGGTTTCCTGCCCATTAACAAACTTTTTTTTTCTCTCCTGCCCATTAGCATTCTTTTACATCTTATTGGCAACTGATCTGTGAGGGAGGCTGGGAAATGTAGTTTTTTTCTGGGCACATCATCTCTCCCAGTGTTATAAGGGTTTTGTTAGTAAGGAAGGAGAGACGAGATATTGCAGATTCAACTAGAATTGACTGCCGCTCTTATGGCTCCACAACCTTTGAATTGGGCCTTAAAGCTTCCAGAATGACTCCTGCCCATGGTCTTTCTCTAGAAGCACCTCCCAAGCTGTTTCACAAAATTAACTCAATTGTTTATGATATGACTACATAATTTTTCTCCTTCTTGATTTGTTCTGTTTTGTGTGTGTCCCCTGCCCATCCCTTATGTCATAACCCCTTGGGAGACTCTGGGAACCGTAGCTTCTCTTGGGTCCCCCCATACCAGCTTGGTGCTGCGACTGGACCAAGGGCACCAGCCTGGGAGCCCAGGTGCGTGGGCAGGCGCTCCTCGCTGCCTCCCCGCCCTCCCCAGGACACGCGATGCCCCAGGGCAGTCAGTGCGGTGCTGTGCGGTGGGATCTTCCCAGCAGGATCGAGGGAAGCCAAGCCTAGGTTCTGCCCAGGAAACGTCTTTTAATAGAGCAGAGGAACACTGTCATCGCAGCCTGCCAGAGAATTTGCTTACACTTTCCATTATTCATTTACATTGGGAACATTAACTGAATTAAGCTTTGAATGAAAAGGGCTCCATTTTCAGAACAGTCAGGAGGGCATCACAGGGCAGCAGTTCCCTCCAGAAGCCCGCCATCTGACAATGTGACTGCAATTTGGAAACCAACAGGTGTTCCCGTAACGCAGTACCGAAGTGAGACAGAGAAAGGAGGGAGGGACAGCCCAGGCGGACACCACCTCTGATGGCTTCCCAGGTGGGTGGGGCAGGCGTGTGAGCCTGGGGTGCCCGTTTCCTTTGTTGAAGGCTTTCAGGCTGAAGAAACCATTAGCCTAAACTCAGGATTTAGTCCTCTGGTGAGATGGGGCTGAGCTAAATGCCTTCCTAAGGCTTCTTGTTCTGCGCGCTCACAGGTGGTAGGTCATTCCCCAGCGTCCTGGTCTGAGGACCTCGGCAAGGCATGTTCCCACCGCTCCTATATCCTCCCCATCCATCTGTGTCCATGCCTGACACCTGCAAAAAAGGTTAATTCTTTTGGGTTGAGATGGCTGTTTCCCAGGAGTTCCTTGCGATTTCACAACTTCCTCTAGAAGGCAGGCCAGCATCCTTCATCCTTCAACACAGTTTCTGGACACCTGGTATATTCCCAGCATGGTACGCAGAGCTGGGGACACAGCAAAGAGCCAAACAAAATCCCTGCTCTCTTGGAGCTTACGTTGCGGAAGTGGGACAGACTGTAAACAAACATAATCGATTAGGGATGGTGGGGCTGTGGAGGAACATAAAACAGGATGATGGGGCAGCAAGCTATTGTATGCAGGGTGGTCACAGAAGGCCTTGCTCATAGCTCAGAGCTTCCAGAAGGACTGCAACCCACTCTGACCTTTCTCTCTCCAGAGATGTACATGAACGCCCAGGCTGTCTTGTAAAGTTAACTCAATTTTTTTTCTGCTATGATATATACTCATTCTCCACCTTGCTTTGTTCTGTTTCATGTGTGTGTCCCTTGCCCACCCCTTACACCATAAGCCCCTCGGCTTTATTATGTCGTGTTTATTACAGTGTCTCAGGAAGCTTGAACAGAGACCTCAAGAAGGTGAGCCTGAGTCAAGAGGCTCCGAGGGAAGGTTCCAGGCAAAGGAAAGAGCAAGTGCAACAGCCCCAAGGCAGGAGAGACTGATGTCTTGGGAACAACCAAGAAGCCAGAGAACTGGGTGCAGGGGTGGAGAGGAAGAGCGGTGGGAGCTGAGATCAGATCGTGGGGCCAGGCAGGCTGTGCAAAGGGCCTTGGGTTTTACACTGAGCAGCACAAGAGGCCACGGGGAGCCTCTGAGTGGAGGATGTGATATGATGATGCTTTCTAAGACCACTCACCAGCCATGACCTTTGTGGATGTTCCACAAATTGAGACCAGAGGGAGGGGGAGGGCATAGCCCAGTGGTAGAGTGTGTGCTTAGCATGCACAAGGTCCTGGGTTTAATCCTCAGTTCTTCTGGTAAAAAAATAAATTAACTTAACACCCCACCTCCCCACCAAAAAAAAAAAAAAGAGAACTCTGAACAGAGCTTATTAAAAAAGAAAAAATAATAAATGTGAGGCCAGAGGGAAGGGCAGGGGTTGGAGACACCAAGGGCGTTACAGGCCAAGTGACAGGACTGGGACTTTATTATGAGGTCAGTGGGGATCCTTGGAGGATTTTAGAGTAAGAGGAGCTCTACCCCTCATTTTGGAACAGAGGGCACTAGCACAGAGAAGTGAGGTGACCCATCCCAGAACGCACAGCTGATGAAGGCGGAGCTGGGACGGAAAGCCAGGTCTTTGGACTCCTGTTTCAGTACAGTGTGAGGTTTCTCCTGAATAAGAAGAGGGGATATTACTGAGCACATCCTAAGTGCCAGGCACGGCTCCGCTACCATCCCATCTAATTTTCAAAACCACCCTACACTAGGATTATTCCCATCTTACAGAGAGGGGCACAGGGCGTAAAGGGGTTAAGCAACTCATCTGAGGTTACATGGCTAGTAAGTAGTGGAGCCGGGGTTTGAACCCAGGCAGCCTTGAGCAGGAGTCCATGCAGGTAACCGATGTGTGACAGGGACTTGCTAAGTCTTCTGGACATGGATAGGGGTGGGTGGAGGGGACCAGGCACTGGGACCCACTGACTTGGAGTTTCCAGGGCTGAGCCAGCTCCAGACTTGTCTGGACTCAGGCCCCTGCACTTTTCCTGTATCCCCATCATGGACCCACTGCTAAACAGGATGTGGGCTGCAGCTCAGTTACCCCAGATCTGATGGAGCCACACCACCATTCGGGAAGCTGGAGAGGGCTCTGCTTAGAGTTTTTATAAAAAGACTGTTCCTTAATTACTTCAGCCCTTGCTGTCCTGTGCTTTTCTCTTAGCTCCAAATGGCCATCCACATGTATTTCCTGATGAATCCAGGGCTGGCTTCACATGTAGGCAAACAGTAGGGGACAGTGCCAGGACCCTCGGAGCCTTCCCCTTCCCCACCCACCTAAACCTCGGACCCTTCTGCTGCCTGGAGGACTCTTGAACAACCCCACTTAACTACACGTATGAAGTCTCTAGAGAGTTTATAAAAACTCCTGGTGGCTGGCTGGGTCCCGCCCCTACATCAGATGAGTTTGACTTTCTGGGGTTGGCCCCAGTCAACAAAGGATACTTTTTAAAAGCTTCCTGGGTGATTCTGACATGCAGCCAAGTTGAGATTCACTGGCTGGGACTAAGTCCCTTGTTATACATAGAGAAAGTGGCTTGTCCAGGGTCACATGGGGACATGGCCATCAGTGGCAGGATTGGAATGAAAATCCATCAGTGGTAGGAGTGACTCCTAGAAAAATGTCCTTTTCAGAAAGAAACATAGGTTGGAAAAGGCAAGTCTTCCTGGGCAGAGGCACTTGAAGTCAGCGCACAGAGATGTTTGAATAATGGAAGGATTATTATCTGAGGATGGGCCCCAGAGATGGGGGATGGCAAGAAATGGGCCTTGAAAAAGGCCTGGGGAGCCTGGAACAAAAGCTGAGTTCTACCAGGGTTACTGCTCAGCCATGGATGGGCACCACCAGGGTCGCAGACATCAGCATGGTGGTGAAGGTATGGGCCAGGGACCCTGCCCCAGGCTGAGAAAGCAAACGTGTGGACGACCTTTGCTGGGGGTGAGGAGCATGCAGCCTTCAGCCAGAGCAACTAGTCCATCCAAAGGAGCCCGCTCACCAGAAAAACGCTCTCCTTAGTTCACTGAACACCTAGAAGGAAGCTGTCTGCTCCCACTGAGGCCTCAGCTGTGGGAGACACTGAAGGAACAGGAACAGGGGGAGGGTAGCTCCTCAGCATCGGGGGTAGATGCCAAGGAGAGATGGCTCCTCGTAAGGAAAATTCACAGCTGCCTTTTTAGCCACTGGACCCCAGTGCATCTGAAGATTTTGGGTGACTTCTCTGCCCAAAACATTCCAGAATGCTAAGTCTCTGGGGGTGGTTTGATGGTATGAATTGCCCAAATGGAAAGATGAAAGTTATCAGGTTAGGAACGAAAACAATTCCTTCTGTCGCTCTGGACACACACCAGAGTCCCCAGGAGGGAGGCTGGGCTTGTGTCGGGAAGGAGGGGCCTGGTGGAAATGTCTGCAGTGGATTCTCAGGCTTTCTTTCCCAGCCTGCCTGCCTGTTTCTTTGCTTAACAGGCACCGGAGCGTTCCGGCCTACAGACCACCAGGGGGCTCCCACAGACAGGGCCTGGGAGGGCACCGGGGAGACTCCCGGTGGTTGATGTCAGGGCACAGCAGAGGGAAACGCTTACACACTCACCATAATACACTGACAGACCCAGGAAAGGGGAACATGGCACCCATCGCCACATACAGTGGCCTTTTCCACACTATGGCCCCGGCCACTCTCCCTTCCCGGCAGGTACCCCTGTGGCTGATGCACCTAAACAGTCCCTGAAGGATCTGGCTCAGTGACAAACTGGAATTATGTTTGTCCTTGTTTCCAAGATTAATTTGAAAGAGTCAAGTTCTCTGCAGATGTGCAAAGACCATGACTGGAAGGGACTAGTGACGCCACTTCATTAGCCCACCATGAAGGCCAGGTGACCCAGCCTCCAAACGCATGATCTGTATCCGGGTGACAATGACCAGTTTTAGCCCAAACCTACGTCTATGTAACTACATTTCTCCTGCACTTATCACATGGAATGAGAATTATCTGCTTATTTACATGTCTCCAGAACTCAGCTGGGTTCTCTGAGAGCAGGAACCATATTCTGCGAGTCTTTGGTCCCAGTGGAACTGAAATCGATTTCACATATATAGACCATGTGGTTTCATTTCTCCAGTGAGACCTGGGGGACAACAGGATGCTTGATTGGATCCCAAAGAGAGAAAACCTTTCTGTTCCACGTCCTGGAATTATTTTCAAGTAGGCTGGTCCATGACTCTAGGCCAGACGTCAGCAAATTACAGTCCTCGGGCCAAATCTGGACCACCGCCTGTTTCGTAAATAAAGTTTTATTTGAACACAGTCGGGGCCATTCATTTATGTATTTATGAGGCTGCTTTTGTGCTACTGCCGCAGGGCTAAGTATTTGCCAAAGAGACCATATTGCCTGCAAAATCTAAAATATTTACAGAAAAAAAATCTGCAGACCCTGGTTTCAGGAGAACAAACGGTCCACTAGGGTCTGGCTGGTGGCAGGGCGTCTCCCTCTGTGCTCTGGGACATAGTGGGGAAGATGATGTCACCGGAGCCTCCCAGGGCGAGAACCATGCTCCGGACAGGCCCAGTCTGCTCTGTGGGGAGAGACAGCCTTGCTGAGGGCCAAGGGTCTCACGTGGGCCCCTTCAGTTCCTGGTTTGGGGCTGCGGTGCTGGAGTGTCCCAGCAGAGCCTGGGAGGGGCTGGCCGTCTGACAACAACTCTATTGTCTCTCTCTGAAAAAGACTGATATAATTCACATACACCCCTTTGAAGTTTACAATTCAATCGAACATTGTCTTTTAACCTCTTCGTCTTGTGACTTTTTTTCTCCCCACTTCCTGAAGCTACACCTGTATGAACTTGTTTTCTGTATAGATTTCAGTGACTTCATTCACACTCAGGTGTGAGTGGTAACAGAAAAACCTCGAATCTCTGGGTGACCCACCCCATGCTGTATCCTTTTGTCTCAGGTAGGGTTTTCCAGAAGTACAGGCTGAGGTGGAGTTTGAGGGGCAGAGGAAGATGCAAACCCAACACAGCCTGGGCTAACCTACTCCGGAGTGAGTAGTGCCCGTCAGGGTATCCTGCAGCCAGCCTGGAGGTCCAGCCTTTGTGCCCCTACTGCTCCCTGTCACCACGTGCGAGCTCCAGGAGGAGGCTCCCTGCAGCTGAGGCCGACCCTGAAGAGCTGACACTGGAGGCTCTCTGCCAACCACACTCCACACAGCTGGGCAGCAGTCTTTCCTGGAAGGGGATCTAGGGGCCACATCTCCGCATGCACCCACTCTTTTCACAGAATCCCATCACCTGGTGGCCAGCTAGCTCCTGCCTCCACTCTCCCAGGGCAGGGACGCTCACTCCCGGCTGAAGCAGCCCACCTGCATTTCACAAGGCTCCAGGCTTCCCTTTGCTAAGCCCAAGTCTAAAACTAGGTGAGCACCAGTCTGCATTCTGCCCTCTGGGGCATACAAACCAATCCGCGTGACAGAAGGAAGCTCTCCCCAAGTCCGCCCACCACTGGTCTCCTCCATTCTACATGAGATGCTTGTCTGTCCGCGATCTGTGTCCAGGCTGTGGCCGATTAGCCCAAGTCCCTCGGAGGTGTGGTTGCAGCTCTGCATGCAGCACTCCAGGAGGACCTGCCCGGCGCTCAGCCATGCAGCACCGTGTCCTTCCTGCTCTGGAGGACAGCGTCGAATCACAGCGTTGACTTGACTGAAGTTTATCAAAATCCTCAGCTGTTCTCACCAGCTACTGCTAATCCAGCCAGCCCCAGACTGTCCTGCTGTCACTGGCTTCCCAGGTCCATGTATAGAACCTTAGCCTGGTCTTCGTTTGGTTCAATTTTTAGACCATTCCCAAGGGAATTTGCATTTTTACAGAAGAGGACAAATATCTGATGAGGGATTTCCAGCCCTGGAAAATGAATTTTTAGCCCTGGAAGCACTGGTATCCCTGAAAGCACCTGTGGATTGGTGCTTCAGCTCAAACAACTTTAACATGAAATCCTTTCCGGGAGGGAGCCATTTTATACTAAGATATGGGGATGAAAGTTTCTAGTTTAAATAACTTAGTAATAATGTAGAGAAGAAAGCAAATTTTACATGAATTTCTGAGGGAGATTAGAGCTTCAAAGTCATTTCACACCGCCTTTGGGCAGCTGTAGGCCTGCCCAGGCCTCCCTGGAGCAGGCCACATGGTCACTCTGTAGGTGGGGGGAATTGATGTAGATAATTGTGTTGTCCACCCAGGACAGACGGCCATGCAGGCCAAGACACAGACAAGAAAACCAATCAAACAGAACCAAAGTTACACGTCACCTGCCATTCTAGCCCACTCGATTTTTAGAGCATGAGTGTCCTTCAGAGATGAACTAGCTGATTCTTTTGTTTGACAGATACAAAGACTGAGACCCAGGAAGGGAAATCACTGGCTCGAGATCAGAGACGGAACCAGATTCACGGTGCTCTGATGCTGAGTCTCACTAATGGCATTTAATACGGGTGGTGCCAGGGAGGTACTACTTGAGTAGGGGGACTGTGAGGTCGAAACGTGAAGGTGGGGACTTACTTCTCAGGTTCTGTTCCTGGTGATCACGGGGCAATGGGCCTGGGCACAGAAGGGGAGCTGCTGGGAAACCCTCCTGCTTGATGTGCAGAAAGGTAGATGCTCCCTGAACAATCTGTCAGTGTCCATGGAGAAGTGAACTGGGTAGGGAAGCCACTGATGCAATCTTGCATCCGATTGGCAGGCACTACTAAGGGCCATATATTTAGTCTCCCCACGTATAAAATTGTCCTTTCTCATTTATCCAGCTTGGGTTATGGGCTCTCCTTTTGGTTGGATGCTCCTGTTTATCAGTCCATGTTAGAGTGTCAGTTATGTGTCTGAGACTGCATTATGGTGTCCAAAAGAATTTTAAAGGATCTCTGCACACCGGGAGCTTGCAGGCTGGCGGGGACATGACATACACACACGATACACACCTGAACACTAACAACGTGGTGCAGGAAAAAAATCTCCCTGTGGGTAGCCTCAGGCTTGGCCAGGTGACCAGGCGTTCATCCCAGATCCACTCTCTGTATGTGAAGCTACCCACAGAGCCACCGACCACGACCTGAGGAAGAAGCCACATTTCTTTACCAACAGTCATTTCAGATGGTTGATTTTTCCCTCCCTGATCAGTTCTTATAAAAAACAAGACAGCTTTCCCCCAAGTCCCAAAAGACTGTTTTCCTCGATCCTGCCCCAGGGGCTGTGCTCATGACCCTGACATTTGACATTTAGAAACCAAGTGGGATGGGGTTTCCAAGATCTGAGGCATGGTCCTTGCCCTTGAGAAGCAGCTAGTAATCTAGCTGGGAGACGATGAACACAAAGCTGAGAACAGTAAGATGAGGGTGTGGTTCCGACTGCGACTGGGAGGACAGCTCTTAGATGAGAAGGATGTTGGGGGCTGAGCAGTTCGAGTAAGCTTCTAGGGTGGGGTCACTAGTGTAGGTCTTGAGGTACCAGTACAAGAGCATCAGACTTGGAGTTTGGGGTACAGGCTTAAATTTGGGGTCACTCAAGTTAATTTTGCAAAGGGACCCATCTCCAGTTTCTCTGCCCTTCAAATCCCCCACCCGCAGTGTCCTTAGTGCCTAACAGTTGCGTAACTCCCCAAGGTCAGGAAGTCTAGGGACCCAGCAGCGCGCATTTTCTCAGGCTGGCCCTGCTGCGCTGCCTTTAGTAGCTCTTTTCACACAGTCGTGAGTCTCTGCAGTTTCCTTTAGCCTCAGTTTCCCCACTTACAGAATAGACAGGAGGCCTATTCCCCTGCTCCTTTCTAACAAGGTTGGGAAGATGCGTGGCAACCTAAGCCAGACCTATTTGGCACCAGCCCAGTGAAATACTATGCAGGAAAACTTCATTTAAACTGTCCTCAGTCTGTGACGCATTGCCATAAAGACTGCTGGTAGAGGAAATTTAGACAATGGTGGCAGCCTTTCTTTCCCTGCCATTCAGTTCACAAAATAACCATTTGTGAGTTCAAAGAATGGAGGAAGGACAGTCATCCAGAAAGTACATAAGTGGGTCTCCTTGTCACCTCTCCTGGGTGTCTTTGGGTTGAAGCAGCCGGGGTTGGACGTGACACTCGGAGATGTGGCACTTGGAGCCGGCTCAGCGGCTAGGACAGACCACAACCAAACCAGTAAATACTTTTCCAGACGCTGCAAACCAGCCTTTCTGGGCTGGAGAGTGTGAGGCGAGCTGGAGGAGGCCCTGCAGTGCAGCTTCCAGTGCTCCGACCCGACCCATGTCAGGGGTCAGCTGAAGACTGATGTCCCCTTTTCCAAAGAGGAGGCCAGGACACTTCCGGGACGAGAGCCTGGGAGGAGCCCAGCTTTGGAGACCTTGGCACGAGATCTGCCTTCTGCCCCCGAGGCCTGGATCTGAGCGTGGTCCCAGAGTCTTGGCAGGAGGCCATGTTTCGTTTGGCATCTTCGGCGGCAGCGGAGGAAGCTGACCATGGCTGGACATCCTGTGCCAGTTTGGAGGGGCTGGGCGTGCCTTCCAGAGGAGTCCCGAACCCCGAGCACACACAGCCCCACTGCCTTCACTTAGCACAAAAGTCTTGGTTCTAAGTTCAGCGCCAGAGGTGACTTTAAAAATGCACAAAAGGAACACTGGGTTTCAGGCAAACAGAATCTCGCACGGCATTTGACTGTGATGAAGTGATCATCACAGACTCCCTCTGCAAGTCTGAATTCCTTTAAGCCACCTTCCTGGTAGAGGGGTCCTGCCACAGAGAAACCAGCCACTGGGTCTGAGCACTTCCTCCTCGAGCTGGATTTGGAGGACTGCTGGGGCTGAGTGCTCAGCACCATTGTGCAGTGACTGGCTCCTGTTTCCTTGGGACTAGAGTTGGGGGAACAGGGTACAGTGGTGGCAAGATCCCTGGGAGTCGGGGCTTCTGGAGCGGAGTCCTTTCCAGGCCACTAAACAGCATAAGGCTGCAGGCACTCAACTCCTTCCCTGGGTGGTAGACTCAGCTTCCCTCTGGCTCTGGAATTCTAAGCAGGATAGTTCCAAGTGCAAGCGAAGATTATCTTTTCAATATGAGTAGGGGGTTGTTGACCGTCTCCAGTGAAGGTAAAGATTTTCGTGAGTCCATAGACATTTGTTTTCCCTTAAAATTGCCATCTGTATGATCGATGTATAGTTTATATACATCTATATGGTTATAATAGCTTAAAGACATTTCTGGTTGGATCTGGGTAAGTAGAAAGGACAGAAATTCACTCAAACTAGCGCAAGGGAAAAAAGAGGTTTACTGGATCTCATAAAACCCAAGGTCAGGGCAGGTCTTACACGGGCTGGAGCTGGGAACTGGAAAGTTACTGGGAACGGAGACTGGGTTCATTCATTCTCTTTCTCCCTCTACTGTTAGCTTCCTCTGCTTATCCAGGGGCCCTGCTCACTCATAAATATCACTTGGCTTCAGCTCGCTGTGCTGCTCACTTCACCTCCCTCTGCTTTCCCTTGAAACTTCACCACTGGCGGATGGATACAGTCGTGGGTCAAGTCCCTCTTTGTTCTAATCAGCTTGGAGGGGAAGGAGAGTGATGTGGTGCCTGGACAGCAGACTGGAACGTTTCTCTAGAAAGAGCTGGGATGGGGCAGGTGGGAAACCTATGCAGGTCACGAGCATCGTGGCTGCTCTCCCCAACCCCCGCCCTTTCCACATTGCTCCATTGCAGACATCCTCTCTCCTTTTGGCTCCTGGGAATACACATGCTGTGGTTCTTCTTTTTCTTTGGTGGTTACTTTTCTCCTTTGCCCTTCGTCTTCTCTTGCTGCTGGTCTGGTCGGTTTTGATACTCCCCAAGGTTCTGCCCATCATCTTTAGCTTGGTCCTCAATAAAGGACCTAGTATGTACCAGATACTGGGGATACAGCAGAGAATAGGGCACAGCCTCCATCTTCCCAGGATTTACAGCCTAGTGAGGAGACAACAGGGAGTTATGACTGATTATGACAAGCTCTGTGATGGGAAGGGAACAAGGGTGATGGTAGCCTGTAACAGGGACTTAATTACATCCAGTTCCAGTTCTTTCTTGGACTGCAGACTTTCTACCACTGCTTACTAGGCACCTCCACCAACAATTCTGTAGCAGCTTTAGATTTAAACATATCCACAATGGAAATGATTCTATCCTACCTGGAGCTGTTGTAAATCCAGGATGAGGAATAAGCTGGGTACTTAGGAATCCATTGACTCTTCCTTTCTTTGATTACCAAAATCCAATCAGTTTCTAGGTCTTAATCAGGTCTCCCTTAGGAATGTCTGCTGGATGAGCCAAAGCCATGTGTGTGACATGGGATGGATGTCTCTGTTCCTACTGCTACCATTTTTGTTCAAATACATATCGTCTCTTTCCCTCCCTCTTGCAGTGGCCTCAATTTCTCCTTGGCTGGTTCCTCCCTGCCCTTGACACCCCCTCCCTGCCCAGTGTCTATTAACCACATAGCATCTGGAGTGAAGTTTTCATTGCTTTTATGTTTTCACCTAGTTCTGCTAGTTTTTCCATTGAGATAAGCAATTATCCAAGCCCATTTTTTCAGAGTGTGTGTCTCCCCAATGTTGGTCACATTTTAGGGTTCCTTCTGTGTATTAGTAAATCTCAGGTCCCTCTATTTGGTTCTCTTGGCGTATTCTTTCTTCTGTGCCAGTACCACTGCTAATTTATACAATTTTCTGCAAAATTTTATTATCTGTAAAGCAAGTCCCCTGCTGGTTTGTTGTTCAGTCGCCTTGGCTATTCTTAGATCTTCCTACGTGTGTATGTACGTGTGTGTGTGTGTGTGTGTGTGTAGCATGAATGTTTCCTGAATTTTGGAAAGAGTTATGCTAAATAAGCACAAACAATTTGGAAGATTGAGCATATATGACGGAGCTGTGACATTTCAAAATATCAGCCAGATTATAAATACTGACCCTCACAATTGTTCCTGGGCCTCATTAGCTGTGAAATATCTTTTACTTGTATGGCATTTTGCAGTTTTTCAAACCTGGTGGAATGGTAAGTGTCAGTATTATTTCTACCATTTTACTTCAAAAAATTTTATTTTTAAAATTCGTACTTTTATTAAAGTTATACATAAGCACAGTCAAATTGTTTTACAAGCTTTGTTGTGCAAAATAGCAGCTCCTCACCCTACTCCTCCCCATCTCCCTCCCTAGGAGCAATCGTTTTCAACTCTGATTATTTTGGTATTTATTTCCATGTCTCCAAATAATATTTCTTAACTTGTGTTGCTACCTCGTAATTTTTTTCCCAGTTTTAATCATTAAGTTTTAAACTTTAGTCTACTGAGAATTTCTCTGCTCTCTTCTGTTCCCCAGCCCCTCGGTGAGGTTAAGTCATAATTCTGGTTAGATTGATTTGGGGGGTTCACATTAATCTGGCTGTAAAACCATGTAGCAAACCACGCTGACTTTCCTTCGCCACACAATTTTTTGTGTCTCCTGGAAGTAATAATTATCTTGCTTTTTTGTTTGCTTGGCTTTCTGTTTATGTAAATCTAATTCAACCATTGTCTAATTCTCCTCTCCACAATCATTTGCTGTTAAGTCAGTTAAATCTGAGGAGTCTTCCCTGGAAATTGCTGATGTGTTCTCAGGTGGACCAGAAGCCTCTACGTCTGATGAACATCTGTCATTCTGGGTCTTTCTTTCACCGCCAATCTCTCTTTCCTGTTGGATCTCCTGGGTCCCACTTCTTCCTTGTTACTGGTTTTTTTATTTCTTGGTTCTGGGGGCACGTGTCCATTCCTGGGAAGCAGTGGATGGGAGATAAATATTGTGAGGTGTCTGGAAATATCTTTATTCCCACTTCCCAATTGATTGGCTCTTTGGATGGTTGTGGGATATTCTAGATTGGAAGTACTTTAGCTTTAGAATTTTGAAGGCATTCACCATTATCTTCAAGCTTCCAGTAGTGCTGCCAAAAAGTCTAAAGCCTTTTTGATCTTTATAAACTTGTAGAGTTGTTTTTTTTTTTCCTTTGTAGGCAGTGTTCTAGAATTTAATAATGTTTCATCTGTTATGCTGGGTGCTTGGTAGGTCCTTTAAATCTGTAAATGTGACAATGAATATATACATGTTCATGTATAACTGAAAAATTGTGCTCTACACTGGAGTTTGACACAACATTGTAAAATGATTATAAATCAATAAAAAATGTTAAAAAAAAAATCTGTAAACTCATGTCCTTCAGTTCTGAGAGGCTTCCTTCTTTATTCTCTTCTCAGATTTTCTTTCCTCCTTCCCTCCATCCTCCCTCCCTCCCTCCACCCTCCCTCCCTATGACTCCTCTCTTCCACATTTTCTGTTGTTTTTGCTGGAGCTCCTATTGTTTATATAGCAGAGCTCCTGGATTAGTCCTCTAATTTTCTTCTCTTTCTTATTTTCCATTCCTTTTCCCTTGTCCTCTTTCTTCAACTTTGCCTTCTATTCCTCTGTTGAAATTTTCATTTCTGCTGTGATGTTTTTAATTCTCAGGAGTACTGGTTTATGTTCTCTGAGTGTTCCTTTTCCAAAAAAACCTCTCCTTGTTCTATGAGGATATTAGTTGTAACATTTTTTTGAGTTTTCTTCCTCTCGAATCAACTTTGCTTTTTCTAAGTTTTTTTTTTTCCCCACTTATTCATTAGAGTCTCTGTCTTTCATGCTGGTGGCTTCCCTCACGTGTCTGGAGATCTTTGTTTATGTCCTTACAGGGACAAAAAGCTGCTTGGAAGCTCTGGATATGTGAGTTAGATTATCCTGAGATGATCAGTTTAGATCATCTCTTAGAGATTTTCTTTCTTTCGGTGGGGGGGGGCGGATAATTTGGTTTATGTATTTATGTATTTATTTAATGGAGGTGCTGGGGATTGAACCCAGGACCTCGTGCATGCGAAGTATGTGCTCTGCCCCTGAGCTATACGCTCCCAGCCGACCTTGGAGATTTTCAGTATCAGTTAGGTTTTCCTTCTTTACTGATCAGATTGTTTCTTGTGTTGAGGACGAATGCCTGGCCTCCAGGGTTCTTGGAGGAGAGGCACAAGAGAGAGCTGCGAATCTCAGCCTCCAGTGCACATGTCCTCGCTAATATTCCAGCTCTTAGTAGGAGACTCTTGCCCTCAGCTTTGCCCAATTGGGGGACCGTCTCCAGTTTGGTCTTCTCTGTAGAATAAACTTGCAGTCTTCTTGCATGATGGGGTGGTGGTGTCTGGCTGTGCAGAGCTGGGAGAGGGTGTAGGAATCCAGGTCTTGCACAGAATTTCAGCTATTTCTTTTTGCTCTGCTTTTACCTTTATTTTCAGAGATAACTGTTTCCACCCTTTCCCGAGCCTTCGGAGAGTTCTAGCATCGAGTCATATGGCTTCTTACTTTTCCCCACTGTTAGCATAGAACTCGGTTTACTCAGATGCACTCAGTTGGGCTAAATATTAGTGCGGCCAGTTGCTTACAAGGCCGGGGTCACTGTATGTGTTCACACTCTAGGATCCTCAACCCTTTGCAGGGTGATTTTGCCAATCCTCCCTGCCTTGAATCCAGGCTGCCCTGAAGCCTTGCTTTCATCAGGGAAATACAGTGCAAAAGCTGTTGCATGTCTTCAGCGCCTGGATTTCACTCAAGATGACTTGCAGGTTCTGCTTTTACCTTCCTGGAACTCTTCCACTGCCACGTGGCTGAAGAATGGTGGCCTAGCCAGCACCAGTTCCAACCGCCAGATGCTTGAGTGAGGGCATCTTATAACATGCAGCCACTGAGACTCCAGCTGACTGCAGCTGCGTGAGTGACCCCAGGTGGGACCAGCAAAGGAACCACCCCAGCTAAGCCCAAACCAGGTCTCGGACCTCTAGAACCAAGAGCAAATAGAATATTGTTTTAGGCTGCTGAATTTTAGGGTGGCTTATTCCACAGCGATATTTTTTGAAAAAAATTGAGGTAAAGTCAGTTTACAATGCTGTGTCGATTTCTTGTGTACAGCATAATGTAACTATATATAGATATATTCCTTTTCATATTTTTAATGTGTTGTTATAGGTTACAACAAGATATTGAATATAGTGCTATACTTGTTGTTTATCTATTTTATATGTAGTAGTATCTATTTTCCATGGTGGCCGCACCAATTTACATGCCCACCAACCGTGTAGGAGGGTTCTCTTTTCTTTATACACTGATATAGTCAATTTGTTAATTAGTTAATTTAGGATGATTGTATCCAAGTTCACACATGAACTTGATCTTTACTTTTTATTCCCTGTGCGATCTCTGCATTTGCAGCAGGGGTCATAGTAACCCTCATAAGATGGGATGGCTGGTTTTCTTTTTCTATGCTCTGAAAGAGTTTGTAAACAAAAGGAATTGTCTGTTCTTCTAAGTTTTGATAGAATATATGTAAAACTATCTGGGCTTTTCACTGTCTTCTCTTCTCCCCCCTCCTCCTTTTAAATTTGGAAATCATTTTAAACTAATGGAAAAATTGTCAATCAGAACAGAGAGTTCCGATAGGATTTTCACCCAAGCTGACCCAGACTGGTTTGTTTTTTTCATGGAACACGAACCCCATGACACGGCCTGACAGAGTAAGGGTCCAGCTGGTTCCTTCAAGGAGCTCATTCCCTCCATTCTCAGGGTCTAGATTTTCCTGACCACATCAACCCTCATGGAGACTTTGACTCCGTGGCTGTCTGTACATAAAGTGTAGGTAACTGGTAAAAAATCCCAGCACGTTACTGAGTATTCACAGAGCCCCTGCCATGGTCCTGATGCTGCGGAGCTCTGAATGGACTGCAAAGATAATCAGACATGATCCCCAGCTTCATGGAATCTGCCTTCTCACTGGGAGGCAGATCTGAGCTCCGATCATGATAATACAAGGTGGAGTTCAAACCTGGGAGGAGCTAATTAGCCTTAATATAAGAGGGGGTGACAAGGGTTGGACCGTTGGATCATGGAGCAAAGGGATGTTGGTAGGAGATGGGGGTCATGGGGCAGGGGAGTAGGGAAAGGCTCAGGTCAGGGCTTCCCTGTAGGGCAGGCAGCTGGGCTTCCAGATGCAGAGTAGGACATGTCAGAGGACAGAGCCAGGGCACGGTGTGTGTGTGTGTGTGTGAATTTGGGGGCAGGGAGGATGGAGAAAGATGATGAAATGGAGGGAGTGACAACAGTAAAAACACACTTTCCTCCTGCACAGTTTTGCCCAGGGCCAGCCCCAGGCCTGTGAGCCATCTGGTAGGACCTGCAATTTCACTCACATGAAATTGTCGACTTTCCCTTCCCCTCCCCTGCTCCCTCACTGCCGCCCATGGGTGTGTGCATGATGGCACCGTGCAATTGACAAAATTAGTACATTGCCGCTGACCCCACCCTGCACCGCCTTCCTGGTGGCCCTGTGATTTCACGGGTGACGTGTTTGGCAGACTCCTTGTAGCCCACACACTGCTGAGGGATGTCAGGCCCTCAGACCTGGAAACCCGCAAGGGTTATGGGTACCTCCCCCTCCCTCCCCAACTCAAGTCATCCCAGCAAACATTTGATTGAGCACCGAGTGTGTGAGACGTACCAGCCAGGTGCTGGCAGGCGACAGTGGGAAAGAAGGGTTGGACAGAAGGATGACCAAGATCTGATCCCCGTCCTCAAAATTTTCTTGACCTTTCTTCTCTTCCAAGAGTGTTTGTGTGTGGCGGGCACTTTCCAGTTTGCAAATCATTTCCCTTTGTAACCTCCCAATGTTCCCTACGGGAGGCAGGGAAGATTGTATAGATCGCTCGGTGAGGAAACCAAGACGTATACTCGACATTATGTCACTGGTGAACAAGAGGCTCAGGAAAGAACCCTGGATCTTTGGGTCCAAAATGGAGGGTAACTATGTCTCAGAAAAGAGGAAATTCAGACCCCAGCCTGAAAGACATCAACGACCCACCATGCCAATCCTGTAGAACACTGTGGGAACTTCCTTCATCTCACACTTGGCTTTGAGTATTTCTTAAAGAAAGGTGAAAAGGCTAAGAGAACGAGAGACAGTAAGTGAGGGGTTGGGAGCACTAGGAGAATAGCCGTGTGCCTGCCTCTCAAAGATCTCACACACCCAGTATGTCACGTGAGTCCTACACGTGCAGTAACAGCCAACACGTATTGAGCTCTTACTATGCGGCGGGCACTGCTCTCCACACCTCACTCACCTTAATTCAGTTCACCCTCATCAACTTTATGAAGTAGGTATACCCCCATATTACATATTATTATCCTCATATTACAGTTGAGGGAACAGAGATGTTGAGCCACTTGCCCAAGGTCACACAGCTTATAAGTCAGGGAGTCAGAATTTGAAACCCAAGTGTTCTGCCTGCAGGGCCAATTCCTGCAACTCCACTGATGATTGGCAAGAGAGGGAGCACCTGAGCATGGAAAGGTGCAGGGACTTGCTCAAGTCCCCAGAGTCAGTTAGCTTCACCCAGTCTTTGTGTGCAGCCTCCTTCCTGCCACACCATGTCCAGGAGGAGAGAGGGTAGTGTACCTGCAGCAGACAGGCTCTGATTCCAGCTTCACGGAATGGGATGAGGGGCTGGCAGGGAAGCACTGCGGGGGCCAGTGCAGAGGTGAGTGTGGGAAAAGAGAGGGAGAGTAAATTGGGCAAGTGGGATAGGGCTGCTGCTGGTATAGAGGATTCTGGACCCTGCTAACACAGGTGGATGGGAATGGAAACTTCCAGGGGGCCAGCGGACTCAGAGAACCAGCATTCCACCTGCTTTTATCATTGGTTATTGTGTTATTGCTGGTGAGGGTTTCTGCCTAGAGGACTTATGCTTCAGTTTCCTGCAAACCCCAGGACTGAGGAAATTAACCAACATACCTATGCAAGAGGAGTAAGATTCCTTCCCGAGTATATTCTAAATGTATAGAAAATCCTTCCAAAAAAGACCTCCTACTACTTTTGAATTACTTAGTTCTATTCAAAAGATGGAGAGATGGGAGGAAGAGAGGGAGGAAGCAAGATGGCCAGGGTCATGCAGTAATTAGACTCCAGGTCCCCTGATCAAAGAGCTGTCAGACAGGATGTGACTTGTTTCATGTAGGGAAGACCTCTGCTTTTTTCCAGATGAGGCTAAGTATGAGATCAGCTTATTCATTAGAGCTGATTGTAGCAACTCATGAGACTAGGGCAAAAAAAATGCATGAACTATCAGAGCATTTTCATTGATACAAGAAAACCTGGTTTTGGCCATAGAGATGGTCCTGAAAAGCTGTGAACAAACCCAATTTTAGAAAAGGAAATGTGATTTTAAATGTATGAAGGGCTCTCTGTTTCTAAAGGGAGCTTGCCTGGAATGACTGAGGGGGGATTTTCTTTATGAAGAATCCTTTGTAAAGCAAATTTTTTTCTCCCATTCATCGCGTGTGTGTGTGTGTTTCTTCAACTGGGGCATCTGTATTCCAAATCAGTCCTCAGAATAACTGCAAAGTGGAAAAATTTGTCTTCAGGGCTTCTTCTCTCATTGGGTGCCCTGACTCTTTCTCTATGCTTGGAGTTCCTCCCTCCCATCACCTCCCACTTCTCTTTGGGAAAACTGGTTAGAATGGATGGAGCTAGGGGGTGAACAGGTCATTAGATAATAACAACATAAGCATGACCGTGGCCAGGAGCACCTCGATTTTTATGATGTCTTTTTTACAAAACTGAAAAACGTTGTCGATCCTAGTGAAGGGATCGCTATAGATGATTTTGATCAATTTCTGTCAGACATTGCTTGTCCTGCTTTGATTTGGGTGATGTCATGCCCATCGCCCAAGGTGATTCCTTGGAGAATTTAGCTCCTTCATTGTGTGCTGATTTCACAGGTTTAACACTTTGTGAGTAACTGTCTCCAACTTCTTGGGTCCTGTAGTAGGTTGAATGGTAGCTCCCAAAAGTTAAGTCCACTCTGCAGCTGCAAATGTGATCCTATCTGCGAAAGGATATTTGCAGGTGTAATTAAGGTAAGGCTCTCAAGATGAGATCATCCTGGACTAGCGTGGGCTCTAAATCCAATGACAAGTGTCCTTATAAGTGGAGAGAAGGGGAGAAGTCACAAAAGAAAGCAGGCAACGTGAGGACAGAGTCAGAGATCAGAGTGATGCATCAAAGGTTGCCAGGGGCCACCAGAAGCTAGGAGAGAGTCATGGAAGGATTCTCAGTCAGTGCTTCCAGACAAAACCAGCACTGCCAACACCTTGATTGCAGACTTCTGGCCCCAGAACTTTGAGAGAATAAATTTCTTTTTCTTTTAATTGAAGTATAGTCGGTTTACAATGGTGTGTTAATTTCTGGTGTACATCATAGTGATTCAGTTACACACACATATAGTATATCCTTTTCATATTCTTCTTCATTATAGGCTATTACAGGGTATTGAATACAGTTCCCTGTTCTATACAGTAGGACCTTGTTGTTTGTCTGTTTTATATGCAGTAGTTAGTATCTGCAAATCCCAAACTCCCAGTTTATCCCTCTACTCTCTTCTCCCTCTGGTAACCATAAGTTTGTTTTCTGTGTCTGTGAGTCTCTCTCTGTTTTGTAAATAAGTTCATTTGTGCCATTATTTTTAGATTCCACATATAAGTGATAACATATGATACTGTTCCTTCTCTTTCTGACTTACTTCATTTAGTATGATAACCTCCAGATTCATCATGTTGCTGCAAATGGCATTATTTCATTCTTTTTTCATGGCTGAGTAGTATTCCATTGCATATATATACCACAGCTTCTTTATCCAATCATCTGTTGATGAACAGTTAGGTTGCTCCCATGTCTAGGCCATTGTAAATAGTGCTGCTGTGAACATTGGGGTGGATGTATCTTTCTGAATTAGAGTTTCCTCCAGATACATGCTGGATCATATGGTAAGTCTAGTTTTGGTTTTTAACGGAATCTCCATACTATTTTCCATAACGCTGCACCAAGCTACTTTCCCGCCAACTGTGTAGGAGAGCTCCCTTTTCTCCATATCCCAAGAGGATAAATTTCTGCTTGTGGAAATTTGCTATAGCATCCCCAGGAAACTAATACAGGTCCCCTTATTGTAGCCTTGTTGTAACACGGAAACAGTAAGAACCCAGCTGCCTGCGTGGTGTCATATTATGAGTGCCCAGAGGGACTTCCCTGCTTAAAGAAGTCTTTTCACCCACTTACCATCACAAGCCCCCCTGAACCCACAGTAAGTCTACTCCGATGTACAGGGTCAACAGAACTACAAGATGCAGCAGAAATGAATGAACTGTGGCCACACAGATGACTCACACTAAGATGTCGAGTGGAAGAAGCCAGACCCAGAAGAACATATGTTGAATAAGTATGTTCACATAAAGTTCAAGAGCCGGTAAAGTTACCTATGGTGTTAAAAGCCAGGATGATGGCTAGGGAAGGGGGGTGTGTAAAGAGGAGAATCAGCAAGAGAGGGGCTTCTGGAGCACTGGCAATGTTTAATTTCTCGATCTGGATGATGGATGCGTAAGTGCTCATTTTGTGATAATTTATTGCCCTTTAAGAGGAGTGGTCAGATCAGGCTTCAGTGAGACTTCACCTCCCAATTCAACTGCTTGCAGTGAATCCTTGTCTGATGGAAGGTGTAATTCTGCAGGAAACTAAGCTAAACACATCTAATACAGTTCTGCTCACAGAAAATGAACCCACAGAGAGGCTTTGGAGGACCACGAGCTGGCTTTTGGACTGTTGTGGACTGCTTAAGGGCCTCCCAGTGTAATGTCTGGGAGGTGGCTGGACATCTGGATCCTTGGCAGCAGAAAGCAGCTGGGGCTGGAGAGGCAGACTGGGGAGGTCGGGGCACTTGTCCCTCTGGTCTAGTCTCCCCAGGGATCATGTGGTGTAAGAAACTGGGGAGGGGAGGTGCACACACAGAGAAACACAGACACATCCAGCTCAGGCAGAAGGAGGTGGGGGCTGGGAACAGCCCGAGAGGGAGGGACCAGAGACGTGGGAGGAGCCGGTGGAGTCCTGGGACTTCAAGGAGAGAGGCTCAAGGAGGAGGGAGAGGTCAGATCACCCAACCTATTATGGAGGAGCAGGATGGGGAGCATGGCCCCCTGGGGTGGGACTTAGAGGTCCCTGGTGCCATCAGTGGGAACCGGCACCTTGGAGCTGCGAGGCTCCAGATGACTGCGGGCTGAGAAGTGACTGGGAGATTGGGAAATGGAGAGGAGCCCTTTGGGAATCTTGGCTGTGACCTTGGGGTGGGCTGCAGAGGGAAGATTGACAGCTAAGAGTTTCCTCTAATGTTCATATCCTGAAAAATCCACGGTGGGTAAGGAAGTGCAGAATATTAAAAAAAAATGAAAGTGAATGATGGTAGGGAAATATATTTAAGGAGGAAGGTGTAGAAATCATGTGGATAGAGGCAGGGAGGCAGGAGGAGACGCATCAGCAGGCTTTTGACTTTTCAGAGCCGTTCGCACCCAGTCAGGACTGTCACTGGCCCCTAGAGCCATGCTGTGAGGTAGACAGAATCCGGCTCTCTGTCTTCCAGGTGGGGAACCAGAGCACAGAGAAGTTCGTGCCTGGCCCGCAGCCCCACAGGGGGACACAGAATCTCTGATTCCTCATCCTGGGCACCGCCACTGGATCCCCCCACCTTCTGAATTTCCTCATGCACTTTCCAAATGCACCTGGGACAGTGCAGATGCTGACCAGTCTCCAAGTTGCTTTGAAAATGAACACTAGAGGCAGCAAGTGACTTGAGGAGGCAGGACCCGTATTTATCCAGGTCAAAGAAAGCCTGATAACCTGAGGGATCAGCAGGTGAGAGGAGGAAACCTGATTTCTGCAGTCTGTGACAGCAGGAAAGCTTCCTAAGAGCCGGCACACCTCGCCAGGGGTCATTCGACAAGCGTCGAGTGTTTCCTGTGTGCCCGGTGCTGCACCTGGATGAACTGGAGGGAGGAGGGGACTTGTGGGTGCTAGAGAGCCTGCAGGCCTATAAACAGGGTGCAGCAGGAGGTTGGAGGTGGTAGCGTTGGATGGGGGCTGATTTAGAGCCAAACAAGCCGGAAGTGAGTGAGATGTCCTTGCCAGCCAGGAAGGGTGAATTGAGGAGCTAAGCATGTCTGGGGTGTCCAGGAACCTGGGCTTCAGTCCTGGCACTGCTAGTGATCGCCTGGACAAGTCTGCAGGCCTCAGCCAGGTTAAGATGTTTCTGAAGCCCTCCACCCTCATCACAAGATCCTATGTGAGCAGCAGACAGGTTGGTCCTGACCCTCTGCAGGGGATGGGGTGGGGGGATGGGTGCAGGGGATGTCAATGTAGAGAGCTCTAGGGTGGCAGGGAGGGAGGGGTGGCTGCAGTGACAGACCAAAGAAAAGTGCCATTTACACCGAGTTTCCATCCCAAACAGGTGGCAACGCCCACAGGTGCAATTTTCAAAGGCTGGTTAGCGCTCCCTAGATGAGAGCTCCAGGCCTCCAGGTGGCTCTGGACTCCTCACACCTCTGAGGGGCTCTGATCTCCAGGCTAGAATTTCCATGGAGACCTGAGCCAGGTTTAATATTTCATCCTGTTGCTTTAGATAGTCATATTTTATAGGCATCTGATTAAACTTTTTAAAACATAAGACTTGCTCTTTAGAAGCATATTAAAAATCAAGAAAAAAAACTACACCAACATAAAATGTTTTATTGTAAACTCTTTTACACCAAACTCTTTCACAAGTGCCCCTTGGGGATCTGCATGAACTTGGCTTGAACCTGCCTCTGTGGCCTCCCCATGATTTCTAAGTGGTCAACATTGCCCCTTCTCTGCTTCCCACAAAAGCCCCACTCACACTGGGGATTTTGTGGTTTTCATGGGTGTTTACTGAAGATCTGGCAGGTTAAGGGGAGGACTGTCCCAGCACATTGTCTAACTGCCTCCGATCTCCGGCTCCCCTCTCTGTTTCTCTCCTCGCAGCTCCTCCCCCCGCACACCCAACATATTCTGTCTCCTTTAGCAGAGCAGTCATGTTCCCCATTAGCCACCTCACCACCTCAGTGTCTACCCCAAGGGCAATTCTTACTAAATACAATGTTCTACCTAAAGGAATCTGGAGGATACAATTTTCTACACCAGGTTTCCCACAAAAGCATCTCATTTGAAAGTTTCAACTCTCAATGTGCCTTACAGTTGCAAATCAGTGCGTCTGGGCATGGCAGTCAGGAACCTACACTTGAAATAGACCACTGTCATCCTCATTTCCCTCTTGCCCATGTCCCAGCCCCTTGCAAGCTTGCTTCTGTTCCTGTCACTTCCCAGAATCTACTGTAAGGCAAGTGCTGTTCGACAGAACATTCTGTGAGAATGGTAATATTTTATTCTGAGTGGTCCAGTATGGTAACCACTAGCCATATGTGGCTACTGAGAATATACAACATGGCTCATGGAACTGAATTTTAAATTTTATTTAATTTTAACTTGAATTTTAATTGCTGCATGTGGCTAGTGGCGATCATATTGGACAGAGCAGCTGTAAGGTACTTGGTGACTTTCTAGTGACCAAATTCAATGCTCATGTTTCTGTCTAACCTCACTTTCTGTCCCTGAAGCATCCTTGTCCCTCTTCCAACCATCGCAACTTGTCGTGGCCCTTCTCCTTTGCTCCCATAACAGTAAACACCTTCCATACACCTATAACTCAAACAAACCCATTTCTTTTTGATCATACTTCTTTCTTGGGCTCCAGGCCTAATTTCCAATTGCTTTCTGGATGTCTCTGTAATAATCTCAAAATAAATATGTCCCAAAGTAAACTTATTATTTCTCCCTACTTTTCCATACCCCCTTCAAACAAACTGAGCTTCTCCAGGCTAAAAGTTGGGCGGGAGTGTCTTAAAATCCTCCCTCTCCCTCCATATGTAATCAGTCACTAAAACCTATGGAATCCACGCCAAACTATTTCCCGAAAGCACCCCCTTGTCTCTATGTCCACCACTGACACTACTATACGTTCAGAGCTGGCTCTGTAATTTGTGGGTCCAGTGTAGAGTGCAGGGCCCCGGCTGGGGGTGCACAATCAAGGTCCCTTCCTATGGGCCTCCACCCAACTCACAGGTGGATGGGCAGACCCTAAGGGATTGCAACCAAAGAGAAGCTGGGTACCCGCTTTGGGGTTGGGCAAGGGGTCCCTGCCTGGTCACCCTGCAATGTGCCAAGGCACAGCCAGCCCAGGGCAGTGATGACCACTGCTTTACCCTATCCAGATACACCGAGGGGCCTGCACTCAAGCTTGGCCCTCTCTGAGCTTGACTTGACCTCCGCTGGGGGTGGAGGGCAATACAGAAAGTGTCTCCCCTCTCCAGCCACCAGTGTGATGGGGTCAAGTGATGAGGGTGGGGAGGGGAAACTGGGTGGAGCCTGATGTGCGGGGGGCATGGAGTGGGTGGTGGAGAACCCATCCTGGGGAGACGGCAAGAGGTGGGAGTGCACAAGAGCAGAAGCTTCAAGCCCTCAGCACATTCTCCATTGTTCATGGACTCTATCCCCCCAAAACAAAAATTCAAGGGTAAAAGGATCAAGAATGTCAACACTGTAATCTCAGAGCATTAAGCAGGACCCTTTTAAATGGGGGACCCTGGGCAACTGCTCCAATGGTGTGTCAGTGAACCCCCCTGCCCATGTGCCCTGGAAATAGACCAACCAGAAGCTAGCTAGGGATGGTACCCACTCTTCTGGTGGCATTTGGAAATGCGTCAGGTGCATGATATTGTCACAGTGACTGGGGAGTCCTTATGGACTTTAGCAGGCAAAGATCAGAGATGCTAAATGTCCCGCTGTGCCTGAACAGTCCTGGGTCAGATGACAATAGAGCCCGCTACAGAAACATGGCCAGGGATGCTGCTGTATCCTGCGGTACATCCTGTTACTTCTGCCCAGGATGCCTGCCTTGGGCTCCTTACCTTATATAACTCCTTAGCTATTCATCCCCAATTCTCTGGTCTAACCCTGGAAAGCAGAGCCCATGGCTCCTCTATGTCTACTTTCCTTAGAGTCCCTATTTCATTTTGCTGTCATCACTGACTCACATGTCATTTCCCTCATGACTGCATGGGTGCAATCGCATGGAGAGCTTCATTCAAGAGGGAACAGCCCTGGGTTGGGAGCCAGCCCGTCCATCCATGCCTCTAGTGCTGTCCTTGTCAGCCAGGAGCTGGGAGGACCGGGTAAGTCATTCCTCCTCCCTGAACCCGCAACTCTACTCTTCTGCCATCAGAAAGCCCTCAAGTGCTTCTCTGAAAACAATTCTTCAGCTGACACCATAACCTTGGTGAATGATGCCACATCCTCTCCTTCATTTCCTCTGTCTTTCTTCCTGTCCAGCCTTGAAGTGAAGGTGTAAATCATCTTTCCTTTTCTCCAGGATACACATATCTCTAGGTGGAGAAAGGACAAGACAAAGAGACAGGGGCAGAGGTCCCTACCTGTTCTTTTTAAAAAAAAATCGTGGTAAAGTATACATAGTATAAATTTTACCATTTTAGCCATTTTAAATGTACAATTCAGGGGCATAAAGTACATTCACAATATTGTACAACTACCGCCAGTATGCATACCCAGAAACAAACAATTTTCCATACTGAGAAGCAGATCCTCATTTCTCCCTCCCCACAGTCCCTGGCAACCTCCATTCTACTTTCTGTTAGTATGAATTTGCTTACTCTGGGAAACTTATGTAAGTGGAATCATACAGGATTTGTTCTTTTGCATCTGATCTATTTCACTTTGCATAAGGTCTCCAAGGTTTATCCAGCTTGTAGCATGTGTCAGAATTTCCTTCCATTTAAAGGCTGAGTAACATTCCCTTGTAGGTCTAGACTACATTTTGTTTATCCATTCATCAGTTGATGGACATTTGGTTTGCCCATCTGTTCTTTTTAAAGAAAAGTGTTTCTGGATAACCCATTTGGAATCCAGGGGAGTTCAGAGAAGGATAAGTGAGGGCTCCAAGTGGATAGGATCTCTCAGGAGTGACTGAATCCCAGGGATGCAGAGAGGCAGAGAAAGTGGTCCATGAGCCTCCAGGGCAAAGCGCCACAGCTTCAGGATGTGAGGGGAGAAGGGGGTGGGTGCAGATAGGGTAACTGGGACGTGCACAGAGCCCAAGGACCCGGTGGGCTGGTCTCTGTGAAGGAAGGAGGTGAAATATGTTAAGGAAGGTAAATGGAGAGATGTGGTAATGACTGTCTTGCTCTTGGTTAAGAAAAGGAAGGGCATAGGGAGGGAGAATGCGAAAGAAAGAGAAATAAGAGGGAAAAGGAGAGAACACTTTTCTCAAGTGGTGAATGTGGACTCAGAGGAAGGAACCAGGCATAGGGACTGAGCTGTTGATGGGAGAGTGAGGGCAGGACCAGCTCTATAATTTGCAAGGCCCAGTGCAAAATGAAAATGCAGTTAAAGGTACTAAAATACAAGGCATTTCCCTTTCTTCTGTGATCCTCTCAACCTACTTTTAAAAAATTTGTCATTTAATGTCATTATAAATAAAGCAAAATTAAACATTTAAATGATTAACATGAATTTTGCTGTTCATCTTTATATTGTGTCAATTATTCATTCATGCATTCATTATCTTTTAATTGTGGTAAATATGCGTAACATAAAACATCATTTTAATCATTTAAATCACATTAACATTGTTCTACAACCATCACCACCATCCACTATGAACTTTTTCCCTCTTGCAAAACTGAAACCCTGTACCACTGCACACCAGCTCCCACTCTGCTCCCCTCCCAGGCCCTGCTCTATTTTTTGTCTCTATGAGTCTAGCAACTTTGGGTGCCGCATTCATCCACCGATGGACGCCTGGGCTATTTCCACCCTTTGGCTACTGAGAATACTACAAAGCCAGCTTTAAACATAAATATAAAAGCATTTCACTTGTATGCCAAATCACCAAAATTGCATACTTCGTATTTCATAGCTTGCAAATTCACGTGTATTTTATTTTTACCTCTGCCGAGGAAACACTGGATAAAACTAACTGAACTATCTCCATTTCACTTTTTGATATACACACCCACGCCCACCTTTGGTTTACTGGTAGGTAAGGAAGGACTTATAGGAATTCAGGCTGCCCTTTCTTTTCCTTTCTTTTTATGTCATCATTTTCAGCATAGTTGCTTGGCTAACACAGAGAAGTAACAAGAGAGAAAAGGATATGATCCGTTCTTTGGCCATTCGTGTTTCCTAGAAGTGCCACTGTTGTCCTTCTGTATTTGAAGCAAGCTCTGGTTTGAGTGGGAAGAGTGGTCTCTTGGGGCTGTCAGTGTCCCGATCACTCAGCTGCAGCCTTGTGGACACGGTGCATGAGCACGGAACTCCTGCGGGCCCACAATACGTGGGAGTTCAGCCAGACACCAAGAGAGGACAGGCTGAGGGAGAACAGGTCTCCTTTCGCTCTGTGCACTGTTGCTGGCTTATTTGCAGCGTAGAGAGAAGGTAAGGAATGACCCTTGGGAAACATGACTTCCTTTTTGGTAGGGGTGGATCCTATTCAAGGTCCCTTGGATCGGAGTCCTGATGGGAGTAACAGATCCCTGGGGGATGGAGCCTTGAAGTGGTATGTGGCTGAGCCAGCCTGTTAGAGAAAGTCCAGGTCACTGGTCCAGTCACTGAGTTTTCTTTGGCAGAAGAATGTCCATCCTCTTCATGTAGCGGGTGCCAAGCAGGCCAGGCGTAGTGAGCTCATGGTGTTTCATGAGTCCTGGAGCTGGAGACTGAGGGTGGAGGGAAACAGAGGGCTGGAGATAGCTCTAATGGCTCCAGGTTTGCAGCAGGCAGGGCTCAGGGCCAAGGGAGACAGGAAATCATCTGGGTTTTCAGACATTGTGTCATATGATTGTTTATTTGGGAAGAGGAAGCCATCCAGGGAGCGCTGGTGCCCATCATCAGCTCCTGAGAGAAAAACTCAGCTGGTACATGTGTTATCCTCCCCACCCACGTGCCCGTGGAGCACATGTACGCACAGGAGCACATCCCCTCATCACCTGCCCACCGCCGCCCACCCCATGCTCACAGGTGGGGTGAGTTTGTCATGTTCAACACGAAACTTTCAAATAACAGACCTCCAGATCCCCGCTGTCCTCAGTTTTTACCCAGATCGTGCCACAAGGGACCCATCACTTCTGTCTCTCTGGGGCAAGTCGTGTCTTGCCGAACCTCGGTTTCCCCATCTGTACAATGAAGAAAGGAAAACTTCTTCAACCTACCACCTGTGAAAACAGAGGGTGAAGAGCTGTGTAGCCCAGAACAGCTCCACCCAGCCCAGGAGCCATCTTTGTCCTCTTGACGGCCACCCAGACCTGAGAGTTTTGGAGTCACAGCAGACTCCTTTCTTGCCCTCAAGTCCTGTTGACTCTTCCAGGTACCTAGCAATCATCACCTCCTCTCTAACCCCACTGCCTCGGTCCTAATTTAGACCCCAGTTACATGCACCTGAGCCACTGCAATAGCCTTCTCACCACCTCCCTGCCTCTGTGCACCTACGCCCGTCTGTCCTCACACTGCCCTAGGGGTGGCTCTGGTTAGATGCTCCCTGTCCCCAAACCCCTCAGACCTCCTCCTGGCCTCCTGGCCTTTAATTTCAAATTCCTCCCTGATCTTAATTCATCTGCTCTTCCAGTGGTATCTTCTGTTTTTCCCACATGAGTCTCCTATGCCATAGCCACACTAAGCTGTTCTGTCTTGAGCTAATCTTTGCAAATTCTTAACTTTCTACATTTGCCTTTATTCTGGGATGTGCTTTTTTTGTGTGTGTGAAGTATTCTTCAGATCTATCTGTTTGGAAAAATGGCAAAGTAAGTTCCTTACCTCAAGTGACAGTCTACATAAGTTTCAGATTATCTAAAGACATATGTGAAAAAAAATGAAACCATAAACACATTGGGGGAAAATACAAGTGAATATTTATATATATTTTGGAGTCAGAAAGGTGTTTCTAATAGGACACCAGTCATACAGTGGATGACATCTAAATCAAGCTTCAGGAGGTAAATCATTTAATAAAGTAAATTTGAAACTTTTACACATCAAAACAAATGTTAACAAATATGCATAAGAAAGAGTTTGGAAAGTCATCAACAAATTATTAGAGGTGGTTGTCTCTGGGAGGAAGAGTAAAATCCTTGTGTTTTGTGGTTGTGATGGTGAATTTAATGTTTTAACTTAATATATTTATGTATTAATAGAAGCGTAGAGAGAGGATCTATTTCTTTGTAATTTAGAATATTAAAGACATCAATAGAAAACATTTAAGAGCTAATGGCAAAGTGATAAAAATATTTGCAATATATGTGGCAGTCAGGGGATTAATATCCTCACTACATGAAGCCCTTTTACAAAAGTAAGGAAAAAAAGGAACAACCCATTAGGAAATGAGCCAAGGGCACAAATAAGCAATTAACAGAAGAAAAGATATTAATGGCCAAAGTGCTTATGGAAAAATATCAACCTCATTAATAATTTAAAAATGTAGATTAAAACAAGAAGTTTGGCAAAGATATGCAGGCAGATTGATTGATAGATAAATTAAAAGATAGTTAATCTATCTTTGCCAAACTTCCTGTTTTAATCTACATTTTGAAATTACTAATGAAGCTTTTATTTTCCATTTCTTTACCACATATGTGGCGAACTCTTAGGTACTCTTCGGTACTGCCAGCAGGAAAGCATGGTGGTCACATCGGTACATTATTTTGGCAGGCAATTTGACAGTAGCTATTTAATCTTACAAATGTGTATATATTTTGACCCAGCAATTTCTTTCCCACATGTATGCTTAAAAAATTTTTTTTAAATTGAAGTATAATTGATTTACAATGTTTCAGGGGTACAGCAAATTGATTCAGTTATATGTGTATATATATTCTTTTCCATTATAGATTATTACAAGATATTGAATATAGTTCCTTGTGCTACTCTGTAGGTCTTTGTTGTTTACCTGTTTTCTATATAATAGTGTATATCTGTTAATCCCAAATTTCTAATTTATCCCTCCCCACTTCCCCTCTAGGAACCGTAAGTTTGTTTTCTATGTCTGCAAATCTATTTCTGTTTAGTAAATAAGTTCATTTGCATCATTTTTAAAAGATTTCACATATAAGTGATGTCAGATGATAGCTGTCTTTCTTTGTCTGACTTATTTCACTTAGTATGGTAAGTGTCCATTGTAGAAGATCATAAAAGATTACTACAGACAGCTATATGTGAATAAAATGGACAAAGAAGAAATGGACAAATTCCTAGAATTGTACAATCTCCAAAGATTGAACCAGGAAGAAACAGAAAATGTGACCAGACCAATTACCAGTAACAAAGTTGAATCAGCAATTTAAAAAAAAACCCAAAAAACTCCCAACAAACAAAAGTTCAGGACCAGAAGGCTTCACAGGTGAATTCTTCCAAATGCTTAGAGAAGAGTTAACACCTACCTTTCTCAATTTATTTCAAAAAATTTCAGAGGAAGGAACCCTTCCAAACTCATTTCATGAGTCCAGCATCACCCTAACCAGCATCATTAAAACTAGGCAAAGATATCACAAGAAAAGAAAATTACAGTCCAATAAAACTGATGAACATAGACTCAAAAATCCTCAACAGAATACTAGCAAACCAAATCCAACAATACATTAAAAGGTTCATATACCACAATCAAGTGGGATTTATCTCAGGGATGCAAGGATTTTTCAATATCTGCAAATCAATGTGATACACAGTAATACATTAACAAATTGAAGAATAAAAACCATATGATCATCTCAATAGCTGCAGAAAAAACTTTTGACAAAACTCAACATCCATTTATGGTAAAAACTCTCCAGAAAGTGGGTATAGAGGGAACGCACCTCAACATAATAAAGCCCTGGTGTTACGAGTAACAATGTTGTCGCTACCTTTTCTCAAGGCGGGAGGAATGAAATTAACTAAGAATGGTGCATTTGACAATAGTGAACAAGAAAGAAAATGAAAAGGTGGTTTTTAAACTTGAACAGGAAGAAGTGGTGCCTGGACATGGTGAAGAATCATTACATGGACTGAAAAAAACCATAAATAAATATCTCTTCTCTAGCTGTTATTCTAAACTTTCATCATTAAATCACTGTACTTCACATGGGGCATGGGCTTTGTAATGGATTTTAAAAATCAAATTGTTTATGAAGACAGGCACTCTGCAAAAAATATTTGTCCGGTGCCTTGCACATCCTACTGAAAGCAGCCCTCTCCTTCTGTACAGTCTCTGAGTAGGGAGAGGGCTCCCCATTTAATCACGTACTCAGAGTAATTGTACAGCTCTGACCTGGTGCTTGGCTAACCAAGGGAAATTCCAGTGGGGACCCTGGCTCAGAGACAGGTCACTTCTGGATTCTCATGGGGAACTGGGCAACGATTTTTATCTTTGTGTCTATCTCTATATCTCAGGGAGACAGGGTTGAAGGAAAGAAAGTAGTACTATGGCATTTCACAAAATTTAAGGTAACTAGAAAAAATTTTCTCTGATCCTTATAGATTTAGACTGAATCACCTCTGAGAATTGTCCTTAGACGCTGTGTGGGGAAAGTGTGCATTTTAAAGGACTGAGTCAATTGCTAGTCCCTCTCAACCAAGATTGCACCCTGCCCCGCCTGCAAACAGGGACCACTGTTTTCAAGCAATTCTCTTCAGCCTTGATGTCCTTAAAGGCTCTTCCCTCTTTTTCCTCTACAGGCAGCATCTCAGGATGGGTGGCTGTTGCATTCCTAAACTCACAAACCTGGGTCCCAAAGTTGCTTCTACCACTTCCCAGCTTTGGGACCTTGGTCAGTACCATTGCTATTGATACCAGACTTTTCATCTATAAATGGTTATAACAAAATGCATTGCACACAATCGTCCTAAGGAACATAAAACCATGAATGCCATGATTGATTCTAGAAGGAGCTTTATAAATGTTAATTCCCTCCTTTTCCTTTCTCCTGAATCAGCCTTTCACTGCCATTGGGACATAGGTGAATGTTTGAACCCAATACTCTGGTAATTTCTGTAAAATTTATTCCAATAACCAATATTGACAATTTACAATGTACTCCACAGTGCCTAATACAAAACAGCCCCTTAATGTACGTTGTTCACGAGGTAACACTTGCCCATGCCTTTTCTTATCTGGTCATCCTATTATTCCTAAGGAGTAGAAACATTCTAATTCTTATCTCCTCTTGACATATTTGGCAGTGGAGGCACTGAGGAGCTGAATGAATGACATGCTTTCCTAGCTTACATGACTGATGAGTGCAGAGACTGGTATGAGTGAGTAAATCCTATTATTTATGGCCACACTTACAGCTGCACTTACATACAAGGAAGTAAATTGCAAACGAGTCTTATGAAGTTCACTGGATTTTTGTCCTTATGTGTTACCATGCTGACTCCACCATTCTAAAATCACTCTTCGTTCATTTGGTTTATCAATCTTTTAATGAGCACCTATCAGGCACTGAGTGTGTGTTAAGTACTGGGTGTACAAAGATGGGTAAGGAGTTCAAAGTCTTGTTGAAAATTGACACTGAATAAAAATTGTGACACAGTGTAAAAGCTGCTCTCTTTAAAAATATTCCAGGGTGTGGGGCAGAGTATAGCTCAGTGGTAGAACGTGTGCTTAGCATGCACAAGGTCCTGGGTTCAATCCCCAGTACCTCCACTGAATAAAATACTCCATAATATCACTTATGCAGAGTATTCCCATCTTGTTTGCTCTTAAATTTATACAACTTTTACCTGTGGTGATTAGTGACCCAAAGCTTTGAAACATCTGCTGTGACCCAACTGTATCCAGAGAAGGAAGGAGAACCTTTCCGATTTAGGGGCACTTCTAACTTAGTACCCGTATCCCTCTTTTCTTAAACAAAACACCCTTTTCATGGTCATAGCTGTCCTCGCTCCCAGGACGCACTCCTGTCATCTGCACGTGTCTTGCCATTCCAGGGCTCACATTGGCCAGGTACTCCCTAAATGCACCCCCATGCTTCTGGCTTTGATGTTTGGCTGCATCAGTTGGGTCAATCGTCTCCAAATGGCTGAAGATGCTTTAATGAAAAGAAGTGAGGCAGACAACCTAATTTAGATGGAAGACAGACAACCTAATTTGGGAGGGCAAAGGCCCCCGTGCTGCTTAAAGCAAGTATATTATTTTGCCACTGGAAGCGTTAGCTACTTGGAAGTCTGACATCCTGAATCTGGAAATCTTAGTTTCCACGAGAGACTTCCATAGACTTCTATTGTCTTTGAAAGTTTGGGTAAGGTGGTTGTTCAAACTGTCAAATGAATGAGGTTTTCTTACTAGGAAAAGCCAGGCCTCTCTGGGCAGTGAAACATGATGTACACAACCCTATGTTTCAGCTCTCCCTTTCATGTTTGTGCCTAGCTTTCCACTATCACATCCTGTTCCAGAGCCTTTCCCCTTGTTTTCATTTCACCAGCGTGGTGCCGTGCAATGTGCATTTGTTACACGAACGGATGAAACGATAGGAATTCCCAGTGAGCGAGCAGCACTGGCAAGAATCACCAAGCAAAAGGTCTACAAATTTATTTTTGTGAATTCTGTAAAGGACGCCATCGAGTATCTTCAACATTCAAAGACACTACGCAGACAGTGGCAGCCCCACTGCCCGTTCATTAGTCATTGGCCAGAATGAGGACAGGAGGGAGAAATTCGCTTTCTCGCCTGTCCCGGGCGTCCCGCGCGGCTCAGATAAGCGCAGTCCTTGTAAGACTTTGAGGACCGAAAACTTCCCCGCGTCTGAAGGAGGAGCCCCGGAGGGTACCCGCTGACATTAGAGGGTGTAGTCGCAGATGTCGCGCTACGGCGGCAGGCAAGGGTTTCCATGTCTGCGGGGAGTGCGGAAGGCAGGGGTTGTAAAAAGGTGGAACTCCAGTGCTCCCGGCCTGCTAATGGCCAGAACATCTGCCCAAGATTCCCCTCGCCCGCGACCGTTCACACCAACGCTCCTGGACCAAGACCCTCTCCTCTTCCCTCGGATGGGCCATTTGCGGTGTGGGTCACCGCTTCGCGCTCACTGTGCGTCTGGAGGATTCTCTCCAGCGGGTACCGTATTCGCGGAGGAGGAGCTTGGAGAGGCAGGGCGGAGCCAAGTCCTCCCAGGACCCGCCCCTTGGCTGCGTAGCTGGGTGATTGGATGCATCGGAAGGCCGCCTTCTAGGCTGTCCCGGGAAGTGACCCGTGTGGCCGGAGGCGGGTCCCTGGCGCGTGCGGTATAGAGTGCGGGGTACCTGGCCGGCGAAGGGTGGGGGATCCCGCGCCCAAGCAACCTCTAGGGCTGGGCTGCCCGCAGGGATTTGGGAGCTCTGGAGTGCTGCACGCCTGTGGTTTCTCGTGTCGGAGAGGAGTCTTTCTGAGCTCTCAGGAATTCCGAGAGCATTTGGGAAACTTCTCGCCCCCACTCCTTGCTCCCTACTTTCTGTTGGGAAAGCAGTTGCTGAGTTGTTTTATTTCCTCCCCCAATCAGACTCTGTAAAAATAGCCGTGCGCCGGGGCGACCGAGCCAAGCTCTGCCGCCCCGCTGTCCCGGGCCGGGTGTGGACCTAAAAATACCCGGCGGTCTGGAGCCGGTGCTCCGGGTGCGGGCGGGTCCGGCCGGGCCGCAGAGGGCGTCTGGAGACCGGAGAAACGGCCGTCGCCTGGCCCCTCGCCTCGGCCGGGGCTGTCGCTTTAAATCCTGGAGGAGACAAAGAGAAAAAGGGAAAGAAAGAAAAAAGACGTGGAGCCCCGAGCGGAGGGTGGCTCTGCCCGGCCCCCCACTCTGCCCCTGCGCCGCGTCTTGACTGCCGCCCGCCGCCTCTGCGGGTCCTGGGTGCCCCCCGCAGCGCCGCCCACCGCCACAGTTACTGTCAAAATAGAAATTAATTGGAGCCAAGGAGGAGGTTTAGACGCGGCAAGTGCCTGTGTGGCAGGGCGGGGAGGGAGCGCAGCGGAGGGGGCGGGCGCGAGCGAGAGGCGACCGCAGACATCCGGGCCCTTTAGCCCACTGCGCCCCCCGAGACGGTGGCGCGGGCAGCGCGGGCGCCGGGCGCGGGGCGCGGGGCTGACAGCCGCTGCGAGGGAGGCGGGGCGCGAGGAGGGCGGAGGCGCAGCGCGGGGAGGGAGGAGCTGCCGCGCACCCGCCGCTGCCGCTCGGTTCCACACCGCGGGCGCAGCCCCGCCACGAGACTCTGACAGCCGCGCGGCCCGCGCTGCTCCGGCGCACAGGGACGGACGGACCGCGGCGGCCAGCGCCGGCGAAGGAGGACGCGAGGACCGCGGCCCGGCGCCAAGTGCTGGAGGCGCGCGGGTCCGGCGGCGCGCAGAGGTGAGTGGCTTCGCGCGCCAAGCCGGGGCACCGGCAGCGAGCGTCGCGGTCTCCTCCGCACCTCGGCTGCCGAGGCAGGTCGGGGGTCGCGGGGCTCCCGGAAGGTGGCTCTGCATCGCTGGTGCGGGAGAGTGATCTCCCGGACTGTTGCTAGGCGGCTGGCGGTCCGCGCGCCCCGGGGCGCGGGCGAGGGCAGGGGCGCCCTCAGCGCGGCGGGCAGGAGGCGGGGGGGCTGCGGTGGCTATTCAGGGGCTCCGAGCGGCAGCCATGCAGCGAGAGGAGGCGGGAGGAGGGAAGGAGGGAGGAGGGGAGAGCCAGCGGAGAGCGAGCCAGCGAGCGGGCGCCGCGCCTCCTGGCTGGCACCGTGGCCCGGAGCGAAGTGGCGCGCGGGGCTGGAAGGGAACTTTTGCGGGCGCGTGCGGCCCTAGGCTCGGCGGCGCCTTCGGGCCCTGGCGGGACGGGCCTGTCGGCAGCCACAGGTGGTTTCTGCCAAAAGTTTTACCACACTTCTGCCGGGAAGGCGCGGGAGCAGTTTGGAGAGTGGCGGTTTCCTGAGACTTTGGCACCCACACCTCATACCATCTTATCTTGAAGATTAGGACAGGGGTTGGAAAGTCTGGGATCCTGCATCTCGCGACGCGCCTCGAGGTCTTCGTGCTGGTCCCTGACCGAGGTGGCGTCTTTGCAGCACCTTGAGACCCATGCTGCTGTTCGTTGGGAAGTTGTAGGAAATGGGTGCACGCAACGGTTCCTGTGTGTCTCCGGAAAGCTAAGCCACGGCCAGCCGGGTACCTGTCGCCCGCTCAGGGCAGAGCGGTGTCTCTTCCAAGCGACACGCACAGGAACCGGGCGCGTCTTCCCTCATGGTGTGTGTGTCTCTTGCGTCTTTGAAAGCGAGTCCTCTTTGGCCGCTGTGTTGTTTTGTTACGCGGGCTGCTTCTCTGATTTCTTTAGGAAGAGGGCGGAAGAGGAGCCAAAGAAAAGCGAAGCGGCAACCACTCTCGTTTCCTTTGAATCCAGCCGTGGAGGCTAGTATCCTAGGCGTCGAGGGTCCAGGACCAGGGGAGCCAAGAGTTGGTGGCGTGTGCTGCCTGCCTAGGAAGCCTCGCAGGACCATTCGCTAGGCTAGGGCTGGGTTTCTCAGGTCTCTGGAACAGAAAGAGGGATGAGAGTGGGAAGGGAGGACCCTCAGAATAGGAAGATGTGCCGTGGTCAGCTCTGGGGAGAGAGGCTCCGACAAGTCCAGCGGTTTGGCCCCGTTCCTCACTGGCCAGGTTGATGAATCTAGGGCAGCGAGGTTAGCACCACCCGGGTAGGTCCGTCTTGGGATGAAAGAAATCATTATCCCGGGAGTGGGTCTGATACCCGGGTGTTGCAAGTCCATACAGAACTGCATGAGAGTTGGAAACACTCAGTCCTTCATTCTGGCTGGTCCTGCTCCCACTCCCTGTTCCCCCAACCCCAACAAGTATCTGAGGAGAAAGCATGCCTTTTGCTTTAAAGGAAGTCACAGAATTTTAGAGCTGAAAGAGACCCTAGAAATATTAGGAGCGCTCATTTTACAGATGAGCAGACTTGGGCCCAGGGAAGGAGAGAGACCTGCCACAGTGGTTAGAGGTCCAGGGGAACTAGAAATGACATCATCCTCGCAGGCCAGGGTGGAGAGAGTTCCCTCAGCAAAGCCTTGGAGGGCCTGAGATCAGAAATGCCACCCCCACACTCCAAGCCCATCATGGGCTCATTATCTGGTACTTTCTACATCCATGCTTGCCAGCTAATTTCCTGTCCTCTGCCCTTGACTTGAACAGAATCAGAACTGTCACTGCAGATTTCCAGTCTGACACGATCCTAACTTTTCCTGCTCCCTCCTCACCCCGAATCCCTCAAACTCCTTTTGTAACATAATGTGGCTTGATTAGCCAAGATGAGTTTGCAGCTTGTCTCACTGTGAAGCACCCACTTTCTGTAGGATGCCAGAGCTCTGTTTTCCTGGTAATTAGGTTTTACAGATATTTTTGAAAGAGAGCCCAATTCTGGATCAATTACACTTGGACACAAATGCCGTGCTGTTGTGGATACTAAATGAGAAAGATGAGCAATTATCTGGGGGAGTTGGAATAAATGTTGTTATGAGGATTTGACACAGCTATTAGACGTCAATGAGTGGGTTTGCAGTAAATGTTTTTTACGTTGTATTTTATTGAGCAAACAAAGTGTCTTAATTAAAAAGAACTGCGAGTTGGCCACTTAAATTTTAGTCACTTGTTTCTTACCAGCGTACATGGGTGGGAAGGATTTGAATGATAAACAGAATGATTGTTGAGAGAACTTTTTTTTTCCCTCCCAAACCTAAATACTCTAGCGCAATGCTTGTTCTTCAGTCTATAATGTCATGGTCTGGCCTGCAGAGCCATAGGAAATCAGAATCGGTCTGGATGTGATATATGTCAATCTGTATTAGTCAGAAATGACTTGTAAGTGGGAATATGTTGTAAGTGAGATGCTTTCAAGGGCATGCAGTATCAAGAATTCAAGGCTAATGCAATGTCACTGAGCATAATTCTTCTCTTGTGAACAGATAAGAATCAATGTCCCCAAAGCTATGCTTGGGGTGCCTGTGGAAGAAACCAAAATGGGTACCTTCATGATAATACAGTGTTGTTTTTTGACACGACCTTTTCAATTTCCATTGCATGCTAATCTCATGGGTAGTTCATAGTTCAGCTCTTGTCCCTCTTACAGATGGGGAGACTGAGGCAGAGAGAGGGGAGAATGTTAGTCCTGTAACTTTGCTCACTGCATTCACATACTCTGAGCATGTAACCTGGGGTTTCTGGCCTGACCAGGGTGTAAGAGGCCCCCCGATAATGTGGCAAGCCCCTTGCCCCTCTTCAGCGCTGTAATTACAAAGGGGCATAGAGGTGTGGTGGGGTTATAGTCACAGTTCATAGGGGGGGACTCTCTCACTCTCACGGGGACCTGAAGGACTTTGTTCCCCACCCCCACTGTGGGCGTGCCGTTTCCCTCCCTCTTGCAGCAGGCTGTGGGAACTTGGGCGAGGAGGGACCAGCTGGCTGAGGCTGGGGCGGGGGTGTGGGATCTGTGCCTGTGTCGGGCTGAAGGAGTCTAGGCTATTTATAACCTCTCCTCCCCTCCTGGGAAGAAGAGACTCAAGGGTCTGGAGCCATGCTGGGCGCTGACTTCTCCCCAGGACGGCTGTGCCCACTGGGCAAAAACCTGCTGCCTGGCAGCATGGTGGGTGTTGGAGTGGCTGCTGGGGAGGGGTCTGCAGGGCTGCTCGGAACTTCGGCTGCTCTGGGGGATTTGGGATACAAACATTTCTTAGAGCCAGTGGGTGCACTTTTCCTTGGGCATGGAACCCCCATTTGCACAAAATGAGGCCACACCCCAGAAACCTCACAGGGCAAACCCAAAGTGGGGGTAATTAGCTTTTCTGAAATAATGGCCATAATGATTTTTATGCAGGAGGAGATTCCAAAAGCGACACGTTAGTCGTTAGTTGTGGTTCCCTGTGACTGTGAGCTCTGGCTTTCCTGAGTGGTGCTGGCTGAGGGGGTTCGAGGCCCGCGCCCAGAGCTCTTTCCCCCCTTCCCCACCCCTTCCCCAGACCAGTCCCGGTGGTCCCCCTCACCTCCCACTCTTCAAGCCAACACCAAAACCCTCCTGTGTCCTCAGATGAATAGTACCTGCCGTCCCACCGATCACAGCTTCATTCCTGAGACCGGGCAGGCGTGTTTTCTCCTTGGGTCAGTGGAGGGAGGGATGAGGGTGGGGGCAGAGGAAGCGGGCCAGGCACCGATTAATCCCTTGGAGTGAGTTAATCCACCCTTCAGAACCATGTCAGGCGTTCACAGCAGATTTTCCCAGGAGGCCTGCCTGGGGAAGTGGGTGCTGGGCAGCCCCTGACTGAGGGCGATGCCCCATGAGCCCGGTGCAGCTTTTGGGGTCTGGACTTGTGTCACTCATCTTCACATCCTCCGCGCTTGGCACAAGGCCTGGGCACGGAAAATGTTTGCTGAACGCCCACCAAGGGCTGGGCGCAGTGAAGAGCATGTTGGGAGGGCAAGGGTATACAGTGGGGTGTGGATGAAAAGTGACGGGATTCCATAGGCATTCTGAGAGCCCTGAGTCAAGCTGATTGGCCATCAGAGATGGAGGGAGCACCCGGTCATCGAGTCACCTGAAACAGAGATGCAGTCCTTCTCCATGGGCTGTCACAGCACAACTCAGCCTCAAGGAGCTGGGGACTGAGTTTCCTATAGTAAGGCAGGGGGGCCACTCCTGTGCGCCCCTCCTGTGGGCTCTTCGGGGTCTATGCCCTGCCTGCCTCTCTGACCCCACTCCACTCTCTGTCCTCCAACCACCTGGCTCCTTTTTGTTCCTTGAACACATCAAGTTCACGTGTTTCTCCATGGTTGTCCCTGTCTGCCAGGCCCTTCCCATTGATCCTCCCACAACTGGCTTTCCCTTGTGGTTAGATCTCAGCTGAAACAGCCTGGTAATCTAGTCTTCCTAGCAGCCCGGTCTATCTGGGGTATAGTCTTTAAAAAAATTATTTATTTATTTTGTATATTATTTATTATTATTATTATTGTTATTAATTTTGGCAGGGGGTGGAGGTAATTAGGTTTATTTATTTTTAGAGGAGGTACTGGGGATTGAACCCAGGACCTTGTGCACGCTAAGCATGTGCTCTACCACTTGAGCTATATACCCTCCCTACTCTGGAATATAGTCTTGATTCTCCTTGCATTTATTGTCTGCTTCCCCCACTAGAATGGAAGCTCTGTGAAGGCAGGGAGCTTGTCTGTTTTGCTCCCCATTGTATCCTCAGTGCAGAGCGGTACCTGGCCTGGAGCAGTGGCTGAGGAGGTAGTTGGTGAGCAGATATGCCCATTAGTGCTAGGGGGCGTATGAAGATGAGCCAGTGGGGGATGGGGGAGCCCTGCCCTGGGGGTCTCTTTAGCCTAGAGGTGGAAGTAAAGCTTGTTCTTACATACTCAGATGTGTGGCAGGGAGGGAAGGTGACATTCAAGGGGTGCAGCCCAGGAGGGGCCGTGGTCAAGCAACGTTAGCCCTGATTTAACAAGGGTGGTTGGCGCAGGCAGAGGGGTCTTCCTCCAGATGCTGAGTTAAGAGTTGGGGAGCCCTGGCAGCTGACCCACCTCCAAGGCTGAAGTTCCTCCAGCTTGCTTGGCTGCCATCTTTCCCTCTCTTGCTCTGTTTACTTACTTCTTTGGTGAGCGAGAGTTCCAAGCATAATGCCATCCTTGGAGAGTCAGGAATGTAGTGTTTTTCCGCCAGCTCCGTTCATTTGCAGCCTCCTCGGAACAGCTGTGGACAGCTGGCTGCCAGCGTGGATGCAGGGAGAGCTTCTCTTCAGGGCCAAGGGGTACGCTCAGCCCTGCAGGAATGGGGAATTTCATTTGTGTTTCACACCCTGCTGATTTCCAAACCCCACTGAAATGGTGCCTGTAAAAACAGATTCATGAGGAAATTAAAAAACTATTAGCGTTCAGTGTACTGCTTATTTTCTGATTATAAAAGCAATAAGAGTCATGATAGGAAATTTGGAAAATATGAAAAGGTGTAAAACTAAAACTCCAGACTGCTTACAACACGCCAACTTTGGTGTGTTTCCTTCCAGTCTTTTTTCTGTATCCACTACAACACACACACACACACACACTCACATACAAATATAATTAAGATTAAACATTATTTTCTAAAACTTTAAAAACTCATATCATCTTTTCATAAACAGAAAGATTTCTTTTTCTTAGGAGTCTGGGACATTCCCACTGCGAATCACTGATATTTAGAATAAAATGTATTTTCCAAGTCTCCTCACTGGCTGAGAATATTTCGTTGAGGTTTACCATCTGCAGTTTGAGTTAGGAAAACAGCTCCCCCATCCCGCCCCACCTCCAATACTTTGCGGATGTGCTTCGAAAAGTACTTCTCACTACACACCTCCCTCCATCGTTGTGTTAAGAGCTACTGGTACATGGTGTTGCAAGCTGTCCGTTACTGAACATTCTACCATTTTTACCAATAATGCCATCCTGTTCTTTAGACACATATTTTAATGGATGTGTTGCATTCCTTCAAGGAATGTATCATACTTTGTTTACCACTGTGAATAGCAAAACAAAACCCACTGCCCATTAACTACTCATTCCTTGACCTAAAAATAACAGCAGGAGAACCCCAAGAAATATGAACCTGTATCATTGGATTCGTGTGTTTAGGGCATCGCTGTCTGGGGGAAGCCTTGGCTCCTTCAGGAGCCCGGGGGCTTTGTCGCTGTCATGGCTGTGCCCAGGGCCTAGTAGGATGCCCGGCCCACCGTGGGTGCTGAAGAAGTGTTTTGCTAAGTGAGTGAAATACAGAATCCTTCCTGTGGGAGGTGAGGCCCTGATTAAGCCCACTGATGTCAAGGCCTCTGTTGAGAGTGAGTTCACAGGGGAGGGAGGAGAGTGGAGGGGTGGGGGAGAGCATCACCTCCTGGGAACCAGAGGGCGGGAGGGTGGCCTGGGATGGGAAGCAGCTTTTTGACTTAATATTTTATTTTATTTTATTGAGTTACAGTCAGTTTACAATGTTGTGTCAATTTCCAGTGTAGAGCACAATTTTTCAGTCATACATGAACATACATATATTCATTGTCACATTCTTTTTCACCGTGAGCTACCACAAGATCTTGTATATATTTCCCTGTGCTATACAGTATAATCTTGTTTATCTGTTCTACATATGCCTGTTGGTATCTACAAATTTCGAACTCCCAGTCTGTCCCTTCCCACCCCCCTCCCCCCTGGCAACCACAAGTTTGTATTCTATCTCTATGAGTCTGTTTCTGTTTTGTATTTATGTTCATTTGTCTTTTCCTTTTCTTTCTTTCTTTCTTTTTTTTTTAGAGTCCATATATGAGCAATCTCATATAGTGTTTTTCTTTGTCTTTCTGGCTTACTTCACTTAGAATGACATTCTCCAGGAGCATCCATGTTGCTGCAAATGGCACTATGTTGTCATTTTTATGGCTGAATTGTATTCCATTGTATAAATATACCATTTCTTCTTTATCCAGTCACCTGTTGATGGACATTTAGGCCGTTTCCATGTCTTGGCTATTGCAAATAGTGCTGCTATGAACATTGGGGTGTAGCTGTCTTTTTGAAGTAGGGTTCCTTCTGGATATATGTCCAGGAGCGGGATTCCTGGGTCATATGGTAAGTCTATTCCTAATCTTTTGAGGAACCTCCATACTGTTTTCCACAGTGGCTGTACCAAACTGCATTCCCACCAGCAGTGTAGGAGGGTTCCCTTTTCTCCACAGCCTCTCCAGCATTTGTCAGTTGTGGACTTTTGAATGACGGCCATTCTGACTGGTGTGAGGTGATACCTCATGGTAGTTTTGATTTGCATTTCTCTGATAATTAGTGATATTGAGCATTTTTTCATGTGCCAATTTACCATTTGTATTTGACTTAATAGTTTTGATGGATTTTTGAAGGCAGTAAAGTTTAGGTGGAGCCTTGCTATAAGGGGCTAGAGGCACTTAACTCTGTGAGACAGGAAGTCGAGGGCACCCAGGTAGGAGGCATGGGCCACGTGGAGCCTCAGGGTCAAGAGAAAGGGGACATGTCTGCCAGCCTGGCATGTGGGGTGCAGCCCAGCCAGGGAGTGGCTAGAGTTGGGGACCCTGCAGACTGGCAGCTCTTCAGGAGCCCAGAACCTACTCCCAGGGAAAGCTGGGTCCCTGGGGACCACGGGGCCCCCAACCCTGCCTTCAGGCAGGTGTTGTCCCCATACTGCAGAGGAGGAAACTGAGGCCTGGAGAAGTTAAGGGGTGGTGAGGAGTGTGGGTCTGGAGCTGCTCAGACCTGAATTCTGACTTGGCCACTTTCCAGTGGTTACCCTCGGCCCGGTCCTCACCCTCCCTAAGCTGTAGTTTGCTTATCCAGAAAGCAGTGATATCCAGCTTCACTGGGTGGTTGGGACAATGGGATGAGAAGATGCACACAGACCACTTGGCACAGCTCCTGACAAAGATGAGGGCTCCCCACAGGGAAGCCACTATTAGCCATGTGTTTTGTGAATTTCTGTTTCTAACCTGAAGGGAGAGGAGAGAGAAGACCAAGGATTCATGTCAAAGGTCGTTCACAACTTTCTTTCCTTCCACCTCCTCCTTCCCAAGCCACCACCTGACTTCAGGGGATGGAAATCCTACAAGGAAGATGAGCTCTGGGAAGCCAGTGCCCACGTGTAGGTGGAGTTAATGTCCCTTGAGGGGCGGCAGGATTCCTTTTCTTCCCTCCCTTCTGCAGAAGGGGAGACACATGTCTGATGCTCACCCTGAGGCTTCGGAGCCTCAGTGTCGCTGTTGCTGTCGCTGTCGCTGTCAGGGGCACCATGTCTACTAAGGCATGCCTGGCACGGTTGGCCTTGAGAAGAGAGAATGGCTGCACAGAGGATGAGACTGGGGACAGGTCATTTTTCCTGATTGGGAGCTGAATGGATAAACGGCTTATGACCTGGAGCAGCACAGCCTAGCGGAGATACACTGTGAGTCATCCTGGTAATTAAAAATTTTCCAGCAGTCACATTTTTAAGAAGTAAAAAGAAATGGGTAAAGTGAATTTTAGTAAGGTGTTTTGTTTAACCCAGTATATCCAAAATATTATCATTTCAACGTGTGACACTAGTCACATTTCCAGAGCTCTGTAGTCTCCTGGGGACGGTGCGGTGAGCCTGGGACACAGGTTGGGAGGGCCAGTCTTGGGGAGGCTGGTGCTACCTGGGGCCCTCTGTGTGGTGAGGGGAGGCAGCGGGGCCTCTGGCAGGGAACGTGTCAAAAGCAAGCAAACGAGGGAAGAAGTGAAGGGTTGTGAGACCTCCCCTGTTGTCTGGGCCCACGGTGGGCGAATTGTGTATTCCTGAGGGGGAGCGGGTCCACTATAGGCCTGTTTCCTCATCTGCAAAAATGAGGTTGTGCCATGTAAGAACCCTTCTGGCTCTGGTGTTCACTAATCCCTGTGAGAAAGACACGGAAAGCAAACTTAGCCACTTCCTAAATTTGAAGTGGGTAGAGGTGGGGCTTAGAGAGAAAGTTCTGGCAAAAGAGAAAACTGTGGGGCCCCACGTTTTAAAGCATCTCGTTAGAAAGTTCTGTCTGGACAGTTTAGGGAGACGTATGTGTCTCTCTAAGTGTCTCCAAGGATGGACAATATCAGTCACTGCCGTTAAGCTGCATTTATTTAAAAGTATGTTTTGGGGGCGGTGGGGAGATATGTGTTAACTATTATTTTTAAAAAATGACATGTTTTCATTGTTTTTAAATCCTGAGGCTGCCTCTTGTTCCCGGTCATCCCAGATGGCTGTGAATGACAACCATGAAAGAGGGGAGCGGCCCTGCAGGAAATATTAGAGCAAAAAAGGAAATATTTCAGCCCCGTCATAAATGGGCGCTTGGCCTGTCCAGAGAGGATGTGGGAAGAGAGAGGAAAAAAGCAGCAGGTGTGTTTGGAGGGAAGGGCGTGTCCGCAAATGTATTTTAAGCTCCTGAAGTCAGAGGCCCTGGTCTCATCACACTGGGGAGGAGGAATTTGAGGTTTTTATCTCCCTGCCACAGGCTTCTGTGGGGGGAAGGAAACGCTTTCTCCTTTTTAAGGAGTGTCTCTTCGTTTTAAATTAGGTTGTCACTAAGTAACTAGCTGCATCTACCTGAGGATTCCCCATTCCCGCACAGGAAAGCGCTGCGTGCTGTAAAGAGCTGATCCAAACACTTGCAGTCAGCGATGAGGAAACTGAGGGTCAGAGAGGCCCCACCACTCTCTGAGGTACCCCAGAAAGCCCCTGCCTGCGCCGACACGGCTGCCACGTGTCCTTTTGACCACACAAGTTTGCCTCCTTGGTTTTTGTCTTTTCCACAGTTAACAGATGACTCAGCCAGGCTGCCTTGAACCATTTTTAAATGAGGACTTCTCTTTTATGTTTTCCTAAACTAGATTTTTTTTTATTACTTTTCTATGCATTGTTTGCTTTGAATTTCTAATTTAATTTTTTCTAATAGGTCAATACGTGGTTTAAAATTCCAAAGGTACAAAAGGGTTATTCAAAGTGAAATGTCTTTCTTTTACCCCATCTCCCTGTTCCCCTCTCCCTAGGCAACCGTGGCCGCTGGGATCTTCAGTTTAAATATGTTTTATGCACAGACTGGGAAATATGTAGATGTGTGTGTATGTGTACATTCATGTGCATGCATACTTCTAAATTTTTTTTACCCACATGGAAGCACATGATACACATTATTATTTCACTTTACATTTGCTACTGAACAGTAAGTCTTGACTGTAAAGAATGTCTTTGATCTTTTTGCTTGTTTGTTTTGAAGGCATAAATTCCATTATATGGCTATACTTTGACTTATTTAGCCAGGCCCTCATGGATGCATATTTTGTTTGCTTCAAGTCTTTCGTTTATCCAATTTTCCTGTTTTTAACCCAATGATTTCTTTTTTATGAAAGCAATCTTGAGTTTTCTGAATACAGGCCAACTGATAGCATTCTAAGCTTGTTGATGTATTGTTCACGAGATGCTTCAAAGAATAAAATTGCTTCCTTGTTTAAGGATGAAGAACAGAATAAGCGACCTTTGGCATTGAACTTCCTGGGAAACAAATCATGTGGTCGACATTCACTGGTTAAGTCAATGTTTCCTGAGTTCCTACTGTGCGCTGTGCCCCGGGCCCGGGGCAGGCAGTGCATGGGGGTAAGGGTGAGGAAGCAAAGAAGAAGGAGGTTTGCAGGAGGGCCCTCCCGTTCTGGGCCTGGAGTCAGGGGCGAGGGGTGCCTTTGATGGGGGAAGACAACAGTTAAAGCAATGCTGGGGGCAGCCTTGATGAAGGAAAATAAAAGTCACAGAGGGAACGTTGGCCCTGTGACTGGGGGTGGGATGCGGGATGCCAGGCTGGGGTGCTGGGCTGATTGGCTGCATATGAGCAGCGAGGTTTCTGCCTGTAGGTCATGGCACAACGTCCTTGGTCCCTTTCATCTGCATTTCTTGGTCCCTGCCCATCTGCAGGGTCCTCTGAAGGGCAAGGTCTGGGACCTCGGCTCAGCCAGGCAGACTCTGTGTGTCCTTGGTGTGCTCCTGACCTTGAGGGGCTTTGAAACCCCTCTTTTTCCCAGGAAAACAAAGTTGCCTTCAGTCTCGAAAGCAAGGCTCTCCCTCAGGCCAATTCCTTCTCAGTAAATGGGCGGCGATGGCAGAGCAGCCCCATGGACAGAGGGAACTGGGGTCAGCGGGGAGAAATCAACCCCCCTGTGCTGAAGGAGGCACCCTCGACCCCCCTGAACTGGAGCTCCCTGGGCTATCCCTGTGTGTATGCGGCTCCAAGTTCCCTTCCTGGATGGAGGGGCACCTGCTTCCCAGGAATCCTGGCCCTCGGCCTGGCAGCCTGCCCTCTTCGGGACTCAGAATGATTTCTGGTAGCATCCCACAGCCTGAGTGTGGACCTTTATCAGCAGGGCTGAAGGCAACGGACCGAAGTTGCTGAAGAGTTCCAGATTAGCCCTAGAAACTGCCGGTCACAAAGCAGTTTGGCTTGTGTGTGTTGAGGGGAAGAAGCTAGCATCCCGCCGAGAGCACGAGGCGCATCGGAGCTCCCCCTGTATCTTCAGCCTGGGCTGAGTTCCGTGGGGCTTCAGAAGAAGCCCAAGACATTGTCTTGGCCTCAAGGATGTGAAAATCTGGCTGGGAAAATGATGATATGTATATAAGGCTAACACAAGCCTTACGCTGGAGAACTAAATGATACAGGATATCTTGTCAGAGCTGTAAAACTTCAAGGTAAAGAGAGGTGTGTGCCCAGATGGAGACTTGAGATGAACCTCAGAAAGGCAGCATGGGAGGAGGATGGGCACTGACATCAATTTAGCAACTGCTCCATAGCTGGCACCCGTGCAATATGCCCATCAGATCGCACAACCACTTTCAATTAGACATTATTATTCCCATTTAACAGAGCTCAGGGTTTCAGAGCCCACATTCTGTCCACTGCACCTACACTGACTGTCAGATTCCTGGAGATTATCCAGGGAGGGAGGAACAGCCTGTGCAAAGGAACAGTGGTGGGACCACCGTTCCCCGAGTCACTCTCCGCCAAGAAGTCTCTCCTCAGCAGAAAGGCATGTGTAAGGAACAGGTGGAAAAACATTTGGTTGAGGGGGTCAGGCTTGGAGGATTAATTGCAGTAAATCTTGACTCCTGGGTTCTTTACCCCTCTGTCCAGTTCACTTCTGATTTTTACCTGGTGTTATCTCAATTCTGGCATACGTCAGGTGATGCCATAATGTCGATTTTTGCATTAAACAATAGGCATTTAGGAAGAGATAATCCACTTTGATCCAAGTATTAAAAACCATGTATTTCTGTCCAGAACCAAACTGGGATGATTTTTGTCCATTGAGCAATATTTCTTTCTTATAACACTTTGGGAAATTGTTTTTTTGGAGCCATTTTAGGCACTGTTGTAAAAATGCAACTGCTAGCACAAAGGAATATCAGGTCACTGGAATCAGGTGTTAAGACACCCCAGAGATATGTGTTTATCCATGTTTTCAAATCCTATAGATGGATGGTTCTATATGTCACTTCTGTGAGAACCACATGACTTGCTAATGATCTTGTGGCTCATGGTCAAGGATGAAAATTCCTCTTTCATTATACTCTCTCTTTGTGCTGCGGGCCATGTAGTATATGTTGTTAGGAGTGGTGAATGGACAGGAAGAGAGGAAAGGATGTGAGGGCTAGTAAATCCTGTGTGGTGGTTAAGGACCACTTTCCAAGGCCCAAGTTTGCGTAACTGTCCTCCAGTAGACTCCTTCTCCTTCTTTCCTTTTTAATGGAGGTAGTGGGGATTGAGCCCAGGACCTCCTGCATGCTAGGCTTGAGCTCTGCCACTGAGCTATACCCACCCCCCTTTCCAGTGGATTCTATCCATCTTTGTAATCCCAGGGTTTCTCTGTCTTAGTACTAACTTACAAATAAGTACAAACCATTGGAACAAAAAAAAACCCAGCACTCCTCTTGTTTTCCCGACTGCCTTTAGCGTTGGGAATTAATGAAGTGTTAGTAGATCCGAATCCCACCTGATGGGTTCGTGTCCATCTTAGGTTTCTTGCCTTGACTCTTGGAGAATATATAGGAAGGTCCCTGAGGGAAGGAAAATGCTTCCTGTTTCTGGTTTAGCTTTGATGTTAGATGTGCTTGTGCCCATTTTGAAAATCATCTCCTAAGTCAGATTTCAGTTAGATTCTAGGAACTCAGAAATCCATGCTCACACAGCTGGGTGGTACCCATGAGAAGCAGAGGGAAAGGTCCCAGCCGCTGTCCTTGCCAGCATGGGGCTACCGACGAGTGTGTGCTCCTTGCCTTTGTCTCCCTGGAACCCCGAGATGTTTTCCTAAGACGCTTTGTGACCGGGGTGGGGCTGGAGAGAAAGGTTGTGAAAGTGAGTTATTTGATAAAATAATATTTCTGCTTACATTATAGAAAACCAAATTGCACTATGTTTTATCTCCATTGCTTTGCCAGAAATTCCTCATGACAGATTCTGATGCACCAGATCGAGCCACCTGGCTGACTGTCCCCTATTTGCAGAAGTCACTAAAAGCCATTGTTTAACTAGAGGTTTTTCTGTTGCTTCCTTACAATTTTCAAGACCCTGCCTTTGTGCAGATCTGACTCTTCAATGTTCTATTTTGGGAATTTGTGACCTCTTCTCAGATTCTGGGCTTCAGTTCTCTAGTTTTCTGCTCTTTGCTCAGGACTGGTTTTTTTTTTTTTTAGCTTGAAAAAAATGGTGCTTTTTATTTTTATTTTTTTTTAACATTTTTTATTGATTTATAATCATTTTACAATGTTGTGTCAAATTCCAGTGTTCAGTACAATTTTTCAGTCATTCATGGACATATACACACTCATTGTCACATTTTTTTCTCTGTGATTTATCATAACATTTTGTGTATATTTCCCTGTGCTATACAGTGTAATCTTGTTTATCTATTCTACAATTTTGAAATCCCAGTCTATCCCTTCCCACCCTCTACCCCCCTGGTAACCACAAGTCTGTATTCTCTGTCCATGAGTCTTTAGATTCCACATATGAGTGATCTCATATGGTATTTTTCTTTCTCTTTCTGGCTTACTTCACTTAGAATGACATTCTCTAGGAGCATCCATGTTGCTGCAAATGGCGTTATGTTGTCAGTTTTTATGGCTGAGTAGTATTCCATTGTATAAATATACCACCTCTTCTTTATCCAGTCACCTGTTGATGGACATTTAGGCTGTTTCCATGTCTTGGCTATTGTAAATAGTGCTGCTATGAACATTGGAGTGCAGGTGTCATCGTGAAGTAGATTTCCTTCTGAATACAAGCCCAGGAGTGGGATTCCTGGGTCATATGGTAAGTCTATTCCTAGTCTTTTGAGGCATCTCCACACTGTTTTCCATAGTGGCTGCACCAAACTGCATTCCCACCAGCAGTGTAGGAGGGTTCCCCTTTCTCCACAGCCTCTCCAGCATTTGTCATTTTTGGATTTTTGAATGACGGCCATTCTGACTGGTGTGAGGTGATACCTCATTGTAGTTTTGATTTGCATTTCTCTGATAATTAGTGATATTGAGCATTTTTCCATGTGCTTTTTGATCATTTGTATGTCTTCTTTGGAGAATTGCTTGTTTAGGTCTTCTGCTCATTTTTGGATTGGGTTGTTTACTTTTTTCTTATTGAGTCGTATGAGCTGGTTATATATTTTGGAGATCAAGCTTTTGTCGGTTTCACTTGCAAAAATTTTCTCCCATTACGTAGGTTTTCTTCTTGTTTTATTTCTGGTTTCCTTTGCTCTGCAGAAGCTTGTAAGTTTCATTAGGTCCCATTTGTTTATTCTTGCTTTTATTTCTTCTAGGAGAAAATTTTTGAAATGTATGTCAGATAATGTTTTGCCTATGTTTTCCTCTAGGACTGGTTATTATGTAGATCTTGAGTCCGGATCTGAGGTAATCTCACCACAAAAGGACACATCTTTGTACCAGGACTCTGCCCAGCCACTGGGTACCTGAGTGACCTAGTTCCTCTTCCTGCTTGCCTCATGGGTAAACTAACATTTTCACCACTGCAAATTGTTACATTCGCTGGGAAAGTAGCCATTTGCCAGAGTGGCAAAACATTTCAATAGAACATACACACACTTTCTCTTCCTCCTCCCTCCCTCTCCCTCTCTCCTTCCCTTCTTAAATGACATCATGGATGGAAAGCACCCAGCAGAGTGGCTGTCACAGAGCCCAGAACTCAATAAATATTATTGATTACTACTAATATTATAATGATCACGTTCAAAAGGAAACTGTAACCCCCAGTTCCTTTGTGGTCATGCTTGAGAGTCAGAAAGCTCTCTTAGCCTGGTGACCCATTCTGTTGTTTTTTTATGCTCCATCCTTCATACACACACAGCACATTAAGAGTCTGTTCATTCTTGGGATGTGTGCGAAATTCCAATTCCTGTCAGGAGAATTTATGTGTGGTTTTAGAGGGGATAATCGACCAGTTACTATGTGCGCACTGATTTTATACACATACGCGTTGCCGTTTACAGCACACATTATAACATCTTCAGTCTCTGCCAAGAATGTGTATTTCTTAGCCCTGTGTATTTGCATATTATGGGTTCATAATTTTAAAGAGCTGTTAAGATCTCTACAGAAAAATGTAGTCACTGTACTCTGATGTTCTAAATCTCAATGTAGTAGTAAGAACCTGGCTAATTTTTGCCCCTGCTAATGTACCAGCCCTATAATTTTCACACACACACACACATACATACACGCTTCTCTGACTTTACTTCTAAGCAAGGATTTAATAGCTGGGAGCTGAGTTAACGCTGCCTATTCCCTAGACTTCATCACCTTTCCAAAATATATCGCACACATGGTACAATGTCCTATGGTCTTATTACTGATGATTAAAAAGAAGAGATTTGTTAAAATAAATGAGCCCGCTGCATCTGATCTTTCCCTGGTTTGGGTCCCTCACTTCCCACTCCTCACCACACCCTGCAGCTTTAGTCATTTGCCTGCCACGCCTCTGGCTTAGCTGCGCTCCCTGACAGGGCAGAGAGCTCTTCACAAATTGCCCTTTCAAGCTAACATCACCAGAAAATCCAGCCATCCACACCCCACCCTCCTCCAATCAGTCATTAAAGAGCCTGCCATTGGAAGTGCTTGATTGGACCAAACGAAACAGAGCAGAGGAGGAAAAGAATCTTAGACATTTTTAAGGTCTCGCGGGTACCAGTTACCTGAATTCTAAAGACAGTTACGTGGAGATTTCAGGAAAAAAAAGGATGCCAAGTTGAAGCCTAGTCTATTCCATTTCAGTGCAGGGAGAATTAAATAGCTGAGCTGTAGAAGTCTTTATTTTATAAAAATATTTTTACTTGAAGTACAGTTTACAATGTTGTGTCAGTTTCTGGTGTATAGCATGATGTTTCAGTCATACATATACATACACATATTGGTTTCCATATTCTTTTTCATTATAGGTCACTGTAAAATATTGAAAATAGTTCCCTGTGCTATACAGTAGAAACTTGTTGTTAATCTGTTTTATAGATAGTAGTTAGTATCTGCAAATATCGAACTCCCGGTTTATCCCTTCCCATCCCTTTCCACCCCTCTGCCTCCTCCCCTGTAGAAGTCTTTAGATGAGTTGGTTGCAATGGAAATGCTGCAAAAATCCACCGTCGTGCGGCCAACCTGGGCATCGCTGGGCTGAGGAGCCAGCCAAGGCTGGGAAGGGGTCCAGTGGCTTTCTTCATTGTGTGGTCTGCTTTGCTCTTTTGATGTTCAGTCAGAAAGCAAACGCTGCCCTGAAGACTGGAAGCTATGCCCTTTGGGGTATCAGGGAGGGTTTCGGCTTCCAGGAGGCAGAGGAACACCACTTTCCAGCTGCTGTCTTGGACTCAGACGCTGAGGTTGCTGACCTCTGGGGGCTCATGATCACCTTACTGTCTCTTGATACTTGCCCCTTGTGGCTTATTTGCACTTAGGAATATTTGCTTTAGTCCTGTGTGTGTGTGTGTGTGTGTGTGTGTGTGTGTGTGTGTTCATCTCGAAAGTGTCCTGATCAAAACTTCTTTTAGTTTTGATTCAGAGCTTAATTGCAGAAGAATCAAAGGAAAATTTTACATTTAAAGAGTTCTCTTTATAAAACCTTTTAAACAGCTTTACTGAGGTATAATTTATAAGCCATAGAATTCACTTTGTTTTAGGCTTACAATTCAATGATTGATTCGTGACAATGTGTATATGTATAGATGTATATGTGTATGTCAGGGAAAGGGGAGTGTTAATGAGTGTCTTCCTCTCCCAGAAGGGGAGGAAAAGGGAAGGACGCTTTTTGGTTCCTGCAGCCCAAGCAGGTGCACTTTCTCCCTTCACTTTCCCTGCAGAAGGAGCCATGTGGGCAGGAAGTATGGGGGGCAGAGCAGGCCCACGGGGCTGGGGGACACACTCTGGGACAGGCCCCTCCAGATTCCTCCCAGCTCCCGCCCTGGCAGGTGGGGTTTTTTAGCACTTGGCCAACAACTGCTCCTCCCTGGTCGTTAACAGTTCACAAATGCCAAGGTATTGTCACATCAAAATCGTATTCATTAGCAATTTGGCTAAAACCATTTCCTGTTCTCACTCACAGGCTGTGCTGCAGTGGATTTCTGAGGTCATCCAGGCCAGTTCCCCTATATACACACAAGGAATAATGTCCCTGGGGCTGAAGTTAAGTGGTCCAGGGCCAGTCATCAGCCAGTGGTAGAGCTGGGGCCAGATCCTGGTCTCCTGACTGTCTAGGATGGTGGCATGGCCTTCTCACTGTGTTGCCCTGTTGGAATGGCCTCGCGTGGGCATGGGGAAGTGGGCAGGAAGGCAATGTGGAGGTGACCAAAGACCTGTTTATCTCCTCACAGGCATCTTGGGTACCAGCTCCCAAGCCCTGCTCCAGAGCTGTCTTTTGCTGCTTTGAAGCACGGTAAGGATGCTACCCTGTCCCAGTCTGATTTTTAAGCACTTCTCATTATCTCGCAACCCTGAAAAGAGCAGAGGTCAAGTGGAGAACCCCCTCGCTTAGACTTTTTTTCCAGGAGCAGCAGTCCTTTGTTTATACCTGACAAGTCCAAGCAAGAAATTAGGCCAGAGAAACAGCCATGCTTGTACTTGGACTTCTGTGTAGAAAACACTGTTTTAAATCCTGGTTGCATTTTGTTGTGGGGGAGGTGTGTGTGTTAAAAGAAAGTTTTGAAAAAAACTCTGTTTTGGGGTTAAAAAAGAGCATTTCCTCTTGAAAAATTCAAAGCTGTGAAAAAAAAAGTTAGTGAAGAAACCAGTTGTATGTAGATGGTAGTTACTAGAGACCCAACGTGTGGTGGGAAGGGAAGATCTTACGCTTTGAAAGGTGAACAGTCCTTCCCTCTGATTCAAGGCACCGTCACAGGGAGTTCGCCCTGCTGGGATGCTTGCTTCGAAGGCTTTTCCTTTCAGCCTTTGCCAGCTGGTGTGGAGCCGAAAGCCAACTAATGGGGCAGAAAGCCAAGCTTTCCCTTGTGCTGAGAGCCCGAGGGGGAGAAGTAGGTAGACAGCGGATCGGAACAGAGGAGCAGAGTCGTGACAGTCAAACAGTGGCAGTTACAGCTGGACGGTTGAATGCTTGAGCCTGTAGGAACTACACGATCCGAGAAGACAGCAGTGTCGCAGAACGGCGATTGTGTCTCTGAGGTCCCTGGACCAGCAACACCAGCATCTCCTGGGAACTTGTGGGAAATGCCAGTCATCAGGCCTCCCCATGGAGACCACCTGAATCAGAAATTCGAGGGACAAGTCCAGTGATCTGTAGTTTAACAAGCCTTCCTGGGACTTTCTGATGAACTCCCAAGTTTGAGAACCACAGCTGTAGAGAGAAGAGGGTTATGTAGATAGGTTCATTTGTATCACTTTTTTTGAATTCCACACATAAGCAATATCACGTGATATTTGCCTTTCTCTGGCTTACTTCACTTAGTACAAAACAGAAAGAGAAACAAACATGGTTACCAATGGGGAAGGGGGGAGAGGGATAAATTAGGAGTTTGGGATTAGCAGATACAAACTACTATATATAAGATAAACAACAAGGTCCTACTGTAGAGCACAGGGAGCTACATTCAATATCTCATAATAACCTATAATGAAAAAGAAAATATGTGTATATTTAACTGAATCACTATGCTGTACACTAGAAACTAATACAACATTGTAAATCAACTGTACTTCAATTGAAAAAAAAAGAATGAGGGTTATGTTAAGCCGTTTTCCACGGACAGCAGCTGAGAGAGTACTGATTCTGTATTGTTTTGTGAATACTGTAATTTGTTGTCATATCTGGTTAACTTAATAAAGAATTTTATTACCCTCTAGAATATATAGTTGAGTGAATTGCATATCAAAAATCCAATGAATTGGACATTATACTTTGCCTTATAACGTGTTAAGCCTAAAATATTTCCATGCATTTCTAATAAAATTTTATTACAGGTGCTTCAGAAAAGAGAAAACCAAAAATCCAATGAACTTCACTCAGAAAGAACATAAACCAAATCTTGAGAGTCAGAACGACTGCCTCTAATCCCTGACTCTGCCACTTACCAGCCACGGGAAGTTGATCATGTTCCTTAAGATTTCTGAGCCTCTTTTTTCTTGTTGAGTCACGAAAAAAGTCAGGGTAAAAATGACTAACTTTATGGAGTTCTTGAGAGTAAAGGAGGCTGAGGGACACCACCTAGGTGGAGCTTAGCTCGGGGCCCCTGCCACACAGAGGCCTCCCCTCCCCTGGGTGGCATAGATTGAGGGCACTGCCATCACGCGCTGCTTCTCTGGAATGAGGACCAGCCTCGGGAGGGATGTGGTGACCCAGTCCACTCCCTTCATTTTATAGATGAGGACATGGGCTCTTGGAGATTTTAAGCCACGTGGCTGGTTATTAGCAGAAAGAGGGCAGGCGCCCCCGTCCACTGCAGCCCAGCTCTGTGACTTTCCTGCCCAGGCCATTTGTCCTCACGCGTTGACCCTGTAGCACATGAAGGCAAATGCGAGGGCCAGAGAAAGGGTCCCTTGTCGGCTGCAGAGGTCTCTGGGCCGAGGAGAAGGAGCGGGTGACTGCCAGCTCTCACGGGGGTTGTCCCTCTTGCTTGCCTCTCAGTGCCTGGGTTTCCAGGCCGGGAGACCGCAGCAGGGATGGCAGAGCCATGGGCCTCCACACCTTGACCTTGGAGATGGAGTGCAGGTTTCATTCTGTCCCTGAAGAAGTAGGGGCTCAGGACAGCCAGGCCCTGGGGTGGGCTTGGAACTTACTCTGACTGTGAAGCTGTTGGAAGGTTTTAAGCAGGTGTGACTAAGGTTTTCAGTCTGCTGTGATTACAGTTTTAAAACGACCCCCGGCAGTTTTTACACATTGGCCCCAAGTGTTACCTCCCGGCCTGTGACTGGGCACGATAGTGGGAGGGGCTTTTACTTTGCATTTTGTTTATTACTCTTTGTTACTCTTTGAAGTTTTTTGACCATGTCTTACTTTCACTGTGTGTATATGCATTAAAAAACTAATTCAAAAATGAAGCTCTTTTCTAGACTAAGGGAAAATAAATTCTGTGGAGAATATGTAGTGCTTTGGAAAAAAAAGATTGAAATAAATTGCTTAGCAAAAAAAAAAAAAAAAGACACCCTTTTTTGGTATGATTCCATTTGGACCAAAAAAAGTATCCATGTGTAGACAAAGTCTGGAATAATGAATATTAAAATGTCATTAAGACGAAAGTTTTCTTGTTTTAGCCTGTATTTTCTAATTGTTCTAGTATGAACATGTATTACTTTTATAGTTAGAAAAATGATTGATTTTAATGAAACCAGAAAAGAGTTAGTCTTTGGTCAACCCAGAGGACTTCCCTTTAACAAGCGTCCCCAGCGCAGCCTTGTCCCTTCCTGTGGATGTCCATAGTTTCATCTGACATCAGTGATGGGGTCTTTAAATATACCAGCAGTGTTTTTCTGTTGGAAATCTGACTCCAGCTCAGTAAGAACAGAGCGTCTCCCGATGTGGTAAAGGGATTCTAGAGAAACCAACATAACAGAGAATTCGGAGAGCATTCGTTCATTCATTTAATGATTCATTCAGAAATATGTATCAAGTGCCTTCTGTGTGTCAGGCCCCGTGCTGGGCTTGGCAGAATCGGTTGTGCATTAAGGAGCGCGGTTGCTTGCGTTCCCCTGAGCGCTCTCCTTTTCTGTATTGAGCTGGTTCTTTGTTTTTTATCAGGAGAGAGTCTTCCTGCATGTGAATGCAGCTCCGTCAGGCCTCTTCAGGCTGGAGTTCGGATCTGGGGTGGTCTGGGCGACAGTGAGGCTGTGAGGCCACTGGGGGAATACGGGGAATACCTGGGGGCAGTCCTGACATCACTACCATTTATCGATGTTTTCCCCGTGCTAAGTGCTCACGCGTATTTTCAATCTTTACACCAACACTTGAGGTGCAAGAAAATCAAGCGCCAGTGAGGTAAAGGGCCTGGCTTAGGATCACACAGCCAGGAAGCTGCATGATCAGGATTTGAATCCACATCTTCCCATCTTTCTCTGAGTCCCACTGTTACCACCCTGCTCCCCTACGACCTAATCTAGAGAGGATACAGGCCCTCAGGTGTTCACAGGGTCAACAGGCAGGCCTACCACACACACACACAGATACAGGGCACTGAACATCACTCTGTGAATATGCAAATGAAAAGATGCGGCTTTGATGCATGCAAAGTTAACCTGCTGCTTCCAGCCTAAAGCTTCCACATTAATTCAGACTGCAGGGCAATTATTTAGAAAGTGGATGACTCAGACAGGGTTGGGCTGAAATGTAACTTGGTCCAAATAAAGACAGGAGGCAGGGGGAGGCCAAAAGAATCCTGTAAACAAGATGAGGGGTTGCTGCCTTTGAACTCTTAGGGAACATCGTTTTAAAGTACTGACACACACGTCGAACAATCCTTTTGTCCCTGCTTGTTCTAGATCAGTTATACCAGTTGCTTCCATGTGAAATGGGCTAAGTTGTCCAAATGTCTCCCTCTTCCAGCTCCAACTTCTAAGATATTAGTATTTGTTAGTCTAAATGAAATAAGATATTTTTAAGTCAGTTTGCTAAAGCCAGCTTCTCTCAAGGATTTCCCAGTATAGAAAAACAAAGTAATACGAGCACTGCCATATTCTACAGACACTTAAAAAAAGTCAGTTACTGAGCAACAGTTTATTTGTTCTTTCTGTATCTCGACACACTGCTGTGTGCTGTAGGAAAGTCTATGTGACAATATAAGACACAGTATCTGACCTTAAAGGAACATATTCCCTCAGTGGGAAGAAGACATGAATATCCATTGAAATAAGATGAAGAAAATACAGGATAGATTCAGAATTTGGTGGCAGACTGTTTGGTATCATAGATGTTCAGGGGAACAGGAGGAGGGTGGGATAATGAGGGCCGCTTTGTGGTGGAGGTGAGTTGTAAAGTGTGGCTGGGGTTTTTATTGGAAGGAGGAAACAGTCTTATAAAATAAACCTGCAAAACTAATTAGACCAGTATTTAGGGTGAAAACCATGCTTCCTTTCTCTCCCTGCCGATTGGTATCATTTGTGATGTTACACTGTCAGCTGGTTTGCCACATCTGACCAAGTTCCCTGCCCACTTGTATCCAGGATACAGGGGCCCAGGTCCGTGTCCTCATCTTGCTACTCCTCCCTCTCCGGCCCATCTCACTGCTTGTTTCTCTGGCTTGAGGGAGGATAGAGGCAGAAGGTCAGACCCATCTGTTTAGCAATTAACTTAAGTTCAGGGAAGAGATTCACCAGAGGAGGCAGCTGGCTATAAGTGATGCTACAGTGAGCCTGGGAGTTACCTGTGAATTTCAGATGACCAAGTTTTCTATAACCTCCATTACAACTGCCTACTAAATAGAAATAAAACCCCATTCATTTTGAGGATCTGTTAAAATGAAGGCTGGCTTGGTGAGTGGCTGCAGTACATTTCATACCAGCCTCCTCTCTAACCCAAGCAATGGGGCTTCCCAGAATGCTGTTTGGTACGCCTTATCTTTCTACCAAAAGACCTCCAGTGAGTCCAGACTTCTGACTTCCAAATCCACTCTTGACCAGGCTCTCCTGTCTCACTGTGTGTCTTTGCACACCCTGACCCCAGCTACTCTACTGTGCTTGACATGACAGGGCACTTTATGCCCCCTCCTGGTTTTGCTCATTATAGCCCTTCAACCTGGAATGTTCTTTATTTCTCCTCTTTAAAATTCAACTCATCTTTTAAAATTTACCATATGTGTCTCCTACTCCAAGAAGTCTCCCTGGATTGTCCCATGGGACCTAATTGCTCCCACTGCACTATGAGCTGAGGAAGAAGAAAGAGAATGGAGAAGCTGCATGCTGGGCACCCAGGAGGGCTTGGAAGATTTGACACGGAGAGGCTCCAGAGAGGTGTAGGGGATTTGGGGGGGAGAGAAAGGGCACCTTGAGAAATGTTTCTGTGGGTTATCATTTGGTGTCCGATATTATTCTTTGAGATGAAGCCAGACAAAACTGGAATCTCTGTTCAGTTACTGTAGGTTGCTAGACTCTGCATCTGCAGTCCCCATAGAGACTGGGTGATGTGGGACCTCTGGATTTATTCAGGTTACCAGTTGCATTCTCCCTGCACATCTATACACAGGCTGTATCTCACCATCCTACACTCAAGGTTCTTTTGCATATTTCCTGCTATTCTATGACCTGGGCTTTCCAGAAGGGCTCTGATTTGTGGTTTGGAAAATATGATGACTGTGGGTACACCCAGCCTCTGCAGCTTAGAATGCATTCCCCTCTTTGGCAGGCGTCCGGGCCCCTCTGTTTGCAGCACTGCACTGGCTGGGCTAAGTCCTTGTTGAATGGATGGGAGGACTAGGCTTTGAATCCAAGTTCACCTGGATAATAGGTTGGTGCACTTTTCCTCCCTGTGGACTCTCAATATTTGCCCTCTGCCCATCCCTTCATCTCTTCTTTCCACCTGTCAATTTCCAGCCTAGAGGATGCTTGCTATTGGTGGCGGTGGTTGGTGGGGCGGGGGTCAGGGTTTCTTGATCAAGCACATCAGCTGTGATTGTCTGTAGGGTAGATGGAGAAGCCCTCTCCACCAGAGTGCAGCCTGCAGTGCGTTAGCCAGAGAGCAGCCTCTGCTTAGGAGACACCCCTTCCTGATTGCATTAGACAGGGGCTGGAATGGCAGGAATAATGGGTGGGGAGTCAGAAAAGAGCGGGGGTTAAGATCTCTGTTTTCTCGTTCAAGCATCCTATGATTCTGTGACTCAGCCGCAAGGGGTTAAAAAGAGTATACTTGTGGGAGCTTGGGGGGGGTGTAGGGAGAGGGGAGAATCTCCTTCTGGTGGGATCAGGGCAGCTGAAAGGCCACTCTGAGGGAGTTTTGTAGAGACACATGGGCTATGTGTCTGCGGCACTGGCTGCCTGCAGCATAACCGTGTGGGCTGGTGAGGAGCGAGGAGCAAGCAGTGCTGTGCATGTTTGAAACCACAAATCACGACTCTGCAAATATCAAGGGTTTCCTGTGTATTTCTGAACTGCTGGCTGGAAGAGGTTAAAGGGACTTTTTGTCTGCTTCAGTTGCTTCTAGATGTACGTCCGTCTCTGCCCCTCTACCTTCCACTCCCAGCGGTAAGTGCTTTCTGGGCAGGCCTGCCTTTGTGCAGGGCACGTTTCACCACCTTTGCAATAGCACATGCATTTGGAAATGTAATGGGGGTGATTTTGTCTGGGGCCTTCCAGCCTCTCTGGCTATACCCCAAGGTGCGATCTGTAATTGCTGGGCTGGGCAAAACCAGTCGGCCAGGATGGGGACTGAAACCCTGACCTTAGTCCTTGATCATGGTGCTCTAATCCAGTGACCCCCGTCAGCCTCCGCAGAGGTTGTCAATGGCTTCCTAATTGCCACACACCACAGGGCATTGTGGGAACTACTAGGGTCTGCAAATGTCTCAAAGACCTACAGAAATATTTGAGACCTGAAAAGGAAAATGCTGATTGCTAGCTGAAAAGAGATTTGCAAACCGAAAAATAGTCACCATTGAATACAATGTCTGCCAAATGTATACGAGGTCCGCTGCAACTCACCTGGAGCCTGCGGTCATTGCCGGGACCCCACTCAGCCAAGCACGTGGGTGCGTTTGATGAGGCGGCTGGGGTGAGGTTGCATCTGGTACTGTGACTTATCTTCCAACATTGTTTCTGCCACATCGTCCCCAGTTCCTTCCGCAGCTTCCTGAACACACCCCCCGGTTTCCAGCAGCTTCTCTTCTGGGGGTGTGGTGACATGGAGCAGGGGCCGTGCTCCTTTTCGTACCTCGTTAAAGATGCCCCCAGAGTGTTTTCAACCCCCAGTTTCCAGGGTGCAGGAGCTCTGGGGACAGTCTGGCTGGTTCCAGTGCAGGTGATGCATTAAAGCTCAGCTGGCCAGGCTGTCCAGGCACAATTCATCAGGCTGAGATGACAGAGCAGGTGTGTTCTGTTGTATCAGAAGCTGGGGTGGGCTTGTCCTGGGGTGGGGGCCAGGGGGCTAAAACCACTTATCAAGCCTTGCTTTCTATTTCTATCCTTCTCTTTACCGCCCTCTTTGCAGCAGTCCCCGAATCTTGTTGATTCAACCATCTAAGTGTCTTTTGCCTTCATCCTATTGGCCCCACTTCTGTATTTACTACTCTAGTTCAAACTCTTGTGATTTAAAATAAGATAATTCAAAAAGAACTGATGACACAGACAGATCCCTCTTTTCCACTAGTTCTGACCCCTAAGATTATTCAGCCCCCAGGAATATTTTCCTAATACCTAAGCTTAAAGTCCAGCACCTTCATCATAGCATGAGACATTTTCAAGTCAGGCTCCCAGAACTCCCTTCCAGCCTTACCCAAATACAGCAGCCTGGTGATGCTCTGCTGTTCGCTGTTCCTACAACATGCTAAACTCTCTTAGCTCTTTCTCACCGCTACCTCCTTCTCTGCTGCTCTAGAAAATATTTTTTATTTGTTTTTTTGTGGGTTATTTTTTGTGGGGGGAGGTAATTAAGTTTTTTAAAATTTATTTTTAGAGGCAGCACTGGGGATTGAACCCAGAACCCTGTGCGGGCTGAGCATGCACTCTGCCTCTTGAGGTATACCCTCCTCCCCTAGAAAAATATTTAAAAAAAATTCGACAATTCAGACACCCAAAAATATAAGAAGAAATGCAATGAAAAGTATTCTCCTGTCCTTAAGCCGCATCAGTATTTTTTTTTAATTCTTTAAAAAATTTTTTTGTAGGGTAGGTAATTAGGCTTACTTTTTTATTTATTTTTAGAGGAGGTACTGGGGATTGAACCCAGGACCCTGTGTATGCCAAGCATGTGCTCTACTACTACCATGAGCTATACCGTCTCCCCTCATCAGTTTTTTTTTTAAGGGGCTGATCCTTTATCCTAGATCCTGGAATGGAGGAGATATATGTTACAGTCACCACTAACCCACAGCTATGCTTCAGTGTTACATGAGTGAGAACACTTGTAAACTGTTGAGATTTATTTTGTTACTGCAATGTAACCTAGCAAAACCTGACTGATGTCTTCCCCTTATCCTCCCAACATATTTATATCATAAATATTGAATGTTTACATTGTTACGATTGTGTTCATGCTCTTTCCAAGTGAAGCATCTGGTATCTCTGTGATGCTGTTCCTTTCTTGAATCACTCTTCATTTTCCTTAAACTTCATCATTGCCTTATTTTTCATTTGCTTATGATTTCATGTTCTTATTACTAATTCAATCCCCAAATTCCTGCTAACTATCTAAATCTCTTCTTAAAATGACCAGATTTCATTTTATTCAGAAATCCCTGTTTGTATCTCTGAAGTTCTCCAATCTGGAATGATTGATCTGTATGCCTGTGCATAGCTATCATCTTGGGATCACCTTGATATTCCCTTTGACTCTCTCCTGTGTTGGATTTTCTGGTTCCACTATTCCATGGCTTCCTGTTTCTTGGTTTACATCCTTGAATTGGTGGATCATGTCCTCCAGAACCTTCCTAAGAAGATGTGCAAGGAATATAAATTATTTGAAATTTTGTTTATTGCAAATATGTTTATTCTATCGTCACACTTGATTGACAGTTGGGCTGGGTATAGAATTCTAGTTTGGAAATCATTTTCCTTCAGAATTTTGAAGGCGTTTCCCCATTTTCTTTCAGATTTCACTGTTATTATTGAGAAGTCTGAAGACATTCTGATACCTGATCCTCTAATTTCCGTGTTTTTTTTTTTTTCTTCTCTCTGGAAGGTTGTAGGAGTTTTTAAAAATAAACTTTTAATTTTAGAAGAGTTTCAGATTTACAGAATTACTGTGAAGATAGTACAGCGAGTTCCCATATACTCCATACCTAACTGTCCCTATTTTGAAATCCTGTATTAGTATGATACATTTGTCCCAATAAATTAACTGATATGGATATATTGTCATTTACTAAATTCTATTCTTCATTTAGATTTCATCAGTTTTTCTCCTAAAGCCCCTCCTGTTCCAGGATCCTATACATGATACCTAACATTACTTTTGCTTGTCATATCTCCTTATCTCCTTAGCTGCCATATCTGACAGTTTCTCAGACTTTTTTTGTTTTTGCTGACCTTGACAGTTTTGAGGCACACTGGTCATATATTTTGTAGAATGTCCCTTAATAAGGATATATCTGAAGTTCTTCTCATGATTAGACTGGGGTTGTTGCAGCAAAGTGTGTTACAGCTCAGTCGTGACAGCAACCTGGATACTAATGAGAGACCAAGCAGCACTCGGAGGGTTGGAGAACTCAGTGGGCAGGCCTCAAAGAGTTAACACTCCAAGCTCTGGCCCCCTTCTGTAGGTTTACACAGGCTTTTATAGGCTGTCAGTCAAGACTTTGCAACAGCATATGTAAATAAAGTGTAACAAAGTTGACTAATCAGGAATGAGCTTTTAGAAATGGACCAATCAGGAGTGAGACTTATGCAAATGAGCTGTTACAATTGGACCAATCAGGAGTGAGCTCAGGAAACCAATAGAATCTTAGGGGTAAGTTCTGGTTTCCTGGAAGCAAGCCGTTTTATAGAGGCAAAAAAACGAGACAGTGCCGCTGGACCAGGGAACTGGATGGCGCTGGCAGGAAAGTAGTGGCCCTGCCTGGGGCTCCTGCTGGTCTTTTCATGGGGCTTCCCACCTCATTGTAATACGTTTTGGGGAAGAAGATCATAGAGGTAAAGTGCCACTGTCAACGCATCAAATCAAGACTACATCATATCAATATGACTTGTCCTTGTTGATGTTGACTTTGATCACTTGACTTAAGATAGTGCTTGTTATGTTTCTCCACTTTAAAATAACTCTTCTTTTTTCTCCCTATCCATAACTTTCTTAATTTTCTCTTTGAAAGAAAATCACTATGCACAGCCGTCACTTAAGGAACAGGGAGTTACATTCACCTCCCCATAAATTATTTGGGATTTTTTTCACACAGGAGATTGTCCATTCTCTTTCATTTATTTACTTAATCAATTTTTATTTATATTACTATGGACTCATTTTATACTTTGGGTTATAATCCAGTACTACTTTGTTTATTTTCTTGCTGAAAATGTTCCAATTTTTCCATTGGAAGCTCATTCAATTAGCTCCTGTATTTCTCTGACACACCCCCATCACTCTGTGTGTGTGTGTGTGTGTGTGTGTGTGTGTGTGCGCGCACGTGCGCGCGTGTGTGTTTAAACACTTCTTATTCTCTGGCACTACAAGATGCTCCAGGCTCATTTCCTCCATCTCGCCTACTTTCAAGAGGAACTGGTACCACTAATTTTTGAGCTGTTCCAGACTTTTTGCAGTATAAATTGGGTTGGTTCTCAGCTTCCCCTGGGTCTGGTTTGTAATTTAGCTTTTTGGGATTCTTGGGCCATCTTGTCTATCTGATGTCCAGTTTCTGAAATTCTGTTACTTTTGTTTCCTCTCTGGTTCTTCCCATTTTTGTCTGTTTATACTTACTTTTATAAAAAAAAAACCAAAAAACTGTTATTCCTGTAAGGTTCTGGGAGAGAGCGGAAGTAGATACATATGTCTAATGAGCCATGTTTACTTGGTAAGGCTGACATTCAAGTGAAGCATCTGTTCTGATTCGGCTGGGCTTGGGCCTTAGCAGTTGTTAAAGAGTTTGACTATTGCCCCTGTCCAGATGTGGTTTCTCCTGTTCATCCTTTAGGATCAGTTCAGATGTCACCCCCTGTGCTCTGCTTTATTGTGTTCTTCCCCTCTTCTCTGCACAAGAAGACTTGGCCGTCTCTCCTCCTGAGATCACATGGACTTTGCATCCATTGCTCTCACTGCATTTACTGATGGTAACTTGTACAGTTGCCTCGTTCTCTTAGACCAAGAGCTTTGAGCAGGTTGCACCTCTTGCTTGTCTTTAGAGCTCTGCCCCGACCCAGTGCTCAGATGTCTGTAGACTTACCAAATGTTTGTAACATGAACAAAAGCAAAACCAGGTGCTTTGTAGGGTGATGCTCCGGGGGTGGGCTTGCCTGGAGGCATCCCCCTCACCCACTGTGACTTGCATACGGGGCTGGAGTAAGAGCCCAGGCTGGTTCCCTGGGGGCTTGATCTCAGACCTCTTTCAGGCACTGGATTCTTTCTGGGAAAGGTCACTGGCCTTTTTCCTGAAGACTTTGTCCATGTGCCTGAGTTTGTGATTAGAATTACTGAGAACAGTGGGGGTGGGAGGTGTCACTACATAACGACCTCTACCCTCTCCATATTCCTGTGCACCAAAGGCAGGGCAGTGCTGAGTGGGGGGTTGGTGCAAAGCCACAGAGGAGGTGTCATTATTCTGTAATTGACTCGCAGGGCAGCTCTCTTCCCCGAGGCAGGCCCAGAGCATTAGCAGGATGACAGCGTTTACAGAGCCCAGCCAGCTTGCTGGACAGGTCTTACAGGGGCACAAAGGCAGGGAGCGAAGCTGAGAGGGGCTCTACATCCCAAACCACAGATGCGCAGTGACAGCCTCCAGGGCTGCAGGCCCTCAGCTCTGCGGGTCTCCCCAGGAAGGAGACTGCTCCCCCAGGCCCGGGGAGGTGGAGGGACCCAGAATGTCACGGCTGACTGACAGCCCTGCTTCCAGCAATGGGGCCTGGCCTTGGGCTGATTTCAGGCAACCAGGGGCCTTTCCTCGGCCTCAGACGCCATGCCTCCAATGGTAATTAACCAAGTGCAGCTGAGTCACTTGGGACGCCAGAGTTTTACAGATGATCTGACTTTCTGGTCACCCCTGCCTTGTGTGACTGGAGAGGCTTGGGAAGGCCTTCCCTCGAAAGCATCTTCCCAGTCACAGACTGGTGCTCTTTTGACACTCAGCTTAGAAGGAGAGGATTTCTTTGGGTCAAGACATTATTCTGTTTAGAAGTAGCTTTAAGAAGAACACATTGGACAAATAACTGCCACGAGCAACTTAACGTAGATTAGCTTAACATGCTCATTAAACCGGCAGAACTAGGAAGAGTCCTTAGACTGCCTCCACTTCGAGGCTTCTCAGAGCGTGTCTCCCAGACCAGCAGCCCCAGCAGCACCGGGGAACTCGTCGGAAACGCAGATTCGTCCAGTCCCGCCCAGAACCACAGAATCGGAAAGTCTGGCGATGGGGTCCAGTCACCTGTACCTTACAAGCCCTCCTGGTGATTCTGACGCACGCCTCAGCTGGAGAAACACTGCTCTTCAAGGTTAGGAGACGTCAGGAAAGCCCGAGAAGGTAAGGGACTTGCCTGAGGTCACAAAGTGAGGTGATGGCAGAGCCGTTATTTTCAAATGACAACTGGTTGCCAGGATCTGGGGAGGAATGTACATTTATGGGGGTCCTTCTCCATGAAGTCTCATAGCAGGAGTGTTCTCTCATTTAACCCTCATCCTAATTCTGAAAACTCAGTGTAGTTAAATTACATGAGCGGATAGAGACAGGATTTCTCTCCTGACCTCTTTTTTCTCTCTTCTTCTGCAGTTGCATATGTAGTGTGTGTGCATGTGCGCACGCGTGGACGTGGAGGGTTGCCAGTCAGACCCTGCTACGCAGGGGCGGGGGCACTCCGAGTGGTCATGTTGGCATTCCGAGGGCACCCCTCTTTTGGGGGTGCTTTCTCACCTATTACCTTTCCAGCTTTGTTTCTGGTTGTGTCCTGACTCCAGTCTAGAGGGACAGAAAGAGAGACCGCCCCCCCTCCAAGCCTTTCTCCCCACTGTATTTCCATCTGGGCCGGGGAATTGGATTTCCTGGTTGATCTCAGTGTCCTTGCTGTTCAAGGAAGGCCAGAGCCTTCCCGTCAGTGGCCAGCACACCAGTCAGGGGAGACACGGGGTGGGGGAGGGGTTTCGCACACATCTGGGATGGGAAGCCGGGCTCCTTTGGAGTTAGAGCCCGGGGGCATGAAAGGCTCCAGTGGGGTGAGGGGGGGGGAGCACAGGCGAAGCCAAACAGAAGAGGAAATTAAAGAGGCTCCAGTCTCCCTCCAGCTTCCTTCGCTGCATTTTTGGCAGGGATCGGCCAGGCTGGCCTGTCTGTAACTTTCCAGTCTGTCTGCTCATTGTCTTGCCCAGAAATACCAGATAAAAGAAACCATGGAATGAGGAGCGAGGAGCTCGGGTCCCACCCTCGGGACATTCTACCTGCATTAACTCTCTCCCAGGCCAGCACCTTCTGTGCCATCTGCCAGGGTCTAGCCGCTTCCACAGCTCTTGTCTCTGCTCTGTGGTGGGTGGGTTGGGAGGGGGTTTGCTGGGTGTCTCCAGAGAACTCCTCACCACTGGCCAGATGTCTGTCCCACTGCCTGTCTTGTGCCTGAAATCCCGCCAGGGGCACCGGTCCATTGGGTTTCCAGTGGTGTCATATTAAAGTAGAATGTCAGAGGAAGGGTGACACCTAATGCCTTGCTGGTGCATGACTTGCCAGATTCCAGTTACATGAGTAGGGGGTTCAGTGGAAAGAGGCCAAGGTCTCTGAGTGGAGGCTTCTGGGAAAGACAGGGTTTACAGGAAGAGCAGGTGGGATGGCGGAGGTAGCCTCTCACCAGGCTCAGAACCGTGTAGCTTGGTGCTGGGCGGGACCCCAGAGATAGCAGAGGAGGGACTGCCTTGCTCAGGGACATTGAGCCAAAGGAGGGCAGAGCTGATCAGACCTGGTCAGTTGGCCTCCAGGATGGAGGCCTTTCTAGAACTCCAAGTAATTGTGAGTCATTTTATTTCTCAACCTCCAGCATCCTCTTTTTATGAAGAGTTCCTAGAACTTAGTTGAGCCTCTCCTTCAAGAAGAGGCGAACTTCTCCAGAAAGCTTCAGGTGGGACCTATTTGTGGGGTCATTAAGCATCTTCTGATGGTCTGGGAATGAGCTGAGGCGGACTCGGGGGAAGATAAGGCTGGGGAGAACGCTCTCCTCGTTCTGGTGGTGTTCACAGTCCAGTGGGCAATAGCCAAAGTAAAACACAAAAGCTAAGGTACAGTGCCAGCAGGGGCTCTCTGGGAGCTGGAGACGAGGTGCCTCAGGGCAGGAGAAAGTTGCCCCTAGCTCAACGAGGGGAAGTTGGAGTTGGGGATGCCTGAGCTGAGAATTGAAAAATGAGTGGGAGTTTGCTCAGAAGACCGAGGAGGCTGGAGTAGGGAGAGGTAAGGGCATTCCAGGTGGAGGGGACATCTCAGGTGGGAGGGGGCATAGCCCTTCCAGGACCTGCAAATATGGGTGAATCATGATTATTGAAAGGGTGTTTAGGGGGAGGGCCAAGAGACAGTCCAGACGGGGGGGCTGGGCCAGGCCATGAAAGGCATTGAACCTGGCTACACGAAAAGGTTTGGACTTATATCCTGAGGGCCATGGGGAGCCACTGAAAAGTTTCATTAGTCAGTGCTAACGGTCCAATAAGCAAACCCTAACATCTTGATGGCTTAAGCTCAAAGGTTTAATTCTACTCCAGTGGAGTCTGCTGAGACTTCCAGAGTCACAGTGGGAGGGAAGAGAAAGATGGAGAAAGCACGTCAGCTTCAATGCCCTCATCCTGGAAGTGACACATACATTTAACTCTTAGTCTGTTGGTCAGAACCAGTCACACGACCCCAGCCTAACTGCAGAGGAGGCTGGGAAGTGTGGGAGGTGCATGCGTGCTCAGGGAGCACCAGCGGCTGCCGCAGAAGACTTTAGGCAGGAGAGGGCTGTGGTCTGGTGTGTGATCTGGGATGTCCACTCTGGCAGCAGATGGAAGAATGGATTAAAGGGGCTTCAAGTGCGGAAATAGGGCAGGAGGTTCTTCCGATGCTCTGGTGACAGGGCTCTCCCTGCTCCCCAATTCTCTGCAGACTGCAGCCAGGTGTGCCTTCAGGCTGCGAAGGAAGATGAGTGGAGACAGCAGTGAGGGAGGCGGACAGCTCTGGGTGATGGGAGGTCAGTGCTGGACCTGTTGGTGCAGTGCGTGGACCACGGGTAGGGCTGCAGGGCTTGGAGCGCGCCTGCGCGGAGTTGGCGGGTGGGCAGGGAGTCATTGGCATCCTCAGAGTTTCGGCTCTCACTGAGTGTGAGGTCTGAACAGGCGGGACTCCTGCCTCCTTACCCGTGTTCTTGGCGCCCTGGAGGTCCTCACCTGACGTTTGTGGAGCGAGTGGGTAGTTGGTAAATGAAGCCATAGGTGCGACTGAAGAGGCTTGAAGGAAGAACAGGAGCCAGACGGACACTTCCCTGGGAAAGACTGGCATTCAATGGCCAGGGTAGTAGCACTTTTCTAGTGTCTGTAAGCTTCATTGCCACCTGTTTGTATCTCGGAGGAGTAATGAAAGCTGCCGCATCAGAAGGCCTGTCAGGTATTTCCAGAGGAAGTGTTTGCTCATTACCTTCTGCGTATCTGTGCTCGTTTCAGTCCAGTGCTTGGCTGTGCTCTCACTGCCGTCTTCCACTGCTAATGACGTGGGGGTGGCAGTCCTCCCGCCTAGCCTTTGCTCTGCTGGATGCCCTGCCCGATGTCAGGCTCTCAAGCCAACCTAAGGGACAGATGCTTCAAAGCTGGCAGCAGGGAGGAGACCTGAGTTCTGGTTTGATCTAGGCTGCTAACTTTCTGGATGATCTTGGGAAGTCAGCCTGTATTTCTGGGCTTCAGTTTCTTCTTCTGTTGGGTGGGCATGGGGATTTTAAATGAGATGATCTTCAAGCTCTGACATTTCCAGCTCCATAGGATGGAAACTGAATATCCAGAAAATTTAGAACAGTGCTTCTTCAACGAGGAGCAGGAATACCAGGTTTATTGGGAGTTTCCAGAAGGTGGCCTGGGCTTAGCCGAACTCACCAGGTGTTCCTGGGACCATTGAAAATGGGGGTTGTGTGTATCAAGTGTGAGCCTCTTTGGGAAGTGAACCCCTTTGAGAAATGGGTGAGAGCCACAGACTAGCTCTCTAGAAAAGCAGGTGGCGTGCCCAGAACCATGTACCAGACACATACCCTCTTTTACGTTTAATTTCAGGGGCTTTGGGTTCCGGATTACTTTGAAAAATTCAGTGTTTTTTGCTGAGCCAAGCTGTGGAAGGACCTCAGGAGCCAAAGGAAAGGCCTCTAAGGTGTTTTCTCTGACCTCTGACCTCACAAGTGACTGGATGAGGGCTCTCCAAGGAGAGGCAGGAAATCAGTGCAAATTTCTATGGCTACAGCTTGACACTTGATAGGTGGTTCAAAAGCACTGTGTATATTTAAGCATATTTTGCCAACCTGATCTATGAAAAACTGGATCGCATTGCAGTTTTAATTTGCATTTCCTGCCATGTGTGAGGGTGAGCATCAGTTCCGATGTGTAAAATGCATTTGTGTTTCCTGCTTTGTGGACCGACAATTTAATTTCTTCTTTATTGTACATTTCTCTATTGGGTTGTTGGCATTCCTCATAGACTTGACATGTTTGCACATGCACGTTATTTATGTAGCAAGGAAGTTAGCCCTATGCCTGCCATGTATGTTGCCAATATTTTATTCCTATTTTTCATTTTCCTTTGATTTGTTATGTTTTATGGTATTAGCTATTTAAACATTTTTGAACTCAGATGTAGCCTTTTTAAAAAATGAATTTGGATTTGGGTTGTGCTTTGGAAGTCCTTCCTACTTCAAAATTATGACAAATATTCTCCCACATTTTTCTTCTAGCTCTTTTCTTATTTTCTTGTTTTTGTTTAGGTCCTTGATAGCATTCGATCCAATTTTTTTTTTCAGATCATTCCTGAATTGTCTCAGCACAATTATTTGAAAAGTTTATCTTGTCCCCAGTGGTTTGAAATGCCACCTTGATCTATTGTGGATCTTCTCCATGTAGACGCTTATCTGCCTTGTCAGCAAATTACAGGTGGCAGCTGGTGGCCTGGGGAGGCTGTGCTGAGGTAATCTCAGAGCCATCCGCAAGGAAAGAAACACTTTTGGAGAGAGATAAAGAGCAAGAGTGTCTGATACTCCCCATCTTGGACTGCTCTGTGTTTTGGGCTCATGAAAATGGGCTGAGCCTGTTTCAGGGACATTTTCCAACCATCTTACCCCTGATGGTAGGAGGTCTCTCTGTCTGCTCCTCTATCAGGATCCACAGGTCCTGCTCTCTTCTTAAATATCTCCTACATTCATCCCTCATCCCTCTTCCCCTCTTCTGCCCTTGACACCTGTTCACTTCAGGCCTTCACTGTTACGGCCTATTTTTTGAGTACCCTCCTAAATGTTTTAGTTATCTCTTACTACCAAACAAATCAACACAAACCTATTTGCTTAAAACAACACACATTTATTATCTCATAGACTTATTATATTTCTGTGGCCACAAGTCCTGGCACATCTCTGTGAAGCCCTGGCCTTCAGGGCTCTCATGAAGCTGCAATCAAGGTGTCTTCCAGGTCTGGGCTCTCATCTGGTGGCTTAGTTGGGGAGGATCCATGTCCTTTTTCATGTGGTTTTTGGCAGCTCTTGTGTGGTTGTTGTGGCTGTAGGTTTCATGGAAATTTGCTTTTTCAAAGCCAGAAAGGGAGAAAGAGTGTCTGTGGTGCCTGTCTATTAGTAAGATGGGGTCTTTTATAATGTAGCACGATCACACGTGTGACGTCCCATCATCTTTGCCATGTTATACTGGTTAGGAGTCAGCCACGGGTCCCCTCCACACTCAGAGGAAGGAAATTATTACTCAAAGGTATGATCACCAGGAGGCAGGGCTCGTGAGATGCCCTTGGAACCTGTCCTCCACTCTAGTCCATGCTTCACCGTGGAGCCAGATTAAATCTCCTAAAGCACGTCTCTGACCTTACCAGTCTTCTGCTCAAAAGTCTGCATTAGTTAAAATTCACATTTTCTTATATGAGCATTTAGGACTCTATCTAAGAGCTGTCGGGCAGTTACCTGTCAAAATTGCCAGGGCACAAACCTTTTGACCCAGACTGTATCCCAGATCTCTTCTCCCGCAGGAGTGAAATCATGAAAGCACAAATGTAATCACTGCAGACTTGTTTGAAGTAGCAAAAGATTGGAAACAACCTAATGGGAGGGACTGGTAACTGCATTATGTACAGCCAAACAATGGAATACTATGCTGCCATGAAGATGAATAAGGCAGCTCTTTATAAATTCATGGAGTATGATCTACACCAGTGGTTCTCAAAGTGTGATTCCTTGACCAACAGTATCACCTGGGAACTTGTTGGAAATGTATGTTCTCAGGCCCTACCCTGGACTGACTGAATCAGAGACTGGAGTGAGACCCAGCAATCTGTGTTTTAGCCAGGAAGCCAGTAATCATGATGCATGCTCCATTTTGATAACTACTGGTTTACAATATTTATAATTAAATGGAAAAAGGTACAAAGATACATATATACTATGCTACTATTTATGCATGAAAGGCAAAAGAGGTATATATTTTCTTGTTTATGCATAAAATCTCTCTGTAAGGATGCCTAAGAAATGGCCAACGTTGGTTGCCTTTGAGATGGGGACTAGAATAGCTGGGGGCATGGATGGAAAGGTGACTTTTCACTGCATATCCTTCTGTACCTTTTGAATTCAAACCTTTTAATATATTACTTTTTTCAAGTATTAAAATGCAACAGCCCGCACCCGTCAGACCTCAGTCTTCCTCATCAGCTTCCTCTCTTGCTTCTTCGGTGGCCTCTTCACACCAGTCAAACTTGTCTCTTCACTGTGCCTTGGGTTAGTGTTGCATTTCCTGGCCATGGGCCTTTGCTAACTTCTGTGCCCCCAGCTGGAATTCCCTTTGCTCTTCTCGGCAGAATTACAGCCAACTCAAAGGCAGCCCAGATGCTGCCTCCTTTGGGGATTTGGCCGACTCACTCCCTTGCAGGCAGGATTAACCAGCCCTTCTCCTCAGCTTCCCCAGCCTGCTCCTCTGTTGCCCACTGCATGGCTGTCTTCTCTAATAGGCTGTCGGCTCTCTGCAGGCAGGGACTCGGCCTTGCCCATCACTGTATCCTCAGCACCCAGCCCAGCCTGCAAGTCGGTACCTAAGAATTTTAGTGAATAACTGAACAAACAAAGGAATGTTGGATACGGAGATGGGGACTTCAGGACACAGGGTGACCTAGACAGTAAACAGACCTAGGAGTGGTAATTGCCCAGGGAGGAGAATGAATCTAGGCAAGAAAGATGGGGAGAGGCTGTAGGGGGAAGCTGCTAGTGGCTGGGCTTTCTACCAGCTTTGGTTCGGGGCTGAGCCATCATCGGTGCCCTGAGGAGGAGGGAGGGGAGGGCACCTTCACCCGGGAGCCCATGGCATTTATTTAGTTTTATTGCAGGGGGGACTACCTTTAAAAAGGCAGATGTGCTCTGGAAAGGCAGTAATTGTAGGGTAGAATGCAGGTCTTAAAAAGACCTCATACAGCCTGGAAGGAGGGCAGGCTGCCTACCGAGGGGTTTATTCTGATGACAACCAAGTCCAGGTGAAGCTATTTTTTTTTTAAATATTAAAAAGAATATGCCCCCAGTGGCCACACTGTCCCTAACCTCCCTCCATCTCGAGAAAGCATCTGACATTTCCTGCACATTTTAACTTTCTAACCAAATAATGAAATAATCATATTGGCTCCTCGGTCACAGGATTCATTTTCTCTCATTCCTGGGCTTCAAAATTCATCTCATATTTTAATCTGTTTTGAGCTCTTTTCAATTGCCTTGGAGATAGAGCCAAAGTTTCCTTGAACTCCTGTTGCCTAGAGTTGTTTGGTTTCGGTTCCTGTGGGGTATTTTTTTTAATAACGTGGTCCATCCGGCAGCAGCGGCAGGAATTCTAGGGGGGTCGGGGTCCAGGTCGGGCTGCACACAGCTTGCCTCCCTGATAGTAAATTAATACCCACATTCCAACTCTGGGCATTCTTGTTTTTTCCTTCCTCTTCAATGGTACCCTCCCTTCTCAATTGTATTAATGTTTAAAATTAAGCTCAGCCTCTGGTAGAAATTCTCTCCCACATCCTCTAGGCCACGTGGACCTTCCCTCTGAGCATCAGGTAAACACACACACAAAAATCCACAACAGCAATGACAATGAGAATTTCCGAGCCTCGGTATCTTTCGGGCACGTTCTGAGCACATTTATGGATTAATTCACTTGATCCCACACGCCCCTCTAAGGTAATATTCGTATTAGTGTCCCCATTATTTTGATGAGTAGACTGAGGTCTAGAGAGATTCAGTAACTTGTCCAAGAGCTGGAATACACTTCAGGTCAGTTTCAACCGGTTTAACTCTTGGCTTTCCTGTTTTGTGTTTGTGCGTCACAGCTTCCCAACCAGACAGCAGGTTCTCGGGGTGGGCGCTGCACTCTCCAGCTGCTGTGCTAGGTGTAAATACATGCAGTTTGGTGGAGCTCCTTAGCTCATGAGAGACCAGAGAGGGACGCTGGTTTAGAGCAAGAGGCAGGGGCCCTCTGCATCTTTCTTAGAGCCGTTTTGGGGTGGTGAGTGGAGTTGCTTGAGAACTTACCAACACTTCTTATTTTGCATAGACAGTGACAAGGGGACAGTGTGATGCAGGTGACAAGGCTCCACTTTGGGGACATGGAACCGTATGTGTTGTAGGATGTTGGAGAGAGTTGGGTACACATCAAGAAGCACCCTGTGACCATGGGGAGAGGGGAGCTCACTGGCAAGGATTCCCCATGTGAAAATGAGAGGGGCCCCTAGGAGAGAAAGCCTTGGCAATGGGGAGGAACCAGCATCAGCTTTCCCTCCCAGGGGTTCCTCTCTATCAGTGCAGTCTCATCCTCTAATTGGGTTGTCTTTGTTCCATAAAGATGACCAAACTCAGGCAGGCATTTTGCATCTTTGAGCCTCAGTCATCTCATCTGTAAAATGGGTAGAAATACCCAAACATGCCTTACTTGTGGCAGAGCACCAGGGCTTGGTACTTCATTAAAGGCTTCCTAAAGATTCCAATGTGCCCTTGTGTTGAGACCCACTTTCCTCAGCATGGCATGGCACAGGGCATGAGTGGAGAAAAGAGAGAGGGAAGTCCGTCAGAATTTCATGTACCTAGTAAAAATTTTTAAAAATCATGTTATGTTATTAGATGCTATGATATGCTTTAGGACTGATACTGGATGTGTTTTGCAAGGTCAAATAAAATTAAATGAGTATATTAAATTTTTTTTAGAATAAAAAAACTTTTTTTGTTGATGAATAGTCAATAGGTTTATAATGTTGTGTTAGTTTCTGATGTACAGCATAGTGATTCAGTTATAGATATACACTCCTTTTCATATTCTTCTTCATTCTAGGCTAATTTTTTAAAAAAAAAACCTTCATTGTGGTCTAGTTCCTGTACAGTAAACTGTGCATATTTAGATGTACAACTTGATGAATTTTGAGAGATGTATACACCCATGAAACCACCACCACAATCAAGACAGCTAACATTTCCATCCCTCCCCAAGAGGTGCAATTTTCCAATTCCCAGTTTAGCTCTTCCCATCCTCTTTAACCCCTGGTAACCATAAATTTGTTCTCTATGTCGGTAAATCTGTTTCTGTTTTGTAGATAAGTTCATTTGTATCCTTTTTTTTTAGATTCCACATATAAGTGATATCATGTGGCATTTTTCTCTCTTTCCGGCTTATTTCACTTAGATTGACAGTCTCCAGGCCCATCCATGTTGCTGCAAATGGCATTATTTTATTCTTTTTTTTTTGCTGAGTAGTATTCCATTGTGTATATACACCATGCCTTCTTTATCCAGTCATCTGTCAATAGACATTTGGGTTGTTTCCATGTCTTGGCTATTGTAAATAGTGCTGCTGTGAGCATTGGGGTGCATGTGTCTTTCTGAATTATATTTTTCTCCAGATATATGCCCAGGATTGCTGGATCTTACGGTAAGTCTATTTTTAGTTTTTTAAGGAACCTCCATACTGTCCTCCATAGTGGCTTCACCACATTCTAGGCTAATTTTTATATTTAGCAAAAGACTGTACAGCATGAGTCTCCTTTGAGATCTGAGAGTCGAGACCCCAGAGAAGCTGGGAAGCAGGCAGGCAGGCAGCAGCAAACGTGGAGCCTGGAAGCCTGGTTATCAAGGCTGACTCCATCACTCACTCACTGTGTGAGTCTGGGGAAGTTACCTACCCTCTCTGAACTCAGTTTTCTCCTCTGTCACATGGGACTATTCACACCTATCTTACTGAATCATTGTGTGGAAAAATAAGATCATTCATGAAATTTTTTTTTAGAAATCAAGACTTCTATGGAAATGAAAATATTGCATAAAAACACTTCTGTTCTGTATTCTGTCGACTGTGGCTCTCTGGACATCGTGCCTTAGGAGTTCTGCCTGACGTGGGGAGACCAGATGTCCTAAATTCCTGGGCTCTGGCACAGGTTTACCCCACCGTGTGCATTCCAGACCTCATCCACTCCTGGCACCACTGACCAGCCCTTTCCCTCCTCAGCTCCCGTCTTCAGATTCCATTGCCCTCCACTGGCTTCTTCCCCTCAGGACAGAAACCTACTCCTTCCCTCACAGTAGAAATAATACACACCTGTGACCCTTGGGCCCCCTCCTCCTTCCACCTTTGCCTTTCACGGGATTCCTGGGACATGCCACTCACTCCTCACTCCTCTGCCCTGGCTGCCAGCTGCTCTGTCCTTGTCTACCTGAGGTCTCTGCGGTGTGTGCCCTGTAGGTCATTCCCTTCAAGGCACGCTCTCCTTCCTCAGGCTCCCTCACACCCTCCCCTCTCCCTCCCCCTCAACTTTGCCGGATCACCTAGCTTTAGGGATTCCACTTCGTAAGTATTTGTTATACCGGTAGACTCCCCTCAGTGCGCACCCCACTCCTTTGATTCAACCCCTCACCTCTCACCTGGTCCAGCCTCCTAAGGTGTTCTGACTTCCCTTCTCAGCTGCTTCTGGCCTCTAGGGTCAAGTTCGATACAAAGCCCTTTGCGCTGTAGCCCTGCCTGCATCTCCAGACTCATCTCTTCCAACTCTTCCTTTCACATTTGCATTCATTCTGCAGATCTCTCCTGGTGTGGCATGTCTCTGTGATTTTCCACGTTTTGTAACATTCCTGTAAAACCTTCCCTGGCCACCACTACCCCAGCCTCGTGCTGGAAGAATGTTCATCTTATAAATCCCACCTCAACTGTCAGATCCCTCAAGGAGCCTCCCCTGATTCCTTTGCTTGGTCCCCAAATGGGCTTAGTCTCACCTTGCCTCGCTCTGGGCCACCGCGGCTCACAGTCACGCTGCTTTCTGAGCTCCCCTCCCACTGCATCATGCTCACAGCATTGCTTCTCCAGAGCTGGGAGCTCACTGAGAGAAGGGTTCATGGCTGGTGCCCTCTCTTTCCAGCTCTTGCCCTCAGATTTGCAGAGCCAGCTGCAGAGTTGAACCTCAACAAATTTGTAGAATTAAATTGAGTTGATTGATATGCAAAGGACAACTCGAAGCATCTTGACAGGCCACGGTGACTTCCGAATGCCCAAAGAATGTCCATGGTTCCTCTTTTCCAATGTTTGGGAAAGTAGTTATCCTCACATGGGATCGAGGCGTGCTGATTCACAGTTAGCGAGGGTCTTGACTTGTCCGTGATCTCTGCCATCTTCTGATCTCTGCAGAGAGCAGGGGGCTTCCTCCATGAGGGCCCTGTTCATGCATAATTCTAGATGCACACACATCCTAGGATGCTGTGACTGGGCCTGTGGAAGCAGCCAGAGCTCTGAGCCAGGGAGAGACTCCGATGTCCTGAATGCTGTTCTGGATTTTTTTTTCCTGAGTCCACGTCCCACAAGGGTAAGCACCTGCTGAAGGGCAGTGGTCCCTCCCCCTGCCCCAACTCTGATGATTTCTTGCTCCTGTTTTGGACCACCCATGGCTTCTTTTCCAACATCTCTCTCACCGTTCTCTCTTTGGGAAAAAGGGAAAGGATGGCTTGTTAAAGTTACAAAGCATCCTTGCGGAACGGACGCCTCTAGCTTTGGGTGGGTTTCCCGGGGCCCTACTTGCCGGGCAGGCCTCCTCTGCCCTCCTTTTAGATCCTTGAACTGTTGTTAAATTCATTCTTGAAATTTTCCTTTGTAACTTCTGCCGGTCTCACCCTCACAGTGGTATCTGGTGTCCTGTCATCTTGCCATCACTACAAAACCTTTCATTTTAACTTCCTGTTCTACCTAAAAATGTGTCATTTTATGTATTAAAATGTTGTTGTATATTAGAAGATTGTAATGTTATGTACTGTAAGAATGTCTGTCCCTGGTTAGACATTTGAAAACCAAGCCTTTGAAAACCAAGTTTTGATCATCTTCATGGTTTCCTCTTTCTAAACCTGCTCTGAAAGCTTTCCTTCATCCTAGAGTGAAAATGACAAATATGAGGAAAAAGCTTGGCTTCCTACAGGGGAGGGGAAGGGATGGAGCTGGGGTGCAGGAACGTTAGGCATCAGCTCTGGGGGGCTGTGGGCGTGCATTTGTGGGTGGTGTGGTCAGCAGCTCTGTCTTCTGGTCCTTGGCGGGATTGTCCTGGTACTCCTCATGGGGCGGGGTCACAAGATGAGTTCTAGCCAGTGAATTGTGGATGCTGGGTTTGACCTCCAGCTTGGAGCATTAATTACCAGTGCGAGGCCCTCCAGAGCCGGCAGGACAGTTGGCCACGTTAGAGACAGTGGCTCCTGCATCAGCCTGGAACCCTGAGTGACTGCAACAAGGCCAGTCTACAGTGGATGCTTGTGACTGCAGCATGACCTGGCCTAGCCAGACTGGTGGAGGAACTGGTTCTATGCCTAGAACAGCTGTGCTGTGTGGCAACAATGTAAACTGTGTGCCACTTGCTTCCAGCAAACATGAAAATGAAAAGGGCAGAGCATCCGTGCACGTGTACTGTGAGCATGAAATACACAGACGCTGTCTTAGGCCATGGGGATGTTAGGGTAGTCTGTACTGCTGGCCTCCCTGACTGATGCGGGGAGGTGGGGAGGGCCTGAGCAGGGGTGGGTGGGACAATGTTTCAGGACCAGTGACACCTGTCGGGAGACCCCAGAAAGTCTGATCTTGGCAGGCGGTCACCTCTGTGCTGTCGAGGAAGGCCGATCCTGTGTCCTGCATGCCCGGGGGCACCCGTGAGCATTCCCTGGACCCTGTGACCCACAGGCTGAGCAGGCTTGTTTTCTCCTTGGAGCTCTTCTTTGTGTTTCATTGTCACCTTTTCTGTGTGACAGCGTCAGGGCTCTGGAGAGGCAGAGGTGAGAAAGTGTGAGCTCTGTGTCCTATTTCCCAGCTGTTATTCTCCAGGTGTTGACTCTGAACAGAATCCACAAGAAGGTGAAGTTTGTCCCTGTGACCGCCCCCTACCCCTCTCCCAGTCTCTACCCCTCATTGCTCTGGCTTCTCCCGGCAGTTCTCTACCTGTTCTGCAGGTGGCTCTTTGCTTCCCCCCAGAATGTGTGCATCCTTGAGCCCTCCTGGGGCAAATCTTCCAGTGTTTCTAGGTGACAGTCTTGTGATCTGATAGATTCATCTCAGTGCACATATTAAGGAGGAGTGCAGGCTGCCTGGGTAGGGGTCGGGGGATGCGGGATCATTCATTCCTCAAATGGCTACTGAAGCTGCTCTGAGCCCAGCTCTGAGCACACTACTAAGGCCCGGCCTCTAGACCCTTGCAGTTCAGTGGAGGAAGGCAGGGTTTAGAAGTATGGTGCAGGGTAGTGTGTGTGAGGAACTCTGGGTGGGATCCAGGCCATGGGTGCTGTGAGGGTCGAAAGGGTGGCGAGAGTGCTCTGTGGTCTGGAGTGAGTGGTCAAGGCCATGTCACTATTTTGGGGCATCAGTTTCCCCATCTGTCAAATAAGGAGTGTGGGCTTGTTGATCGCTGTTTAGATTGCCCAACGCAAGAGTTTCCAGCACCTTTCTGAGTCGTTGGTAGTGAGTTGGGGCTGCCTGAACCACGGGTCCTGCTCTGGGATGCTTCAAAGCCTTGTTAAGGAGGTCCAGATCCTCACGAAGCCCTACTATACCCAAGGTTACCAGATTTGGGTGGGGATGGGGTTGATGGACTTCATCTTTTATAAAATCAGGAGTGCTAAAAAGAAGTCAAGGCTTGAAAGCCTTCAGTCCTGCGCCTGCTCGTGGTCACCATTAATCAGCTTTATGTGGATGAAATATCGGGCTGGCTGTGTTGGATGGGGATGTGGGACGTCGTTTTGACTTGTAGGTGTGCCACTGCCCGTGTGCACGAACAAGTGTACCTGTGAGATACACACACACAAAGAATTTCCAGGGACGCTTGTTCACCGTCGGAACTCCCAGGCCCCTCCTAGAGATTCAGAGTCTGTGGGTCTGGAGTGGGGCCGGGAGCCTGGCCCTCTGTTTCTCATCTGGCCTCCCCTCCCCACCCAAGCTTCGGCCCAGGAGCTGGGATGTTGAGGGTTGGGCGTTGAGCCCGGCAAGCTGTGAAAGCTGCAGGGCAGGGGTGGTGGGTGGGATGTTGGAGGAGGGCCTTTGAAATGCCCAGCCCTGCATGGGAAAAGCACTTCCTACCGCTGGGGCAAGTCACTTGGTAGGGAGACGAGGACATTGTGGAACTCTAACAGGCTGCTGAATCATCTGCTCACCCAGCTAGCAGGACCAGGGGAAGCGCTGTTGAGCAGGGCGCCTTTGGAGGAGAGCCGGCGGCATCTTGACTGCTTGGCGCTGTTTGCGCTCAGCCTTGACTTGGTAGCGCTGCCGGTTGCTGGGAAGGCTTTCTGAGCGAGCTGACTCTGTGGATCTTCGGAACAAATGGGGGAGCGGGGTCCCCGCGAGAGACGAATGAAACGGGCAACCCCAGTTGGGCCAGCTCCCCTCCTAGCTGGAGAATGCTGCTGACCAGTTCAGCAAGCCCAGCAGGCTGCGCTGAGGGCCCTGTACCTCGGTGGTTCTGAAACTTCCTGGGCTTCAGAAGTGCCTGGTGGGCTTGCTGAAAAGGATGCTGGGCCCGACCCCCAGAGCATCTGATTGGGGATGGTTGGGCGGGCAGAGAACCTACCTTCTAGCATGTTGCCAGGGGTTGCAGTGCTGCTCCCCGGACCACACTTTGAGAACCAATGCCCAGTTCTCAACCGGCTAGCCTGGGGGTTGGGAGAGTTTCTGCAGACTCAGGACCCAGTCACTCCCCCCACGGCATTTATACTGTAACTGGGGCCCCATTTCCACCCACCCAGAGCACGGGGATACGAGGTAGTGTGTCACAGTACTGCAGTGACCCCCAGGACGAGGGGCACTGAGGAGGCTGGGAGAGGGAGCGTGCACTGGGGGCAGAGGCCTCCTGCAGCAGACGGGCCTCGAGGGTGGGCAGACCTGGAGTACTGTGTTGTGCACCGCACACACACGACCTAGGGTGGGAGTGGCACCCCTTGAGTTGTGCAGTGCAGCGGCTCTGGCAAACGAGAGGATCCTTGGTGCTGGGCCAGCGTGTAGGGACCCAGGTTGGGAAGCCCAGAGTAGGCCCGGGGCACAGTGCAGATGCCATGGTCCGAGTCGATTCCCGGTAGGAGCAGGAAGGAGAGAAGGAGAGAAAGAAAATGCTCAGGCAAGCAGCTCAGACTTTTATTCCAAGGTGAATTGGGAACAAATCAACAGTAGTTTGGCTCCCCAAAGCAGACATCTGGAAATTGACTCTTAAATTTTGAAAAACAGATTTTCAGTAGCAGCTCATGGCTGGTCCGTGTGACATGATTTCAAGGCTGAATCTCAGAGATTTCTCTGTCATTTCCTCTCCCCCGCCACCCTGTTTCTTCTTCGCAGTCCTTGAAATTTCACTGTTAGAGATTATATCCTTTGTTCAAAATGTTACCCTCTCCCAGAGGCTCGTTTTATGAACCAGGAATGCTCAAGAAGGGAAGTAACTAACATTAGCATGCTATGCTAGGTCACCTTAGAGGAGGTTTACATGGCAGTCTTCTTCTCCAAGAACCAATGGCAGGGAACATACGACCAGTAAACTTTGACAAACCTGGAGGCAGAGGTACAATGGTCAGAGAGGAAGCAGGAGACAGAGCGGGTTTAGGGAGAGCCCTCCGGGGCTGGTCAACAAGAATGTTCTCTGGGTGCTGTGAGGCTGGAGGAGGCCTGGATGCCGACAGCACAGGAAGGCATCAGTGTGCTTGGCAGGCTCACAATAGTTCAGTCCAATTTCTTTGATCTCCCCATCTCCCCTCCTTTCTGTGGAACGTTGAGGGCGGTATACTGCTACATTTCAGACCCAACCCAACCCCGACATGCCAGCCTTCTCCTCTCCTGCTTAACCGGCTAGAAGGGCTGGAATTGGTGCTAGTTTTGCAGTCAGGAAGCAGGCAATAGCTGTATTTCTCAAGTCATGTTCCCAAGTCCATTAGATACCTATGTTCTAAAAACAGAGTGGGAAGAGAAACTGTACTAATTGTATTTGGGGATGATGGAGCTGATGTGGAAGTCTCAGGTGAGTCCTTTTGCCCGATGATTAATTACCTCCTTCGCCTGTTCCAAAGTCAAGGTTCTCCGTGTAAGATGGTCTGTAAGTGGGAAGAGTGCGTACAGTGCATATAAAGCTCCAACAAGAACCTGTCATGAGCCAAGTCATTAATTGTGTTCATGTTGAGATTGATTATGTCAGCCTAACACACCTCTTTGTTTAAATGCGCCTTGTAGAAAGTTGGAGTTTTGCCCACAGGTGTGAATTACACAAGTGTATTCCCAGGCAATCCCACCCTCAGACAGTGCTTTAATAGAATGCCTGCATCTGAGCAACTGGAGTCTAATTTCTGCTACCAACTGAGTGTCTTTTGTTCCACGTCATTCACTGAAGGAAGAAAAATTTGGAAGGCCCAGGAGGTGTCTTGGAGTGCAAATAAAGCCTTTTTTTTTGGAGGCAGAAACACAAGAGTCTCCGCACTGTGCCTCCTTCTCCATCTCTCGTACCCATGCTGTGATGGAAAATGCAGGGAGGGCAATCTGGGCTGGACCACTTCCAGGCTGGTGACGGCTGTGAGCAGGTCATGCAACCATTCTGCTCCTCGATACTAGTGTTGACCTGAAGTTATCATGAGATAACTGAGAGGACGTTCATGGAGTGCCCAGAGCCTGGGAGGTGCCCTCTCAGGGCAGCCAGCATCACCCTGCTTCCTGTGTTGTCACAAAGGCCCGCAGCCTGGCCCTTCCAGAAAGGCCCCGAGTGCATTTTCCTGGAGGCACCTAGATGAGAGTTAGGTACTTTTACCATCAAAGATACATGGAATTGCAGGAAACTGGGGGACAAGGACTCTTTTACAGCCCCGTAGAGGGTCAGAGGCTGAGCCCAGCCTGTAGCCTGCCTACCTCCCCAATGCTGCTGGTTAGAAAGAGCCTGGGGAAGCTCATTCCTCAGTCAGTAAAGCTGGGGGAAGTGAAACGATTAAAGGAGGAGGGTTTCTGCACAGCTAGGAGCTGTGGTTTTAGGCCCTACTGGGTGCATCTGTGGGAAACAGAACAGCGTTTGGGGTTAGAAGACCTGGACACCGCTGTCAGCTCAGCCCCTTGTTGTCTGTGTGATTCTGGGCTTGAGCTGTCTGCAACTCAGTTTTCACATCTGTACGTTGGGTATGACTGTCCTTTCCTGTCTCCCAGGGTTGCTCTGAGGACCAGGAGGTACTGGATAGGAAGTTCTGCGCAGTCTGCAAGACACAGCAAAAGCAAAGGATTATTGTTATAACAGTTTCTGTTTCTATATTGCTTCTAGGTTTCCTGAGAAATTTCTTCTCTTTTCTCTTATTTAATGTACAACAGTTGTGTGAGGTGGGCAGGGCTCATGGTAGGATTCATGTACAGATGCCTAAGACTGATTGATGGCTTGTCTGAAGCTGCCGCTGAGAGCGGGGGTGAGGTAAGCCTGAAACTCTGTCCTCCCGACTCGGCGATCACAGCTTTTTAGCTCACCTTCCATTTCGACATCACTTTACCCACTTGCTCACACATCACATTTGTCCCTAACTTTGGTCACTTCTACTCTTCTCTGAAGTTCAGCTCTTAGCGTGACACCCTCTGAGGCATATTTTCATCTCCTGGCGTGTTGTAGAGCTGCCTACCAAATCCTGGTCTGGGGTTCCTCGCAGGGGGAACCCTTGAGCTGAATCGGCAAGCCAAGTAGAGGAAGTGGGGCTGGGCAGGGCGTGGCACCTCTGGGCTCTGTCCTGCCAGCGCCCCTCAGGCTCACCTGCAGGGACTCAGCCTCCTGCTCTCTCCTCTCCAGCCTCTTCCGGGCTCTGCCAGTGAGGAATCTCCCAGTGGGTGGGATTTGGGGTCCTGTGGCCCAGCCTGAGCTGGCCCTGCTGCAGCGGTGGGCCAGGCTGGGTTGGCGGGAGGAAGGGGAACGTTTGGGGCTCTCCAGGTCCTGCAGTTGCTGCTGTGAAATCTTAAATCAGTCACTCCAATCAAAGTCTCCGTTTAACTTATCTTTTAGATCAAAATTGACTTAGCACATAACGGGCCATTCAATTTGAAGCAACCTCTCCACCAGGAATTTAGGTAAAGAGCAGGAAAACAGCACCTTTCGGGGTGCAGCTGGGACTTTGGAAACCCCCAAATGCTTGTAATCTCCTCTTAGGGCACATCCCTGCTGGGAGTCCCTCCTTAAGCAGCAGTAAGATGCTCCCACACTGGGGAAGCCCCTTGGCACCCAACCCAGAGGGATGTCCGTGCAGGAGGAGCGGTTTAGTTGGTGGAGATGCACAAAGCCACGCCTTTAAATCTGAGGAACTTGTACCCCTCCTTTGCTGGCTGCTGGCTTCATCCTCCTTTCCGGTCCCTGCTCCCATCACCAACAGTCCAAGGAACTGTGAGCAGCGATGACCCCCAAGGGCTTCCTGAGTCCGTACCTGGAGTGAGCGCCATGGGGTACATAGAGAAAATGTGACCCATGGCTTCCCTGCCAAAACGAGCTTACCTCTCACTCCCATACGTGGCTGGAGGTGGACCGTGTATGACTACATGTAAATTGGTTCAGCTGTGTGGAGGGCAATACAACAGCTGTTGTGAAATTTTAATGCACATATCCTTTGACTCAGGAGTTCCGCTGCTCTGAAATTATCCTATAGATCCAGGCACACACAGGAAAGGGCATATGTACAAGCTTGGTTGTTGCAGTGCTGTTTGTGAGAGCAAAAGATTAGAAATAACCTAATTCCGTCAGCAGGAGACTGGATTAATCAATTATAGTGTAGCCTGACCATGGAATAGTATGCATCCATAAAAAAGAACAATGATGTTATTATATACTGATCTGGGATGATCTCAAAGATACTGTAGTAAAAGCAAGATGCAGAACAATATTATGGTATCTCTCATGTGAAAAAGCACAAAAATAAAACATTGCTGTTTACTTATATAGGCATAAAGTCTCATGGGATAGAAACACAGGGGAGTATTAACAGGGAGAAGTAGGTTGTGAGAGACAGGGATGGGAGGAAAACTCTTCATTCTATAGCCTTGTGTGTCATTTGAATTATGAACAATGTAAAGGTATTTTTATTTGTGGTAGGTGCAATAATGGCCCCCCAAAGATGCCCATGCTCCAACCCCCAGAGCCTCTAAATATGTTGCTTTACATGGCACCAGGGTCTTTGCAGATGTGATTAAAGTTGTAGACTTTGAGATGGAAAATTTGTGTTGTTTAAGCCCCACTGAGTTTGTGATCATCTGTTACAGTGTTCAGAGAAAACTAATGTACTACTCAGAACAGTAAATAAGACAGTTTTTGAAAGAAGTTTGCAGTCTAGTTAGAGTGGACTCATAGCCCATGCACAGAGGAAGCAGACACCAACTTTCAGTGCTGTGCTGTGTGGTGCAGACTAAACACTGTGGAACCCAGCTCACTTTCTGGAGGACTGTTGGAGTGGCCAGGACGGCAGGCACTGTGCTATGTGCAAGGGCCACAAAATGAAAAAGACATGGTCGCTGCCCTGGGGGTACCTTGTGGCCAGTGTTGCAATGTCCCCTTCTTTAAAACTGGCCCCCAGGATGAATACACTGTGTGCCCCCTGCCCCCATGGCCTGCTGGGCAGGGCATTTCTAGGTGCTTTGCCATTTGGGGCCCCAATGGACTGGACTTTCCCTCCTCCCCCTGCTCGCAGCTAGTCATCCTGCCTCGAATACCTCCAGGGCGGGAGAACCCCCCTGCTCTTGAGACTTGGCTCCATTCTAGGCTTTCCTCTTGCAGCACTCAGCATACGCATGGTTGGTTTCAGCATCACTCCAGACTGGGTGACTCTGGGTTTCTGCTTTGGGAGGTGTGTGTCCTGCCTTCCCTCACGAGACCACTCTTACCCTCGTGTGTCTGTCGCAGCCATCACACAGCCTGGAAGTGGTCCAGCCCAGAGTGCCCTCCCTGCATTTTCTGTAGCACCCATTATCTTGACAGGACCGAATAGGGCCTCACTACAAACCTGTTAGAGGAAGCACATATGCAGATACTATCGTGTGCGTCGGGTGGTGCCAGATGGGCATTAGGAAGGATGCATGAAACAAAAAGGAATATACATGTGTGTACAAAATGAATCACTATGCTGTTCACCAGAAATTAACACAACATTGTAACTCAACTATACTTCAATTTTTAAAAAATGAAAAAAAAAAGAAACAACAAATTGGAAACTTGATCTTTGAACCGAGTTATAAAGAAAAAAATGTATCATTGTCCTCTTCTGCTGTTTCCTTTGTTCATGCCCATTTTATATAGGAAATGAAGATAAAAATGATTTCTCCTTTAGTCCTCCCTCCCCATCATGTATTGCCAGAAGGCTGTTAATCTTCAATTTGAAGAAGCCACCAAACAGCTAATAGGTGCTTCGCAGGGCCTGCCAGCCACCACACCCAGGGCTGCGTGGCAAGCTCCCCCAGACCCAGCTGCCCTCTCCCTGCTTCCTTCTGCTCCCTCCCCTCCCTTCCTCACCCACAGCTCCCTGTGTCCTCAGATCCAGCTCTCAAAGCTTCCTCTCCTGGCCAATGTATGTATGTGTTTGAGCAGAGGTGGCAATGCGCACAGCCAGGTGACACGCTGTAACTCTTGGAGACCGGCCCTCCCTGAGGGAGCAGTCCTGCCAGCACCACCTCAGCCTCTGCAGGAGACTTAGGGCAGTGTTTTCATGCTAGAAATGCATGAAATGCAGTGTTTTCAGGAGGAGGCTACAATGTCCCCTTGAACAAAGCCACCGGGGCCACTGTCCTTGCCCCAGCGAGGCAGCGTGGGTTGGACGGGAAGTGTGGTGGCCCAGGCGGCTTGTTTGGGAATCAGGCAGCTGAGATTTGAATGCAGACTCCTTGGTTCTTACTCTTTCCAAGCCCCGATTTAGTCATCTGTAAAAGTGGGAGCTGGACTCAGACGTGGGATGACACAGCGATGCACAGAGTTGGGGCTGATTCTAAACTTGAGCTTGTCTTCTGGTCTGGTCCCTGTCACAATCTCAGGGTAAAACCTGCCCTGGGAAAACCAGATGCCAAAGCAGGTATAGGTACCAGTGCAGTGGCAGCATCGCTGTGAGGACTGACTTGACTTGTCCATGGGAAACGCACGGCTCTTGGGTGGTTATTATTTGGCAAGGTTCATGCTGTTTTGCTGTCTTGGCTCATTTCTTTGCTGCTATGCTGCTGCCTGCCTAGGCCAGACCCAGCAGGGATGCCGCTTGGAGGGTGGCATCCTGGGTCCGGCTTGTTTGTCAAGCAGGGCTGGTAGATGCGCCACGGCGCTAACGTGCCCTCCTGGCCTCTTCAACTCCATCTCCACCCGGTTATCCATCACCTCACCTTCCTTCCTAGCAGCCTCCCACATCCGCCTCTGGGCCTCCTCTGTCCCCACTCCCTGCCCTTTTTCTTGCTGACCAGAGCATTTTGCAAACCATCTCCCACCTTGGTCTCAAAGTGGCTTTACTGTGTTTTTTTTTTTCTGGAAGCTTCCCCCTCCTGCAGCCTGGCCACCCATAAAGGCTCCTTTTCAGAACTGCTCACCTCCAAGCTTGAAAACTGTGAAATTCCCCTTCCTGACCGCAACCTGCAGGCTCTCTGCTGGTGTCGGAGCACGAGCGGTGTGCTGGGTGGGCTCTGTCATGCACCGGCAGGAAATTCACATGTTCCAGGGGGCGTGGTCGGTTGGTGATAAATGCGGAAACGCCTGGCTTGGGTGGGAAACTGGGTGTGCTGAGGGGACAGTAGGAGCTTGTTTGTGGAGCTGCTCCAACCTGGGGTGGAGGGGCAGAGGCAGAGGGCATAGAGGTTTCGTGCTGCCCTCCTGGGAAGAGGGGGGAATTGCTTGGATTGCTCTGCCAGATGTTTCTGATCTAGGGATGAGCCTGCATCTGGCCGAGTGCCTCTGGGTGGCTTCCTGAGGGAAAGAATAGAAAAGAAAGCCTAATTTGGGAAACTGTAGCATCTCTTATGGGAAGAAGCAAGGCAAGGGCATAGCGAAAATTGGGGATCAGTTTGGAGAAAGGAGTGACATCAGGGATGTATAGAGCTGGAGCTAAATTCTAAACCTGAGCTTGCCTTCTGGTCTGGCCTGTGCGAACATGACAGCAACTCTAATGGTCTCTAAACACCCCCTCTGGGGATACCAGCCAGCGAAGCAGATATAAGTGCTAGTTCAGATGAGGGGTCAAGACATAGACACTTTACATATTCAGGGACCAGCCTGCTGTCTCTTATCCAGAACATGGACCTCAGAGCAGGGCACAAGTGCCTTTGATCTGTAAGAATGGCTGGAGCCATGGCTCCTCAGCCTACCTCCACTGGCCTTTGCTCAGAGCCCTACGGTCGCCCAGCCCAGGGGGAGTCCAAGGTGCACATTAGAAGTGGGGAAGCCTCTTTAGGCTGGCATACCCAAACAGGTAGCGTGACCTCTGGGAGACTTACCTTGGGAAGGGCAGACAGAAGAAGATAGAAGACCCGAGCAGCAGGGACAGATCACCTGACACAGCAGAGCATCTTATAGAGACGCTAGAGGGCCGTGAAGACAAGGCTACATTATGTTCAGCATCTTGGCCACTGCAAATGCTTTGTGGAACAAAGCTGGGGGGAGATGTACACAAATAAGTGTTAGGTTTCATATTCTTTCCCACAAAAGGAGGAGAAGCATATAAACATTAAAAAAAAAAAAAGACAGTGGAGGGTGTAGCTCAGGGGCAGAGTGCGTGCTCAGCATGTACGAGGTCCTGGGTTCAATCCCCAGTTCCTCTATTAAAAAAAAAGTTATATTCCTGAAACAAACAACATACAACATTTTCAAGTAGCTATGGAGTATTTTAAAAAACTGTTTATTAAACTCACAATAAGCTTTCCTACAATGGAATAAAAATAGACATAAAAAAACAACTTCTTTCAGTCAGGCTAAAATGAAACACATTTTGTTGCTTGAAGGGACAATGTTTAGCTGTCTAGAAAATCCTCGTATGTGAAATACCTCATCTGAATTGCTAGATAAACGGTAAGAGGTTGTTCTTGTTGGCATGATGGAGTATTAGGACTGAAAGCGGCTGTGTGATTCTATAAACCTATTTAAAAATGTTTACAGATGATGTAATTGAGGTTCAGAGATGAGAAGTGGTTTGCCCAAGGTCCCACAGCCAGATAGTGGCCTCAAACTTGGTTCACTATAATGCAAAATGGATACAGGAGCTGGGAATCAGGCCTGGGTTCAGGTCCTGGGTCTCTGGCAGGAGTAGCCAGACTGAGGCTGGGACCACCTCCAACCTCCCAGAGCTCAGAGCCAAGGCCTAGGATGGGGGTGCCTGATACACCTGCCCAAGAACAAATTAAAGAGACATTGCGCAGAATGGGGCAGGGGTCTGGGTGAATGGGTAGGGGGTGGCTGGTAAGCCAGGAGAGCTGGACAGAAGTACACGGGGCGGCCTGAGTGTGGAGCTCTGGGAGGGCTGGGAGGGCTGGGACATGCCTCCAGTCACGTCAGGAACCAGTTCGAAAGGCAGCTTACAGCCCTGAAATGGGAAGCGAAGAAGAAAATGCCAGGCACTGTGGGAAACAATTCGTGGAGTCTGATTTTTGCCTTCTGTTTCCTGAAAGAGAGGCTGAGGGCTCCGAACCCAGCCTGTCCAGTGCAAACCCGTGGAAGCGTCTTACTGCACATCTATCTACGCACTTCCTATTTTTACACTTAATAACTGTAAGCTCAGGGTTACCGGGGTCTCCTTGTTGCTATAGTGAGAGGTGATAGTGCCAGCCTTCCAAAGCGCTGGACCCTTGGCTTAGAGGAAGACCAGAATCTGGGTTGCTTTATTTTTGGGTTTGACTGAGAAGGTTTAATGCACCATTTTCCAGCCCTCCCAGCAATGGCAGTTTGTGCTCAAAATACATCGAACCTCAGTAACACAGAATAACTGACGATTTTGGGAAGTGGGCATCTGAGCGTATGGGGAAGGTAGATTTTAAATTACAAAAATGATAAAACTTCATGCAGAACATCGAGAAAATAATCAAGAAATGAAAATACACGTGGTTATAATATAACACAGCCTTGATGGGCCTGAGCTGGTGTCCTACTCTCAGTTTTCTTACATGTGCATTTGGCAGAGTTGAAGACACAGTGTGTGTAAAATTGGTAGTCTGTTTTGAAAGTTAATATGTCATAAGCATCTTTGTGGGTTGCTGCATTGTCTCAATAAACATTATTTTTATTGGTTAGGTAATGCTGCATCATTTCATAAAACCCTTTCCTATTTTTCCTCTCTAGTGTCTCTTGAATCTATACTTAGTCTCCATCATGGTGTCTCTGTCAAAATTCTGCTCCTTCCCTGATTGGGATAACTAGCCTGCATTGTCCCTGTCCCCATTCCCCTACACACACATACACACACACACTAGGATTTCCTCCACTCTTACAGCCTTGCTAATCAAAGGATGGTCCCTGACCAGTGGCATGGACATCCCCTGGGAGCTTGTTGGAAATGCAGAATCTTAGACCCCATCTGGGACCTACTGAGTCTGAATCTGCACCTGTAGGTTGACAAGATCCCCAGGTGATTCCTAAGCACATTAAGGCTTGAGAAGCACTGGTCTGAAATATACATTCCCTGTGCCCCAGGACAGAACCCTGGCCAAGTGCACAACCTGCAGAGAGCAGAGCAACTGGAGAGAAGGCAGGGAGTGAGTGGAGAAGGGCCTGCTGGACAGCCACAGCCGGTGGGCAGCTGTGGGCCGGCAGCCTTAGTGAGGCTAGGGGGAGGGAGGAGGCCTGTGAAGGAAGTTCTAAAAGCCAAATCTCTGGAAGACGCAAGACTGAAACCAAGGGCTCAGTTGGCAAGCGGGGGCAGGAGCCTGGGTGGAGGCAGCACAACAACCAGCCCCGGCCCACTCCCACTTTATAGGTGAAGAAGCTGCAGCGCAGAGAAATTAAGCTGCTTGGCCAAGGTCACGAGCCAGTAGGTGGTGGAGCTGGGATGCCAGCCCGGGTCCAGAGCCCACACTCTTAACAACCTTACAGTACAGTGGCGGGTAAATGACAGGAGGGAAGAAAGAGTAAAAGGATGTTCAGCTCCAACAATGAGCTGGGGACGTTTTCACTTCCTAGTGTGTCATAATCATAGCAACCTTTGGATGTGGGTATTTCCTACCCCGTGTTTCAGATGAGGAGGTCGATTTGCGCCAGTGGCAAGCAGTTCCTGAGTTCATGCAGTTACTGACAGCTTGAAGTCAGGATTTGAACCCAGGATGTTTTGGGTCCTGAAGTGACGCTCTTCCCACCTGTCACACTTCATCCTCAAGGCATGGAATTGGGTTCTACTCTCAGAACAGCTTCTTTACTCCCACCCTCCCCGGCCTCCTGATTTGAAAACCCCACCTCTGCCCAGGGATCCATCCCCTTGCTCTTTTGTGATGGAGTCAAACACAGGGTCAGTTTTAGATGTTTCCCTCAATCCTTAAAATTATGAAATGCTATGACTTGGTTTAGCATTTAATCCAACTGCTTCATTTCACAGTTAAGGAAACTGAAGCCCAGAGAGCTCAAGTGACTTGTCTGAGGTCACACAGCCAGTGAGTTATAGATCCGAGACTCTGATTCTGGATTCAGTGCTCCTTTCATGACTCTGGGCTGTGTTTGTACCGCGTGCCCTGGGTGCCAAAGGGTTTGTGCACCACCGGGCCAGCCAGCCCCGGGCTGTCGGGTTGCTAGGTCAGTGCAAGTTCAGCCTTAAACTTAGGCTGGAGGATGCAATAGATTGAACCACCCCCCCATTAAAAAATAAACTAATAAAAATAATATCTGCTTATTAAAACCCCAAGCAGTGTAGAGTGTGTCTGCAGACACTTGACGGCAGCCCCTCCCAGCCCTCCCCAGCCCGCTCCCCAGGGGTGACCGCTTAGTGCCGCCTCCAATGACTTCTTAATTTTCCTGCCAACCATTGGGTTTTGTAGGATCCATGCCACAGCAAGCCTATTTTTAACAAGAATCCCAGGCTTCAGGGGGTTGAAGAGAGGGGGAGAAAGAATACTCAGTTTGTATATTTTTAATCCATGTGCGTTTGAGCAAGCAGTGACTTTCCTGTCTCCACTGCCAAGGGTTTCGGGCAATTGATTAGACGTTCTGGGTGCAGGGTAATCCGTTTTCTTCCCCTAACGAGGCAGGAGGGCCAGGGAGAGGTTCAGGTGATGTTTCCCGGGCTGATGGCTGTCTCAGCTGGCTGCCTCCTGATCCTGCCTGCCCCCAGCCCTCTCCTTCCCGGCAGCCTAGACAATCCTGGCTGGGTCTCCCAGAGCCGAGGAGGCCTGGGAACCTGACTGTTTGTGCCAGGCTCATATTTAGAAATGTCTCCAGCCAGAGGTTGGCCTCTGTCCCGCTTGGGCTCTGGGCAGGGGGTGCAGTCACATGTGCTGCCTTCGAGTGGGTAGATTCTGAGTGGGCAGTGGCCCGCTTTGAATATAAACACACTCCTTTTATGCTGAGAAGCTGGCATCTGAGCCTGTGCTCCTGGGCACTGGGTGAGGGCAAGTGCTGGTAGCCGGATGGGCGATGGGGAGACGGAAGAGAGATGTCATAAGGCTTGAATTGGGCAAAACGGTGGTGGAGGAGGGGTCTCACTCCTTGTCCCCCTCTCTGCCCCAGTCCTTCCCCAGGTGCCTAGGACACTGGCCCTGCCTGAGCAGGGGGCCTGCAGCCCCACGGGGGTGGGAGAGAGGAGACCAGGCCAGAAGTGCCCCCTTCTGGACTTTCCTTTCTGCCTTGTGAGTTCCCCAGTCCACTGAGTGGCCATCCTGGGAGGCGGTATGGATTGGGCCCAGAGTGAGGCCTGGATGATGGGGCACCCATGGAAGAGTCTTGCTTCTCTCTCCCTGTCTGTGAGCTGCCAGCCTCTCAGCCTCTCCAGACGGCACCTGCAGAACGTGGCCCTGGGTGATGTCATCCCTGAAGGTTCTCTGGGCGCTGATGGCGGACTTTCTACAATTCTTGCTGGCCCTCCCCTGCTTTCTTTCCCATGAAAGCACATGACAACGGATGAAACAGACCAACCGAGCTCAGCCTTAAATAGTAGCCCCCTGGGTAACAGACATCATGCCAGAGCCCTGTAAAAGCTCTCTTTTCTTTTAAAATAGTTCTTTTAAGGAGGGGCATTCAGGTGCATTCACTCGGGCATCAGGTATTTAATGAACACTGCGAAGCACAGGCCCTGTGCTGTCTCCAGCCCCACAGCGGCTGATGGGGGCGCTTTTCGATCCCCTTACATCACACATCTCCGCCCCTCTGCAGGCGTGCCCTGGGGATCAAGGCGGCTTGCTTACACATTCGGCTCTCTCGGAGAGGAGGCTGCCTTCTTGCAGCAACAGGATTCCTTCCTACAGCTGATGCCAAGCCAGCGCCAAGTGCTGAAGCCCCTGGCGTCCCCCACCTCGCTCTGCTCCATCCTCCTCCCCTCTCCCCACATCTCAGGGGAGGAAAACTCCAAGCAGTGGTCAAGAAGGCTGAACAGATACTTCCTTTGTATCTCTGCAGTAACTGAATGAATGAATGAATGAATGGATAAGCAAGGGAGCAAATGAATGGAGGAACAAGTGGAAACTCAGTCTCTGCTCCAGAGGAACTTAAAATTCAAAGAAAAAGCACCATGCTTGTAGAATGGTAGCACTGTGGGACTGAAGGGGACCTTAAGGGTTGGGCTCACCCCCTCTTTTTATGGGAAAGGAAACCCAGACTCAGAGGCGGGAGGGGCTGCTGTGCGATGCCTGCATCAGACCACGGAGGTCAGAGGACGGCCCAGGGTGAGTGAGATTCGGAACTGAACACAAGTCTGCCCTACTTTCCCTCTGCCGCCGCCCTAAGTGTCCCTCGTCCTTGGGAAAAATCGCCTGTTCATATGGTTGGGAGTGGACGGTGCAATTTTTCTTTGAGGGTTAATTGTTTTGCTGACAGTACAGATAATTGGGAGTGAGAATCCCGGTGTGAGGGCGACAGCACCATCTGCTGTGAATATGTTCCAGCCCCACCTTGCAGGAGGGCACTCCCACCTGCAGCAAAAATTGGTGTGCTCTAGCCGTTTGCTTCTGGAGCTACAGCAGCGAGGAGATCGGCTTCTAAAGGGTGCGCCTTCTCCTCCCTTCCCCACGGCATCTGGTGGGCACAGTAGGGCTCACCTCCTAGTAGGTAGGAAGAGCCCCTCCCCCTCCTTGCCCCGCCCCCCGGTTGCCTGGGACACGGAGCCCTAACACCAGAGGATGACTTTCTGTTCTTCTCGTAGCCTGATGTTTTGAGGCCTGGTCCACTGCGGATGGAGGTGGGCGCGTGGGTCTGCACTGAGCTCGTGGCCGCCATGGGTGTTTGGGTCATTTTTCTGTCCAATTCCTTGCATTTGCCACCTATCCTGGGTTTCCTGGCCTTTAGCCTGCACTGCTTGTCCTGGAAGGGGCTGGGCCTGCCTTCTATTGCCAGGTAGGAATTTCCTGGGTTGGGACTTCCTCCATGTCAATAGAAGCAGCGCAGCGCTGGAATCAAGCAGAGAACCCCATCGTCCAGGAGCAGCTGAGATCTTTCTTCGTATGGGTGGAGCATGGCTGCAACATCATTTTTTGTTTTTTCATTTTCATTATTTAGAGATATATCCCATATACAACAGGGCGCCAACTTGTATATATGCTTTTGGAAGGTATTACTAGTAACTGCTTTGTTCTTTCAAAGGGACTTCTAACCCCCAGGGCTGCCTTGCCCAGAAATGCCTGGGAGGTCATGGCAGTAAAGCCAGGTCACCCTGGAGGTGCAAGGTCAGTACCCCGCCCCTCCCCCACCCCCAGGCGGTGGCTGTTTATCACAACAGCTTCCTCCTTGCCCGAGCTGCTCCCCAGAGCCTCTGCATTCCTGTCTTCCCTATTTATCACTCTGTTCTCCGCATTCTTCGCCCAGACCCTCCTAGCAGGGGAGAAGCTAGGCGGCACCACTCTCTAGTTCTCCTCTTCTCCCCATCCCCCCACAGCAGGCCAGGCATGCCTCTGTTCCCCTCCCCCTCCCCAGTCCTCTTGACCCACTGTCGCCCTGATGTGATAGGAAATTACCCCAGGACCAGGGAGTTTGCTGGAAAGAACAGATAATTTAGAGTCAGGAATTCCAGACTTGACTCTTTCGCTACCTTACTGTGTGATCTTTAGTGAGATTCTCAACCTTTCTGTACTTCCGTTGCCTTATCTTTAAAATAAGCTTAAAAAAACACACACACCCCTTTACATCGCTCCTGTCAAATCAAATGGGCCCAATGGATGTAAAAGTAGCTTGAAGGGTACGAATCATGACATGCGTGTAAGACATTGTCATCGTTCTGCTTACAGCATCCGTGGGACTCCATGTCCCTGCCTTCCTTTGTGCTCATCCCCATCCATGGTGCTTCCCCTTACCTGTGGTGCTGGATGCCCTGCGGACACTCTATACCTGCCACAGGCCCTTCTCAGCACTGGGTCCACTGAGGCCCAGGGGAGCCCAAGGTTGGGGTGGAGCTCAGAGTCACAGCTGTCTGGGCAGTGCCCCCAGGAGCTGGAGGCCACAGCTGGTCGGAGATGCAGGGCTACGGCCATTGTGCACCCAGTGTCTGGAGACTGGCAGGTCTAAATGCTGGGGCATGGCTGCTTCTAGCTGGAGCCCCTTATCACTCACCGCCCTCGCCACTTCAGACTGTGAGCTGAGTCTTAGCTATGATATGTGATCACGCAGTGGAGCCCGTGGTGTCTGTGTCCCTCACCCAGTGAGCTTGAGATGTCTGGTTTTCTTTAATTAACAGTGATCTTTTGATGTTCTGACTACCTGTTTTTTTTGCAAAAACTCCTTTATATTCTGGCTCCTCCCTTGCCTCTTCAGAGCAGTCCCTCAGAGCTGAGAGGCTGCCTCCTACGCTTAAGTCCTCAGCAAGTCCACTGAATAAATCTTTGCATCTTCACTTTTGTCTCTTGCTTTGAGTGAAGGGCTGTGAAAGGAGGTGTGTTATCGGTCACAGGTGAGTGGCCTCCCTGGAGCCACCTGGGGCAGGACTTCCAGTGTGCTGCTGTTTGGGGGCTCCAAGAGTTGAGGAAGGTTCCTGGTAGACATGGCCTTGTTCTATGTGAGTCTCTTTGGTGGAGGGAGGGCTCCTGGGTCCTCCCTCTCTCCTGGGACAGTGAGGGTCTGTTGTGGGTATGAGCTGAACTTTGAATGGAGAGTAGGATGGGTGACTGAAGGTGGGCCTTTCAGGAAGATGAAATGAAACATGCAGAGGTAAGAAGATAAGAACAAAGATGTGTGTGTGTGTGTGTGTGTGTGCGTGCATCTGCACACATGCACTCTGAGGCCTGGGTATAGGGCTGGTGGGTGAGATCCTGGCAGTGAAGACCCTACAATCTGCATGGTCACCTGGAATTACAAGACCTAATAATAATAAGCAAACAAACAAACAAAAAAACAGTATCTGGAAAGTTCTAGAACAGTTAAAATTTGAGCCTCTTCCTGCAGGTCTCTTCTGAAGCAGCTGGGAACTCAGAAGGCCTCATTACCCCTGAGGAGCAGGCCCACCAGGAGAGCAGTAAGGGATGGCGTGGAGCCCCCCAGGGCCTGAGGAGTGAACACACTCTACAGCTCGCTGGCCTCCAAGTCAGAGGACCGACCACCGGGGAGGCTCAGGAAGAATTGATACTCCGGCGCCCGGTGACATGTACATGGTGTAATGACAGGTAATGAGCCTGAGGTTCATCCATCCTCTCTGAATGATGTGGCAGGTAGGAGAATAGATCAGCCTGCAGTAGACATATAACATCAACTCTTGGAAGATAACTATGCAAACGAAGCAGAGGAAGGCCTGATAAGATGACAGGTGGACGCCTTATAGTTATTAGTTCTGCCCCAAGCGCTTGCTGGAGCTAGGCACCGGAAGATTTAGCGTCAGGTGGGTTCACTCACTCTATACCTTATGGGAAGGCCTGATGCTGGGATGAATGTAGCACCTCTTGTTTTAAGACCTCAGAGTAACAAATTAAGACATTATTTCCCATCAGCTCCCTTGGGAAGCAGGGCATGGATGCCAGTGGGGAAACAGGAAGCAAGGGGAGTAGGAGTCTTTCCCGTATTGGTGACACCTGAGGGGTAGGCCGGGAAGCCTCACTGGCTGACAAGCCCTCTGGATTGGGTCTGATTTCTTGAATGACAGGTGAGGTGATGGATTGGTATTTCTTGTAAAAAGGGACATAGGTCCTTTGTGATTCCCTTTATCCCTCCAAGGGTGCTAGGGCGAGTAGCAGATGGCCAAGGCTGGCTGGGAAAGTCATGAGTAGGGATCTGGAGAGAATAGGAGGGGGCTGGCAGACACCCTAGGTCTAGCAGCTTATCTGAGGAGGTCAGCCAAGGCAGGAAGCATTGAGAAGGTTCCCAGAGCCTAGAGGGCAGGGCCCTGAGGCTGGAAGGAACTGGGCCCACTGAGACTGGAGACCCCAAAGATGAACTCTGGTCCAGTGGAGGGCCTGTTCCCATTGGCCCTCTGGTCCTCACTGTGTGTGTCATACTGGGTACCACTCTGGCAGTTTCCGCCATGGAAAAGACAGCAGTCTGGGGCCTGAGCAAAAATAGCTTGGGGCCTTGGGAAACTGACCAGGGCAGGGGGAGAAGGCCAGTGGCTTGAGGCAGGAGACCCAAGGGAATGGGGCAGATTCCATCCCAGTGCAAGCCAGTATCAGGGTCCACAGGACCGAGCCAAGGGTGGGGAGGGGCAGAGTATTAGAACTTCTGGGTGGCCTTGTTCTAAATCAAGCAGAAAGAGTAAGATGAAGAAGGAACCCAGAAAGCTGAGCCCACTACTAGGAAATGGATCAGCCATAGGCACCAGGCGGTCCCAGGACTTGGCTTCTGTCCCTATGAGCAAATGGAAGGGAACGGAGCTTTGGGGACCCCACTGAGGATAGCAGGGGTCTGGCTATGCCTGAAGGGGCTTCGCTAGGTGCCTGGGGCTGGCTGTGCCTCTGGGCACCCTAAACCCTAGTTTACTGGCCCTGGGCTGTTCTCAGACTCCCAGCTCTCAGTGGGCCCGGTGGTCTGTGCATTTTAGGCTTGACTGGGACGTGGGCAGAGCTGACCCTGTGGGGCCTCGTGATGGGAGGTAACGGGGGGCAGGAGGAGGCAGAAGAGGCCTGGCCTGCAGGTGGGTAGGTGAGGATGTACATCATCTGTGCAGCCTCGGGAAGGTAAGGGGCAAACTACTTCCTGATCAAATCAAGACAGAGCAGAGGCTTGAGTCAATCAGAAGACTCTTAATCTACTTTCCCAATGTTGACCGAGTGCCTGTTGTGCCGTGGGCCCTGTGCTAGGTGCCAGAAATGCGAAGATGCATGAGATGTGTCTGCTCCCAGGGAAGGGAAGACGGGGCAGAGGAAAAGGCATGGGAGTGGAGATAGATCCAGGGCTCTGGGAGCCTCAGCCTCCTGTCTTCAAAATGGGGACAAGACTTTCTCACTCACAGGCTGGTTGGGAAAATTAAATAACATAAAATAAAACATGCAAAACACTTAGCACAGCAGCTGGCACCATCGTAAGTGATCAATCATTTAGTTTTCTTCCATTGTTCTGCTCTTGGAGGAGCTTGAAGTCTGGCAGGGGAGGGAGCGAAGAAGGCTGGGAGAAGATGCGTCTTGATTCCCAGGGCTTCTGACTGCTAACCGGGTTTGAGGCCTGGACTTTGAAAACCTGGTTATTGGCGTTCCTCTGGCCATGGAAAGTGTGGTTTAAGGTGGATCCGGACACTCAGAAATGGTAATTGCATGTGAGTGCTTTGGCAGTCGCTGGGCCAGGGATCCTTTCCGGGCAGTGAGTAGGATAGAGGGTGGGAGGGCTGGGTCCAGGAGTTCACAGAATTGTTGAGAAGAGAGGGAGGACATTCTCGGAATGCTTGGAGGTTTCCAGAGCTGTGCTTAGGCAAGACTTAGGACTTGGAGCGGGGCTGCCCAGAGAGACTGAGCACCAGCCACAAATGTGATTTTGAATTTTAAACAAATGAAATTAGTCATAATAATGTTTCATTTAACTCAACACATCTAAAGTATTATCCTTGCAACATGTAGTGACTATAAAAATTATTTATGAGATAGTTTGCAGTCTTCTTTATGTACGAAGTCTTTGAAGTCCAGAGTGTATTAGATACTTACATTCGATCTCAGTCTGGACTAGCCACGTTTTATATGCTCAGTGTGGCTACTGGCTACTGTATTGGACAGCTCAGATCTAGAGTTTAGAATATCTTGCCCAGGGGCATCCAGAGGCCAGATGTGTCCTGAGCTAAATAACAGGGTTTACTATTATGGCTTCTTCTCATGACACAGCTGAAGCGAATCCCTGGGGAAATTGGCGTGAATAATCAGCGATGTCTTGAATGACTTGTTTGGATGGTGATGTCTGTTCTCTGGAACCAGCCCTGGCTGTGGGTCTCTCCAGCTGACCTCAGGATGCCACCACTTGCTGGGTCTGGGGCTGACCTCGGGCAGTTCCCAAAGCTCTCTGAACTTGAGAAGCTTCATTGAAAGTGACACTAATAACGTCTCTCGTACTGGGTAACTATGAGGACTAAATAGAATAGTAATTACTCTGTGACCCTCAATGTAAAAAATAATGCTTTTTATTTCCCTAAATTAAATGAAAACCAATTTGAGTTCCCCTGTGGGCTAAGTTTGGCAGAAGTTTCCCAGCAGGAATTTCTGTAGTTCCGTCTTTGCCATTCTGCTGTATGATTACCGTGGGGCTTCGTAGGGTGGGACAGATGGGGAGGGGGTGAGCCTGGACCTTGGCCCAGGGTGGCATGGTGGCTCTCTGTGGCCCTCCTCATCCAGAGCCACGTGGTCATCCCTCAGCCAGCTTGTGCTCCACGTCAGCTCTGCCGTGGAGCACCCGGGGGCCCCCAGGTTTTCATCTCCAGAGTGTGGACACCACCGTGGTGCTGTGTTTCAGCAGAGTGTTGCTGGCCGCTCCAGGGCCCATTGCCTAAAGCCATCCCAAGTGTCTTGGGGCCCAACCCAGGCACCCTACTCCAAAAGCTGCCCTTGCTCCCTTGCCTGCTGTCTCCCAGCCCTAGCCTTTGAAACGAAGGTCCATCCCCACCTTACCTGCCCTCTTTCTTCCCCAGCCGTGAAAATACAGGTTACCCCTGTCAGGGCCAGGGAGCCCACTGCCATGGAATGCGGCCGCTTTTTCTGGGCAGGGGGGAGGGTAGTTTTTAGTCCTCTGTGAATGACATCTGCTCCAGTCACTGGCTCCCAACAGCAGCAGAAAACAGCAATTGCTCTGCACGTGTTAGCATAGCATCCTGACCCGTGTCACTGGCACCAGGTTGGCACTCCACAGCATCAAGTTCCGCTATGCCCAGCCCCACCTGAGGAATGAGTTAAATAGTTCCTGCCTTGGGGTTTTTCTGAGACTCAGTGAGCTAGTGTATGTGAAAGTTTTTCATCAAGTGTTCTTGAGACTCTTAATTCCCCACCTGGGGTGTTTTCTTGTTTGGGAGCTGGGTTGATTCTAAATGTGTCCTCCACTCAGCTCACATGGCAGGTTGGGCCACCATGCACTGTCCTCTCACTAGCCGGCCCCGCTGGGTGCCCCTCCCCGCAGGATGAGCACCTCTGAACTAACCCCATGTCTCCTGTGTGTCAGTGGCAGGTCTCCCTGACATCCTTATTTTTTTAGCCTATTGTGTGGGGTGTCTGACTAGTGCCCCTGAGTTTGGAATCTACCCCAGTTATCATGAAAGTTCATAATCTGTCTTTCCTGGGCCTCAGGGGAGTGAGGCATGGACCTAAGGAATAGGGTCCTCGTCTCCTACCTGCCTTGGATTTGGTGAGGATTCTGCGATGGGGAAGGACATTTGAAGAGTCTCTGCAGGCAGATCGCCCAACCTCAGGATGAAGCGGGATAAGGAGGTGCAGGTCAGTGATGCAAAGAGTAACCAGGTGTCAGCTGTGCTGGAATCAGTGCACAGTCTACAGATGAACGGGAATTCTCCATGCCAGGGGACTGAAATGACATTTTCAAGGTTGGGTCAACGTCTGGTTGTGTGTGGTTGGGTCAGTGGTCCACTGATGCTCAGCACAGTGATCTGTGGGTCTTTGTGTTGCTGTCTCTCTGGACAGGAGCTTCCTTCCCCCAGAGCACTTGGCTTCTGCTTCCTGCACCTGTCCTGGGCCTGAGCTCTCAGGGCTGTCACACATCCTTAAAGAATCCTTCAAACTGGTGTCCTTGTGACTTAGTCTCTATTTTAAAAGGTAATCTATGGCACCTGTGGGGGACAGTGGGGAGGGGATGTCATAAAATCAAGCACATTAAGGTAGAATGATAGTCTAGGTTCTTTCTAAGTTTGCTGTGTGACCCTGTGCAGATCTCTCAAATTCCCCAGGCCTTAACATTCTCGTCTGTTAAATGGGTGTGAGAAAGTGCAGGGATTTAATAGCAGACATGCACGTGTTTGAAAAGTAAGAGGCGCTGTGAATCTTAATCACCAGAGCTTTGCGCATATCATGGCAACACCTTTTTCCTCGCCTAATCTAGCAGTGTGTAACTCTGCTCTTCAAAATTAGTCCCTTTATTGCTTCCTGGGAGTCCACGGGGAACAGTTTCTGATAGATCACCTTAAAATTTTGCAGCAGGGAGAGGCAGAAAGCCACATTGCCCTTGACTGACAACCTTCATATGGGTATTTAGCAATTTTAAATTTTCATGATTCCTCTGATAAAAATAGTGCCCGACTAAAAACAAATACATTTGTATTTTCCATCTCCTTAATTAGTTTCTAATTTGGTGGTTCTTATTAGCTTAAAATCATCTTGCTGCAGTGGTCCGTGGATGATAAAAAATGTGAAAACCACAATCAATTCCTGAGGTATCTTGCTATTTAATTATGCTGATTGGAGCACCAGAGACCCCTGGCAAAACGAACCTCTCAGAATAAGCTTGATTTGTGTAATTTGGTTTTTAAAAATTTTGGATGCATATTTATCACGTTCAACTACGTGTTCTTGTTCTCCTTGAGATTCTGACTCATCTCCTAAGAGACGGGTGGAGGGATCCACGGGCTGGGGGGACCCTGGGACTCCAGCTGAGTCCGTGGAGTTGCTGGCAGAGGCTGATCTGAAAGGAGCACGGGGTCCCCAGCTTGTCTGGTCATTGAAAAATGTCTTTCTTTAAAATTAAAAAAAAAAAGGATAGGTAAAATGTCACCCAGAGACCCAGAGACAGCCCAGGGAAGGATAGGCTGATACAATTTTGGAGCTTGGTGGTAAGAGAGAGCCCACCGTGAAATCCCAGGTTAGGGATGTATCTGGAACCTAATTCTAGAATGTGACATGACTTTGGAGACCCTGGGAAGACCTAGTTGCTCAAAAGGATATGTCCCCCATCATCCAAACCCATGGATCAATATTAGCTTTGCTGATAGTAGACAACCAGATGTGATGAAATGGGAGAGACACAGCACCATGCATGACACTTTCCTGCCACGAAGATGAACATCACTCTGCTCCATAAATCTAATGACCACCTTGTACAGGAACCAGGGGAGCAGGTGAAACCCCACTGCAGGGAGGCCGTCACAGATCCAGACAGAGAGGCTCCTCAGGACGAGTGCCCTAACTTCTCCAACAGAAGGTCGAGGGGAAATGACACGGAGATGGGAGGGAATTGTTACAGATTTACAGTCTTAAGAGACACACCAACTGAGCTCAGTGTATGGGCTGGGTTTGACTCAAGCCTACCTGCTGTGGGAGGACGTACTGGAGAGAATCAAGGAGGTTAGAGACAGGCTGGGCGCTAGATATTCAGGAGTTGTTGTTAATTGTTTTGTGGTGACGTTATTTACTGAAGTATTTACAGATGATATGATGCAATGTCTGGGATTTTCTCTGAAATACTTTAGATAAAAAAATACCAAGCAAAAACAGATTGTTGAATATTATTGTAGCTGGTTGGGTGATTGGTGATGGGTTTATCTGAAAAGCTCAATAACAGAAAGTAAAATAATAATAAATGCTCTTACTAACTGGCTGAGCCCTGAAATTTCACCATTAGAGCTTTATTCCTCTAGCTTAAGCCTTTCTTCATCCATAATGTACAGCTTCTACTGGGAACATGATTTACCTTCTGGGAAAGTAACAGTGGGGTGATAGAACGTTTCCCCAGGGCAGACACTGTAGATGTCCCATGCGAAAGGGTTCCAGGCAAGGTAAGGTGGTCTTGGAAAAGGTGGTCTTGAACTAAGCCAGACAGCTTTTTTCAGAGCCGTGGTTATACTCTGAATGTATGTTACTACATACCGTGCATCCTGGGTAGGGGTGGGTGATAGCAATGCCATGTTCCCCAGAATAATTTGTCATGTGCTTCAGAGGAAATAGAAGCTTTCAGCTCCTCTAAGGAATATCAGAAAGGTCAGAAATTTGGGTTCCAGAGCTGTTTCTACTTACTAACTAGTTTTTGGTCAATCACTCAAACTTTCTGAGCCTCAGTTTTCTTATCTGTAAAATGGGCTGCATGTCACCTGCCACTTACCTTCCAAGAATATGAAAGGGTTTTGTGCAGTGTAAAACCCAAGACCAAAGTTAAATTGTATGACTATTATTTGGTGCTACTTTCTGAAACTTGGTCCACAGATGTTTTCTTGGAAGCTCATGGCTCTGTGTACATGTGTAGTCTAACATCGCCTAAAGTGTGGACTATGTTGGGTGTCACATGCTCAAAAGATACAGAGGAGGTAAAAAGCTCTCTGTCCTTTGGGAGCTCACAGTGGAACTGGGGAGGCAGTAAGAATAAACAGTGATGGGGCAAAGCCATCTAGCCCTGGGGATAAATGAAGGATTCCGGTTCAGAGGAAAGGGAGTTCACTCTTGGCTGGCGTCATCTTCGAAGGCTCCCTGGAGGAGGTGGCACTTGCCCTGGGCCTTCCCCTGAACCTGGGGAAAATTTAGATGGTCCATCCCTTTGTTGGTTAGGGATCACTTGGTTGGAATACTTCCCTGTGTCCCGCCCCCACACGCCCACACTCTGCAGCTGAGCACATAAACCTTGTTTGGATTATGGTATTATCTGACTTGGGGGCCCGAGTCTTCTCTATCCAGAACTGGGGTCATGCTCCACTTGCCTAGCCCTTCCAGCCACTCCCATCCTCTCCTCCTCTCTGTCTCCACCCCTTGTTTCCATCTTCCCACCAGAGCTTGGAGAAGCTGGGATTACTCATCCTGTCCACACTCACGCACTCCTGCCCTGTCTTTTAAGCAAACAAAAAAAGTCAACCGCAGAAACAAAGCAATAAATTATGACTCAGAGACACCCAAGCCTTCGTGTGGAAATGTTTATTATCATCATCAAATCATTCCTTAGGGCAGAGAGAGAAACCGGCCTGAGTAGGAATCTTGCAAAAGATAGGCAGCAGTTGCTTAAGTAAAGGTGAGGGATCTGAGGCCCTCCTGGGAGCTGGCCCAGTTTCTTGGGTGCAAAGAGCTGGCTGGGGGCTCCCACTCCTGCGGGGTGTGCAGGGAGTGATTCAGGATGAATAGCAGTCAAGGGCACTTGTTAGTAAGAGCCCATACTGTCCTTAGTTTGCACAGCAGAAATGGAAGAAAAGGTCCTAGAAAAGGACAGGGCTGTGACAGATGCTTCAAGTCAACACGGGGTCCCAGCTTTGCACCACTCAAGGATTTAAAGATAACCTGGCTGCATCCCGTGTTCTCAAGAGTCTTGCGTGGACAGAGTTCAGCCCACTTCCGGCACATGTTAAGGCTCAGAAAGCTGTTGGTACTGGTATTTTGGGACAGACCTACTCAGCGCCTGCCATGAAGTTGGCCCCACTGTGGACCTTCACTGCATCCGCACACCTCACAGTCCGGTGCTGGGTTCTGGCTCTGCCACTTGGGGCAGATGACCTAGTGTCCCTGAGCCTCAGTGTCCTCAAGTGGAAGACGGGGTAAGCACACTTCCCTCCCAGGATGGTTGGGAGGATGAAATGAGATGGTCCAGAGAGAGCTGTTGGACCCCGGCCCCCGCCACTGGGAAATAAGAGACATGGGACAAGGTGCCCTGAGCCTCAGTTTCCTTATCCATTAACTGGAAATAATTAGATTACCCGTCCTACTGACAGCATTGACAGACATCCCACCTGAGTCAGTTAAAGACCTGCTTCAGTGAGTGCGCCTGTCGACCTCCCAGCGGGGGCTTACACACCGCGTGCTTTACTAAACTAGGTCAGTCACCGGAGCAACGGACCCGACCAGGTCAGTGAGCTCGCAATTCACTGCAGACGGACACAGAATTTAGCTTCAGAATTTCCTAACAGGAAGGCAAAAGGGGAAGCAAGTTGGGTTATGCAGTTCCTATTGTCAGACAAAAGGCAGCAGATGTACCGTTCGTCTGACAGCGGATCCAAGGAAAGATGATCAAAATGCATCCTTTTAGAAAGCCTTGGGCAAGACACGAGCTACTTCAAAACGTCTCTCCACTGGGGTTTTGTACAAGACGCAGAAGCATCCAAGGCCGTGTCTGGAGGAGGAGGCAGTGTTTCTGGGGAGGGGGTGCCCTGAGGCTGTAACCTGAGGAGATGCTCAGGAGAAATTGCTCAAGTTACCACACCTCAGGGGGAAGGAGGCCAGGGTGCTGTCTGGGCTGGAGGTCCTGAGCCAGAGGGGAGGCCAGAGCCCTTTCAGAGGTGCCTCCCTTGCCTTCCCAGTGAACTCAGTCCGTTTGTGGAGCTCCGCCTCTCCCCCTCGGCACAGCCGCAAGCGCCTGTCCTCCCAAGGGCAGAAGCCAACACTCCGTAACTCCCAAGCCCCACACAGCAGTTGCCGCCCCTGCAGGCCCAGGTGAGGCCACCCGGTGTAGGGAAGGCCACCAGCACCCGTCACTCCGCGGGCAAGCATCCTCCTTGTCCGTGCAGCTGATAGAGGCTTAACGGGTGTGCCCTTCCCGGAGCTGCCACGTGTTCCCAGGGGTCTGAGGACTGGAGGGGTTGGCGGGTGGGGCGTCCCTGGAGGAATGTCAGGCCCCCTGTGTGCTGCCTCCTGCTCTGCCCCTTGTTCTGGGGAGGAAGGGCCTGAGCTGGAAGGCCTGGGTCATCTTGGGGACAATGTTGAGGACCATACTTGCATGCTTAGAACCAATGAGGCAAGGACACCTTTTGCGGCTGGGGACAAGGAACTTCCCACTGCAAACGTGACTGCTGAGCATCAGGAACGGTGCGCTGGTGCCCTCTAGTGGGAGTAGATCATAGTGCAGCCATCTGTCCCACGTGGCCTCTGGACCGGCCACACAAGATAACAAATGATGGGTGGCTGGAATGTCCACACCACTGTGCCAACACGGCAGGCTGGCCCCCCAGGACTCCCTTCTGAGCCCAGTTGTACGGGTTTCAGCTTCTGCCCTGCCCTATGGTTTCACCACCTGGAACAATGATGGATGTCCTCCCGAATCCATGTCACCACACTCAGAGCCTCCAGCTGCATTCTCCAATCAGAGCTCTTGGGGAGCAGAGCCAGCCTCAGCTCACCCGAGGCTGCTGAGCACTTGCAGACGCTAGAATCTGGCTGCTGGCTTTCACCCATCCCGGCTCACTTGCTCTTCACCCTCAGCTACCGCTACAGGGAGCGGACTGGGGGACAGCCAGCATCACCAGCAGCAGCCTTTACTAACCAACTAAATGCCTTTTATGGGTGAAGAACTGCCCAGAGACGTAAGCATCTACCATCCACCCTGCAGCCCCAGGTGCTTGGGTGGATCCAGGGGCTGAGTCCCAGCAATGGGGGTTCCTGGAATCATTCCTTACTGTGGAAATATAACCAGGTGGAGCCATCAGGGATAGAGTCCTCGGTTTTTTTGGCCAGAGTGGGGAGTGGATAGGCACCCAGGTGTCAGCACTCCCACCAGGACCACTCATGTAACATGTGCCCATGTGTGACTCCCAGTGAGATAAGCTAGAGCGCCTGGAAGTCTACAATAGGTATTAAGCTGGGGGAGATTGGGGCCCTCTGCTCCCTACTCAGCCATTCTCTCAAGCCCTAGGCTGCAGAGACTGTGCGACGCTGGGGAGGCAGGTGGAGTAGGCAGGGAGGGGACCAGACTTCCCTCTTCCCTCATGGAACCAGGGACACCATGTGTCCACCAAGACTTTTATGCCTGCAACTCTACATTGCTGTCATCCGTGTACATGTCTCGTTTCCTCTAGACTGTGCCCCTCCTGGGCAACTGTATCTTATGCAATTCTCTCTCTCCCTAAAAAGCTAGTGCAAAACACTCATCATAAAGATGAATTAAGCAAGTAAGAAAAAGAAAGAAGACAGTGGAGCAGAGGCACAACTGCTCCCCACCCCTGCCAGCCCCTTCGCTGTTGGGCGGGGTCACGTGACTAGTTCTGTCCAATGGGCTAAGTGCAAGTGACACTTCTGGGTCAAAAAAGCATTTGAGACCCAGAGCATGACCCTCCAGCGCTCTTTGCTCCTGCCAGGGCCACCGTGGGCTGAGATGATAGGACCACAGAATGGAATCCACTGGACCTTTGAGCCCCACTTTGGAAAGAAGCTGCCCCAGAGGGTGGCTGGACCCTCGGCAGAATCTCAGTAAGTGAGAAATAAGATTCTGGATGCCGTGGAGATTGAAGGCTTCCGACCCTATCCCAAGAATGTATGCTCCAGAAGAGGGTTTGCTTTTGCGATTATGTGAAGGGAGGACCTTTGGGGACTGCCATTGTAAGTCTCATGTAGGAATTTAAAAAGCCAAAACAATTCTTTCTTTGTGGTATGTAAAAGGAATGTTTTAACAGAACAAAACCCCACCCTTTGAGAATTTTTATTAACTCTTTACTGAATAATGCAGGTCACACTCTGTGGAAGGTATGTTTTTATACTTCACTACAGCAGGGGCTCATTCCCAGCCAGAGCAATAGTCATGACTTCACATGGAACCAGTAAATATGGATTGTTTTTAAAAAAAATGAAGCCTGGCAATAAAGCTGCCCATCCAATTGCAAATACTGGTTATAAGTTACAGCCACTGGACACTCATTCATGATTCAAAATTCTTTCTATCATTATTCAAGAAAGTGTTTTTAATCATGTTAATGCTTTTTTTTGGAGATGGAAGAAAAGAAGATCCTGTGTGTGAAGCCTCTGAGATTTGGGGGTTTGTTTAATTCTGTGCTGTGGCCTAACACAGCAGATGATTGAAAAATCCTGTTTCATTAAAAAAAAAAAAAAAAAAAAAAAAAAAGGCAAGCATGCCCCGGAAATCACCAAGAGCATAACCAGGTTCATGTCAAAGCTCGGCTGGCAAATGGTCAGAAAACTCATGGGCAGAAGGATGGAGTGAAAGTCGAGACGAACATCCTACCTCTCTTGGACCCTCCAGGCAGCCACATGATGCCTCCTGAAGGGATAACCTTCAGCAATCACTCGTTCAAGAGTGCCTGGTGCTGGGTTATGAAGATCAATGAAATGTGGCCCCAGCCCTCCTGCAGCCTGCGGTCCAGGAAGGGAGTCTGATGAGTAAATAAGCAGGTGCAGTGTGATGGGAGCCGTAACACGGGGCGGGAGCAGGGGGTCTGGGGAGCTGGGCAGGTGGACCCTTGGACTCTGCCCTGTGCATCTGGGAGGGCATCCTGAGGCAGGACAAGGGGTCCATGGGGCAGAGAAAAGGGGAGCTGGATTTCCAGGCAGAGGGACTGCCTGTGAGAAAGCAGAGAGATGAGAGAGTGGGACAGGTTGGGGGCAGGGGGCCCAGCGGCAGCACAGACAGGGTGGGCCGAGCCCGGGACACAGGCCCAACAGGTGGGCATATCACAAAGGCACCTGTCTGCTGAGGAGTCTGCACAGGGAATGGGGCTGGGTCAGAGATGGCAGCCCAGGACTGGGGGGTGGAGAGATGTAGGTGAGAGAGTGCCCAGCAGCTTGAAAGCCCCTCTTCTTCTGGGTGGAAGAAGTGAAAGGCAGGTGGCCACAAGCTTCAGGCCAGCCTCTTCCCTTCATCCTCCTGCTTCCCTTCCTTCATGCCTCCAGGTGGGGAGGAGGCAGTGAGTTTCTTTCTCCTCCTCAAACCCTCTTCTGTCTGAGAAAGTCTCTAGGAAGCCCGTTCACCTCTGCGCAGGCCCCTGACTGCTGCGGAAGGGCTGGGGTCTCTAGGCTATTGGCGGGGGGGGCATTCCCTCCCACCCAGTGGCCTTCAGCTGGGTGCGTGGTGTCTCCTGGGTGTATCTGGGAATGGAAGGTGTTTTTGGTGGTCACCATGACTGCCCTCTCCCCGGTGACTGGCATTCACTGATTGAAACTGGGAGCACTAAATATCCTGCACGTGCCGGCCAGGTCCATGCAACTCAGATTTGTCCCACCCCAGATGCCAAGAGCTAGGCCAGCTGACCTTGAGAACCCAAGGTCAAACAACAGAACCAGCTGGCCCTGCCTCTGAGGGGCTTTGAAAAACAGTAGGCAAACTCAGAAAAAAATCTTTTCAGTGTGCTCTCACAGGACCCCAAATTCTATCACCAGAGATGTTTGTTTTGGGACCAGGAGGCCTGCTGGCCTTGTCGTAATGGTACCACGGGAAATGCAGACCCCCAAGGAGAGGTCAAGTCACGGCCATTATCAGCTCCAACATCAGGTTTTCAGCTCTTGTGGGTCATGTTGCTGAAACTGTAGATTTTCTCTGACATACAGAGCCCTGGGTATAATTCAGTGGGTGCAGTCACCAGCCTCTGGGATGGCCCCCGAGAGTCACACTTTTGTGTCATCCTTTCTAAATTGTACCAGGTTGTCTGTGCAATCAACATCTGGCACGTGGCACAGGGAGAGAATGTCGCTTCTGAGATTAGATTAGAAAAGATGAGGATTTCTGTGTTGGAGGCTCTCCACTCACTCAGCCATTATATGTCTGTAGCTGTCTGTCTGTCTGTCTCCCCCGCCCCCTCTTCCTCTCTCCTTCTCCTTCAGGTCCTTTGCTTCGGAGGAAGCCAACTGCCATGTTGTGATACGTAAGCAGTTTAGGGGGAGGCTCTCTCCATAAATGGGGATGAACGAAGCTTTCTGCCACCAGTCAGGGCAAAGCCGAAGGCTCCTGCCCTCTGCTGTGTGAGTCACCGTGGAGGTGGGTCCTCCAGCCTCAGTCAAGCCTTCAGATGACTGCAGCCCCAACTGATACCTTGATTCCATCCTTGTGAGAAACCCTGGGCCAGAATCACCCAGTGAAAATGCTCCCCGATTCCTGACTCCCGAAAATTGAGTGTGATAATAAATTTAGGCTGTTAAATTTTGAGCAATTTGTCACACAGCAATAGATAACTAATACAGGGGATCTAGGGTAAGACCCAGAAAGCTGTAGATTTGCTCAGGGACTTATCTGCTGGTAATTTTCTGCGGGCAAAGCTGGGAAAGTTTGTGGGGGTGTGTGTGTGTATGGTGTGTGTGAATCGAAGCCCCTCCACTGCGTGGATCCTGACGGGGTGGAGATCAGAGGTGAAGACCCCACCTCCAGGCAGCCTCTAAGAGCTCATGTCTCAGCTGGGCCCTGGAGGCCAGGAATGCTTGTTCCTGCAAGAGGGAGAGCCCTGGAATATGAAACCTGAGTGGGACCTTGGTCTGACAATTTTCAAAATTTGTTTAGTAGTGGGACCATCTCTTCAAATGAAACCATTTGCAGAAATCTGGTTTAGAGACACAGACAGAGCAGTTCTGGATGAGCCTTAGTAGGGGTCCCCTCGAGTCGGCTTCTATAACCAACCCACTCCCCACCCCAGCAGCAGCCCTGAGGCACCTCTGGAAAACTCCAGAGCATCACAATTTGCAAACCTCTGATCTGTTCTAACAGTGTCATTTTACTGATGAGTAAACTGAGGCCCAAGGGGGGAGGTCACGTGGCATGTCCATGGCAGATGCCAAGAATCTGATTCTCATGCCCTCTGATGCGATCTCTCTACACTCCTTGGGAAGCCACTCAGGGTAGGGATGGGGTACAGGAAATTGCTCCCTCTCCCACCTCCTAACAAAAGGGGACCCCATAGCCTGTCCACCACCAGAGGGAGCACCTTCTACGTGCCTGGCAGTGTTCCCAGTGCTTCACGTGAGTCCATGTTTTCAATCTTCCCAACCATCCTAGGAAGCAAGTACTGTTACTGTCCCATTTTACACAGAAGGACACGGAGGTGGAGTCAGTAACTCGCCCGACTCCCTGGCTAGTCAGTGGCAGGGCCCGGATTCCATGGGGTCCAGACACCAAGCCCTTAACGCCTGCACTCCGCTGCCTCCCCTCAAGTAAGGGCCCAGCTCTCTTCTCCCTTCTAATGGGAATGAAAGGCCCTCTGCTCCCCGAGGGGCTGGAAGAAGTAGTCAGACCTGCTACTTTTCCAGCCAGGATGCCCCAGGCTTCCAGCTCAAAGGCCACTGAGAGGTCAACACCTCACTAGGAAGGGGGCTCCTCCCCCAGATCAGTGTCTCTCAAATGTATTTTTTTCTGTCAGTGATGGATGCGGCAGGTGTTTAGGAGCAGAGCGGTAAGTAGTGATTTTGGAGTACTTTACCTTTTCTCTTTTGCACGAGGGCTAGCTTTGTATTAGCTGTGATAATTTAATATAGATCCAGGCTAAAGGATAATTCGTGAGCAGACACTCCATGCCTTTGACCTACATACCATGGCCCACGCCCTGTTGCTTATTTTTCTCTCAGACATGGGGAAGTTGTAAGAACGGTACAGAGAACCTCCCTGCGCTCCGCCCTCAGATTCCCTGACTGTTAGCACTGCACCACATTTGCCCCCTCTCCATCCCTGGGTCTGTACACACATTATCAGCCATCTTTTTCTAAACCATTTGAGGATAAGGTGCAGACATGAGGCCATATATCCGTCAAATATTCCAGTGTGTAGTTTTCAAAACCAAGGATGTTCACCGACATAAATATCATACAGCCCCCAAGTCAGGGCACTTTTATCCAGGAAACACTGCTGCCCACCCCTCACAGACCCCAATTCACATTCTCTGATGGTCCAACAGGTCTCTATTTCTTCCTGGTCCAGGATCTCAGAAAGGAACCCGTGTTACATTTAGCTGTCTGCCCCTTGGATCCTCTCCAATCTGGAAGATTCCTCAGTCTTTCCCTGTCTTTCATGTCCAAACAGTTTTAGAGAATGGTCCTCCCACTTGGGTCCTCATGACCAGATGCAGCCTGTGCTTTCTTGGCAGGAACCCCCTAGAAACGACGCTGGGCTTTCTCTGTGCAGCACATCGGGGGTGCATGGTGTCCACCCATCCCACGCTAGTGATGTTAACCTTGATCACCCGGTCAGGTTGGAGTCGGCCAGGTTTCTCCACCATAAAGTCACCACTTCCCCCCTTGTAATGAGGTGAGCCGTACATGTGCCCCAGTTTGGTACCCAGAGAGTTTCCAGTCACAACGCAGGGAGGAGTCTAAACAGAGCCTAGTGGGCTCAATAAGTTAAGGGGAAAGAGTTTAAAATTCAAGGAGTCCAAGGCCACTAGAATTTGGAAGGCAGAGTACCAGGGAGGAGAAAGCTGCACAGAGAAAGAAATCCAGAAAATACATGCCCTCAGTCTGTGGCTGAGCACCCATTTGTGCGTGTGTATAAAGAAACTTCCAGGACTGGTGAAAAGCTACCTGCAAGGAACAGATGGAGTGATCCCCTGAAGTCACACACGGCTGGAAATAGTTCGTATTCCCAGCAGACAGAGTGGAAATACCTCTAGGAACACAGGGCATCAGGTGGCAACTTCAGAAGGGTACCGCCTCAGTAGCACAGCAAAATTTTCCCTCAATTAAATGTTTCCCCCCTAACAAAACTTAAACAGCAAGCCTTGAAAAGATCAAACTATTTTGAAGTAACTGTGTTCTGGAATAAAGTTCAAAGTATTTAAATGAGTAATAATAATAATTTAAAATATCTGGCATCCAACAATGTCAAATTCTAACATCTTGCATCTAATATAAAATTACCAAGCATGCAAGGGAAAATATGACCCACACCCAAGGGAAAGATCGGTGGACAGACACAGACTTTGAAATGACAGGGATGACAGAAGTAGTAGCGAGTCATTAAAACACCTATCATAAAATATCCCATACATTTAAGAAGACAGGGGAAAGCATGAGCATAAAGAGGAGAGAAATGGAAAATAAATACAAAAAAATCATGCTGAACTTCTAGAGTTGAGCAATACAGTATCTGAAATGAAAAATATACAGGACGGGATTAACAGTAGATTAGACGCTGCGAGAAAAGATGAGTGAACTTGAAGACATAGCAATAGAAACTATCCAAAATGTAACACAGAAGAAAGACTGGAAAAAAAAAAAAAGCCAGCAGAGCTTTGGTGAGCTATGGAAAACTGTAAAGAAGCAGAGCATGCATATATTTGGAATTGCAGGGGGTGAGTTCTGGGGGAAATGAGGGGGATAATGGCTGAAATGTTTCCAAATTTGATGACACTACAAACCTACCAATCCAAGAAGCTCAATAAACTACAAGTGGAAGAAACACAAGGAAAACTCGGCCCAAGTCACATCCTCAACAGACTGCTTAAGGCTTTCCCCGTGCATCCTATTGCCCCCCATGGGTAAGAGCACGCACGGACACTGAACAAAAAAGTGGGAAACACCCAGAGGGACTGGGAAGAGAAGAGCGGATGCAGGTGACAGTAAGAGAGACTCAGAAGAGAGAAGGAAAGGGCGACGGGGTGAGTGTGGTGGCAGGTCACCGCAGGGCAGGCTGTCACCGAGGAGGATCTGCTGCTCCCTCCTCTCAGAGGCCCAACCTCATTCCTGGAAGCAGCTACTTCCTACTGCTTCTTCCCAGAAGCATACAGCACTGGAGGCATCTAAGGACCTAGATTTGCTGTCTCTTTGCTGAATAGATCCTCTTGTCCTGGATTCAGGGGCAGGAGCCCAATCACTGAGAAAATCAGCAAGCACAGCAGACACCTGGAGGCTGGCACGACACCTCCACCTTTCAAAGGCTTGAAAATAGCCCTGACCACATTCAAAACCGCAGCAGCCCTGCCAGTCCCACTGGAACACACTGCAGGACGCGTCACCTCAGAGGTTTCAGGTCAAGGGACAGAAACTTCCAGGTGTGCTGACTCGCAAGGGCACGGGCCGTTTCATCTCTGGGGGATGTCAGGTCTGCCACCTGCAGCACAGCTGAGAGTGGGCAGCCACACACACATCACAGGGGGGCACCTGCACCAAGGCAGGTCCGCACCCCAGCCCACCTGCCACTGCAGTACATCCAGTTAGACCCTGCTGGACCAAGGGGCCCCGCCCAGGCCGAGGACAGGGGGAGAGGGTGCTGTTGGAGATTCTGCCCCTGCACCTACCTGCCAGGCCGGGAGGACCTTCTCGATATCATTCAGGTTGATTCCATCTCCATCTTCCAGCTTCCCTTTTCCACACCTGGACCAGAAAAGACATAATGGCACTGAAAGGACAGCTCATTCGTGCATCCTGTCCCAGCCCAGCAGGCAGGAAGAGCAGTGATGATCGGGAGTCACCAAGTCCTGCTGTCCCTCAAGGCTGCAGAATCAGCCCTGTCCCACCGGGGAAACGGCCCTGGAGAGGCATGCCCTCCTCCCCCAAGCCTGGCAACCTAGGCCTTTCTTGAGGACAAAGGACTCTGTGCAGGCAGGAATGCTGGGACCAGCCTGGGGCAGGGAGGGCACCAATGAAACATCCAGCCCCTAGGGACGCAAAAGGGTACCAGAGTTCCCCTTCATCTTTCCAGGCTAAGCTCCTTGCCGATGAATGCCCCAAGTCACATCCTCAACAGAGGAGCCTGTCACAGCTCCTGCAAAAAGCCCACCATCCTGCCGGGTTACAACAAAGGGAAAGTGAATGAACAGAGAGACCAAGCAACTTTCTCGAGGTCACACAGCTCCCAATGGGGCTTCTTCCCTCCTTGGCCTGATTTTTGGGCCAGTCCAGCAAGTCCGCTCAGGTACTGGTGCCATGTCTTCATGTCCCTTGCGGGTGAACGCACTTTCAGGCCAGAGGTACTGAGCCCGGTTCACTGGCAAAGGTCCACACCTGCTGCATATTTAAGGGTGTGGACTCTGGATCCGGACTGCGGGGGTTAGAACCCCAGCTGCAGCCCTTACTAACCGAGTGCCCCTGCACAAATCACTTTCCCGCTCCATCATCCAGTTTCCTCATTTGTAAAATGGTGATAATTACTTGCGCCTAACATCATAAGGGGCTGGAGGATTCGTTAACGTATTGAGGTGCTTAGAACTGTGCCCAGCATACGGTCAACGCTAAATATAAAGGCATATGTAGAAAACATATTATCATGGTAAATACAAGCAATAATTCAATAAAATTATAATAAAATAAAAGATAAGATAAATATAGTGGTGCTACTCCTATTACTGCCGTTGCTGTTGTTACGGGGGCGGCACGCAGCGCAGAGACTGGTCAGCGTGGATTCCAGAGCCAGCCCAGTCTCGTGCACGTTCCTCAGTTTTTCTGGGTCTCCCAGTTTCCTCATCTGTTGAAGTGAAGTTAATAACAACTCTCGCCTCCCTGGGTCGCAGTGCGTTTTGGAGAACGCAGACAAGCAGGACTGGACGTGGCGCCGGCCCAGCGCACAGTCAGTTACTACTGCTATTATGTGCTGTTATAACTGGTCCAGGAATGGTGAGGGCTGCCTGATGGTTCGCGGAAGCATTTTCCAGCTCTGGAGTTGATGCAACTCTCAAGTCTCAGAGTAATCAGTTCATTTGATCAAATACTTGCCAAACATCTCTTGGGTCTGTGGCCCTGTCAGCCTTTCTTGGAGTCGCGGGAAATTCCACGTGGCGCCTGCCCTCGGGCAGCTCACAGCTCTTATCCAGTCCTAAGACCGTCTAACAGGGCGGCGAGCCTGAGCACCAGTAGGGGGCAGCATGAGCTAAGTTTCATGAAAGTCCTATGGCCAGAGGAGCCCTGGAACCCCGAGGAAGAGAAACGGCGTGGCCGCAAACCCCAGCTGGGCTAAGGTGGAAGGGGTGGGGGATATGATTGATGCCCCGTCCAACACGCTCATCTGTTCATGGGGGCTCGGCTGGGGCTGGGCGCTCCGTGTCGCAGCACAGCGGCAGTGCTCCGTCAGGGGCAAGCGAGGGCGCTGCAGGACCCAGGGGGGCAGCATCCAGAGAGGCCTGGGGTGGAGGGAGGGGAGGTGGGATGTGAGCTGGTCCAGCAGAGAATCTGGGAGAACATCCCAGGAGAGGGCAGCAGGGCAAGGCCTGGAGCTGAAGTGCAGGCATGTTGCCTGCAAGGAGGTCAGAATTCTTGAGGCCGGAGTGGGGTGGGGGGTGGGGGTGAGGGGTGGGCCAAGGGGCCAGGTGGTGCTGGAGGGCAGGGCTGGAAGCACAGCTAGGTTCTGGCAGGCAGGGCTGGGCTGGGAAGAGTGGAAGGGGACTTTTGCCCTCTCCACCCCCACCCCGGTGATGATGTGTAAGGCCGCAGAGGAGGAGGTGGGGGGAGGTCTGGAAACATCCATCAGCCTTTCAATTAACAGATCTGCCTGGTAGAGACAGGCTGGCCCGGGAAGGCACCAATTTCTCGCAGTCACTTGTGTCTTGTGTGTGCCTTGGCAGTGGGGGAGGAGAGAACTTGGGGCTCTTGCTGGCTGGAACAGCTGACATCCCCCTCCCCCAGGTCACATGAGTGGATAGCACACCTCTGGCTCCAACCACCCTCCTGCACCAGCCTAGCACAGCCTAGGCACAGCCTCTCGTTCTCCCCTCAGCAGATCCTAGGGTGGGCAGGGACGGCTGCTGTCCCCCAGGGCCCACCCTGTCTGGGGCTCAGAACTCCCTGGAGGGACTGCAGGTTCCGAGGGCAGAAGGATGCTACAGACCAGCTGAGTCACTGCTGCCAACGGGGTTGCCAAGGCAACAGCCTTCTCCGATTTCTGTCCCTTCCTGGAAACATGGGCTGCGGGAAGCCTTGGCAACCGAGTGGTACCCTGCTTCTGAGGGCTGCTGCAGTGGCTGGGCATGTGGAGCCCATCCCCAGCACGGCCGGACACGGAGGGTGACGCAGTTCCTGGCTCAGCCACAAGGTGGCCACAGGACGCTGAACCCAGACTCCCCAGGAGCCTGGGAGAACCATAGGTCTGCGGGAGACGCCAGGGGACTGTTAGCAAATCTGGCAGCCTCCTCTGAATGAGTAAACTTGCTGGTGAGTGGGCATGGCAGGACAAAGGAAAAAGGAGGGATGGGGAGAGGATGAGGTCCCCTGGAAAAGTCTGATATGAATGATGGGCCTCTGCCCAGAAACAATACAGATGCACATAATTTTACATAAAAACTTAAGGGGCTTAAGCCAATTCAGGGATACTCTGGTGTGATGGCCTGAGCCCTGGATGGCGTCGGATGGCATCAGATGGCCTTAAATCATGGTTCTAGTACTTTGGCAAGTCACTGCCTCTCTAAGCTTCATCGTTCTCATCTCTGAAATAAGGATGAGAGCATTTCCCTCCTAGCCCATCGCACATACAGTGAGACCACTGCTGCCAAGAGAAGGGTGACCACTGGGGGGTGGGGGTGGTGTGGGGCAGAGAGTAGCAGCTGGACCCGAGAGATGCAGAAATGTAGCCCATAACATCAGTTATATTTGGATCTGAAGTGACTGGGAGACAGGGTGGGCAGAGAAGGACTGGACAGAAAAATAAAAGCCACGAGTATAATTAAAACAAAAAAACTGGAAAACAGCAAGTGTTGACGAGGACATGGAGAAATTAGACCCTCCTATCGCTGGTGGGAATGTAAAATATTCAGCTGCTGTGGAAAATGGGGTATCAGTTCCCCAGGAAGTTAAAACATAGAATTACCATGTGTGATACTGTGATTTATTATAAGACACATTTGATCTTCATCCCCAGTCTTGGCCCAGAGCTCCTAAAATCTTTGGAATTTCCTAAGTGAAGAGAGTGATAAGTCTTTTGTTATGTTCATGAGGTGAAATGCGGAAATTCCCTAGATCACCGGAGGATGGGGGCTGGTTGCCAGGGAAACCAGCCCTGTGATAGAAGGGTAGGAGCTTTCAGCCCCAAATCCATTCCCCATTTCCAGGGAGGGGAGAGGAGCTGGGGACCGAATCCATCAACACTGGCCAATGATTTAATCAACCATGCCTATGTTATGACGCTTCTCTAAAAACCCAAAAGGATGGGATCTGGAGAGTTTCTGGGCTGGTGAACAAGTAGAGATTCAGGGAGAATGGTGCACCCAGAGAAATTCTGCACACTTCTCCCTGCACTGTGCCCTAAGCATCTTTTTTATCTGGCTGTTCCTGAGTTATATCCTTACGTGATATACTGGTAGTCTCTTAAATAAAATGTTTTCCCAAGTTCTGTGAGCCACTCTAGCAAATTAATCAAACTCCAGGAGAAGGTTGTGGGAACATTTGATTGAAAGCCAGTTGGTCAGAAGCACAAGTAACAACCTTGACTTCTGTTGCATCTGGGGGTGGGGCTCTTAACCTTTGGGTGTGATGCTTTATCCAAGTAGACAGTGTTAGAATTGAGTTGACTTGTGGGACACCCAGCTAGTGTTGAAGAATTGCTTGTGTTGGGTGTTGGGAAAAAACACAGAATCAGAATTGGTATCAGAATTGGACCATGTGACCCAACAATCCCACTCCCAGGCATAGGCTCTAAAAGAATTGAAAGCAGGGACTCAAATACTTACACATAAATGTTCACAGCAGCATTATTCACAGTAGCCAAAAGATGGGAACAACCCAAATATCCATCAGCAGATTAATGGATAAACAAATGGTGGTACATCCATATAATGGAACATTATTCAGCCATGAAAAGGAACGAAGTACTGATATATGCTACAATGTGGATGAACCTTGAAAATACCATGCTGAGAAGCGGTCAGACATAAAGACTATATATGATTCTGTATGTGTATGTTGACACACATACACACACACACACATATACATATCCAGAATAGATAAATTTGTAGAAAAAGGAAGCAGATTGGTGGTTGCCAGGGATAGGGTTAGGGGGAAGGGGGAAAGTAACTGCTTAATGGGTATGGATTTTATACTGAGGTGTTGAAAATGTCTTGGAACTAAATAGAGGTAGTGGTTACACAACATTATAAATGTATTAAATGCTACAGAGTTGGATACCTTAAAATGGTTCATTTTAATGTGATGTGAACTTTACTTCAGTGAAAATTATTTTAAAAGGAAGGAAGGGAGGGAGGAAGGAAGAAAAGAAACTGTCTCACACCCCTGTGCCTGGCTGGAGTCACATTCGTGACCTGAGGTCAGCCCAGGCCCTGACACCAGCTTTAAACGGGGAGGTAAATACTGATGCATGAACTCCGTAAAGAGTGAGAAAACCCCAGTAAAAGCCAGCACGACACCAGTGGTTCTTAAAGTGGGGGTCCCTCCATCAGCAGCATCAGTATTTCCTGGGAACTTGTTAGAAACGCAAATTCTCAGGCCCCACCCCAGACCTCCTGAACCAGAGACTCCAGGGGTGGACCCAGCGATCTGTGTTCTAATCTAGGTGAGCCCCTCCGCACTAGACGACTGACGAGCAGAGCCACCGTGAGTGGTCAGGGAGGGGAGCGGGCCGTGCGGCTGGAGGCGGCTGGGCAGTGAAGGGCGGAGGGATTCCGGAGAGCAGCCAGTAAACGTGCGGGTCTGAGCCAATGAGCCTCTCCGGACATCAGGCACCTGTGTGTCCCCACTGCCGCAGGGTAAGCTCCGGTATCGCCGCAGCTGTCCCGCACCTCACCAGCCCCTACGTGAGCGCCACCCCCAGCTGCCCCTTACCCTTCACGGTCGATGTGTGGCAGGGGCTGCTTGGGCGTGTGTCGGATGGAACTGGGTGAAGTCCAGCTTTTCAGGCTGCAGGTCCCAGGTGGCACCACTAGAGGGCGAGGGAGGGCGGGAAACGTGAGGCAGGTGGGAGACGAGCGCAGCTCCTGACGGAGATGAGGCCCAGGCACACCCCAGGCCGGGAAGCAGCTCAGAGAGAGGTGGGCAAGAAGAGGGGGCGCCCCCTGGCCAAGGGCAGGGGTCAGGCCGGGACCCCTCACTCAGAATGGAGTCTGGCACTCCAGCCCTGTGCTCACAGGCCAGCCTGCGAAACCCTCCCCTCTCTTCACCCCTGCTGGACGATAACGGACGCCTACAAAACGCAAGTGTGGGCCTGACGCCTGCTCCACGGGGTCCCCCTGAAACGCTTCAGGCTCTGTCGGTGGGGAAGCAGGAGACCAGGCCTTGCAAGTTCTGGTCCCGGGAGACCCACGCTGCTTCCATGCTGGGCAAGCCTGAGCAGGAGCCAGGGGCTGGGCGGGCAGGCTCAGGGCGGGCCAGCTCCAGGCCCAGGGGCGGGGCGGAGCCAGAGCACCAGGGCCATGCACGGCCTCGGGCCGTCACCCCCCGGGGGGGGCGCACCGTGGCAGGAACCCATCTTGAACCCCTCAGGGGCACCGCCCCCACGTCCTGAGGAACCCCGGCCGATACCTGCCCTTCCAACTAGGCCATCAGGAACCTTCTGGAGTCCAGAGCACTGACAGTCCGTCCTTTCTTCTGGACCTCTCTCTGCAGCCACCCCCCGGCCTTCCATAACCGCAGGCCGGGGGTGGGGGTCTGCTGTCTGTGCTCGGCTCTAGCACAGTCTGCCTAACATCTGCCACAGGCCGCTCTGCTTTGCACCCCCACCTCCCGGATCCCCACTCTGCTTTCTCTCCCTGCCCCCTGGGTGGACTGCTGGCCTCTGTCTCCCCTTCCCTGTCAGCCTCTTCTCTCTCTGTCTCCTCCTCCCTTCTCCTCTTTCCATTGGATGTCCCCCACCGTTTCCTTTCCTTCTCTCCTCTCTGACCTCCTCGCTTTTCCGCCTCACCCTTTCTACTTCACCCCACTCTGTCTCTCCACTTCTTGATCGGTGAACTCTCAACATGAAGGTGGCTCCCAAAGACCCCTCAGGGCACAAGGACCAGTAAGCTGGGGCCCCAGCCAGAGCCACACACGACGGACAAGAGGAAGAGGAGCCTACCTGAAGGAATCAAAGGTGTTGGCAGCCCAGATATCCGTGCCCAGCATGTCCAGAGTGTTGTCTTTGCTGCCATTCTGGAAGAGATGCAGAATGAAAGGGGTGGCGTTATGTGCTTGTCCAGGACACAGAACAAATGGGCGGAAGGCCTCACCAAGGCCCAGTCCCGGAGAGGGCTCCAGAGGCCCTCCTGTCCCCCTCGGGTCATCCTGGGCGGCTTGGAGGCTGGAGTGAGCCACTGGGGTGAGTGTCACACTGGTGCACCCAGTAAGAGTCAGGAGCAGCCTTGGCCTCCCCTAGGAACGGGCCCTGGCTTCGCTGGTGTTTGGCAGAGCTGTGTGGTCAAGTACAGAGCAGAGGCTATCTCCTTAAAGAACCACCACCACCAGCCTGATGACTTCTCCCCTCCTCCCCAGACAAGGGCTCTGCAGAGCCAGGCACGCTGGAAGGCATGTGTCACAGGCTGACTTCCTTTGGAGTTAAGCCCCACACTCCAAAATCAGGCATCACCAAGAAGCTTCCAGGAACCAACAATTCCAGTGATGGAATTTCTCTAAGTCAGCCCACTCTGGTCTTCATCCTCTGATGTTTCCTACATGATCCATCCCATATGCTCTACTTGACCCAGCTTCTATGACCCGGCTTCTCTGCCCCTTGGCTGATGGTCTCTGAAGCAGGTTCTCCAGCTCCCCGCCTTCACGCCCGATGCCACCCACCCCGCATGACCCCCCGCAGTCGCCTTTCCCTCACCACTCTCTTTAAAAACAAGACTTCTACCTCCACTGAAGCTGACAGTGTGCATGCCTTATGACCGAGGACTTCACTCCCAGGTACAAACACAGCCGAAATACGCACAGATGTTCACCAGTCATACACGGCGCAGAAGCACAGTCAGCACTCTTCATAATAGTGTCAAATCGGAAACCGCCCGAGTGCCCACCAACAGCTGCCCAGACAAATCAGTCGTGGTGTGTTCACGTACTGGAATATTATACAACAGTCAGAGTAAACAAACTAGAACAACATGCAGAAACATAAATAAATCCCACAAACGTCAAGTGGAAAAGGAATCTAGACACAAGAGTACCAACTCTACGATTTCATTTTCTACAAAGTTCAAGAACAGAGATGGAATTCAGACAGTAACTGGAAGGGGGCCTCAGGGCTTCCTGGGGGACTGGTAGTGTCTGTTCTTGATCTAAGTGCTGGCTACACAGACGAATTCGGTTTGTGCAAATCCATTGACCCTAAATGCATGGTATGTACACTTTCCTCTGTGTGTTGTGACCTTCTGGTTAGATTCCTGGCAGCATCCCCAGTCCTTATATTTATATCATAAGATGACCTGTTCCTGGACCTGCTATCTCTCAGATCCACTAGCTCAGACACTGGGCGAGCTTCTTTTGAGATCTTTCCAGGGGCTTGGACTTGGGCAGACACTGAAGACACAAAAGTGGAGAAGTCACAGGTTTTGCCTGCAAAGAATGTTATGAGATGACACACATGTGATAAATAATTACAATACAGTGTGAAATGTGCCCTGATTCAAGCTGCCATGTAGGACCAAAGCACAGGCAAGTTTCCTGAGGAGTAGGGAAGGACTCCCCCTGAGTAGGGGTTCATGAGGGTCAGGTTGGAGCAGAGGGAAAAGGAGAGAAGGGGGTCATCCTGGAAAAGGGGCCCATGTGTGGAAAGGGATCATGGTGGGACACAAGAAGGCATTTTGGGTTTGCACAGGGAGCCCAGCAGTTTGTCAAAGGGCCCCAGGCGGGCGAGTCAGTGGTCTCCAACATCACCCACTCTCAGTCCTGGTCAGGGCCTACTGGGTGATTGTTCTAGGTTGAATTGTGGGTCCCCATTATTCATATGCTGAAGTGCTAACCCCTCAATCCCTCAGAATGTGACTTTATTTGGCAATAGGGTCACTGCTGATGTAATTAGTTAGGATGAAGTCATTAGGATGGACCTTAATCCAAAATAACCGGCCTCCTCATAAAAGAGGAAATTTGGACACGGTGACAGACGTGCACAGAGGGAGAATGCTGGGGGAGGACTGGAGTTACGCTGCCATAAGCCAAGGAACTTCCAGAAGCTGGGAGAGAGGCCTGGGACAGAGCCTTCCCTAGCACGTTCACAGGGATCATGGCTCTGCCAACACCTTGATTTTAGACTTCTGGCCTCCAGAACTGTGACCTGACAGTACATTTCTGTTGTTCTAAGTCACCAAATCTGTGGTCAGAGGTCCCAAATCAAGCAGCCCTAGCAGACCAGAATGGTGGTCAATCACCCACCGCCCCCACACACCCCTTTGTGAGGGTGGTCCATCATGCCCCACCTCCCACAGCCAGCAGACAACCGCCCTGTGACCTTCTCACGGCCTTCAGCCACACCAAGCACCACGGGGCTGGGGTCTCCCAGCTCCTGCAAACAGACAAACCCAGGCCCGCGCTGGCTCGGCTGGTCTCTGACCTCCCGACACCGCCTTCCCGGAGCTGGCCCAGGATGAGTGCCCCCTGCTCTCCCCCCGCGCCTGCCCAGCTGCAGACCATGGCCCGCATCACCCCAGAGCCTGCCAAGCTGAGCCCACATGGACACTGAAGTCTCAGGGCGAAAAGAGAAAAGGGCTGAGGATGTATGTGTTGGTTTAGATTCTGCATCCACTGAGCGCCTCCCACATACAAGGCACTGAGAACTGGGCTAGAAATGACCCCGAACCAGGCTCAATGACCCCATCTCTCTTTCTCCCAGTGACCAGAGACACTCGGCACCTTGGCCAAGAAGCCCCATGATTTGAGGGTTTGGTGTTGCTTCTAATTCTCATTTCCTTCAAGTCGGGCAGAAGCGGCCAGTGTCTCTCCTCCCTCACTGCATCCTCCCAGCACATCCTGACTCGCCAACACAGCAAGGCAGAAACCAACCTACTTCCCAAAGAGAGAGCAGTGTGAGGGTGGGTCCTACCTTCTATCTGGAAGGAAAGCAGCGAACACAAACTGGCCAGTAGAAAGTTTGAGTGGCTCAGCCTCCCAGCAGAAGGGGCCCAAGTGCTCAGACATTCACAGACACCAGGCAGGAGGTGATGTGGGCATGTGGGAAGAGGGGAGCAGTCAGTGGGGGGGGGGCTCAGGGGACAAGGGACTGACAGGAGAGAGAAGCAGTGTGACCTCAGATGAGTCACATGACCTGCCTGGGCCGCTTCAATAAAATGAGGGCTGGTCCCTCCCTCCGGCTCCACCTAACCTTAGGTCACTTAGGTTCTAAGTGACTGGAAACTTTCTCATGACGCCCTGAGAGCCCCCACAACCCTCCTGTGAATCAGCCACAATTACTCAGGGCTGCAAGCTTCTCCATGCAATGCCACACACGCACCTCTACACACCTGCATGCATCTGGGTCCTCCCCACACCTGTCCATTCCCACGTCCCCATTATCCCTTTTGCTACTGACAGTGACCTGTCACATCAGCCTTGCTCCTTTCCTGCCCCATCCTTCAATGCTTGGCTCCAAGAAGCTCCTCTGACCTCCCAAACCGTAGTCACCTTGCTCTGCCCTGAAATTACCAGCGGCATGGGAACCCTGTGGCCGCAGAGCCAGCCTGCGGCAATTCTCGCTGCATCTTCTCACAGTGACCTCTCTCCTGCTCCAGGGCATGGACCTGGGATGGCAGGGACCTCTCCGGGTGCCCCAGAGCTCTATGTTCAGTGCCCAGGAAGTGTCAGCTGAATTGACACACACTTCAAGAGACTTTCACTGTCCTCCCCAAACACGTGTTCCCTTCTTGCCATAACGAGCCACGTGACCTCAGCAAAGTTACTTCACCAATTTGAATTTCAGATTCTTCATATTTAAATAAAGAGATCTCTGAGAGTGAAGTACCACATCCTGTACATGGGTTTCTTCTGACTGGCACACGTGCTCCACCATCCCCTCTCCCCACCAGTGGCAGACATCACTAATCAATTACGGCATGATTTACAATCCTCAAACTAGGCTACAACTCATGCTCTAGGATCAGCCCCTTCCTCCCTTCCTTCTTAGAGTTGCCTTATCACCCTACCCACCCCAACTCCTGGTGCCCTGCTTGCTTCAAATGCAACTTTGAGATTGCAGGGGCGATAGAGAGACTCATCTTCTATCAATCACCCCTCACAAGGGGCCAGCCCCCACCTTCCTGAGATATTAACTGGCTCATTCACAACTCCCTTCCCAGGCTTCAAAGATAATTATCAATGGGTATAACATTTCAAAATGACTTCTAAAGTAAAGGTCAAAAAAAAAAATCAAACAAAGAAACTAAACCTTGTTTCCAAAGCACATGTTCGAGACCTCACCCAGAGTGAAGTTCACATCCTCCTCCAGGAGAGTAACTTACACCCTCATCCCTGACCCTTTAAATATACAACTCACTCAGGCACCCACAAGTTCAGCTTACGTGGAGTGGATGACATTGCTTTGTCATCACCCTCTTATGTCCATAAGAATGCTGGATCTCCCCAACTAAGTTTTATTCCCCCAATTCTTTATTGTGGTAAAATGCACATAACATAAAATTCACCATCATGACCATTTTAAGTGCACAGGGCAGTGTTAGTAAATACATTTATAATATTGTGCAACCATCACCACCATCCATTCCTGTAACTCCTTTCATCTTGTAAAACTGAAATTCTGTACCTATTAGACACTAACTTTCCATTTCCTGCTCCTCCAGCTCCTGACAGCCACTATTCTACTCTTTGTCTCTGATTTTGATGACTCCCAGTGCCTCATACAAATGAAATCATACAGTATTTGTCTTTTTGTGTCTGGCTTACTTCACTTAGCGTAATGTCCTCAAGGTTCATCCATGACCCCAACTAAATTTTAAGCTCCTGGACTGCAGCTGCCTTCTGTTCTTGTGCCCCCACGGTGGCCAAACTGGGCACACAGTAGGTACACTCCGATGCCTGCCGACTGATTAAACAGACTCTGCCCTGTGCCTGCCCTGCTGCTTCTGTGTCTGAGAGACTGATTCATAGTTTAGGATGTCAAGATGGATTCACTGTCCTAGGATTTGAGGCTCCTAAAGAGTGAGGAACATGGGGTGGAGAGAGAAGGATCAACCATGGAAAAGGGACGGGAAGGTCACAACTAAAACCAGGACTGCAAGCATCTCACAGGGACGAGCACAATTCACCTTGAAGGCAGCTCAAGGGCAGTGGGAGGGCACATCAATCTCCCTCCTGGGCTGGAGGCTGGAGGCTGGGCCACCGTCCCTCATAGCTGGGAGGGGAGGCGGTTTACCATCAGCCCAGTGCCAAGAGCTGGCATGCGTGTCACAGCCTGAAAGGGGGCGTCACCCCCAGGCTAAGAGAGGCTCCTGGGCACCTCAAGCTCGGCTGCAGCCTCTTCTGAAGCAGCTCCCCTGGCAGGGAGCCGACCAGCCTCTAGGGCTCTCGGGGTCCAGAAACAAGGCCCCACTGGCTGATGGGTGGGAAAGAGTGACAGAACGAAAGTTGCTGGGGGGGGGGCGATGCCCCAGGCATTTGCCGCAGGCAGTACTCTGTAAAGGAGGCCACCGCTCAGTGCGCTGTTGCCACCTCTGTTCAGAAGTGAGAAGCGTCTAGTTTTTCAGTACTTCATACTTTATAGACTCTCTCCACACATTTTCCTCATTGAATTTCTACAACTCCCGCCCATCCTCACCGCAACCCGGAGAACTTGCTCCGGAGCTGACACAGATAACCCGAAGCCTATGTTAAGTGCTGGAAAAACTCTGAGACCACAGTGGTTCCCAGCAAACGCCCTGCTCCTCAACCCTCCCCCCAACTCCGATCAGCTCAACCCCCTGGTTCCAGTGACCAGCATCCCTCACGCAGCAGAAGCCTCTGCTGTCACGCCTCCATTTCCACAGGGTGGACCTCGTTACTTCTCACCTGGATCTACCTCCTGCCTCCATTCCCTGCCCCGACACTGATTCTCGGGACTGAGGAACAGAAGGCCCAGGACCACCCCTCACAGTGGGGCTGGAGCCCCCACTTCGCATGGCCCTGGGAGAAAGAATAGCACAGGGGCATCCCTGGAAGAGGCAACAGCCCTGGGCGAGAATCAGGACCCTCAGGGCCACTGACCAGGACTGCAGAGGGCCGTGGGCAGGACTTTGGCCTCTCCTGTTGAATATACCTGGAGGGTGACCCCCTACTGAGGCCAGGGTCCTAACACAGGAGAGGGCAAGTGTCTAGAGAAATCCACAGTGGAAATCTTGGTCACGGGAACGACTTACTTTTCATCACTCGATTTGGCACAATGACTACAGCACATAGCAAGAATCTGGACCCCCCCCTCAGAGTCTGTTGCAATGGGATGTGACAGGCATATAACCACTGCATGCCGTCTTTTACCAGCAGGGGCTGGAGAAAGGGCTTGGCACTTGGAAACAAAGTCTGTCTCCTTCACGTCTCCACACAGAGAGGGAAGAGCCTCCCCTGAAGAGCATTCCTTTTTGCCCCTTCCTGAAGCTGAGATGGTGAACCTGACAGTGCCCAGAGGGGCTGGGACTCATGGCTGCCACGGGACTGAGCCGGGAACCTAACAGCTTCCCATGCCCAGACCCAGTGCCCTCCAGCCCTGGGCCGTCAGCATCCAAACCAACCCTGGGGCCACCTGCCGGGTCATTTCAGGTCCAGCCAAAGCCCTTGGAGCTGTAAAGTGCCTGGATATCTCTCTTTCTTGAGTTTCTGGACACCAACCCTCAAACCTTGCCACCCCCAACACACAGGGCAGAGAGGAAGGTGGCAGGGCTTGCCTTGTTCCTGGCAGCCCTGCCCCCTGCAGCCTTCAGCTCCTGGATGCTGGCAAAACTCTATGTCGGTGTCCGGTGTCTGTGAAGCGGCTCTGAGACCACACCCAGCCACTGAAGGTACATGATTACATTCGTCTTTGGACAACTGTGCTCTTCCTGCACTCAGAGAAAATGAATCTTCTTTCTACTCACCCCCAGTCTTTCTCTCTGTTGGGACCTAACTAAAGAGCCTTCCTCCCTGCAGCTCTGCCATTTCCTTATCAGCAGGTGCCCCAAGAACCCACAGCACATCCAGTGCCTACCCTAGTGGTTCCTTCCCTTCCTGGTCTACTATGTGCTCCCAGGGGTGTTCTAGAAACACTAATCTGCTGGCTCACAAATGTCAATGTGTATCAGAATGATCTGAGGAAAGGAATGCTGGTGGTTTGAATTTAGTGCAGCTGAAGTGATCCGTGGAACTTGCTTTTGGAAACACTGGATCTTGAAAAGAGTTTCATGGGGGACCAAAATTTTAAAGAGGCTCCTTAGTCAAATGTTTGAGCTAAAAGAGCGCTAAGTAAATTACTTTATTGCAGATTTTCTCAGTGTCTTTATTGGTCGTAGATGGATGTTGACTCTTCAAGTAGGTGGCAGTACCGTGTGCAGCACTGCCCAAAATGTTTTGGCTAGAAAGCCACCCCACTCTTCCTTTTTATTCCACAGAGCATTTTGTAGGACTCTGGTTCCCTTACACAAACCCCCACTGGAAAACAGTCATCTAAAGCTCTCTGTGTTAACCCTGTTCCCCAATTAGTCTGCCATCCCCTTGATGGTAGTAGCTCTGGCTTTACTTTTTTGTTGGGTCCCTCCACCAATCCTAGCCTTGGGACCCAGCATCATTCATTAATTTTTTTTTTTTTTGGAAGGACTCACTGAGAGCTCTCTACAAACCCTCACTATCTTCTTCAATAACATTCTCCAGTTTGCAATTCCACAGTTGCCCCTGGTGACCATAAGCTTTCTTCTGAGTCGCACCCCTTCACTGGCCCTGAGGTCACCTAGCCCCTGCACCCCCAGGTTGTGGCAATGCCAAGGTTCCAAGAAGCCTTGTTAAAAACAATCATCCTTTTCAGTGGATCGTCTTTTTAGCACTTAAACGCTGCTGAATCCTTCACAACAGCCCCTTTTATTGGCAATTAGGAGGCCCCATGCCAGGGTGAATCGTGCTGTTCTCAGAACAGATCACAAAGGGATAATAAGCACTTTAAATCATGTAGAAAAAGAAATGGAAATGGCCTGGCCACGGGCAGGGAGATTGAAGCTGCCTCTGAAAGGGCTGCACTGGGTGCACAGCCACCCCAGCTCAGGGGAGGACAGACCCCGGTTGATGACAACAGCAAACACTGACGCAGCACTCACTGCACTCCAAGCACTGTCTGTGCACTTTACACCTGTCACAGCCCTACAAGGCAGATGTCATCACCATCCCCACTTCACTGATGAGGAAACTGAGGCTCAGAGAACTTGCCCGCATTCATTAGAGCTAGTTCCCAGGATGGGAACGCATACAGTATGAACCGGAGTTTATGCTCTTAACCACTGCACTATGCAGTTATATTATTTAAATAACTTCTGACCCCACTGTGGAGTTTCCCACAATGCAGGGACACATCCACATCCCTATGAACATTTGCATTCTCTGAGTCCATCTCTTAGGAAGGCAGCGCTGGTGCAGGGAGTAAATCTCTTATAGTGAGGGAAAGACGTAATGTAAGGGTGTGAGCTGGAATGTGTAGGGAAGAGGGGAGGCTCCATGCATGAGTGAATGAAACAAGATGGGTGTGAGTCACTGTCTAGTAGAACATGCCAAGTCAGGTGCAGTGGAAAAAAGAAACCTCCTTCTATACCGCTGCTTTTCTTCATTAATATACAAGTGCAGAGTAATTTCTGCTTGTGCATGTGCACTAGTAGGTGTGTGTGGACAATTCTAGGCTGCAAGGGTTTAGAAATAAGGCAGAATCTAACAGAATAGGGCAGGGGGCAGCAGGAGGACTCCCCCCCATTATCGGGGTGGTCACAGGTGAAGTTCCAACTGGAGAATGTCTGGGCATGTCAGTCTAGGTTTTTCCAGCATGTCTGCTGCTGTGATTTGCACCAGAGCTGACCAGACTGAGATGGGGGCCTGCAACAGCAGGGATCTGCAGAGACTAGGGCCTGAAACTCTGGGACTGCAGCACTAGGGCCAGCTGCTGGTCATCAGGTCCACAAGGCCCAGCCTGGGCACCAGACGAGGGCAGTGCAGTCCCTGCTCCTCAGAAGGCTCAGAATCCCAGTCCACTTTCCTTCTTGGTGTAAAATGTTCTTCCATAGATTCCATCTATCACGAGGGCCAACAGCAAGCAAACCCCACAGACACAGGACTCCCAGGAGAGCTGACAAGTAGGGCCACGCCTCTAAAAGGTGGACAAGGTTTCTCTCCTTCCTCTCCAAAGACACCCTCCCAAGTCCCCTGCCTCCAGCCCCAGTCTATTACTCACATTAGTGGATTAACACAGCACTAGGCACTGTTTGGTCACCTGAAGTCTGAGGAGATCATCCCTGCCCGCGTAGGTCTTACCACCTAGCTGGAGAGTCACAGAAAAGGAAAGAACAATAGATAACAACACGTAATTAAGCACCATGTGACATGCTGCATGCCATCCACGCTAGGGGCTCCAACTGCGGCTCTGGACTCCAGGGGAAACTTCCTGCAAGTAGCAACAGGGATGGACCGAAAGTGGGGAAAGCAGGACGCTAGGCTTGCAAGCTGCCTCCTGGGCCCCAGGAGGGTAGCTCTGGCTCCTCGGACCCACACTGCCCCTTTTGTACAACTAGCATTGGACTAGATTGGCCATTCCCGAGTCGGGGTGGGGGCAGCAGGTGGAGCACAAGACACTGGGAGAGTTTTTACATTACACAGATTGTTTGGAGACCAAAGGACCCAAAGGCATCTCCTGGGCCAAAACAGGGGCTTCCTGCAGCCCAGGTCTGAAACTCCTCTCAGATCCAAACTGAACCAGACTTTGAGGGTGACTTGGGTTTGCTTGAGTAAGAGAGGAAGTGAGGGGCCAAGTGCAGATGGAGGTGGTGGGGCAGGGCAGGACCCAAAAATAAACAGTCTTGTCTTGGAACCCACATGCGCACGTGCGCGCGCGCGCATGTGCGCGTGTTTTCAGCACCAAGGACAGCACTCCTGCTTGCTGGTGGGAAAGACGGTGACGGACCCCCAATATTTTAATCCCCCTAAAATAGAAAAGCCTGAGGCAGGAGAACAGCTGAGCAGAGACCAGCAGAGAGTCTCCTGGGTGGCACCAAATCTGAGATCAGGAGCAGGAAAGGCGAATTCTTTTACCAGGCAACTTTCCTGTCTGTCCAGCCAGTCCATTCTCTCTATACCTTCAACTGTCTTTGAATTAAAACACAAAAGGCCAGGGAAGAGTGGGAGATAATGACTAAAACCTGTGACCAAGTATATTTATCCACTCTCAGGTAATTAATCAAGCCTTAGGACTTATTATTTGGTGGAGGGGGTAATTACGTTTATTTAGTTATTTATTTTTAGAGGAAGTACTGGGGATTGAACTCAGGACCTCGTGCATGTTAAGCATGTGCTCTACTACTTGAGCTATGCCCTCCCCTCAAGCCTTAGGATTTAAATGGCAATATTATTAGCACCTGTCCTGGACTTCTGGCTGGCTGCCTGCCCAGTATCTGCTGAAATAATGAGGGCCCACCCACCGGCCCCGGTCCCCCTCTCTGCCCCATGCCTCTGTGCAGAGAAAGGAGCCCTTCCTCCAAGGCTTCTCACTAGGAGGACTTCTTGGGACTCCCCAGTCCCTGGAGATATCTCCCTTCCTGCCAGCACCAGACTCAGAACCACAGAAAGCCAGGGAGGAAAGGGGCTGAGAGATTGCCTGGTCTAGGGTTGACCTTGGAATTCTGCAGAGATGCTCCCAGAGTGACGAGGTGAGTAGAGTCAGGGAGAAGGCAGGTGGGTTCCTTCCGCTGCCCCTTTTGATTTTCTACATGAGATTTCCTTGAAAGATTGTGATGAAACGAGGGGTTCTGTATTTTTAAAACTGAACTTTGATTTTAGATAATTGTAATTTCACATCTGGTTGTAAAAAACAATAGTGATTCCATGTATCCTTTACCCAGTTTCCCCCACAGGGAAACATAAAGATGCATAGTTATTGTCACATCCAGGGTATGGTCGTCGATACCGTTCATCGGCACAAGAATCCCCCCTACTGTGCTTCTGTACCCACACCCCCTTCATCCCGCCCCCCTTTTCCAATCCCTCGAAACTACTAACCTGCTCCCCCTTTCTATTACCTTGTCATTGCAAGAATGCTACATAGGTGGAATCACAGAGTATGTAACGTTGGGGGGCTGGCCTTTTTCACCCCGCCTAGTTCCCTGGAGATTCACCCAGGCTGCTGCACGTGTGGACCGTTGATTCCTTTTAACTGCTGAGGGCCATAACTTATTTAACCATTCACCTGCTGAAGGACATCTGAATTGTTTCCAGTTTTTGGCTATTACGAATAAAGCTACTATAGACAATTGAGTACAGGGTTTTGTGTGAATGTAAGTTTTCATTTCCCTGGGATAAAGCACCCAGGAGTGTAGCTGCGGGATCATATGGTAGCTGTAGGTTTAGTTTTGTAAGAAATTGCCAAGCTGTTTTCCAGAATGGCTGTACCACTTAACATCCCCACCAGTTATGTATGAGTCACCCAATTTCTCTGTATCTTCACCAACGTTCGATGTTGTCGCTAGTTTTAAAAAAATTTTAGCCATTCTGATAGGTATATAGAGATACCTCGTTGTAGCTTTAATTTGCATTTTCCTAACAACTAATGATGGACATCTCCTCGTGTGCTTATTTGCCACATCTACATCCTCTTTAGTGAAAAATGTCTCTTTATGTATTTTGTCCATTTTCTAATTGCTCTGTTTTTAATGCTGAGTTTTGAGAGTTCTTTATATACTCCCGATGCCTGTCCTCTGTCAGATATCTGTCTTGCAAAATCTTCTCCCTCTTTGTGATTTGTCCCTTTCTGCTCTAAACAGGGGTTTCCTCAGAGCAAAAAATTTTTAATTTTTATAAAGTCCAATTTCACATCTCAGTGTTGACCTATTGATTGTCTTTATTCATCTGGTTTGAAGTCTTCCCAGTTCTTAGTATGCAAATGGTTTTTGATTGTTATGTAACAGTCAAATTGTTGTGTAATGAGACTCTGAATCTCTGATTTAAATCTTCTGTTTTGACTGGCTCTCTGTGATACTGCTCTGGCAGGGGAAAGAAGGGGCACGGCCTCACTAGTGCAGTGGAGGCAGAAGCCCAGGAGGCACCTGTTGTACAGCTGGGTGGAGGTGGGACTTCCAGGACTCCACCTCGTCCCCACTAACCTTGCTGTAGGGGTGGCCTCATTACCACTGGGCAACAGTGGAAGTCCCAGCTCTTTTTTAGAACCTCCTCTGACACATCCCAGCAGGGAGGAGAGGGGCACCTCCACCCCGGTGGGAGTCCAGGTCCCCCACATGGTGAGGAGGGAGGCAGGGGGCTTCCTGCCAGCCAGCAGGGACAAAAGTCACAGCTTCCTACTTGGCCTTCTCAGACACCACCCTGGTGAGGGGGTTAGGGGGCCTCACTACAGCCCAGAGTGGGTTGGAAATCCAGGCTCCCACTGGTTCTTTGCTGGTGCGGGTGGGGAAGGGGCCACAGTTTTTGTCTGTGCTGTTTGGCTGGAGTAGAGCAGCTACTGTCTAAAAGTTTCTATCTTGCTAGGTTGTCATTCTCCTGGACCCACACTTAGAGTAGGCTTTTACCAGGACTTTCATTAAAAAAAAAAAAAAAACCTGTGTCCATTGGCATTCCCTGGCTACCTACTTCTTCAGCTCCAAGTCTGGGATACAGGGAGCAAAAAGAAAACCCAGAGAGATCACTCCTGTGTCAATGCTCAAGACCCAAGGTCCCTAGCTGGTCTGCCTTCTCTCCACCTTTCAGAATCTTATGTTTGTTTTATATAGAATGTCCAGGTAGGAAGGTAGAAAAGAACATCTACTCCATCTTTCCAGAATCAGAAATCCATGTCTGTATTTTAACAAAACATTTTGATGACTTTAAGCTTAGTTTTGCAGAGAGGAAACTGAGGCTGCAGGGAGATGATGTATCTCACCAGTGATGAAACAGTAAGTTGGAGGTACAGAGGCTGGGACTCCTGTCTCCTTGCTCCAGTCTGATGCCGTTACCATGACAGCATGGCTCCTCCCCACTCACGCCTGTGCATCTGACCTCCTCTACAGGCGCAAGCTGCCCTGCAGACACCAGCTCCACTCCCTCCGCGTATTCTCACGTTGCTCTGAACTGTTGCTTTTCCACTCGAGAAAATCTTCTTTCTCTAAGCAGATTCTGGATACTCTGAGGACAGAGCCCAGGCCACACGGCTGATACTGCTTACAGTGGGAGCTCAATGAATGGTTGCTGTCTGTTCCTGTAAAAGTCAGTCGTCAATAGTGTTTGGTAAGTGTTGTATCCTGGGTTCTTCCAGGTGAGCTGGAGCCAGAAGTCACTTCAGGGATGGGGATAGATGGCATCTTCTGGGAGAGAGATGCCCACATGCTGGGAGCAGCGGAGGTACAAGATCACAGCGTGGTCCATTCTAGGAGGCTTGTTAAGAGGAAATTTAGCCATACTTTTGGTGCTCCCAGAGGAGTAACCCAGGATGCAACAGGACCTGGGAACCACCGTGTCATGTCCCAGACTTCTTAGTCTGTGGTTTAAATGCCCATTCTCCCTACTCTGCTCTCCATGTAAACAGAGACTACACCCATCTCCTTCCATGTCCCAACACCAGCTTCCCAGCACCGTGCCTGTGCCTGGCACACAGGTGGCCCTCAGTGATAACGTGCTGACTGGATCAATGGATGAAAGAACAAATAAACAAACAAAGGAATGAGTGAACCCTGACAAAAGGAAACGGCTGCAGGAATGAGGATGTTTAGCTTTAAAAGCAGACTTGCTGGGGAAGAAGCTAAATAGCCATGCAACAAAACTGAAACCATTAGCTGGAGTTACGAGGAGGTGGTTTGGACTGAATCAAAGAAAGATGCTGTTCTCAGTGGAGCTGCCCCAAAATGCTCTGAGACGCCTCTGGAAGCAGTGAGCTCTCCATTTCTGGACACGTCCTGAGGGGGATCCTGCACTGCAGGGTAGGGGTTGGATCAGGGGACCTCTGAGCTTCTTGTCATCCTGAAAGTCCACATCCTTAGGGTTCACTGGAGACCTGCCTAGCTCTGGATCTGAAGGAGAAAAGGGGGGAAGAAGTCAGCCACAGCCGCTGCTGAGTTTCCAGTAGAGGTGGGGCATGTGACAGTCATTCTAGCCAGTCACCAAATAGTTCTGGTTTCCCTGTTCCAGGCAAATGGTAGGATTATACTTTTCAGTGTGTTTATGGTTGGGTGGGGCTGTGTGACTAGTTGTGGACAACCAGCTAAGAGTGGAAGTGACATGCGTTACATCTAGGCTGGAGCGTTGAACTGCCAACACAAGCCCCTCCGGTGGTCTGTTCCCTGTCATGACGACTGGTGAAAATGGCACCTGCTCTGCCAAGCTGGGTCCTGAATGGATGGTTTAAAGTTACTGAGATTCAGGGCTGTTTGTTACCACAGCATTTCCCAGGCTATCCTGACTGATACAGAGGGCAGACTTCCCCTGTATGGAACACCAGAGGAAATATAAGATGGACAAGGTGCACAAATGGGTGGGGTGGGACAGCAGTTCCAGCATCTCAGCATGGCACACAGACACCTCTGCTCTCACCACCCTCATCCCCCACCACCCTGGTAGCATCCAGCACTGACCAGCTACTCCCGCTGTGCTCTCTCCTGCCTCTGGCACACCCCAACGTTATGGCCGATTTCAAGTCTCTGCCAATGCCGTTTCTTCTCTCTTCATCCTTTTTCTCTCTTCCCCTCCACCCGGGAAGACATCCTACCCATTCCTGAAGGCACAGATCAAATCTCATGTCCTGCAAGACATCTCCCTATCCACAGAGACCAACAGGACCACTCTTCGGAATGACTGCAGTGTCTGAGCTCAGGACGTCCCTTTGGGGGCACTTACTGTGTGTGCCTTCGGCCTGTTTCATGTTAACTAGCCTCCACCCTACAAACAGGTAGTGAGCCCAAAGGCTCCAGCTCAGATGTGAGCCAGGTTCACAGCAGGCGCTCAATAAATGCTGCCTGAACAGAGAGCAGGGCCTTGAACAGAAATATGATATTTCTTAAATATCTGTAGAAGCTGATTAAAAATCTAGGCACTCTGACTAAGATATCTTTTGCACTAATGAGTTTTTACATTGGCTCTGAATCGGATACTATAATTCCTGGAGGGCAGCAAGATGACTGGCAGAAAGCTCCTTCTACCCTTTTCCAGAGGTAAAGAGGTACGAGAGGGGTAAACAGTGCACTTATGATTCACCTCCACCTGCTACCTGTCATCTCCTGGGTCCGAGTCAGCGGTGACTCCCAGGGTATCCCTAACCTGCAGGATGCCACAGGTATCAAGGTAGGTGTGGGGAACAGTAGAGAAATAGGAAAATCCAGACCTGCTACTGCTATTAGCAGCTATTTGGTCCCATTTCATGGAGACACAGAATGTAAATAGTGTAAGAGGTTTCCAGAGAGGCTCAGAGAAGTCTGTGGAGCCCAAACCCCGTTCTTCAGAGGAGACTGGAGTGTGTGCCACACGTGGGTCAACATCTGGTTCTCCTGACACCTGGGATAAGGCTCTTTCCACCTGATGCTCTGATGTGCTACTGGCATCATGGTGGAACACGGGAGTGGCCTTCTCTCCTCCCTCCAGGGAGTGCAGGATCACAGGCTGTCAGCCAGGACTCAGGACATCATTTCTGGCACATGCCTCCCTTTCTCAGGGCTCCATACGAACTGTCTGGTGAGGAGGTGTGCTCACCAGGTTCCCAGCAGAGATTACATCACTCGCTCAACAGCCAACACTATGGGCCAACAAGTCCTTCAGTCAGGAAGTCCTTCTCAAGGTCTAATTAGAGGCCCTGCTGCTGTTGTGCACATTAATTTCATTTCCTTGGCACTGCTGTGCAGATGGAGAAGAGCTATTTGTGGCAGACTCCACACAACCTTTCACACGCCTCTGGCTTCCTTCCCTGGATGCTAAACCCCCTGCTGGTGCCTGGAGACATTTTCTAAATGCACCGGGCTGCACTCTCTTGTTTCAGGCACTTTCTTCTACATCATCTCCATGAGCTTTCCGTTACAATGGAAAGGTGGAAACTGTATTTCAGCTTCCTAGGTAAATGACAAGGTGATGGACAAGCTCTCTCGGAAAGAGGCTGCCAGGACACCAAACAATCCTAAATACAGCTGAGTCCTGATTGCTGGCAGTTGGACAGGCCTCTTCAGGGCTATGTGGAGCCTGGATTTTTTTGTTCTGGACTCTCTGGGCCCTCTTCTTCCCAGCTCATGGGATTCTATCTGGGGTTACCCTAACTTTGTGCCTCTGAAAGGGTTCAGAGAAGATTTTTCTTTTTTTTTTTACATTAATTAAAATAACAAAATAAATAATCCCAGTGCATGACTGCTCCTCAGATGGGTCTGCACCTGGCCTCTCATTTGGCGCATGGTCTGTGACCCACCACACGGTTTCCTGGGCAGAATTGAGCACCTCAGCACCCTCCTGCCGGCCCCACTGCCCTGGGCACACGTGGCCAAGGTGGGGTAGTCAGGGAAACTGCTAGAGCAGCCAGCCACCCCAGTCTCAGTCTAGCCTGTTTCCCCCTGAAATTCTCCCCCAGGGGGAGGATGGGGTAGCAGAGCTGCCCCATTATCTCAGTGACCCCCGAAAGCTCAGCCAAGTTGGTGTGGCCAGAAGAACAGGGTCTGCTAGGGAACGTCTGCCTGGACCAGGTCCGAGCCAACTCAGGGGTCGTGACTGAGCACCCACTGTGTGCAAGGCCTTAGGCTAGGGGCGGGCAGGGATGTAGAAGCAGCCCTAGTGCCCAGCTCACGGCCGACGACCAGCCGGACAGGCAGATGTACATGTGGAACATCCCAGTCCCCCCATGAATCAGCGTGAGGGTGTCTGCCTGGTTGAGAGGGTGCAGTCAGGGGCAGTGGGTGTGCTCATGGCCCTACAAGCCAGTCCACTGCCCCTACATGTGGTGGACCAGGATGAAGGGGCCCTTGCTGGATGTCCGGGCAGCAGCCTCCCGTCAGAGCTGTCCAGCAAGAAGCTCTCCTCAGCTGGCAGCTCTCTGGCTCTCCCCGCCGTCAGGGCCACTGCAGGGCGGGTGGGCAGGGACAGCTGCAGCACGCCGGTTCTAGGGCTTTCCTTAATGATGCGGTCACTTAAGGGAGGTTGGCCAGCTTTGATCCCTCCACCAGAGGGCTCCAGAAGATGCTGCTTCATGAGGGGACGCCCGAGGCTCCCAGGGAAGAGGTCCAGGATGCTCCCACTGTCAGGAGCGTGGACGTGGACCTGAGCTACGGGGCCACGGGACAAAGGCCACACCCTAGAGAGGCAGAGCAGAGAAGGAAGCAGGCTGTCCCAACATGGCTGAGCTACTGTGCCAGCCTGAGTACTCACCCAGGTTGTAGCAAGAAAGAGACTTGTCCACAGCACTTCATTGTTTGTATGCTAATTAACTGAGTCACTAATGTCTAAAAATCGGGCTTTTTATCACCGAGCAAGGTTCTCCTGACCTCAGGAGACTTCGTTTCAATCCAGCTCCTGCCTCCCCATGCAGTGCAGTGTAGAGTGTCCGAGTCCATCCAGAAGGTCCCGCTCAGTGCCACCTCCCCTGCTTGGTGCCACCCCCCCTGCTCGGCCTGCCCCGGCTCAGCTCTGGGTCACCAGAGATCTGGCCACCCTTTGGACCCTGCATCTCCTGCCCTGCACTGGGCCTTCTTTCACACGTTATCCTGTCCTTCTAAGAGGTAAGGCCCCTGAAGGCAGAAGCTATGCTCCAGGCCTCTACAAACATCCCCCGGCTGAGGAATCTATGAAAAATCCCTCTGCAAATACCCTGAACTCTAGGACCGGCTGAGTTGCCTCGGCCTCCAGCAGCCCCGCACAGCACAGGGGCGCCGCCACACCGGGACTCAGGCGGGGCAGCCCTCCCTCTTAGCCCTGCCGGCTCACTGCACGTGGACACCGCAGAGTCTGCACCCCTAACCCACGTGGCACGCGGCACGTGGGGCTGAGGCCGGCTGCTCACGCGGCACCCTGCCCACTCCTTTGCTTTTTGGAAGCAGGTGTCTCCCCCTTCCTCCGGCTGAGATGACCAGAGAGACTCTACATGGGGGCGGTGGGAGTGCCCATGGCCCCACGGCCTTCAGGAGACCCCTACTAAGAATGCTTGTGCTCCTGGCACGTCAGGGAAGTAAGGCGGGTTTATATTCTGAGAGCCCATCTCCACCTTCCTGGGGCTTGTCCCCTGTAACCGACCTGCGTCTCAGTTCTACCTCCCAAGAAAGGATCCAATGTGAGCCTTTTACAAGTTCTTGAAATTCAGGTGCATTTCATTCATCCCCTGCTTATCCCAAGCTGACTGCTCAGCTGCTTCTCAAGGTGGGAATGGGGGTCGGCTGGTCCTCACGGTGCCAGGGTACCCCTTCCCGCAAGCCCCCAGCCCTGGCCAACTCCCCACCCACCCTCCTCCAGGGGTAAAGGCATCTGTGAAAGGACAACCCAGAGGGAGGGAGGCAGATGAGGGGCAAGTGGGAGGACACGCCATTCCCACTCCCTGGGAAGCCTGTCCGGAGAGATGGGAGAATGGGACCAGAGGGAAAAAGCAGGGAGAGGGGGCCCAAAAATGGAGGCAAAGGAGAGAGAGAAGAAGGTAGACTCTGGAAGATTCCAGAACCAGACACCTACTAAATAACAAACAGCTGGTTTTTTAGTCTCTCACTGGTAAAGCCTCTTAGGTCCTCAGTCTGAGAACTTCAGCCCTTCCCTGAAGCCCTCTCTCTCCAGTTCTTGAATTCCCAAATCCAAGCCACCTTTGCCGCTGAAGAGTTAAGGGAATCTTGATGTAGGAAATCCCAGACAATCGGCAGACACTGGAGACGGTGCCCCTCATGTGCCAGGTCCTAGGCCAAGGGCTGGAGGGGTTCAGGGGGTACAAATGGGGTCCCGGAGCAAGGACCAGCAGTCTGGTGATGGGGACCAAAGACCTCCATAGAAGGCTACCTGCTATAGTAAGCAAGGTAAAGGGCCAGCGAGGGGATGGGGCAGGCGACAGACCTGGGTTCAAGTCCCAGCTTGGTCAGGTCATCACAGCTCCATGGACCCAGCTTCCTCATCTACAAACAGCATGGAGAAGCTAGAAGAACTCTCAGAGGCCATCAGGTCTCCTGGTGTTTATATGAGGAAGCTGAGAATTGCCACCCAGTTTGTGGCATGGCAGAGCGAAAAGGAGAACCTGGGTCTCCTACCCCGCCCCACCCTGGCTTTATCGAGGCCTCCTACTTAGAATCAATGAGACACACACACACACACACAAATGAGCATCTTGTCACGTGGGAGAATGACCCAGGGCCGCTGTCCTCCCGCCCCACGGTACAGAAAAGCCCTACAGCCTAAGAAAGAGCCACACCGAGGCCACTGACCACCTGCTCTCAGGACAGAGTACAGAAGAGCTGCTCTCATCAGCATCACGGGACTGAAGCTGACACAAGCAAGTGGGCCTGGGCAATGTGTTCACGCAGCTGCTTTGGGACTGGGAGCAAGTTACTGCAGGAGCCCACAGAGCCTCCCTCATCTCTCTGGACAGGTGTAGGGTGAGGCTGGGCTGGGGCTTGGAGATAGATGGTTTTTTCCAGCCTCTGATCCCACCACCTCCCACAGGTCAGGATGAGGCATCAGCAAGAACAGCTGGACAGCCAGAGGGTGTGCGGGACCTGGGGGTCACCAGGGATGGCTCTCAAAGAGCAGCTGCCTCCTTCCCTCCCGGCCACATGATGCACAGGGGGCCCCTCGGGATCTCACAGGCAAGCAGCCCAGGCTTTCTGGTCCTAGGAAGCTGGTTGGCCGGGGAAGTGGACAGGTACCTGACACCTCACCCCCTCAGCCTGCCCCTCCAGGTCCTCTGTAAACCTGGAGCAGAAGTGATCTCCAAAGTGGCCTCACCAGCACCAAAATCCTAGGGGTCCCCTTATTTGCAGGATCCGCCATCAATGTTGATGTGCGAACCTCTAGTTCATGCGTTTTACTGTTGTGTATATTCCACAGTAAGGATATATCATGTATCATTTATCCATTCCCCTCTCAACGGACCATTAGCTGTTTGCGGATGTTTGTTATTATAAATTATGTTGCTACTGAAAATAAATCTTATGAATCTATGTGTTCTGGGGAGGGAGAGCTTCACTGTGGCTGGGTATTCAGGGAGAACTTTCCAGAGTGCAGACAGCACCCTCCCCTCTCCTGTTTCCTACTCTTTCCACATCACCACCTTCTCAGGAGCACCATGGTGGGCAGCCCAGGAACCCAGACAGACAAGACCATGAAAACCCCCGGATGGAGCTGGCTCCCTACCTGCTGCGAGGGGGCTCGTCCTCGGGAGAAGGAACAGCTGCTGTCCAGCTGCTCGCTGCAGTCCACCGTCCACTGCAGGGGAGAAAGGGGCGGTCAGCGATGGCAGGACACACAGGCTCGTCCTCACTCTGCCCTGGCCCCCTAGGAATGGGCCCATCCTTCTGCAGTACAGCTGGTATGAAATCTTGCTCAGTCACTTTCAAAGACAAATCTTTCTCTACCAGCAGGTCCAAGTTGGCAACTTCAAATTCCACATGGAGGTGACCCTTTGGTATATGCGTATGGCAGGCAAACCCATCTCCCTTCATCTAACGTCATGAACATTCCGCTACGTTCCAAGGCCAACCAGACACCACATAGGATAATTATGAGATTTGAGAAAACAGCACCATGTTTGACCTCCTGACTATGCCTCAGCCACACTAGACCCCCTACTGGGTCAAGGCCAGAGCTGGAGGCCAGGCATGCATGTGTGGATCATCCCGTGCACCTAGCAACAAATGACGGTGGACCTGTGGACATTCAGGACAGCATGGCATTGGGGCAGAGCCCCACACTGGCCATCAGAAGCCCAGCTCAAGCCCAGTCCCACCATTGATCTCACGAGAGCTCAGGGCCCCCAAAGTACAGTCTCACAACCACCTGCGTGACAGTCCCCAAAGCCAGCCACACAGGGTCCCTGGGCCCCACCCTCCACTCACTGAATTACTCTCTGACGGCAGAGTCTGTATTCTCCATTTTGACAAGCCCCTCAAGTGATACATCAGAAGTGTAAGAGCCACTAAAAATCCACGTGTTCTCTCAGGCTTCATTTCGTCCTCTATAAAATGGGGACAGTAAGGCTGTGCAACTCTGCAAGGGTGAAATGAAGGACCTTGGTGAACCATAAAAAATCTATACAGAAAGTAGTAGTAACAGTACGGCTCTTCCCCTGCAATGTGCTATCTAGACATACGGTAGGGCCTTTATCATAGTATTAAACGTTAGCTAGGCTCTCTGGCTAATGTTGAACATTGACCTTGACCTACACCCAGTATGATTCCTAAAAAGCAGAGGAGCCCAACCTTCCTGTTTGACACACTTGGTCAGAAATGTCAGTGAGTGTGGATGGCTCGAGGCCATCACAGTCCCAGATTTGTAACACCTTGGCTAGACAGACCCTCCAGGCTGTGTGTCAAGGGCATGACCTTTGTATAGGAAAGGCATTTTGTTACAATACCAATGATCTAGGCTGGTACAAGTATACCCTTAAGCAGCACTAGCCAACAAATAGGAGCCACAGACGTAATTTTAAATGATCCAGATTTAAAGAAGGAAAAAAGAAAAGGTAAAATTAAATTTAATAATATATTACATTTATCTCAATATATTTATCTCGATAGGTAATTAATATACAAATGATCAATGAGCTATTTTACATACTTCTCTCCATACTAGATTTTTGAAATCCGTGTAGAGCATACGTTAATTTCAAGTGCTCAAGTGCCACATGTGGCTACTGGCTGCCATACTGGACAGCACAGCTCAGCTTCAAAGAACTAGCAAAGGCAAGGTACCAGTCCCACGAGAGTCAGCCCTCAGATACACTTCTTGCCCACCTCTGCTCTGCATCGCAGAGGGGCTGAACCCTGCAGACTCAGCTGGTTTCCAGCATGGTTGGGCCAATGGGAGACAGGAAGAAGGGAGAAGCCACGGCATTTCTGCCTCATCTTCTTATGCCTTGGGCAGCATTTCCACTGGTGGTGGAGGCAGAGATGGAAGTGGAGCATGGGACAGAGAGCAGAGGGCAGATGCGTGTGTAGGAAAGCAAACGAGATGGTAAAGTCTGCAGAAATCCACCTGAGACCCAGACAGGACTAGATACAGACATGGCCGCAGGCAAAGTTGTTGGAGGAGGGGCTGTGGTCCAGCTGTGCACAGCTTTCCTGACCCCCAGGGGAGGAATTAAGCAGCACTTCTCCTAGGAATCTGTACCCACTGGATCTGCGGGCTTCTCACCTCCAACCCCCAGTCATATCCTCTCCCTGCTGCTGCCTGAATCACCTCCACTGGGAAGAGTGTTTCTTCCCTGGCCCTAAAAGCCCCTGGGAGCCTTCCCTTCCCTGTTCAAAGCTCCTGCCCTGCTGCTGGGATCCTGCTGCCAAAGCTGTCTTCTTTCTTCTTTAGCTGCAGCCACCACCTCCTGCCTCCCCTTTGCCTTTTCTGAGCTACTGCCTGGAAAATTCTCTAAACAAGTCCTCTGGGCGTAAGATGGCCCCTCCTGCAAAGGTCATTGAACACAAAGAGGTGGGGAAAGTGGGAAATCTGTACACATGGGAATGATGAACATGGAATTCACGAGAGTAGCTTTGGGTCTCCACCATAACTGCTATAATTTATTTCTTATTTTAAAAAGCTGAAACAAAGATGGCACAGGGTTAAAGATTAATAAACATGGGAGTATAGATGTTTATTCTGTAATCAAACTAGATGCTCATTTTATTATTTTCTACTTTTATCAGAACATTTAAAATATTTCACACTAAAAAGAATTAAAGTCTGTTATCAGTCACTTGCATCCCAGGATGGACAGTATCTTGGGAGCAGACTTTGTGGAGGACAGGGGAAGCCACTGAAGGTTGAGGGCAGAGGAGTGAAATGGGAAAAGCCTGGGGAGCGGGGTGCTGAAGGTGCTAAAGTTGAACCTCCCCCCACCCCTTTCAGTGGTGTCTGAAGTCCCCTGGGGCTTGCCCTTTCAGACATCAAAGTGTATCACGCAGAGCAAAATCAGCACGCTGAGTCAGCACAGGACAACGAGACAAAGATCAACCGATAAAACTGTATCCACAGACAGACAGGATGTGCAAATGGGAATTTAATATATGATAAGGACAGTGTTTCAAATCAGGGGAAAGGAGAGATCATCAGTAAACACATGGACTGAGACAATCCACGAGCCAGTGAGGAAAAAATTACCCTAGTGTCTGTCTCCCACTACCACGGACAACACATTCCAAGTTGATTAAAATCTAAGATACAAGTTTTAAACTCCATGAAAGTCTAAAACTTTTGTGTGACCAAAGAAATCACAAACGCAATTAAAGGCAAGTGAGAGGCTACTTGCAACACATATAACAAAGGATTCATTGCCTGAAAATATAAAGATTTCATTTAAACCTAGGGATTGTTCTAAGCCTGTTACATACATTAGCATTTATTCCTTGTAGATCCCTAGGCCCATTTATTACTCACTTTGCAAATACAGAAGTTGAGGCATAGCATGGTTAAGTAACCGACCCAGGGTTCCACAGTCAAAAAGTGGCAGAATGAGTAAAGGGAATAAATAGATATTAATTCAAAGAGCCAATAAAAATGTTGGATGCTAAATGTAATGTATGATCTTGGATTAGATGCTGATCTAGACTTTTTTTTATTGTGGTAAGATATACATAACATAATTTACCATTTTAACCATTTTTAAGTGTACAATTCAGCAGCATTAAGTACATTCACCACCATCCATTTCCAGCACTTTCTCATCTTCCCAAACTGAAACTGTCCCCATCAAACAATAACTCACCATCCCTCTGGCTCCTGGTAACCACCATCCTGCTTTCATTCTCTATGAATCTGACTATTCTCTATGCCTCACTGAGGTGGCATCATATAGTATTTGTCCTTTTCTGTCTGGTTTACTTTCGTAGCATAAAGTCCTCAAGGTTCACCCATGTTGTAGCATGTGACAGGATCTCCTTTTTTTTAAGCCTCAATAATATTCCATTGTATGTATGGACCACATTTTCCTTATCCAGTCACCCACTGATGGACGTTCAGGTCATTTCCACCTTTTGGCTAACCTGAATAATGCTGCTGAGAACATGTTGTACAGGTAGCTGGTCAAGTCCTTACTCTCAATTCTTTTGGGTATATACCCAGAAGCAGAATTGCTGGGTCACATGGTAACTCTACATTTAATTTTTTTCAATTTTTTGGCTAGAAAGGCCATCATTGGGAAAACTGGTGAAATATAAGATCTATAAACTATAGTGCTGTACAATGTTTATTTCCTGTGCTGTGATTATGTAAAACAATGTCTGTGTTCTTTGGAAACACACACTGAAGTATTTAGGGATAAAGAGCAATCTCTCTCTATATATAGAATCTACTGATTGGCTGATCTATTTATCTAGGAGAGAAAGGACACAATGCAAATGTGGTAAAATATAAGCAGTTGGAGAATCTGGAAAAGGATATGCAGGAATTCTTTGTCATCTTATTGTAATTATTCTGTACATCTGCAATCATTTCAAAGTGAAGAAGTATTTAAAAAGTCATCTTAACTAATACATTGTAAATCAACTATACTTCAATTAAAAAAATCATTAAGAAGAGAACATTGGGGAAAAAAAAAGTCACCCTATCTAAGGTTTCTTAATCAAGGGAGTGCCAGGACCACCAGGGGCAATTTGAAGGTCCCTCGGGAACAGCTGCTCTCACCCAGTGCGCTCTCTTCCCGCTGAGGCACCTGAGAGGGGATGGCGCTTCCTCCCAGCCTCACAGAGCCAGGCATGGGACGCCCTAGAGACCGGAGCTTCTCAAAGTCAGGAGCACGTTCGACTGCGTCCTCTGTCCTGGCACAGCGCTAACCAACCAGGAGAGGAGAAGAGGGGAGATGGGGGCGGAGACTGGCTGGTGGCTCCCTCTCTCCATCTGCAGAGAAACTCCAGGAAAACCTCATGAGTAAGGGGGAGGGGACTGCCCAAGGCTGAGATCTGAGAGAGGGAGAAAGGCTTTTTGCTCCTATCCTTAAAAAAAAACAAAACTTTCCCTCTGGGGAGGCAGCGTGGCACAGTGACTAGGAGCCTGAGCTCTTGAAGCAACGAATCTGAGTTCATGTTCCTGCTCTGTCACCTTGGGCAAGTCATTTCATCCCTAAGACTCAGTTTTCCCCACCTGTAATAATTACAGAAACTGCCAATAGCAGAGAGGCTGTGTATGGCACCTGGTTCAAACCGCAGACTGACCACATACTCACTGTGTGACGTTCGGCAGCTTATTCAACAGCTCTGTGCCTCAGTCTCCTCCCATGTAAGCTGGGAAAAAGGCAGCATCTTCTTCACAGCATTGTTATGTAAAGTAAATGAGTTAACATGGACACATCTCAGTCTCCTCTGGTAGTTCCTCCCCGTGGCCCCAACTTCTTACAGCTCAATCTTTGACCCTCTTCCCTAGATCCCAAAACCTTGGGCTTAAAATTCCACCCATATGCTTTTTACAAATGTCATCCTCCTCCTCTGAACTCTGTACATCTAACTGCTTGATCAACATCTCCACTGAGATATCCAAGACTATCTTAAATCTTTCGTGTTCAAAAACTGAATTCTTAAGCTCTCCTCTCCAAAGCAGCTCTCCCAGGGTCTTCCATATTTCACTTCTGGAAAATGTGTCATTCTACAGGCTCAGGCAATTGTCAAGGTCATTCATTACAAAATCTTGTCATCTGTGCCTTAAAGTAGGAGAATCTGACCGCTGCTTACCCATCTCCATGGTGCCACACAGCTCCAAGCCACCATCTCCTCTCTCCTGGATCAACCAAGGATTTCCTGGTCTCCCTGCTCCCTTTCTTCCCCCTCTCCCCCCGCTCCTCGCCTTAGCCATTCTCCCCACAACACCCAGAGTCCTATTTAAAGAGTCCTATTTAAAGAGTTATACCATGTCCCTCCTCTGCTCAAAACCCTCCAGCATCTCGCTGATGAGGCCATGACACTCCCTCTTCCTCACTTTGCTCCCAACCAGATTGGCCCAACACTGGTCTTCAAAAGGGGCACATTCCCACACCAGAGCAGTGTCCTCAGCATGCCCTCTGGCTGGAAGGCTGCTTCCTAAGTGGCCTCACTTTCACCTTCTTCAAATTTTTGCTCAAGAAGACTAAGTAAGCCTTCCAGACAGCCCAGTGACTCGCCCCTTCCAGCCTCATTCACTTGTGTATCACCTTGCAATATTCTATTTGCTTCTTCATCAGTCATCTGTCCTTCCCCATCCAAAAGTAAGGGCTGGGTGGACAGGGATTATGGTCCATTTTGTTCATGACTTTAATCCTGAGCCTGGAACAGAGCCTGAATTAATCACCGTTAGCTTTAATAATATTTCACTATTTAGCCAACAGTAACTGGCAGTTTTAAACAATTATACTTTATGCCAAACCACCAAACAATGTCCAGGAGATCATGCTAAGTAAGCAAGCAAGCTAAAAGTTACCTGTATGAAAAATCAGTTGCATTTATTTATACTAACAATGAATTAGCAGGAAAAGAAGGTAAAGAAATAATCCCTTTTAAAATTGCATCCAAAACAATAAAATACTTAGGAATAAATCTGACCAAGATGATGAAAGATTTATAGATGGACAACTACAAAACATTGATTAAGGAAACTAAAGATGACCTAAAGAAATGGAAAGATATCCCATGCTCCTGGATTGGAAGAATCAATATCATTAAAATGGCCATATTGTCCAAGGCAATCTACAGATTTAATGCGGTCCCTATCAAATTATCCAGGACATTTTTTAAAGAACTAAAACAAACAATCCTAAAATTTATATAGAATCACAAAAGACCCAGGATTGCCAAAGCAATACTGAAGAAAAGGAACAAAACTGGAGGAATAGCCCTCCCAGACTTCAGACAATACTACAGAGCTACAGGAATTAAAACAGCATGGTATTGGCATAAAAACAGATACATGGATCAGTGGAACAGAATAGAAAGTCCAGAAATAAATCCACAGACCTACGGTCAATTAATCTTCGACAAAGGAGGCAAGAATATGCAATGGAGAAAAGACAGTCTCTTCAGCAAGTGGTGGTGGGAAAACTGGATAGCAGCATGTAAATCAATGAAGTTAGAATACTCTCTCACTCCATACACAAAAATAAACTCAAAATGGATTAAAGATTTAAATATAAGACAAGACAGAATAAATCTCCTAGAAGAAAACATAGACAAAACAGTCTCTGACATAAATCTTAGCAATGTTCTCCTAGGGCAGTCTACCCAGGCAATAGAAAGACATACAAATAGCCAATAGGCACATGAGAAAATGCTTAGTATCACTAATTATCAGAGAAATGCAAATCAAAACTACAGTGAGGTATCACCTCACACACCAGTCAGAATGGCCATCATTCAGAAGCTCACAAATGATAAATGCTGGAGAGGGTGTGGAGGAAAGGGAACCCTCCTACACTGCTGGTGGGACTGTAGTTTGGTGCAGCCATTATAGAAAACAGTATGGAGATTCCTCAAAAAACTAAAAATAGACCTATCATATAATCCAGCAGTCCCACTCCTGGCATATATCTGGAGGGAACTCTAATTCTAAAGGATACATGCACCCTCAATATTCATAGCAGCACTATATACAATAGCCAAGACATGGAAGCAACCTAAATGTCCATCGACAGATGACTGGATAAAGAAGTGGTGGTATATTTATACAATGGAATACTAATCAGCCATAAAAAAGAATAAAAATAATGCCATGTGCAGCAACATGAATGGACCTACAGATCATCATTGTAAGTGAAGTAAGCCAGAAAGAGAAAGAAAAATACCATATGATATCACTCATATGTTGAATCTTAAAAAAAAAAAAAAGAGGACATTATGAACTCATCTACAAAACAGAAACAGATTTGCAGACATAGTTAACAATCTTATGGTTACGGGGAAAGGGAAGGAGGGATAAATATGGGAGTTTGAGATTTATAAATGTTAGCTACTATATACAAGAATAGATTTTAAAAAAAGTTTTTTCTGCATAGCACAGGGAATTATGTTCAATATCTTGTAATAACCTTTAATGAAGAAAATATGAAAATGAATATATGTATGTACACGCATGACTAGGATATTGTGCTGTACACCAGAAACTGACACATTGTAACTGACTGTACTTCAATTAAAAATAAATAAATAAATAAAAATAAAGGTTACCTGTATGCTAGAAGTTCACCTCTTAAAAAGTATATAAGGTGAAAATCATACATAAAAATTACCCTAGTTTTTATCATAAAATTATGGTGGACTTCTTTCTCTGTTTTCTGATGGTCTATGTTTTCCCAACTGTTGCTTCAAAAGTAAAATGAAAATTTAACCTACTTTAAAAAAAATGACTGGTAATCAGATTAAAAAGTGCTCGACCTCATTAAAAATCAAAGAAATGCAAATTAAAGTGACAAGAGACCGTTTGTCCCAATACACTGGTGATCCTGGGAATAATGCAACAGTCCTTTTAGAGAGCAATTTGGCAATAGCTATTAAAACTGATTCTATTTCTCAGCATCCACTTAAAGAAACACTTTGAAATGTGCAGGAAGAGGTATGTTCAGAAGTATACACTGAAATATCCTGTATTTCCAGGGGGAAATTTGGAAGTAATCTGAATGCCCATCAATAGGTGAATGGTTTAACTGTGGGACATTCATTCTATGGGCTACTGTGCAGCCATTAAATGGAACATAGAGATGTACAAGCCTGGAGGAATCCCTAGGGCACACAGCTAGGTGAAAAAGGTGAGTTATTGAACAGCATATTCACCAGCCATGACATATGATTTTGAAATACTTTATTTCTGTAGGTCATGTTATAGATGTGTGTGTGTGTTGGTAAAAGCATTAAAAAGGTGAGGAAGTTAACTCACCATTCCAACGGGAGGTAGGGTAACAGCAGAATAAGGCAATAGCTAATTAGTATTTGAATTCTTACGTACTGTGGGAATATATACATATAGTACTTGTGTAATTAAAAAGAAATAATTTTTTTAAATAAAGAGAAAAATAAAATGAGTCATCATGTTCAACCACCTCACACTTCCCCTTACACTCACTTCTTCTGTTAAGCTTTTCATGGGAGGTCCACCATTGAGCGCTTCCTCCTATAAGCGAAGATGGCAGGGAACAAGAATTCAAAGGGCAGCAGAAAATGAGGGAATGGAATAAAAGGGGGATGAGGAAACAGTGAACAGGGAAGGCAGAATGTAAGGGAAAACGTGAAGAGAAAGAGAAGGAAAAACATTGTGAGAAAGAGACATGACGTCAATCTGAATTCTTAGCCCGTCTTACATATCTGCATGGTGGCATCTCTCTTTGTAAGGTCTTTGCATGAGAGAAAAGCCAGGCCTTTCAAGTGCCTGACAGCATCAAAAAGCTATCAAAAAGATAACAGGAAGTTATCTTCACCCTCACTGGCTCTTCAATTGACCTACTCATAAGAATTTATTGGAATACAATGGCCCTACGTTCTATCCTTCCAAGGGAGTGAGGCTCAAGGTAGCTGGTCATAGAGGTGCGGGGAAGGAGGACAGACACACATCAGAGTCACACAGGGACTGAAGAGAGTGCCAATGCCCAGGCCCCTCCCCATTCCACTCAACTCTGGGGTGGGGTCTGTTCAAGCTCCAGAACAATTCCAGGGCGCAGCCAGAGCTGTGAACCCCACTTTAAAGCTTGCTGATGATCCACAAGACCATCCACTAACAGCAGAAGTGCCAAACTTTCCCACTCGTAACATCCCAATCTCTTCCACCAAAGGTTAAAGGTCAATGAGATTTAGAGTCCTAACTCTCACTCCATGGGGGAAAAAATATATTAACCTCTTAACAGCCTGTTAGTCACAGACAGTACCCAGCAGGGAACCAAAAGTAGGTGGGGAAGGGGTGGGCACTGGGGATTTGGCCATTTCTCATCTCTGTCTCCATCTCTTCTCCTGCAGAATAGGGCTATATTATGCCCCTCCTCCCAAGGACAGAGTGAGGACAGCTTTCAGGATGTGCCTTTGGGGACTTGGAATTCATTGGAGAGCAGGTACTCTTGAAATGTGTGGGTAATTTTAAAATCAGCATCCCAAACATGTTAGGAAACTAAGAATATACATTCTCTTGGTTACTCATCTAGAAAAGAAAAAAAGGAAGCTTCTTTCTCTCTCATCTATCCATCCACCCATCCACCAATTTTTCTTTCTAGTTGTTGCTGGGAGAGGGGCAGGGGAGAACACAACTGCACAAGCATCATGAGGTATTTTCTTCCAGAGTGTCAACTGTCATCTCTCAGATCCTAAAAGATGACCTCACCCACTGAAAAGCAACATTCTTCTCCACTCCCTCAACTTTCTCAAGGTTTCCAAGATTCTTAACAATTTTCTCTCCCAGAAACATCAAAACACCACCGCAGACAGGCAGCCGGGGACATTCTCTGAGGTTTTTTTTTGTTTGGCTTGGTTTGTCTTTGGCTTCCATTTAAAATAGTCATCAGATTAAATAAAAGCAAGCAAAAGTGCTTTAGCAGAAAGATTTCCCATAAAGCTGTGTCAATAGAAAGTGTATTTTTTTAAGTGTGTTATATGCACACATCTAACCCCAGCCTTGATTAGAGTTGCTCACAGCTGCCCCCTCCTCAGAGTCTGGACCCCAGCTGTGTTTGGGGTGGGGGTGGGGCGGTTGGCAGGAGCAGGACTGAAAAGTCCCTTCTCAGCCAGCAGCACACAGGCAGGTCCCAGCATCCTGCAGGTGTCTGCATTCTTCCTGGGATCTTCAGGGAATGAGGAAAGTTTAAGGAATGCATCTAGATGGTACAAGTGTTTTCCACACTCTGCCCCTCCAGATGTGGACATCCAAGCGTGGTTAGGCTCAATCCATTCCAGCAGCAGGAGCCGGGAGTGCAGGGCCCAGACTGAGGCCACTTCTCCATCTGCCTGACATCCTGAGAGCTCAGTTGTCACCACAGGGAGGTCAGAGGTGCTGGGAGGTCCCCTCCTTCCAAAATTCTCCCCGTAGCTGCTCTGGGAACAGAAATTCTGCCACTCACAGAGCATTCCTCTGGGGTGAAGCTTCATGGCTTTCTGGGACCCTCCTCTTGTAAGAGCCCATTTTACCTGGAGGAAACATCAAGGGATGCCCTGCTGGAGGTTACAGAGTCCACACAGTGGGGGAGGCAGGAAGCACACATCAGGCCAGCACCACATGCCTGTCCATGGGGCCCCAGCCAAGGCCAAGTCCTCTCACCTACTCGAGGTCATTGCTCCAGCAACCGGCCCCTCTGCCCTGGACCACTTCCATCAACCCATGACATATTGTTATGCTCCCATTTTGACCTCGCTTCCCCTCAAACCACGTGCCTCTCCTCTTTACAGGGACTCCTGTAATACATGGAGGACCTGAATCATCCTCCTGTCTCCAATTCATCTCCTGATCTTCACCTCCCACCTCTGGACTGTCACCTCTCCAGTCAGGGTCATCAACAGCTCCCATGGCTCCATTAGGTTCTTCTTCATCCTCCTCCTGCATGGCCTGCAGCATCAGTTAACCATCAACACAGCCAGCCTGCCTCCCCCCATTCCCTCAAAATACATCCTCCCCAGGGCTTTTGGCATCCCATCTTGCCTGGATTTTCTCCTGCCTCACTGTGTAACCCTTCCTGGTCTCTTTTGCTGGGTCCCCCTTCACAACTCTGCTTTCTAAATGCAGGCAACCCCAGGGCTCAGCCCTCATACATTTGGTCTACCCAATCCCATTTACCTCGCTCAAGCACCTCCTCTGCCCTTCCTCTTTCTCTCTCTGCTCCAGCCACAATGGCCTCCCTGCTGCCCCAGGAATGACGCTTCCATCTCAGGCCTGTGCATGTGCTGTTCCTCCTGCCTGGACTACCCCTTCCCCAGACATCTGCAAGCTCACCCCTCCACCTCCTTTGGTGACATCTTCCCTGACATCCTACTTAAAATTGCAACCCCCTCCTGATCGCCATCACTCCGCATTCCATTTTCCTGATTTATTTTCCCCACAGCAGTTGCCATCTGCCACTGGACTAAGTTCCACGAGGGCTGAGCTATTCATCTCCTTTGCTTACTGCCAGGTACCCAGTCCTAGAACAGCACCAGGCACAGAGCAGGTGCTCAGCACACATTTGCAGAGCGAATATTGGACAAATTACAGGCTCACACTAACTATGATTTTAGAACTTCAAAGGCTTCAAGGAAAGCATCACATTTATGTCCATTTCTCTCTCAGGGCCAATCTTCTCTTCCCTACCCTCCAGTGGGGATAAGGCGAGGACCACCACAGCTTCAGAATTAGGTCCACTCCTGGTCCTGAGTTCCAAGAAAGCCACAGGGTCATTCTGGCTTTCTTAAAAGCTGGAGGGTCTGGATCTTCTGCCCACCCAGATGGCATGCCTGACAGCTGCACTTGGCTTTTCTCCAAAGCAGGCACCCGTGTGGCCCCTATTTGTCAGAGGAGTCCCAGGCTTGAGGTGGGACAAGTACAAGAGGTGGACACCAGGATCCAGACCCTGAGCAGAAGAAACCCTTCCCGAGCATCCACTGCAGGCAATACCCTGCTTCTCTGTAGCTTTTGGGTCTCATCACGTCTGATCTTCCAACATTCCTAAGGCAGCAGGATCATCCCCATTCATCAGATAAGAAAGCCAAGCCTCAGAGGAGTTGAGGGCTTCTGCCTGAGGTCACGCAGGCAGCTAGAAGCAAATCTAGAACCAGCTCTTGAACAAATATCTACTGAGGATTTACTGTGTTCAGCAAAGATGCACGTGACATGGTCCCGGACCTGAGTGGTTTATATGGGAAAACTCAAGACCTCCAAATCCTCAGCCCAGCCTTTCAGCCGAGTTTACCTTCTACTCAAGCCCAGGGCTGCTGCAGACTGACCCAGGAGCGGGGAGACCAATCTGAGATTCTGGTCAGGAGGCCTCATCTGCCTAACAGGTTCTGGTACACAGAGCCCTGGGTAACTGCCTGAGAGATTCAGTTCTGCCAATGACTGCCTGTATGTGAAATTCAGACCAATTAGTCACAAGTGATAGACTTTTGATGATGCACATTTTGGATAAGCTACAATCATCAGATCACTTCTAGAACATGGGCTTGTGGAGGACAGGGAGTGGTGGCCAGCATACAGTAGGTACTCAGTAAACGAGGGCTCCATGAACTCTCAGTCCAGCTGGGTCCCAGTTGCCCGGCGGGTTAGGACAGAGTAGAGGTGGGTCAGAGGGCCCAGGAGCACACGGCCAGGGGCTTCCTGACTGGCTCGGTTACTCTGCTGGGTGGGGCCATCCACATCTCGGCAATCTAGGCGACCAGACACTGCCCAGAGCTACAGTCCCTTCTCAGCCCACTTGAGTTTGCCCAGGCCCCGCCCCCTGCCCAGGCCCCGCCCCTCCTGTGGGCGGCGCTCACCTGGGAGATGTGGGACTGCGTTTTCTCACTCTCCCCGTCACCCTCCGTCTTGTCGGCCAGCAGCGCCTGCACCTGGTACTCGAGCACGTAGCTGTCGATGAACCTCTCCAGCTCCTCGATCTCCTGGGAGCGGCTGCTCCCAGCCTCGGAGGAGGCCGACGCTGCCGAGGAGTTCTCCATCCCTGACGCTCAGGGGCCTGGGTAGGGGCTGCGGGACACAGAGAACAGACAGGCTCCATGAGACACCGCTGGAGGCAGAGATGATGGATGACCCCACTCGAGAAATCCTCCCCCTCATCTATCGCCCCACCTTGGTCTCCCAACATCCTGAGAAGTCGGTGGGGTGCCGGATTCCCTTTAGTGTGAAGAGGACACTGTGATCCCCCATGTTTAGGGAGACTTAGGCCCAGGGAAGGCAAGTAATTTGTCTAATTGGCCAACACAGTAACTTGTGCGATGTTGGGAGTTATACCAGACCTTACCACCAGGGAAAAAGGAGGAGATAGACTCTGTCTACCACCCAGCCCCATTTCCCAACTCGGAGTTAACAAAATCTACCACAAAGCAGACCACAGGCTTCTGTGTCCCTGACCCCAGCATTGAGATGCACAAAGGGTCCGCAGACACAAACCCTCTAAGGGGCCTGGGCCTCTAAGAAAATGCCTCCTTCTAAAGAGGTGTTTTCTTTTTGGACACCAGACTAATCCGAAATGAGGTGAGGTCTGTAGGCCTTAAGTTATAAACACGATTTTGCAGCCCTGTTACGTCGCGGCTCTTGGGATACACACCATGCCCAGTCTGTAAGGACATAAATGGCTTTCAAGGATGGCACATGAAAGGCCTGGCAGGTTCTCTGGAGGGCGTAGCCTAGCCATGGGCCCTGCCTGGCCTCCCCCTATAGGAGCATGACACCCTCATTAGTGCTGGGGCCCTCTCCCAGGGAGACTGGGCACAATGTGACCTGTGTTCCAGTGGAGGTGGAGACAGAGTTGCTGGCCTGAAAGAGGGGGTTTGTGTAAGGATGTGGGCGGCCTCTAGAGGTTGAGAAAAACCCTTAGTCAATGAGCAGCAAGGAAACGGTGCTGCAGTCCTACAACTGTAGGAAGTAAACTCTCCACCTTGGGAACAAGTGCTTGTTCCCCAGAGCCTCCAGACTAGAACTCAGCCTGGCTGACACCTTGCTTCCAGCCCCGGGCTATATCAAGCAGGACTTCTGACTTCTGGAACTGTGAGGTTATAAACGGGGTCATGTCAGGCCGCTCAGTTTGTAGTCACTTATTACCCGGCAGGAAACTACTCACATGCGATGCTCTTTCTGCCTCTGCTTTCGCTCACCCTGTGTCACTCACCCAGCGTCACTTTCCCCTTCCCTCCACCTACCAGAGCTCGAGGTCCTTACATTCACAGAGTGACAGAACAGTGCCTTAGAGGTTATCTAGCAAGTAGCCCGAGTCCCTGTTTTAATAGCAGGCCAGCGGGTGAAGGATTCGCCCAGCCTCGGCCTATGGGCATGCATACAGCAGCCTCTACTAATAATAGGAATGGCTAATGTGCACTGTGCCCATATCATAAACCAGGCAATCTCTTTAGCATTCCATATGCCTTCATCTACTTATCTCTCAGAATGAAAACTGAGGTTCAGGAAGGTTAAGTAACTTGCCCAAGTTTGCACAGCAGAGCTCCAGGTCTGCCAATGCCCCACTCCTCCTTCATCCTGCCTCCTGGCTGCCTGCTCAGGCCCTGGGGACATCTCCTACTTCTCTTTCCCCACTGCCCAGTGAATTCTTCAAATGCTGGTTGTATGCATGCGTCTTACTCTCCACTGGGCTGCAGGCTCTAGAGGGCTGGGCCCCAGGCCTAGCTCAGTGCAGGGCCCTGGAGAGGTGGCAGGCCTCAGAGGGATGGCATCCAGAGAGGGCTGAAAGGAGGTCCCTGGAGGAAAAACCAGGGCCTAAGGCCACGCCCATTATTCCTCGAAGACTTGAGATCTTATCAAGGGCTTCTGGTATCCTTCACAGGTGCGGGCGGAGCTGGGCTTTGTAGCAACTAGTCAGGAGTGTTTCCAGGAGGATCGAGTGCTGGGCTCCGCCTGCAGCAGCAGCCTCTGCCCTGCTCTGCTCGGCACCCCCAGGCTCCCGTGGGCCTGCCACAGGGCCACCCCATCATCCTGCGAGGGAGTCTGGGGGCAGAAATCACCCCATACTGGCTCACCTATGAAAGGGACAAGCCTTGAGACACATTCCCATCCTGCAGAATTTTGGTTCCCAGAGGGAAAACAAAGACACTTCACACTGTCATTTGTCTTGGAAGCCCCCCTCCTACTCCCGCCCCTGCTGCCCAATCAGATTCACACGTGTAACCTGATGCACCTCACCTCAGCTGCCCTGAGGGCCTTCTGCCCAGGGCTCCTGGGACACACAGGGGCAGTGCCTGCAGGAAGGTGCCGCCCCCCGCCTGCCACCCCACCCTGCACCTTGGAAGTGGTAGGAGCTAACAGCCCCTGGGGCAGCCCTGGACCGGGACAGACATTCCCTCCTTGGTCTCTCGTATAACAACTGAGGTGCATTTTCCATAGTCCCTCAGTGGGTCCCAGCAGATTGAGCCCAGCTGCCCACCGTGGTGACCAGATCCATAACATCCCTTTGCCGGCTCTCCCTCCCACCGTGTCACTCTCCCCTGGGGACTCCCGTTCTTGGGGAACGTCGGGGAACTCAGCTTTCAGAAGGGGAACCAGGCTAACATACACTTGGGCTCATCTGTACGTTCCAGAATGAGTCCCAGCCAGGGTTCTGAGAGGCCCCCTCATTCAGCAGAAAAGCCCAGAGGTTTCTCTCTTTAGCAGAGCTGAGGGAGGAGGGAGGGGGAGGGAGGGCCGGCTGTATCATCCACCTCCTCGGGGATCAGTCAGGCACTCACATCCCCACTTTTTATAGTGGTAAAATACACAGAACACAAAACGTACCATTGTAACCACTTTGAACTGTACAACTGCGTGGATTAAGTACACGCACAGTGTTGTGTAAGGGTCTTCGCTATTTCCAGATGGTTATCACCATCTCTGATGCCCATCAAACAACTCCCCCTCCCCACCCCAACCCCTGGCCATCACTTCACTTCCTGTCTCTATGAATTTGTCTACTCTGTGTACCTCGCATAGATGGCATCAAACAATACTTGTCCTTTTGTGACTAGCTTATTTCACTTATCATAATGTTTTCAAGATTCATTCATGTTGTAGCATGTGTCAGAATTTCATACCTTTTTATGGCTGAGTAACACACTGCGTCACAATAATATACTGTAGACCACATGTTGTGTAGCCACTCATCCATCAGTGGACACTCAGACTGTTCCCACCTTTGGCTATTGTGAATGATGCTGCTATGAACATGGGTGTTTGCGTTCCTGATTTCAATTCTTTGGGGTACATGTCTAGAAGTTCTGCCACATTTTTAAGGTAAAAAGAGTGAGCAGGCACAGAGTAAACTTTCAGGCTGATGGAGACACAGAGAAATAAAGGGATGCTCCCCTCCAGGGCTTGTTCTGCTCCCTTCCTGCCTGTGCTTTGGGGTCTCCTCCTGGCTCCGTTTCTCATTCATAGGAAGATCGGGATGGGAAATCTCCAAACAGCTGGGCTTCTGGCTAAGCTGAGAGAACCAGCAAGAGGAGCTTATGTTTCAATGATCAGTGAAAGTGATAAGGGGGATGGGACCAGAAGAAGAAACGGAGGAGAGGGTGGAAGAGAAGAGCCAGCTCCCCGGCCGCAGCCATCCAGGATGCCAGAGAGGCGAGAGTCCAGGAGCACGCCCCTGCAGTCTTCTGGGCTCCCCTCCTCACCCAGCCCTGCCCCATCCCCTTCCAGGTGATGGATGGTGGGGAACAAAAAAGCAGGCAGCAGGAATGGGAAAAGTGCTGAGGCCGCACTTTGCTGTACAGGGCTGGCAGCCCTGAGCCTGCAGGCAGGAGGCAGGAGGCAGGAGGGCGGGGCCTGGGTGGGCACGGCTGTAGGAGGGGTGCAGAAGGGCTGAGGCGGCAGGGCGGTGTGGCTTTTTTGGGAAGCCCACACTCAGCAAAGGTGCATCTGCGGACACTGTGGGCTCTGCCTGAGGTCAGGAGTCTCACTCCCCTCACCCTCTTGCCCTCCTGCCTTGCACCCTGTGGGGGCTTCATAGCACTACATCGGAGTTAGAGGTCTGGAGGGAAAGGGAGGGCCCTGAGACAATAAGCTGGAACTGTCCCAGCCCTCTCAGCAGTCCTTTCCCACCAGCCCAGTGACAAATGGCATTAGTAGCTGTAAATTTAGCCAATCCCTTTAAGAAGAGCCAGGCATTAGATGCATTACCTCCTCCGATGACCTGCAAACGAGATGAGATGCTTCTGCTCTGCCGCCTGCCAGCCCTTCTCTGGGAAATCCATCATTCCAGGCCCTCAAAGGGCAGCCCTTCACCTGTCATCAGACCCTTTCCCCTCAGGCCCTCAGCATGCAACTCAGCCCGGCACACTCTGCTGGGACCTCAGAGAGGAAGCGCAGGACTCACTTTTGGCTACTGTAAGGGGCCGGGCCTCCTGGACCGCAGGCCAGCAGCAGGGAACTGTGCAGTGCTGCAGGGGGCTGCTCTGTGCTCCTGAGCTCAGTGGCCTGGGGGCCTCACGAGTCTGTTGGCCCAACCCAGCAGGATAGCTACTCCGCAGACTGACACAGACACATCCGAGCTGGGGGTGGATAGCAGGGCCCAGCCAATCAGCACCACTCTCCTCGTGTTGAATCACATCCACCCACCATGTCTCCACCGCCTCAGCCTGCTGCGCACAGTCTCACTACCCTCCCGGACCCCCTGCGGCAGCAGCTCCTGGTGACCCTGCTACACACAAGGCCCCGCCCCTTTCCCCTTCCCACCTCCACACCCTGCTGGCAACTGACACCTTCACCCTGAGCCTGCCAGGAGGGCTTTTTCCTTTGTCCGCCATCAGGCAGCCCCCAGGGCAGGGCCAGGCCAGGCCGCCTGCTGAGAGTGTGGGAGGAGGGAGCCAGCTGCCAGGGGACAGAGGACGCCCACTGCGCTGCCTGAGGAAGCCATGGGAACCCCCTTCACCACGGTCTGCTGCCAACCGCCCCTCCAAGTCCAGCCCACGCTCCATCTCCTGCACAAACAGGACTTGGGCTGCGGGAGAATGCCTTTCCCCCAAATCTGCAGGCATCATGCTTGGCCACTCCTGTCTATGCTGGCCTGGGGACTCTATGGTGTTCACCAAAGAAAAGCAAGGGAATTCAGTGGAGGCCTCCGTATAGAGAAGCCTCAGGCCTCCAACCACCGGAAGTAGGAAAACTCAAATGGAGCCGGAGGTGACCCCAGAAATCCGCACCACTTACTGCTTCAGGAGTCCTCTCAGGAGTCCTCTAAATGGCTGACAGCAGGCCCTAACACACATACTAGGGTAACCCTTTTTCACTCAAACATCAGATGGGGGTCAGCTAGCACAGCGTTTTGTAAACTGCAGGTCTCGACAATTTGGGAGGCTGCGAGATAAACTCATGATCATTCAAAATACACAACTAAATTGCAAATATCAGTGAGTAACACACATTGTATGTGGAACTATTGTTTCATGGAACTTTTGTCTCATCTGCCCATGGAAAAGTATCTCTTTCTATGAGGCGTGGTCAAAAGAGTTTATGAAAAGTGGCCCAGAGCAAGGCCTCCCAAACTTTCACATGTGCAGTGATCACAGGCCATCTTGCTAAAATATAGATTCGGATTCACTGGCTCCCAGGTGGGACCTGAGATTCTGCACTTCTAACAAGCTTCCAGCTGGTGATGTTGCTGCTGGTCAGAGGACCTCGCTTCAGATAGCCAAGATCTAGAAAACCTGTCACATTTTTCCTATCCATCGTTCAGATGGCCCACCCTGGTTGAAAACGGGTGGATTCTCCATCCTGACACTCTGGCCTATTAGACCAGCTCCCTGGAAGAGGGGCATTTTCTCTCATGGTCCATTAAGGGCCAGGCAGGACCTCAACAGGCTGAATTAGTATTTATCTGTGGACCCCAGGACCACCCAGCTCCACCCTGGACTCTCAGCACCCTATGCGTGTAACTGCACCTGCTCAGGGTCCTGCAGGGCCAAGCTGCAGGGCCAGACACATCCAGCTGCTCTCAACACGTTGGAGGGGCTCCTGAAATCTAAGCCACATGACCTCAGTGGATCTTAGAGAATCCAGCTCCTTCACTGAGCAAATGAGGACACTGGAGCCCAGAGAAGGGGAGGTCCTGCTGGGAGCTACTCAGATGTCTATGGATAGAGCCTGGCCTGTAATGCGGGTCCCCAAGTTCCCCATAGTCTGCCATCCCCAGGGAACCTCTGCTGAGCCGAGTCACCCCCCCCCCACAGTGACTTTCAATGTCTTTGGACCCCAAGTGCAGTTCTGGGTCAAAGTCATTAACGTCAGACAGTTATTCCTAAATTACAGACAAACCCCAAATCATAGCATCATTTTCACACACTACTGAGCCTTCACTCTGTGCAGGGCCCTGGGCCAAGCCTCATGGTTCTTTCAGAACTTCCAGAGAGACCAAAAGCCTCCGGCCTCACTGCCCTCTCCCTCAATCAGTCTCAGGAGTGACTGAGCCGCCGGACCCGTTTTCAGTGGGAGGGGACAGATCACTATGAGCCCGGAAGACAGGGGAGATGCTGTGAACCCTTCTCTCTTCAAAGCACCCATCGTGGCAACTCTAGGGGAGGTGTCTGTGAAGGCAGGTCTCAGGGAGAAGGTGCATCCATAGCAGTCCACGCAGCAGGACACCCCATCAGATTCCAGTCTCCTAACTGGGACTTCCTCTGGAGGAAAATCCTGAAACAGTCATTTCTTGGACCCTCCCAAGGCCTCCACATCAGCAGACGGATCTGGACCAATGGGCATCCAGGGTGGGCTCCGGCTCCAGCCCCTGCCTTGTCCCTGGATGCTCTGCTGCCCAGGTCTGCCCTCCCCTTCAGCCCCTGGGGTCTACGGGAGCCTGCACCGGGCTCCAGGCGCTGACTGCCCACCGGCTCGCTTAGCGGAACACAGGCTGCCTCCTGACACCTTCTCATCCTCCCTCGCGCTGTTACCCAACTCTTGTCCCACTCTGAAATGTTTTATGTTTTTTTTTTTATCTTGTCTTGACAAGACTTCATGGTCCTTGGGGACCCCACTTCATCCTATATCTCTCGTCATCCCAAGCTCAGGACGGCAGACCGACCTACAGCTCCCTGGTCCTCTCACACCCACCCCGGCACACTCCTTGGTCTCCCCAGCTCTTCTGCCCACTACTGCTGGGCCCAGGCTCCCCTCTACCCCGCCCCGCCAAGTTTAGAACCTTAAAGCCAAGGGTGCTGGTGGGAGACCTATCCAATATCCCTCCCTTCCAGATGCCAGGGTCACCTGATCCTAGAACTAAGGCTCTTCCCACCACATTCAAGAGCTTCCTTAAGGCAATTCACTCCAATAGGTACTCAGCACTTCCTGTATGTCCTACAGGCTCCAAGGGGCATGGAAGTCACTGGTGAAGCCCCATAGGGGGAGATAAAGGTACCAAATCTGTCATAGGTCTCACAGTCACTGGCAGCCAGCCTCATCTCTGGCTGGAGTCAGGTGGCTTCCCCTCCAACCCCTGCTCCTAAGACAGGGAAATGTAATGATTCTGGGTTCCAGTGCTGGCTAACCCACTTCCTCGCTCTATGCCCTTGGGCAGCCTGTTGTCATATCTTCAGAGCAGACTGATGAGAAAAGTACCATCTCATAAAGTGCTGGGAGGATTAAGGGAGACTGCCTGAGAAGTGGACCGTGTGGGACCCACCACGAGCCTTCAAAAGCTTCTGAGTTGACAAAGAGTGGAAACTAACTCAGAGCATGCCAGGAAGGGATACCAACGGTGTCCTGCTCTGAGCCCAGCGATGCCCCTGTCAGAGCACCTGGGGTGAAGGCCAGAAAGCACCTCCAAGCCCAGTGGCCCAGCAGCCCAGGCCCTCCTTCTCAGGTGACACTCTCTCTCCAGTGTCTCTCTTGGGGTAAACAGGGTCCCCAGTCATCTTGCTCCCTCCTGCAACAGCTTCTGGAAACAGAGCCCAGCTGGAGCAGGGACAGTACCGAGTGGCTTCTGAGAGCTTGGTGGGGGTCTGGGGAGCCAAAACAGGTTCCACACAGCCTGTCCCTGCGAGGCTGTGACCCTGGGGACTGTCCCACAGCTGGGAAGGCAGAGCTGGCTCCCTGTGAGAGAAGCATCCATTTCCCTCATCTGTCTTCATCCTCCAGGACAGCTCAGTTGAGCCCACCTTCTGCTCGCTACCTGGACTATCCCAGCTCACAGGGACCCCGTCCCTCAGAACACTCATAGCAGCTGCTCCTCTGTCTCCTGCCACCTTGGGTGACGGGCTCTGCACAGGAGTATAATCACAAAGCAGAGATTGCAAATGGCCGTTTGGTGCCATGTCAGGGCCACAGTATCTTTTGTTTGGTCTGTTTGGTATCTTAAAAATATTTAAGCCAATTTTATAAACCAAAAGACTTCATGTAAAAATCCACATTTCTATTTTTCTTGAAAGAGTGGAAAATCCAACAACATTGGCTCACCTCCCTACATCACAATCACCAGCTAGAGCTAAGCAGGGCTGACCCCTACAGACAGGGCATGTAATCTCCAGTTCCCCACAGACCCGGACACTCCCTAATGTCTCCCACTGCCCAGAGCCAGCATTCTCATACGGCTGTGCTCACTCACACACTACCTGCCTGGCCCTCCAAGTTTGAGATCCCCTGCAAGAAAGCAACTGTAGGTGGTAGATGACTGCAAAAAGGAGTGTCCCAAAGAATTTGGAAATAAGAATAAGGACTGCCTCTTGGGAGTTACAATGTGAAATCAATACACCTTAGTCCAAAATAGACATCAGCAAAGTCACTGCAAGAGGGAGAAAGAAAGGTTTCTGGACCAGCAGGACTCTCCCCTAACCTGGCTGAAGACAGGCCACAGTGCTATTATAGGAAGACTGTGTCACTCTGCAGGGATGGGGCTGCACTGGAAGTAAAGAAAACAGTCAACCACAGAAGGCAGTGCATCCCCAAACTCCACCCTTTGGGAAAGGGGCGCCACTCCTGAATGTCTTGAGGGGGGTCCAGATAAATGGACAGGGCTGTCCCACTGCCCCCCATCATGCCCCTGCCTCCTTCCTCAGCTAAGCTCTTAGAGGCTGAGGCTGTGTCTACTCTGCTTTGTCCCCTGGGAGTCAGACCTGAGCCCACTGCAGACAGTCAGTTAATCACTGAGCATTTGATGATGGATTCCCAGAAATGAGAAAATGAACAGCAGGTAATTGATGCTCTGTCCGCTTGGTATTAGCAGACAGGCAGCTGCTGGCCGCCCGGGGGCAGAGACGGGTGGCGTGTTAGCAGTGGAAACAGCTAGTATGGGAGGCTGAGCATGGGCCCCTTAAGCAGAGTAGCCTGTGTGTATCCCACACAATGCTTGGAGCCCACTGGACAGCAATCACAGGCATCTCAAACTTGATCGAGGGCCCAGGCTCCCATACCTCTCCCTGAATCCTCCATGAACCACAGGGAGAGCTGAGCAGCAGAAGCCCAGGAGTGCAAATGCACAGAAGACAGAAGGCCACACCCCTGGCTCCTGGAGCAGCCTTCAAAGCCCTGCTGCCCATGCCTTCATTTGGGGGACCCCCGGAGTGTTCCTCCCACTCAGAGTCAGCTGCCCTTGACCTGTACTGAAGCAGGAAAGCAAACCATCAATACTGTATTCCCCACAGATTGCTGGTTTCCAAACTATTTTCCTCTAACACCATACTTAGTTTTCAAATTAAATTATACATGGCTTCCCACGATAGATAAAAAACCACAACCAGCATTTATTGCGCATTTACTATGTGCTAGACCCTGTGCTAAATCCTTGTCATATATTACTTTAATCCTCGAGACAATCTATACTGTAGGCACTTTTGGTCCCCATTATACAACTTAGGAGACAGAGGCGGAGAGGAACTGCCCAAGGGCATCCGGTAAGAGGCTGGCTGCGTCAGGAATTGAGCCCAGAGTGGATCCAAGATACAGCTAGTTTGATTAAACATAAGCGAGGAGCCCACAGCTCCACCCACTCAACGTTCCCATCCTTTGCTCAACATCACCCTGTGAGCTGCTGTACCCCATGGTCACTTCTGAAGTGGGCCCTGAAACTGCTCCAGGTCAAGGCTTCACGCCTTTCACAGGATAACAGAATAAGCTGCCATCAGATATGAACTGTTGAGTCAGATCTGGCGTTATCTGTGGAGGCCTGGGAGACAGCTCTGGGCCTCCTAACACTGGGGTCTGCAGCTCTGCACCATCCAGCCAGCTACTTCTCAGTCGCCCTGTGTATGAGGGAGACAGAGCATGCATCACCACCTCCCTCTAACTGCACCCTGGAGCAATGTGCCTGTGGCCTAGTGACAGGAAGGACCACATCCCAGGCATCCTGACTCCAGTCCTGGGCATTTCCCCGGACCAGCAGCAGCTCAGAGTCCCACTGCCTTGTGGCATGAGCCAGTAAATCCCCGAACAGTCCCACCAGCTTGCGTTGTTATGGGGCTGAAGCTCTGAGGGATGAAGGAGAAAGGGACTGAACAGATGTAAGTCCTACATATTGCAGAGACATCTGGAGATGGGGTAGGAAAGCCAAGCTCTGCAGGCCACAGATGTCTGCTGGCTACGGCTGTTACTCTGTAGAACACGGAGTCCAGCTACTCAGCTCACAGCAATGACGGCCAAGCCAGAGACGAGAGCTGCTGACCATGGCCACGCTGAAGACCCAGGCACGGCAGTTCTCCTGGGGTGGTTTTCCCCAAGCGTTTCTCTCAAGACATGCTGAGGTCATGTAATTAGGAAAAGAGGCAGCCAGAAAATCTGAGTGATCTCCAGATTACTCCCATGGGGAACCCACTACAGTATGCCTTCCGGTAGACAGTGATCATCTTGACTTTCTCATCATTATACTTCCAGGGCCTGGCACAAAGCAAGATTCCACAGAAGATGGATGGAAAGACCGTGGGCCCCCGGTGGAAGGACTGTGGAGTTGCTCATCTTGGGCTTCTCTGACCTAGGAGCCCTCCCCAGAGCTAGTTTGGGGCAGCGGTAGCCAAGACTCCCAGATGCAGCCAGAGAGAACCCACCTGGTGGCAGATCCCGGATGGCTGTTCTTATTAGGCCATCACAGTCATTGGGCTCTATTTGCCATTATCCCTGCAGTGAATTTCACTCACCAGAGTGTGATGGCAGCAGATAACCTCTTTACGGGCACACAGCAGGAACAGTCTGTAGCCAGTTACAGCCACAGGGAGCAGGCGGAGTGGTTAACTGGCAGATAATTAACTGAGAAATTCCCCACAGCCCTCTGAAGACTCTGCTGAGATAGAAGAAGGAGGATATACAAAGCCAGGAAAGGGCTTCCATTGTCTCAAAAGTCACTGGATTTCACCCCAGAATCTGGGGAGCTTAGAAGTAGAAAGAACCTTATAAATCATTGAGCCAAGTGTCAGTGAGGATGTGGAGACATTAAAACCCTCATAAACTGATGGTGGGAATGAAACATGGTGCAGCTGCTTTGGATAACAGTCTGGTAGTTCCTCAAATGATCAAACACAGGGTTAACATAGGACCCAACAATTCTGTTCCTAGGTGTATTTATACCCAAGAGAAATGAAAATATATGTCCACACAAAAACTTATACATGAATGTTTTTAGTAATATTATTAATAATAACTAAGACATGGAAACAATCCAAATATCTGCCAACTGATGAATGGATAAACATAAAGTGGTATATCCAGGCAGTGGAATATTGTTCTGCCATTAAAAAGGAATGAAGTCCTGACACATGCTACAATGTAGACGAACCTTGAAAACACTGTGCTAAGTGAAACTCACAAAAGACCACAAATGATCCAATTCCATTCATATGAAATGTCCAGCATATGGAAATCCACAGAGACAGAAAGTAGATTAGTGGATGCTTAGGGCTAGGGGTGAGGGGCTGGCAAAGGTGGTTAGGAGGGCAATAGCTAAAGGGTATGGGTTTCTTTTTGAGGTGATGAAGGTGTTCTAAAATTGGCAGTGGTTGTCCATATCTGTGATTATACTGAAAACCATTTAATTGGACACTTTACATAAGTTAACTGCATGGTATGTGAATTATATCTCAATCAAGCTACTTAAAAAACTAGTTGGTCTACACAACTGGTCCCAAGATATGGCCTTGGGTTCACACCTCTGGCTGAGTAGCTTGGAGACCCATCCAGAGAAAGCTATAGTTGTGAGAATCAGCTAAGACTACCAGTGAATAATGAAATGTCAATAAAAAGCCTAAAAACGGAGTCTAGGTCCCCCCCCCCCGAGTCTGGGAGAAATGCCTGCAGCTTCCCTAGAAGGGATTCTGCTGCTTTGCCAAAGATAGGCTGCATCTCCTTGGGCAGTTCCATTCATCCACCCATTCACCCACCCTTCCATCCATCTATCCACCCATCCATCCATCACCTATCTGTCCATTTATCCAACCATTCATCCGTTTATCTACCCGTCTATCCACTTATTTAGTAAGTACCTCCTCAAGCTTGGTGTTAGGTGTTAGGAACACACAGGAAAGTAACCAGGCAATTGATACCATGAGTCACGTGCTGTGGGGCCCGAGGAACAGCACCAACACATGGGAGGAATGTGATTTTTATTACCTTGTTCTAATTGACCAAAAATATAAAGCAAAAGTAAAACTATTAGATATTAAAACCAGGAGAAACTTCAGAAAGTAAAGTCATCAATTCTAAGACCCACCAATTTTTTATGAGCCACAAAGGAAAGAAAAAATGCTGCCAAATAAACTCTGACATAATACCTTAATGACAGTCCTGCATGCGGACAAATTGGTCACAGGAGCCTCCCATGGCTTTGAGGTGGTTTTTTCCTTCTCTGAAGAATTTGGGGAATTTCTCTTGCCTTTGTTGGCAAGTGTGAGGCTGATAATTTTTGTTGATTTACAAGAAAGTATGAAATTGCAGTCCTTCCCCCAACAGCAAATATTTGCTTTTCTAATATCAAAAATATCAGATCGACTGTTTCCAGGTCCCTCTGTGTACACAGTAACATTTGGCATCAATAATAAATTATAGTGAGATCTTTTTGAAGACATTTTGAATGACAATGACACTTGACATGTGGGTAACCAACAACCCACCTAATTCAGTGGCGGTCATGACAGTCTGAACAGTAGGACCACGTGCACACCTGCTCAGTCAATGACAGCCATGCCGTGCGGCTGACAGCCAGCGACAGTGAGATGCACCCTGATTTCAGAGATCTTAACACGTAGGGGAAAAAAAATGTCTGCTAGAAGTAATGAAATGGGCAAGCCAATCCCTCATATGACAAATCAGGGAACACAAGCATGGAGATGTGACACGATACATCCCAAATCACAGAGCCAGGACAAAAACCCTTGTTAGTTGAGATTTGTGCCAATGTGTTTCCTTTCTACTCCCTCAGGCTGCCTCCAGGAGACTGCCATGTCTAAGCCTTTCTTACATTGTTTTTGCTTAACAACAACAACAACAACAAAAACAGTCCTTTAGAGAATATATGAACATAGCAGTACAGTCTTAGTCCTACAAGTCTATGAAGATGGGCTCATTCCATTGCCACCTAAGAGACCATCTTAAATATGCATGGAGGCAAAAAAGGACCATTAGTTTAAAGCTGCCAGGAGACACATTTCCACTCCCCACAGGCTGGTCCCCAGGCTGCCACCCAATAATGCTGTGCCATGTTTATAAATGAGGCTGGCCAGGTGCTTTTCTCAGAAATACGCACTCTCCCTAGAGGTGGGGGCCCTGGGGAGATAGTCTCCCTATCAGATGACCTTTAAGAACCTAGAAATGCCCTTGTGGAGCCTGACATTAGAAATCACTGTGTCTGTTGCACGCAGACAGAATATCTGGAGTTCAGGAAACTGCTAAATTGATTCTCAGTATCTCCACATGCTGCTCATATGCTGGCAGTACATCTGTCTTCCAGGGCACTGGATCAAATTGGGGAAAAACACATTTTTATTTTGTGCGCCTGGGATTGCCTGGGATTGCAGAGCTGGCCCCTAGACACTGACACAGATGAACATGGTCTTTGCTTCAACAAAAAGTTTTTTTCTTCTACAGCAGGATAAAGAATGGGCCTAAAGCCTTCAAGGTGAGGGTAGATCCAGTTAAACTGAGCTGAGATATGCTTCCCCAAACGCAAGACCAAAGTCTGAAACCTGAGCCAGAAACAGGCCTGCTCAACGTGGGTAAGAACAGCAGGCTGTGGAAACAGCGCGTCTGCGCGGCGGAGAGCAAGGGGGGCACTGCCTGGATTTCAGCAAGAGTCACACTCTCACCAGGGACACCAGTGTGAAATAAAACTAAAGCGAGACAAGCTGCACTGGCGCTGATGTAGCGGGAGGCCACTCAGGACGGGAACAGTGGGAGAGAAGGAAGCTATGCTATGCTGCAAAAGGTAGTGAAGAACCTGCCCATCATCTAGTACGATCCAAGGGAGAAAACAGGATCCAACATTCCAGGCTGATTGCAGTGCCGAGCCAAGAACAGAGCTGCGGACGCCGAGCTGTCAGAGGACAAAAGGAATATGCCTTTGGGTCAACCTGGGCCCTTTATTTTGGCTCTTCCCTTGACTCAGTGCACAGCAAACACCGGCAACTTCCTCAGCATGTGCCAGGCGCCGTGCTGGACCCTGGGCACCAGGTGAGACGTGGCCTCTTCCCTGAGGATCCCCAGGGAGGAGATTGCACTTAATAGGAATTCCAATCAGAAGCCACAAAGACACGGGTACCAGGGCACACACTGCAGTTGGCACAGAGTAACTGGGTGGACAACCGCACTGCAGGACCTCCAGTAAGTCACTGAGCCCTCTGAGCCTCAAAGCTCCAAAGCAGATAAAAACCCCTACTTGATGGGCAGTTGAGAGGATTATATAAAATGTGTAAAATTAGCACAGTCCCAGGTAAACAGTAGGCAAGTAATATATGATGCATATCCTTGTGCTTATCGCAGAATCAAACACGCACTGGAGGCTCAATAAACAACGGCAATTAATTACATATGATCCAGCAATCCCACTCCTGGGCATATAGCTGGAGTTAACTCTAATTCAAAAAGACACATGCACCCCAATGTTCATAGCAGCACTACATACAATAGACAAGACACGAAAGCAACCTAAGTGTCCATCAACAGATGACTGGATAAAGAAGATGAGGTATATATACACAATGGAATACTACTCAGCCATAAAAAAGAACAAAATAATGTCATTTGCAGCAACATGGATAGACCTGGAGATTATCATACTAAGTGAAGTAAGTCAGAGAAAGACAAATACCATATGATATTACTTATATGTGGAATATAAAATATGACACAATTGAACTTATTTATGAAATAGAAACAGACTCACAGACATAGAAAACAAATTTAGGGTTACCAAAGGGAAAAGGGAGTGGGGAAGGATAAATTAGGAGTTTGGGGTTAGCAGATATAAACTACTATATATAAAATAGATAAACAACAAGGTGCTACTGTATAGCACAGGGAACTATATTCAATATCTTGTAATAAACCATAGTGGAAAATAATTTGAAGAAGAATATACATATGTATAACTGGATCACTTTGCTGTATAACAGAAACTAACACAACATTGTAAATCAACTATATTTCAATAAAAAATAAAAATAAATAGAACAATGGCAATTAATAATCTGGGTGACCATTTCACAATATATACAAATACTGAATCATTATATTGTACTCCTGACGCTACTATAATGTTATATGTCAATCACACCTCAATAAAAACAAGCCAAAAATCCCAACAAAACAAAAATAATAATAATTTGTCTGGAAAAGTTCAGACAGCACCTTCTTCAAGTGACCTTGAATTAGGAGGTCTGCCAGGTGGGGGAGGGGAAGGGCCCCACGTGCAGGGACCACATGACCAAGGCACCATCAAGCGGAGGCCTGACCCCCTCTAGGGCTGGAGCCATGCTGCTGTCTTCCCTCTCAATGCCCACAGCAGCCAGCCCAGGTGACCGGGCCAGAGCGCGACTTGCTGGATAAAATAGCTCCCAAATCTTCATTCGAACCCACCGGGCAGAGGGGCTGAGGTGTAGGAGTTGGCCTTTGTCCCTGTGCACAGTCAGAGAGGTGGGACAGGACACCAGCATTTCTTCCCAGGCCCTCAGGCCATATGACCACCATGTGGGCCCCCAAAATGCACATCAAGTCAACTAAGGTGATCCTCAGAGCAGGACCTTCAGAGAAGCTGTCTGAGCCCAGGGGCATTTGCTGGGTCCCATCACCTCCAGCCAGCATCCCCCCCACCCCTGCTCTACCTGGCTGTGGGAACCCCAGTGTGTGGGCCCAGAGGGAAGATGCAGGTCTGGACCTGTGACCCCAACAGCAGCCTGGGTCACCACAGGCTGAATGAGTGTAAGACCCTGCTTTCCTTCATCCTCATTACCGGTGCTGAGCTACAGGATCAGAGCATGAGCAATACGTGAGATTATCCATGCAAAGTGCCCAGACCTTAGAGCTGTCACAGGCGACACGCTAACCAGCAGCTGGCTGAACCTGAAGCAGGCGTCAGGTGTGTACCAGCTCAGCCGCTCGCTCTGCCTGGGTGTCATCGCTCGTCTACGGCATCCGTGTTACTTCCCGGAGGCTCCCAGCTCCCCGCCACCCTCCAGCTCCTGAGGGGCAGCTCCTAGGGACAGCGCAGTGGCACTCTCTAGCTGGGCACCTGCTGTGTGCCTGCGAGGGCCAGATACCCTTCTAGGCACACTCCATGTTTCACTGCATTTAGTGCTCCCAACCATGGAGGCTGTTACTGCCGCCATCTGACAGTGAGGAAACTGAGGCTCACAGGTATCCAATGCATTGGCTGGCAACATGGTGATCTGTCCTCTTCTGGCCTCACATATTCAAAGTGGACTGGCCTCTTACTGGGTACCACGGGCTGGTAAGCTTTGGGGTCCACTGTGCTGGCTCAGAACCCCCCACCCCCATCACAGGCTGTGAGTAGGGCCCAGGGCACCCACCTTTCAGGGCCGCCACAGTGCAGTACATTGAAGGGTCTCATCTGTCTACCCAAGACACAGGCACTGCCCTGCCTCCCGCCAATGGGGGTACCTGGCACTGCCCTAACCCTAGAAGGAGGAGGGTCTCCTTATTCCCTCAGTCTTAGGAACTAGCCAGGTGCCCTGCTGACTTGGGCAGGGCAGAGGCCCGGCTGAGCAGGGAAGGAGCTGGCGTGGAGGGGGATAGACTAGGGGGCACTGAAATGCCCTGAAATGCCATCACCTCCAGTGACAGAGACAGATCCATCGAGGCCATCTCCCCCGACAGATTACTTACCATCCCCTCAGGAATTTATGAAGATCTGTAATAAGCTAGGGATGTTCGTGTTACCATGTTATGGGAAAAAGCATATTTTTTATGTACACTAGGCTCTCAATTACATGAAAATGTGCAGAAAAATAACTGCCAACAGTAAGTATTCTAAAACATCTCTCAGAGGCAGAATTAAAAATTTTCTATATTATCCTCTCCCCCCCCCCAAATAAGCCTTTGGAATTTTTACAAGCAAGGAAATATAAATTTTGGTTTAAGAGGAAAAAAAAGTTGGCTGTGGGACCCTCCAGCCTGTTGATCACCTGGTTGGAACGCTGGTTTGGAGGGGCTGCTGCTGTCCCAGACGAGGTGGCTGGTCACTCGGAGGGCAACCCCAGGCAGTGGGGCACCTGCCACACACCGGGCCAGCAGAACCATCTGCTCACACCCTCCGGCAGGGACACTGCCTTATTTGCAAGGCCTTCCTGCGTCCACGAGGTGTCTGGCATAGAGGTCACCTACTCTGGCAATGCGCGAGGGCCCCTGCTGGGTAGGCAGCATCCTGTCCATCTCTCACCCTGTGTCTTTATCTAGAAATCTGCTGACCTCGTGTAGAACCAGAGCTGGGAAATGGGAGTACCACTGGGATTGCCCCCCCACCCCCCCGCCCTGTCCCTGGAAAGAAGGCTTGTGGCTAAAGTAACATGAACCCCATAAAGCAATTTTAACTCGTGTTGAACGCTTCGACACATTTAATAAATGCCACTGTTGTCATCATTGGTGCACCATCCTTACTCCCGATCTGGGTGTTGTACAGACTTCTTCCTCTGTTTACCACAACGGGAAGCACGGGAGGCTGCCCGCCCACACAGCAACGCCGTCTCAGCATCTCACAGACCTCACGGCAGTGGATTCTCCTGCTGGCAAAAAGCCAAAGGGAAATATGGTCCCAAGTTCTGCTCTTAACATTTTAAATGCAGCGAGACGGCACATGCCATGATCTTGTTCCCAGCTCCTCCAACTGCCCTGCTGCCCTGTGGGCTCCTGTCTGTATGGTCCGGAGGGCGGGCAGGCTCCAGGCACCTCTGAGCATCCTCAGAGAGTGCCACCTTAGCCCCGCTACACCTTCCTGCCTTGCTAATGACACCACACTTCTTTCTTTCTTCACACCCAGGCCTCTGAATCCTTCTTAAACATGGATGAGCAGAAGTTCACAGTTGTATGGGTCTGATTGTTCTTTTATGACTTACAAGACAATAGAAGTATGAGAGAAATACCTGTGGTTGCCAAGCAGAAGAAATCTGGAAACCTGGTAAGAGCCCAGAACCACCCCTCCCCAATTCCCCAATAGCCTCAGCTGGGGTTTCCTTGCCCCCCGTGCTACCTGCCCACCATTTAAGAGCCTAGTGCTTGATACATGCCTACTGGAAGTCTAAAGAAGTCAGCTGTAGGGTCCAGGAGCCAGGGGATGAACAGGAAAAGTTGAAGTAGCAATGGAATAGAGGATGCAGAGGCCCGATCATAGGCTCAGCTGGAGGTAGAGGTCTGACCCTTGCATCGGCCGTTGGGTCTCCTCATCTAAAACAGCCCAAGTTCTCAGGCTGGAGAAGAGGACCCAGCAAGGCCTTCCTTGCTGGGGGGATGGATCTGCATGCCAGTACACAGGCTGCATCCTTGACCTATTCCTGTCCAGGCAACTCCTATCTACCCCTCAAGACCCTTCTCCCCAAGACTGGATTATGTTGAATGGTCAGTTATCCACTCACACATGTTTCCTCTTGGATGTTGTGGGTCCCTCACGTCTTTTTCTTCCTCCTTCTCTGCTGCCTCGAGGAGAGTAAGTGAGCAGCCAAAAGATGTTCAATGAACGAGGGAGAGAGCAAAGGAAATTGGCGAGTCCACATTATACTTCTTCATTCAGTGCTTCATCCCACGTCATACTTGCACTTCATCCTTCAATGCTTGACCCTTGTTCCACCCACACAGCTCCCCCAGGAGACCAGGACCTGGGAACAGGGCCCACACGACTCAGTGAAACTCAAACACCTGGCTTTACACCTGGGAAGACTTCTCCAGGCCTGGAGGGGCCCTCCCCGCTGCAGGTCCTGCGGCGCCAATCCTAATCTGCGCCTCGGGTGTGGTGGTGAGGGTCACCGCCTCCTGCTGTGATTGTTTAGGGACTAGGTGGGCCCCGCCCCCGCCCCCGCCCCCTCCAGGGAAACCTGTCTGTGGGCTCCGGGGCTCTGAAATTCCCTCCACCGTGCCACGGAGCACAGCGCAGCGGGACGGGCTGCTTCCACGTCTGCCCCTCAGCGGGCTTAGCGCCCTGGGCAGGGAGGACCCACGCTGGTCTAGTTCATTGCCACGTGCCCCAAGCCTAGTGCAGTGCCTAAACCACGATGAGCCCTCAATCAGCACTTGCTGGACAGAGGAATCTCCTCTACTCGAATTCAACTGGGGCCATGCTTTATACTCTTTGCAATCTTGTGTATACTTATCACAGTGTTAGCATTCTGACGGTTTGCTGGCTAAACGAATGAAAGGAAGATTTCACAGCAGGGTTGGGACTTGAACGGGGCCTTCAGGGATGAGGCAATCCAGAAAGTCCGGGAACAGTGATGTGGTTAAGATCCCATCACCCTTTTACTGATGCGGTCTCTCAAATTAGACCCGGCTAACAATGGGAGAATCCATGCAGAAGCCTAATAGAGAGAGCATGCCGGCGCCTCAACTCTGGGTCTAGCACCAGCCATAGACACACCAGGGGTCATCTTTATATCCTCATAGGCCAGCACAGGGCAGGACCCTCCTAAATATGTGTTGAATGAAATCAAATGTCTCCAACGCATTATTAAGTATCCTGCAGCCCACAAGTCTCTGGGTTTAAGGGAAGTGTATGCAGAGGTGGAGACCCAGGCAAAAATCTGTTGCGCTAGCTAAGTTTCTGCAGAATAAAAGGATTCTAGGTCAGAGATGGGCACCAAACCTTGTCGAATGCAAGTTATTAGCATTTGTTCTGAAGTCTGTCTGTCGTACACCAGGCCTAGACGCGAGAGCTGCCCCCGTGCGCTGAGCGGCAAGCAGTCCAACCCAGCCCCTCAGGGCCGACACATGAGCCAAGTGAGGATGGATGGGGAGAGTGGCGTCTGGTGGCAGACAGGGTCCTAAGGACGGGAAGCATAACTCAGAGCACGGGAGGAGGTGTCTGGAGGCCTCACAAGGCTCGTCCATTTGGTGAGCAGTGGGTCACCCTGGTTCCCAGAACTGTAAAATCTCATTTCTCCCAGAGAATCTCATCCATGGGTAGTTTGAGTTGGAATATTCCAAAATGCAGGGCAGTGAGTGCAAAGGACGACATAATATTACCACCACCACCACCACCAACCCCACCCCTGTCCAGACCTCTTCCCCTAGTAAAATCAGAAGAGAGATTGTGGCAGGAGGAGGGGGGAGGAGAGAAGGGAGCAGAGGAGGGGAGAGGGAAGAGAGAGAAGACAGTGGTTAGATTTTTGCCTCCCCATCCTCCAGTCTGCATTGTAGGAAAGTTCCTTTGGGTTCACCACACCATGTAGGTGCTGCTGGCAAGAGCTCCCTTCTGGGAACTGGCTGCCAAATTCATCCAGCCTGGCCAGCAGCTGTGAGCTGGCCCAGGGCAGGGCCAGGTGAACCATTTACCTCCTGTGCCCCCATGTAAGTGTGGGGTCCCTGGGCAGGACTCAGGGCAGGCATTCAGGCAGGGCCAACTTCATCCCACTTCTATGACTTTGGGCCTTCCAGGAGCACTCCTGTGGCTGCCACGATTTGCCACAAAGCTCCACCCCTGCTGGCCCCAGGGCAAGACACAGCTGACTCTCAGCTCAGGCAAGCTCTCCCCAGCCCACAAGGCCCCTCTCTGCGTCTTTCCTTAATGAGTTTGAGCCTTAGTTCCATTGATGACCTCTTCTCACTCCCCGGGGGCTGCCAGCAGGATCCAGGAGACACTGGGAGTGAGGTCCAGGATGAACCACCCAGGGCTCCAGGTTAATTATTATTATTATTATTACCTCTGCTCCACTGACAAAGGATCAGAGAAGGGCATCACATGATCAGATGGACCTACAGTGATCAGGGAGGGGCCCAGCTGGGATCTGCTTGCCCTGTTTCAGCAAGTCAGCAAGCAAGGCTGCCGGAAGCAGGCCTGGGTCCACAGTACAGAGAGTTGGTGCAACCAGTGAGGACAGGGGGCCGGCCTGAACTCAGGGCTGTGCCACAGGGCTAGCTGGGGCCTCTCAGGGTCCCAGGCAGGTGGGCAGAGCAGAAGATTGTAGGATCACAAGGCCAGCTGGAGCCTCGTGGCTTGTTCCCAGATTTCCTTGGGATGGAACAGCCCTAGAGGGCACCTGACAGTGCTCCTGGCTAAACCAGGACAGCATGAGCCCCCAGGAACCACCCCATCCCAGCCCTCAGCAGCCTGTTGCCTCTGCTAGACTCCTTCTTGGAGAACATCAGCGCCCTCTTCAGGGACAGAAGATGAACTGAACCCAAATACTCAGTGAGGCCCCTTGGGGGCTGTAGTGGAGCCTGGCACCACTTGGAACCCAAAGTGGGGTGGGGCGGGCATCCCCCCTTCAGGCCTCCCCAGTCCTGTGTGGACACTGGAAGCAGTGAAGCAGCAAACACCTAAGTGGCCGCCACCCAGGGTAGAATGTGGAGTCGAGAAGACTAAGAGAAGCGCTAGGAACCAGAGAAATGAGATGTTCCCAACTGTTTCAGGACAGGAGGCCCTCCGTGGAGGAGCTGGTGTGCCGTGAGAGTTGGCACTGAGCAGTGGTTCAGCCGTCGGGCTGGATGTGAGTCTTGACTCGGCCATCCCACAAGCGTGTTGTTCTGAGCTCTCTGAGCATGCGTTGTCTCAGCAGTAAAATGGGAGAAAGACTGTCGCTGGCCATGAAGTGGCTGTGATGGTGCAGACTGATCGCGTACACAGCGCTGAGGAGGTGGTCTGCTGGAAATCAGTCCCAGCCACCACTTGCTGCTATTAAGGACGGTGGGATTTGAACTTACAGAGATGATGGGGAGAGGGGAGGCGCAGGAGGACAGTGTAGATCAACTTAGCCCAGCAGTTCACGTTTCAGCCCCTTGAATTAAAATCTCATCTTAAATAACCAAGCAAGTTTCCATTTAAAGAACTCCAGCGGGAAAATGTCTTGTAAAATGAAAATTCCTTTTAAAAATGTGAAAAATCTCTCCTCGTTTCCTGCTTTCAAGTCTGAGTTTCATATAGTTTTTCAGTGTGTATTAAGCAGGCTTTTTTTCCAGGATGCTGTGCTGGGGTCGTGGCAATCCGGAGAGATCAGGCAGTCTCCACCCTCAAGGCGTCTGCAAGTAGCAAGTTCAAGGGCACAGGTCCTGGAGGGGTGGAAGGTGGATTTCAGGAAGCCTAGCCCAGCCCTTCTCTCAAGTATCTCCAGGGAACTGGGCAGCTGCCCCTACCCACCAGGCCCCTTGGTGCTGGGTGGACCAGCTTCTTCTGCTAAGATCAAGGGCCTACCGAGGTGGGCCAGGCACCCCCACCCCCAGCTAGAGGTGAGCACTGAAGGTCTGGTGAGAAATTCCAAGACCTGAGGGCAAAACTTCCCCAACCAGCCTTCCTCTACTGAATTTAAAATTAACAGCCCAGCTGCAAAGAGACTTTTTGTTCTATGTTCACAGGGAAATGGCCTGTGCAGCGCTGACCTTGGCTCTGACTCTCACCACACCACACCCCACTTGCTTCAGACCAGAACCACGGAAAACATTAACCCTCAGTTCACCTAACTATTGCTCTTTGGCAAAAGGCATTGACTCTTATGTGGGTTTGTTGTGAGGGGGGCAGAATAGCCTAGTAATTGTTCATTGAGCTATGCTTGCTATGTGAAGGGGCTCATCGTGTTATGAGATACATTTATTTCATCATCCCTGTTTTGCAGAGGAGGAAGCAGACTTGGCAAGATTGAGTAATCTGTCCAGTGATCATACAGCTAAAAGGAAGCAAATTAGGAATGTCCATCCCAGCTGAACACCAAAACCTGTGTTTTTAGCCCCAGTTCTACCCACACCCAACCCAGTGCTATGTGTGAGAGATTCTGATGGTTCTCTTTACAACCTCTTCTATGTCAGAACAGCAGAACTGTGGATTGTATACAAGAGAGTTGGGAACTCACAGCCTGGGGGCAAGGGAGGGTGTATCTGGTCAGGAAATGTATTTTATTTAGCTAAAAGAATATTTCAAAAATATAATTTTTGAATTCAGATTAAATGTCTAGACTGCCATGTATCTTATTACATTCTAGCCCTGTGCATATTAATTACCTGCTTGGGCCCAGAAAGCATTTGAATCCATGACCCCTGGTACAGCCCATCTCAGCCTCCACCATGACTTCGTGGCTGTGTCCTGGGACTCTCCTGTTTTGAAGGCACTTCACCTTTTTTCCCTCAGGAGGAACTCTGGGGCTGTCCACCAACAGTGAGAATTTGGACCACGTTGCCAGCCAAAACGATGAGACTCTAACCCTTCCCCGCCTCCACCCACCTTGGCTCTCCCCACTGGCCCCGAGAAAGGACTCCGTAGTCCTAGACAGGCAGGCTGTTTGCCCACGGCCAGAAGTCCGCTGAGTGTGGGCAGCGCAAAGGGGAGCCGGGCTCTCAGCACTAACTCCACGGTCTTCGCCAGACCCAGGAATCCACAAGCCTGGCCCTGGCCAAGTCTCTGGGTGCAAGGCTGGGTCACTGCCCAAGGAGGTGCAGACCCAAGGCAGCCTGCACCCCAGATCTGCCGAGCTTTGAGGCAGTGCCAAAGGCAGCTGAGGGGAGACCTCTGGTTCCGAGAGAGGGGCTAGCTTGTCTCCTGAGTGTCCTAAGGGCTGTGGGTAGTCTGCTGTTTCCGTGTTCCAGGACCAAATCCTGGGCAGCCTTGTTTCATGAAATCACGAAGCAGCTTCCTGATGGGAAAATTGCTGGGGAGAAAAAGGCTGTGTGTGTGTGTGTGTGTGTGTGTGTGTGTGTGTGTGTGTGTGTGTATCGGGGTGGGGAAGCAAGGAAGAGGGAGGGAAGACGAGAGAAAGGAAAAAACAAAACAAGAGAAAACAGCCCAATTCAAAGGACATGAGGTTTTCTTCTTGTGGTTTGATGCAAGAGCTTGGTGATTTAAGTAAAGCTCAGAGCCCAGATTGTGGGACGCTAAAGACTGGGTGGGGCTGGGGAAAGTCCTGAGAACAAAGAGTCTATTGAGGAAGCCCTGCCCAGGGAGAGGCAGGCAGCAGGAGGGCGGGCTTCTCCACTCACCTGGGGAGCCCCGCCCTGGCACAGGCTCCTGGTCTACCCAGGAAGCTGTCACAGCCTGACTCACACAGGGGCTCTTCTTCCTCAGAGCCAGCGACTGCCAGATGCAGTGCTGTACAAGGGAAGTTTCAAAGAGCATATGATTCCCTATGAGATCTGGGCTTGGGGTTCAGAAAATAAGGTCTCCATGGAGACAGACCTGAGATGAAGACATGGGTTTGCATTCTGTGCAGTCACTAACGCTGACACGGAACTTAGACCAGGCCACCTACAGCTCCAACTTTCTAAGATTCTAGACACCTTTTAAGGATGTGGCCTTTCTTCCTACTTCTTGGGCTCAGCAACATCAAGTTTATATGACACTTACTCTTACTGGATGCTCCTCTAAATGCTCTCTATTAACTCATTAATCCTTTCAAGTCTATGAAATAGATCCTATGACTATTACCATTTTACAGATGGGGAAACTGAGGTACAGAGAGATTGAGTGACTTGCTGGATTGTGAGTCCAGGCAATGAGCTCTGGCATGTATGTTACTAATGATTTACTGGCTCACTGTGGGAAGATGAGGATGCCTGGGATGACGCCAAAAATGAGGTTCCCAAGGCACAGACCCCTGCAACCCATCCTCTTCCTTCAGCCCCCTCCCCCAATTAACACAAACAAACCCAGAAGATGAGGTTCTCTCCCCAGGGAAGCTAGGAGGCCCTGAGGAAGGCAGATATGAGGCCCCCCTGGCCCCTCTTCCTTCTGAGAGGTAAGGATTGGGCTCCAGCAAGGGTGCGGAATAAGTTAGACCCCCTACCACACAAAGCAGCCTTTGAACAAAACCTCTACTATGATTACAGTGTCCAGGGGCTGGAATTTTCTGATATTTTCTAGATATTGGAAACCCTATTGGCTTTCACTGTTGTGGCTAGAAAACTCTTGAAAATGGTAATGTAAGAATAATTCCAGTGTGACCACAAGCCCAATCAGGGTAGCTCCCTACCAGATCCAGAATGGAGGCTACATCGCTGAACACCAACACGGATCTATTGGAGTTCCCTTCAGCCAGACCAGGAGCTGCACTCCTTGCCCCAGGCCCCTCACCCCCACCCCACCCCAGCAGCCTCAAGCCTTTCCTCTTAGCAGATCACAGAGCTGATTAAAGCCAACAAGGACCTTGGAGATCATCTAAGATCCCACGAAGCAGTGCAGTTGGTGAAAAAAGCAGTTTGGAGTCCCAAAAGCCAGTGATTTGAAGCCCATCTGAAACATCAATAAAAATACTTGCCAGTATTGGGGAGGGTGTAGCTCAGTGGTAGAGTAAGTGCTTTGCATGCATGAGGTCCTGGATTCAATCCCCAGTACCTCCACTAAAAAAAAAAAAAATCAGTTGTATTTCTATACACTAACAACAAACGATCTGAAAAAGAAATAAAGAATACAATGACATAAAAAAATACTTGAAAAAAAAACTCGCCCGAGTGGTTACTGTGAGGGTTAAAAGAGGCTCCGTTTATAGAGCTCAGAACACAGTGCCTGGCGTAGAGCTGATTCACAGTCTGGTGGCAGTTACCACCTAGACCTGCAGCTGAGTTCACTGAGGGAGAAACTGATGCCGGGGGAGTGGTTTTGAATAATAACACGTACCTGGCATTTTGATTAGTACTTCACACATATTTTCTTCTTTATTCTATGAACTAAGAAAGAGTCATCTGAGACTCATAGAGGTGAAAGAGCTTTCTCAAGATCACCCAGCGTAGTAAGTGACCAAGCGCAGATTCACACACTGGAAAAGACTGGAGGCTTCCAGAGAATATCTGGCATCCAGTAGCCTAAAAACTGTGGTGAATCAATGAACGAATGAATTTTTTAAAATGGATAAGGAAAATCTGAGCTCAGAAACACCCTCAAAATCATACTAAAATAGTATCATTGCCAAATCACCCACTCATCAGCCCTGCCACCACCAAGGAGATGGGTACTGTAATCCTGGTCAGAGAGGGTTTAGGGAGGTAAATCTTAACCAAAGATGGTGCCACCCACTAATGCTTTGCTCTGTGACTGATGCGATTTGATTTCTTTCTTTCCTTCCTTCCTTCTTTTTTTCTTCTTTATTTCTCCTACTATGTGTGTCAAGTTTAATAAATAAAGAGCAGTAAGAAAATTGAAGGAGTAGCAAACAAAAGAAGCTTTATACTTGGATGCCTCAGGGCTAGAATTTTCAGAGAAGAGCTACCCAATCCCAGATACAATCTGCTCCAAGGACTTTAAAATGTATACAAATCAGTGCAACAAATTGGCAGTTTCCATGCAATGATGGCACCATTCAATTGGGCGTCACCAAGACCTGGCACTTAGGAGTCCCAGCAAGAAGCATGAGCCTTTTTTTTTTTAACAGTTGCTGAAGAATGAGTGGAAATGCTGAGATTTTGTGTGGAAATTCCAGATCATTTTCTTTTCCTCTTAAAAATTTCACTTTTTAGAGAACTTTTAGGTTCATAGTAAAAACTAACCAGTAAATGCAAAGGATTCCCATATGTCTGCGGCCCCCCACAATTCCCTCCACGGTCAGCATCCCCCACCACAGTGGTCCACTGGTTACATGAACCTACATGAGCACGTCCTTATCACCCAGGGTCCATAGTTTTCCTCAGGGTTCACTCTTGGCATTGTGCAGCCTATGAGTTTTGACAAATGTATAACGACACGTGTCCATCATTCTAGTTTCATTGCCCTAAGAATCTCCTGTGCTCTGCCTGTTCATCCCTCTCTCCCCTCAACCCCTGGCAACCACTGATCTTTTTACTGTTCCCATAGTTTTATATCTTCCAAAATGTCATATAATTGGAATCATACAGTGTGTAACCATTTCAGATTAACTTCTTTCACTTACCAATATGGATTTAAGTTTCCTGCAAGTCTTTTCACGTCTCGACAGCCCATTTCTTTCTGGCACTGAATAATGCTCCATTATGTGATGTACCACAGTTTATTTCTCCAGGTAGCCACTGAAGGACATCTTGGTTGCTTCCAAGTTTTGGCCACTGTGAATAAAGCTGCCTTAAAAATTCACATTTAGGTCTTCATGTGGACATTAAGTTTTCAGCTCCTTTGGGTAAATACCAAGAAATGGTATTGCTGGGATTATATGGTAAGAGCACATTTAGTTTTGTGAGAAGCTACCAAAGTGTCTTCTAGGTGGCTAGACCAGCTTGCATTCCCACCAGCAAAGAATGAGCAACTCCTGTTGCTACACATCTCAACCAGTATGTGGTGTCTTCGGTGTTCTGGATTTTGGCCACTCTAATAGGCATGCAGTGGTATCTCATTGTAGTTTTAGTCTGCATTTCTCTAATGTCTTACGATGTGGAACATCTTTTCATATGCTTATTTGCCATCTGTATATCTTCTTTGGTGAGGTGTTTGGCCTATTTCTTAATTGGGCTTGGGTTAATTAATTTGGGTTTCTTATTGCTGACTTTTAAGTTTCTTGGCGTATTTTGGATAGCAGTCCTATATCAGAGATGATATGACTTTTGCAAATATTTCCTCATGGTCTGAGGCTTTCTTTTCATTCTCTTGACAGCATCTTTCATAGACAGAAGTTTTTAATGTTAAGGAAGTCCAGCTCATCAGCTGTTTCATAGATTGTGAAACATGCCTGGGTAAGTCCCACTGGGGACATAACGTACATAATTCTTTCTGTACGTTGTTGGATTTGATTTGCCAAATTTTTTTTTTAGGACTTTTGCATCTTTTTTCATGAGAGATATTGGCCTGTGGTTTGATTTTCTTATAATTTCTTTATCAGATTTTGATATTATGGCAATGCTGACCTCACAGAATGAGCTGGGAAGTACTGCCTCTGCTTCTACTTTCTGGAAGGAATTATAGAAAATTGTGTAAAGAAGTATAATTTCTTCCTTAAGTCTTTGGTAGAATTCACCAGCAAATCCACGTGGGCTTTGTGTTTTCTGTTGTGGAAGCTTATGAAGTATTGGTTCAATTAATTTCATAGATATAAGCCTGTTCAAATGTCCTGTTTCTTTTTGTGAGTTTTGGCAGATTGTGTCTTTCAAGGAATTAGTCCATTTCATCTAGATTAAAAATTGTGGACACAGAATTCTTCATAGTATTCCTTTATTATCCTTTCATTGTCCATGGGATCTGCAGTGACTGCCTATCTTTCATCTCTGAAATTGGTCTTTGTGCCTTCTCTCTTTTTACCTCATGTAGCCTAGCTAGAGTCTTGTCAGTTTTATTCGGATTGAATTTAGTCTTCTTTTTCCAGTTACCTAAGCTGGAAGCTTAGGGCACTGAATTTGAATCTTCTTTCCTATAAATTTCCCTGTAAGCACTGCTTTTACTGCTTCCCACAAACTTTGGTAAGTCCTATTTTCATTTTCATTTAGTTCAAAATAGTTTTTAATTCCTCTTGAGATTTAGTCTTTGATCCATGTGTCATTTAGAAGTTTTTTTTTTTAATCTTAATGTGTTTGGGGATTTTCCAGTTATCTTTTCATGGTTGATTTCTAGTTTAATTCCATTGTGGTCTGAGAGCAGACATTATATATTTTCTACTCTTTTAAATTTGTTAAGGTGTGTTTTGGGGCCCAGAATGTGGTCTATCTTGGTGAATGTTCCACATGAACTTAAAAAGAATATGTATTCTGCTGTTGTTCAATGAAGTAGTCAATAGACAGCAATTATGCCCAGTTGATTGGTGGTACTATTTTTTTAAACAATGTCCCTACTTATTTTCTGCCTGCTGGATCTGTTCAATTCTGATAGAGAGGTGTTGAGGTCTCAAACTTTGCTGTTCTATCAATTTTTCTTTCATGTGTTTTTATTCTCTGCTGTTGGACTCATACATACTAAGGATTGCTATGTCATCTTGGAGAACTGATGTTTGTATCATTATGTAATGCTCCTCTTAAGCCCTGGTAATTCTTTAAAATTCTGAAATCTGCTGTCTGAAATTAATATAGCTACCCCTGCTCTCTTTTGATGAGTGTTAGCATGGTATATCTTTCTCAATTCCTTATTTTTAATCTATATATTTGTTTATGTTTGCTTGTTTCTGAAGTGTCATTGATCTACAACACTATGTTAGTTCCTGTCACACAATACAGTGATTCAATATTTGTACACATTTCATAATGATCAACTTGATAAATCTAGTTATGATCTGCCACTACGCAAAGGTATTGCATATTACACAGCCATTGACTATATTCCCAATACTGTGTATTTCATACATATAACTCATTTATTTTGCAACTGGAAATTTGTTCCTATTAATCTCCCTCACCTATTCCACTCCTCTCACTCTTCTCCCCTCTAGAAACCACCTACTTGTTCACTGTACCCATTACTCTGTTTCTGTTTTATGTTTATTCATATGTTTTGTTTCTGAGATTCCACATATAATTGAAATCATACAGTATTTTTCTTTCTCTGATTTCAGTCACTCAGCATAATACCCTCTAGGTCCATATGTGTTGTCACAAATGGCAAGATTTATTCTTTTTTATTTCTGAGTAATATTCCATTGTGTGTGTGTGTGTGCGTGTGTGTGTGTGTGTGTGTGTACTAAATCCTCATTATCCATTCATCTATTGATGGGCATTTGAGTTGTTTCTGCTTCTTGGCTATTGTAAATAGTGCTGCAATGAACATAGGGGTGCATATATCTTTTCTAATTAGTGTTTTCATTTTCTTTTAATAAATACCCAGGAGAGGAATTGTTGAATCACATGATAATTCTATTTCTAATTTTTGGAGGAAACTCCATACTGTTTTCCATAGTGGCTGCACCAATTTACATTCCCACCAACAGTGCACAAGTGTTCCCTTTTCTCCACATCCTCTTCTACACTTGTTATTTCTTGTCTTTTTGATAACGGTCATTCTGACAGGTTTGAAGTGATACCTCATTGTGGTTTTGATTTGCATTTCCCTGATGATTAGTTAGGTTGAGCATCTTTTCATGTGCCTGTAGGCCATCTGTAAGTCTTTTTTGGAAAAATGTCTACTCAGGTCTTCTGCCCATTTTGTAACTGAGTTGTTTGGTTTTTTTTTATGTTGGGTTGTATGAGCTATTTATATATTTGGATATTAACCCTTTATTGGTCACATAGTTGCAAATATTTCCTCCCATTCAGTGAGTTGTCTTTCGGTTTTGTCAATGATTTCCTTTGCTGTGCAAAAGTTTTTAAGTTTAATTTGGTCCCATCTGTTTACTTCAAAGAGTGTTCTGCCTATGTTTTCTAAGAGTTTTATAGTTTCCAGTCTTACATTTAAGTTTTAATTCACTTTGAGTTTATTTTTGTATATGGTATTAGAAAATATTTCATTCTTTTACATGTAGCTGTCCAGTTTTCCTAGCACCACTTCCTAAAGAGACTGTCTTTCTCCATTGCATATTCTTGCCTCCTTTGTCACAGATTAATTGATCATAAGTGCATTTATTTCTGGGCTCTCTATTCTGTTCAATTGATCTATGTGCCTGCTTTTGTGCTAGTACCATACTGTTTTCATTACTGTAGCTTTGTACTGCAGTCTAAATCAGAGTGCACCATTCCTCCAGATTACTTTGGCTACTTGGTGTCTTTTGTGCTTCTATACAAATATTAAAAAATTTTGTTCTAGGTATGTGAAAAATATCATTGACATTTTGATAAGGATTGCATTGAATCTGTAGATTGCCTTAGGTAGTATGGTCATCTTAATAATATTAATTCTTCCAATCCATGAACATAGTATATCCTTCCATCTGTTTGTGTCATCTTTGATTTCTTTCATCAGTATCATAGTTTTCCAAGTACAGGTCTTTTACCTCTTTAGGTAAGTTCATTCCTAGGTATTGTATTTTTTTTTATATGATTGTAAATTGGATTGTTTCCCTAATTTCTCTTTCTGATAGTTCATTGTTAGTGGATAGAAAGGCAACAGATTTCTGTATATTAATTTTTGTATCCTGTAACTTTACCAAATTCATTGATGAGCTCTACTAGTTTTCTGGTGGCATCTTTAGGATTTTCTATGTATGATATCATGCAATCTGCAAACAGTAACAGTTTTACTTCTTCCTTTCCAATTTGTATTCCATTTTATTTTGTCTGATTGCTGTGGCTAGGACTTCCAATGTTGAATAAAAAGGGCATCTGTGTCTTATTTCTGATCTTAGAGAAAATGCTTTCAGCCTCCCAAGAACCCCTTGGGACCTACCCTGACTTTCAGACTTCAAGTATATAGATTAAGTCTTATTGAATGCTCATACCAATAAGTAATGGGTCTTTGGAAAACCCCCAGCACTTCTGTATTGTTTGTATGGTGGAACAGATAGAGAACAGGAGTTTGTGACTCGATTTTATTCCATTTCAATAATTGAAAATGTCTAGCATTTTCCACAGTTATGACACTAAAGAATTACTAAAGACACAACCATGTAGTGAGACGTGGTCTTTACCTCCAGGGAAATCACAGACCAGTACAGACTCAGTAAAAGATGTAGACCCCACACAGGTAAGGCTCAAGTCACCCTGTGGGTTTCTACTTGCAGTTATCCCTGTAGTAAGCAATAAGATGTAAATATTTTTGTCAATTATATCCTAGGAAAAATGGAAGAAAAATAAATAAACATATGTTCACTAGATGGAAGGATGGATGCATACATACATACCCAGTTGAACATATGGGTAAATGATCCTTTATTAAACTGAGGAGAAGCCCACACTTACCAAGGAGGTACCTAGAGGTAGCCTCAAAAATTGAATCCAAAAAGTAGCTCAAAAGTATTAGCGCAGATAAAAATAGGCTATTACTAACCATTCCCTAATTTAAAAAAGAAGAAGATGAAGAGAATATCCAAGAATTGTGGGACCTGTATTAGAATTACATAAGGAATTTTCAAAATTACAGATCATGCTCAGGCTACAACCCTAGAGAATCTGAGTCAGTGAGGATATAACCATAGGTATCTGTATTTTTAAAGCTTCTGGGGGGGCTTTGATGCACAGTTGAGTTTGGGACAGTTTTCCAGGGCCAGGGAGCCACATTGATCCAGACAAAGAGCACAAGGAAGAGAGAAAACGTGTTTTTTGAGGCTTATCCAGGGCAGAAAACAGAATTTCTTCTATCCCTTCAATATAGAGGCAGACTTGGGCCTTGAGTTGAAAATAGACCTCATTGCTGGTGGGTTTTAAGAGAATTGCACATGATTTTTATTAAAGTAATATGGCTTTGAAAGCATTTTTATGCTAACATTATATTGTTCACCCATGGTTCTCAAACAAATATCATGGTACAAGTCTCTCTATGAAGAAATACATCTGTGGAAGAAAGAGAAAGCATCTCAGTATTTTCACAGTGAAAAGTATTGTTTTCCTACTGAAGAAATGGGAACCTGTCACTGCAGTGATTATCTCCTCCATTAAACCCTAAAAAGTCAACGCTGTTGAGCTCAATTAGCTTACTTCATTCTTTATCTTGTCATTGGCATGTCCTGCCATCAAAAGATAGTGAAGGCTTCCCTCTGGTCTTCCTTCATCAGCACCTGTGACTGTCCTAGCCTAGGGAGCTCCACAGAACCCAGTCCAGAATTGCATGCCCTTCAAATGTACTTGCCAATGTATGCTATCTGGAAGCCATTGGATTTATCCTCAGTGAATAGAAATTCAATTTGACTTGGGAAAACAACAAATTAGATTTCTGAGATCAGGATACATTGGATTACATGGACCTTTAAGAAAACCCATTATGATGCTGAAACTAAACTCTTCCCACTGCTAAATTAGAGCATGATTGTTCATATCAGCAAACAAATCCACACTTGACAGAAAGGGTCATGCACCAGGATCCTTGAAACTTGGGGCTCTCTCATGCTTTTTGGGAGCAGAGCTATTGCATAAAACTAGGTACACTTGGGTGCTTTCATGGACAGTGTTAGCACACTTAAGCCTTAATTTACAGTGTGTAGAGCCCTTGAAGGTAACAAACTTGCATCTGGCTAAATAGTCTCTAAGGAAAGAGTAACATGAACCTAATTTGTTCCCGTTATCCTGAAGCAAAGTGTATCTGACAGTCCTTTTTCATCACTCTCATAACCTCCGGTCTTACATTTCACAAATATAACATTAAAACAACAAGGTCCTACTGTATAGCAAAGGAAACTATAGTCAGTATCTTGTAGTAACCTATAGTGAAAAAGAATATGAAAAATAATATATTTGTGTGTGTATAACTGAATCACCACACTGTACAACAGAGACTAACACAACATTATGAATCGACTATACTTCAATAAACTCGATGGATAGATAGATAAATAATAAATAAAAGCAAGTGACAAAACAAAAAACAAACATAACATTAGCATTTTGGTCCTTGCTTCAAGCTCTGCTTTCTAGAAAACGCAGACTAAAACAATTGTCCAAGAGTGATTCTAGAAAACAACCCTTAGGAAGGAATTAGGGAATTGAATGGTCTACCTGTCTGAAAGTAATAGGTACTTCGTTGCTGGTGGTACATGGAATAAGAGTAATCCCTCTGCATTTTGTAGATTCATGAATTCTTCAACTTTCACTGTAGGCAATTGGGATAAAGTGCAGGTGGAGGTAGACCAAGGCAATGCCCAGGGAGAATCAAGTGGTCATGGCACCCAACTCACATAGAAACAACATAATGACAAGGGTTGTGAATTAGGGTGAATGCTGATGACAGCATTAAATATGTTTAAATAAGCAACAGGCTCAGGGAAGTCAATTTAAGACACGATCTAAAATCCGGATGACCTCTATGGCAATGCTAAACCACATCTTTATTTCCTGCAGCCTCAGGGAAGACTGGGCTGAAAATCAGGGCAAGAATCTGGTGCTAAATGTTCCAGAACTGCCATTAAGATAAAATGCAGAGGCTTGGAAAATATTCTATGTCCCATCAGAGCCCTGATAGGGAATGCACAGGACTCTAAGCTCTGGGATGGAGGCATTTACGTGAATGAAACAAGCATCTTGAAACTCCAGCTTCCCTTAAGTCTCCTTCCCAAAGAAGCAGCACCTTCACTTTTGCCAGAGGAGACTAGACTCTACTTGCCTGGAGAGTGTTCGGTGATCTCACCTGAAGCAGTTCCTTCTCAAGATGATGCTTGTCATCCTCAAGACAAATTAACTTCCAGCCACCTTCCTTGTCTCCAGACTGATAGCCAGGTCTCAGGTCTCAGCAAGCTCAGATGCAGAAACAAAATCTCTGTTTCAGGAAGAAATTATCTAGATTGGAGAGAAATTACAAAACCTAGCAGGAACTGAAGAACATAAATGCAAACAAATATTGAGGGTGTTAGCCCAGGGGTGGCAGAGATGGGGCTAGAGAGCGGGGAATTCATTGACATGTGGTAACTCATTTATGACTCACTTAATTTGTGCCAAGAACACCTGGGTAGTTTGCTGGGCTGGCTACTGGAAGCCTGGACTCCACAAGAAATGACAGTAAACCAAGTGGAGAACCCAGCTTGGTATAGCATTAAAGGAGAAGTCAGAAGGCTTAGGGAAGTGGGATTATTAAACAGAGATTTAGATCCTGTATGGTTCAAAAACCTACCACTCAGAGAACACACTCTTCACTAAGGCAGTAAAAAAAAAAAAAATCCATTGGTGAGGAAGGTGTCAGCATCTGAGAAAAGCTCAGTATTGGCTTTCAGAGGCACAATGAAAGTAATTACTTAACAAGAAGAAAGTTGGAGTGGCAGATTCAGATGCCTTGATCCATAGCGGTCTACATCAGTTTTAAATAGCTTTTGGTGTCCTGGGAGTAGATAAATGGACAACCAATTAAAATGCTGTCATATTTATATACTCAGAAAAATATCTAGATCTGAAAAACAGTAGGCTGACATTAACCACTGCAAAGGAAAGCTGCAGCCCTTGCCTCTAAGCCAGTTCATAGACCCAGAGCCCATGGTGAAGAACTATTCCAGGACTCTAAGTTCCAGCCAAAGTCAGCCTCCAGAAGACCCAGTGCATCTGCAAACCCACCCTGCCGTTACTCTCCCGGTTCCCAAATATATAGTTAGGGTGGATATACTTGGCATGTACTCAGCAGCTGACATATCCCTCACAGTACTGACCTGATCTGTGGAGTAAAGGGTCATTACAGGAGGACCAGTCAAGTGGAAGCCCTGGAAATTTCCCCATCCCTGACACCAACCTCCAAGAAAAATCAGAAGCAATGTCACCTTTCTGGAGAAATTTCAGAGTTAGCACCATCATCAAAGATGTGAAAGATGAAGGAGGTGGTCCCTATTGCATTTTGATTAAATTCACTCACGACATTGGACCACAGCAAGATTGAACCCGTTTCCAGCTGCTGGTCTGAAAATGGATCTTTACTGGGGCAGGTCCACACAGTGTCTGGCAGTCCTTCAGGGGACAGAGTCAAAAGAGTTACCTTTACTCAGCAGGGACAGCAGTACACAGTCACTGTCTTGCCCCAGGGCCATGCTAACTTTCCTGTGCTCTGTCCTGATACAGCAGAGCATCTGCTGGTCCAGTAGATTGATGGCATTGTGCTAAGTGGAACTGGTGAGCAGAACTAGCAAGTATCCTAAATGTGCTAACTAGACACATACATGCCAGAAAGTGGGAGGTAAACTCCACAAAGATTGAGAAGCATTCCACATTGGTGAATTGTTTCAAGTTCCATTTGTTTGGGATATGTTGAGACATCCCTCTAAGGTAAAGGGCAAGTTGCTGGCCCTTGCTTCTACTAATACTAAGACAGAAGCATAATGTTTGGGGTTTCTTTAGATGTTGAAGCCAACATAGTCTAGACTTCTGTTCCATTTCTCTGATGACACAGTAGCCACCTGTTTTGAGTGGGCAACGAGTCCAAGTTGTGGTTACTGTTTTTTGGACCACGTGACAAACAGATCCAAAGGAGCTAGAGGTGTCTGTGGTGGATAAGGGTGTGGCAGTCCCCAGTAGAAGAGTCAGAACAGAGGCCTCAGACTCCGGAGCAAGGCCATGCACTATGGCAGAGAGCTGTGCTGTTTGGAAAGTAACTCCTGGCACCATATTGGCCCTGATAGAGACTTGGGAGCTGACCATGGGACAACTCGTTACTGCGCAGTCTGAGTCCCCATTGTGAGTGGCATGTTCTCTAACCTGCAGAGTTATGAGCTCGGACATACATGTCAGCGATCTATTATGCAATGGATGTGGTAGGTTTGAATCTAGTCTTTAGCAGATCCAGAGAGTTTAAGTAAGTTACGTAAATAGGTCTTCAGGACTCCCATTTCACTCATCTCTGCTGCACTGTTCCATACTTGCATTCCTCCTAGCATATGCCATTCTGAACTCAGTCTTGGTTTACAGAACAGGATTGCTCTGCATTGTCACCTCAATCAAGGGTGGCCCTTAAAGATGAGGCTGAAGGTAATTCTTCCAGTGAAACAATCTGGACCACTTCACTTGGCCATCTGCTTGGTGTGGAGAGAGTAGTGGCCCGAGACATAGATGTGCACACTGCTTTCTTGGCAGCATTAGGTAGCTTGGCCAATTGGTCGAGGTCCTGGAAGGAAAAGGTTGGAAGATCAGAGATGAGGAAATCCGGGGCAGAGATGTGCAGATGGCCCCATAGAAGTGGGTACCAAGTGCATGGGTGCATCCTTGGTAAGTAACATCAGAGCCGGGGTCAGCACCCCATTTCCTGACAGCTAGCCCAGGACAGTCTCACTGCATGCCTCGTTTCACCAGCCTTGCTTTGTACTGCAGCCAAATGGCCACCTTTTTATTGTAAAGGGACTTCTCCCCCTCCATTGGAATTCATGTCTTCGAAAACAGACTGAAAAGCGACTGTAAACACTCTTTGCCTGCACATATTTGAAGGGCTGGAATCAGGCTCTGGCATAACTGAAATGGTGCGACCACGAGTTGTGTTACATCAAAATTCTACTGTGTTTGGAACAAAGGTGATGAAGACATCACAAGTGGTGACCAACGCTACAGCCTTCCACTCTGCACTGCTTAGACTGAAACTCTCCAAGACTGTGTGATCTGGCTTCCTTCTGAAGTTTTCGTCTTCTTTCAACGTCCTTAGTTGCTGCGCCCTCTGGTGGTTATGAACTGAATCAGGTCTGTCTGTTCCTGACTTCGCAGGTAAGATGGAAATGCCGGTGCTGGAGCATTGGAACCTCACCCTTCTTCAAGATCCAGGTACTCACACTCACACACGCAGCTCTGGGGAAGACCAGGCTGGATCAAGAAGAGCCTGATGGCAGAGACTTGACGGCAGGGGACTCTGCCTGGAGGTAGATGAGGGAGGTGACAGGAGGGGTCAGCGGGAGAGGAGCAAGTATTTCAACACGGGAAACCACAGGGTTTGGAAGAGGACGCAAATGAGAGGAAGAAGGGAAAACTATGAAAGGATAGGCTAGGAGATTGCTCCTGGTTCCAGGACACTGGCCAGAGCCAGGTTACTACCGACTGCTCCTCCCCCAGAAGGTACAGAGAGTACAAAGCTCCATCGGGCAATCTGAAGTCAGCACCATCCGCTTCTCTCAGGCTTTCCCCTCGTCTGTCTCCTTTATGCCTCATCCCTGCACCGGCCAGAGAGGCTGGCCAACTAACTCATAGGCAAAGGAAATGGTACAGGTGACAATACCCGAAATCTTGTACCTACTGGAGTGATGCCTGAGGCCTCTCTCCAACCGACCCACACTGGCCCCTAGAAATTCATTCCTTGAGAGAAAGCCTTCTCTGGGCTTCAGAGCAGAATGCAAGTCGATCTAGAAAAAAGAGAGCACCTTTTTCCCCCGGAAAAAAAAAAAAGATTTTTTTGGAAAAACTGGATTAAGCGAAGATAAATAGCTTTCTATACTGCAGGACTTCTCTGAGCCTTAAGCATATTAATGTGCTCTGAGAGTCAGCTACTGGGAATTATAGGATAGCACTTCCACAATTTATTAGAACATGGTAACCTGCTATTCAAACGTTGAAAGAATTTCTCCAGAACCCACTTGAGAAGTGATTCCTTAAACAACTAGTCAGCTTGTTCCTATTAAGGTCCTCGTCACCAGAGGGCAGCTGCTTGTGATAGAAAAAGTACTATTCTAGGTGCCGAGATACCGGAGTTCCCCCACCCCTAGATCTGCCGTTCTGTGTGTGCTTTTGGTTAGTTCCCTTCATTTCTTTGGGTTCCATTTCCTCATCTGTAAAGAGTTTGCAGAAATCTGTGGTTTTCAAACTGTTCCAGTGAAACCTGGGGCTTCAAGGAGGTACATCATTCGTTCCACAACAGTCATAAAATTTCCATAAATTAAAAAAATGTGAACTCCCAGGGGGATCCTTTACTCTCTTTTTACCTGTTTTATATTGAAGATTCACCAACGATTTCATTTGTTGAAAAGAGTTTATTTGCTAAAATTGGTTGGAAACCTCCAGCATATTTGATCTCTAAGGACAATTCCACGCATGTATACTAGTGTGTGAACTAGGATTCAGGTAGAGCTGCCTGGAATTACAAGCTTGACCAGTGTGGGTGGATGCTAGCTGTGGGGATGGCCAAGTCACAAGACTGCAGGGGAAGCTTTTGGACCAGATCATTCGGCTATTGGGAATAATGAGAGAGGGAATGGATGTGACTATACTGGAAACTGTTAAGGGACGCACTTTGGGAGATGCAGGGGTGAGTCTAGATTGACCAGGGGAACCAGACCCAGGGCAGAGGGCCCTGTGGTTGAAATTGCTGCTCAGGGTCACTGCACCAGCCTCTTCTCTCTTTTTTTCCTGTCTCCTCGCTCAGTCTCCGGTATTATCAAATGGCCCCTTTCTTGCTACCCGGTTGCCCGTGAACCTACAAGAATGCATTGGAAGCTTTGCAGAAACTCCATACCCGGTCCTCAGCGGCATACCAGAGAGCTGCAATCTACACAGCTAGCAGAGGAAAAAACAGGTATCGTGGGTTAAAAAAAGAAACCAAAACTGAAATTACCCAATCCTTAAAAAATAAATGATGCAAGAGCCTTACATACCAAATCTGTGAGTTTGAACAAAAACAGAATTTAGAAAACTTGTAACTTTAAATCTATATATTAGAAAATTAGAAAAAAATTAACTAAGAATATAACTCAAGGGTGTTGTAGTCACAGTGGCAGTTTAGTTTTTTTACTCTTGACACATAAGCAGACCAGACAGGATACTCCCCATCAAATAATAATAATAATAATAATAATAATAATAATAATAATAATAATAATAATAATAATAATAATAATAGTAGTAGTAGTAGTAGTAATAGTAATAATAGTAATAATAATAATATAAAGCAAATAAATAAAAATTATAATTATTTGCAGATGAGGTAAAAAACACAACGGAATATACAGATTATTGGATTGATGAAAGTTCACAAATGTTGTAGATATGAGACCAATATACAAAAACAATTGCTTTCTTACACATTAGTAACGAAGAGTTTTTAAAATGAAGCATAAGATAAAGATTTTAAAAAGGTACCTGAACAAATCTAGCAAAATATATGAAAGAATTTTAGGGAGTAAACTATAAAAATGCTCTAGTATTTTTAAAGAGGACTTAACTAACTGAAGAGAGATACCATTTCTTGTGGGCCGGTGCAGTGACAAGACTCTGCTGGGGAGTGAGGACCACAGCTGTAGTGCCCACCAGGTCCCCACCCAGAATCCCTCACAGGCACCCAGGTCACCCAGAGCATTTGCTGCCGGGTCCCACTAGGGGGCTCTGTTACTTTATTTTTCTGATGATTGAAGACAAATGCCACTATGAAAAAAACTATTCAAAGCCAGATTAAGTGGGCTGCCTGGAATCCTGTGGTCTTCAGAGAAACCGAACTTCCGCAGCCAAAGCTGTGGGCACGAGAGGGAGGAGAGAGAGCTCACATTTATTGGAGACCTTCTGCATGTCAGCCAGTTCACGAAATACCTTCGGATTAATAACAGTCAACACTAGGTAATACTTGGTGTGTACGGGACACTGTTGTATGCTCTTTACAAATACTGACACACTTAAGCCTGACAACAATCCAGGAGATAAGTAGAGAAATACAGAGAGGTTAAGTAACTTGCCTAAGGTCACACAGCTAGTAAGTAGCATGGTCATTTGGGCCATTTCATCCTCAGGACAACCTGTAAGGTAGGTGTCATCCTTCCTATCTTGCAGATAAGGAATCCAGGCCCAGAAAGATTAAGAGGCCAAAGTTACACACCTAGAATTCAAAGAAGCAGAATTCAAATCTAGGTCTATTTGACTCAGGACAAAACAGAAGACAAACTATCTTCCCTGCGAGGGAGAAAAAGATCAGTTCACAGGGAGGGTCTGGTGTCCTTAGGCCCACGTGGGTCACTTATGCAGGCTTAGGAACACCATAAAGGACTGGGCAGCCTGCCCTTCACTGTAGACAGGGCTGAGCTGTTCTGAACTATTTCAAGAATTGCTTTAAAAGAATCAGAAGAGGACAAGGTCTGTCACCTTGCATGCAAACCACCCCCCACCCCCAGCCTCCCACCCCTACCTGGGTGTGGACAGAGAGGAGCAGGTGTCGGCCCAACTCGGGAGGATGCGGGAGCACTGCCTTGGGGGTGTGGGTGGCGAGTTCATGGTCAGGGCCAGCAGAGGTGCTGTAAGGTGGGGTGTGAGGGGATCTACAGAAAGCCTCAAAACCGCTCCTTAACCCAACTTTTAACTGCTGCTTGGAATCTCCCCTGCCCTTACCTTTACAGATGCATTTATCTGACTTAAAGCATCCATCGGCCTCTGCTAAAATACAAATACTATCCATGGTGGTCTTAGTGTCACTCACCAAACACTTCTAGCTGCTGTCTATCCAAGCCCATGGTAGGATGGCACACCCTGTCCCCGTGGAGTTGAGAGTGGTCACGTTACTCACCGTGGATAATGAAATGTGAGTAGGCGTGGTGCCAGACACCTTCGCCGGAAGCTTTTCAACCCCCATGCTCGATTCTGTGCCCTCTCCGTCCCTCCACCACAGTGACCAGCAGTGCTCCAGGCAGTGTCGGGTCTAGCAGCCTGGGTCCCAGGGAAAGATGTCAACCTCCATGGACACACAGTATGAGTGAGAAACAGCTCTGTGGTAACAGCCCCAAGATTTTGGTGTTATGTGTAATGATGGTATAAGTGCTCCATCCTGACTGATACACCAGCAGGGCGCATTCATCCAGAGTCCGCCCTTAACAACTTAGTGTGAGTTTACACAGAGCCAGGACTTTGAAAAAACTGGAGCTTTCCTGGGGAAAAATGAGAAGGAAAAAAATCTGTAATAGTTAATCTCCAAAGATAGTCCCAAACATTTCCACTCCTCTGGTGTGTGCATGTGGTTCCTCACATCAAAACATGGAGTCTCATTTTCCTGACCTTGAATCTGGGCTGATTATAGTAACTTGCTTGGCCAACCGAGCGAGTTGGAAATGATATTCTGGGATGGCCCAGGCTAGGTCCTAAGAAGCCTGGGTCTCTTGGAACCCTCACTCTTGGGACCATCCCTCTCAGAAAGCAGCTGTCCTGCTGGAGACGCTCAAACCAGAAGAGGCCATGCGTACGTGCCCTGTCACCCACCCCCCGCTGCGTTCCAAGCCAACTGGCAGCCGTGTGAGTAAATCATCTTGAACGTCGAACCCTGTGGAGCCTTCAATCCCAGGCACCACTGAATATAAGCATATGAGAAATCCCAGGTGAGACCTGCCCTGCTGAGCCAGTCAACCAGGAAGGCGATGCGGTAACAAAATTGTTGTTTCAGCCACTGCAATTTGGGGTGGTTTGTTAAGCTGCAATAAATAAAATAAATAGATACCTATTCCTGGAAGCAGGGTGCTATTGGTTGGTTGGTTTGTTTTTCATGGAGGTACAGGGGATTGAACACAGGACCTCATGCATGCCAAGCACACACTTCGCCACTGAGCTCTACCTTCCTCCTGCTGGGGTAGTTGTTTTTTGGTTTTTGTTTTTTGTTTTTTAATCTAAGATTGGTGGCTTTGGCTTTGAGAGCAGCGAACAGACAGAAGCTAGAAAGACTCCGAGGAGACAGTTGGTGAGAGCTTGATGGACAGGAAGGCAGAGCATAGAGGAGAAGGTGATTCCACCCTCACGCAGTGGGGAAGTCACAACACCGGTAACTTCAGTGACATCACATAGAAAATGTACCTAGTGAACTGGTATATTTGACTAAAGAGATTTCCCAGCTGAGGGTTCTAAGGACCAACATGTTTCTTTTAGCTGCTTTTGACAAGGTACCCACAGAGAAAGAAAAGAGAAGAAATGAACTAAAAAGATGCGGTTTCGTTTTTTATATTTATTTAACTCCCCCACCCTTGATAAAATTTTTTACAGCAGTTTGAGGTGCACAGCAAAACTAAGAGGGAGGTACAGAGAGTTTCCATACGTCCCCTCCCCCTACACATGCAGAATCCACCCCCTTATCAGCATCTTCCACCAGAGTGGTACCTTGGTTACCATGCTGAACCTACACTGACACAGCATTATTATCCAAGGTCCATAGTGTGCATCAGGTTGCACATTCTACAGGTTTTGACAAAAGTATTACATGTACCCACCATTATAGTATCATGCAGAGTCTTTTCACTGCCCTAAAAATCCTCTTACTTAGAGTCTCTTATGAATTTGAGGTCCAATGGCAGGTGGGCCTAGAGTTGTCTGAAGGTGAATGAGCTGCCGTCCAAGACATCTCCATTGTGTGGCTGGCAGCTGATACTGTTGGCTGGGAGCTCAGATGGCGCTGTTGATGGGAGAGCCTACATGTGGCCTCCATCTGGGACTTGGACTTTTCCTTGCATAGGGGCGGGCTTCCTAGTGGAAGCATCTTAGTAACGTGTTTAATTATGTCTGCTTAGTATCTGCATCATTATTAGGATTATTAGAAGAATTAGGATTATTCTGTTAGTATAAGGTACTCACGCTACCCACGAAATGTCATAGTGTTATTATTTGAAAGTAGAATTGGAGTAGTTGTAAATGTATATTTCAAACTCCAGGGCAACCATTAAAAAAAATTGAAAAAGAAAAAGAAAAACTATAATCGACAGGCTAAGACCAGAGAGAAAATGGAATCATATGAAATGTTTGATGAAAACCACGAAAGATGGAAAAAGACTGGAAGAGAAAAATAGAAATAAAGAACAAGAACAGCAAATAGAAGCAGTGACAAATGTGGCAAATGTCCACCACTATCAATAATCGCTCTGAACGTCAGTGGTCGACGTAAGAGTGACCCAGCTGAGCAGAGGGCCCTCCTCAGTGCAAGTGGGCGTCATCCAATGGCTCACACTGAACAAAAAGGTGGAGGAAGGGTGGACTGCTTCTCTCTGCTTGAGCTGAGACATCCATCTTCTCCTACCCTCAGACACCGGTGCTCCTGCTTCTGGGGCTTGTTGACTCAGATCAGGGCTTACACCATCAGTCCCCCAGCTCTCAGGCCTTCGGACCCAGGCTGACTTACACCACCAGCTTGCCGGGTTCTCCAGCTTGCAGACAGCAGATCACGGGCCTCCTTGGCCTCTGTAACCACATGAGCCAGTTCTTATGGTAAATTGCCTCACAGATAGACAGATAAATACATAAGTAGGTAGATGGATAGACGGATGGATGGATGGATAGATAGATAGATAGATAAGATAGATAGACAGACCCTATTGGTTCTGCCCTCTGGAGAACCCTGACTAATACACAGAAGTTCAAGTGTCCAGTCCTGGCTCTTTCATTCACCTCTTAATAACCGGAGTTGCCTAAATGTGTGATGAGTGCATAGTGGGATCCTTGTCACTAGAGTTGTTCAAGCACAGCTCAGAACGCAGCCTCATGAGGTCTTCGGTTCAGTAAGTAAATGAATGATGTAATAAACTGGGTCCTGCCTGGGGGCACCAGAGAGCCACGAAAGATTGTTAAAGTAAGACCTCAGTGGCAGTCAGGTGGAGAATATGTTGGCGGGGAGAGACCTTCAGAAAAAATTGTGGTCATCCAGGGAGACACTAAGAAGGCCTGGAGAGGCATTATCCCTTCTGGCATTTAGCATACTCATTCATTCATTCATTCATTCAAGAAGTATTTACCAAGTCCCTAACATGTCTCAGGCAATATCTTAAGCATTAGGAATTATTCCTGAGAACAAGAGGGGTATTTACAATATTGTTTTGTTATTTAACTGCTCTGATCAACTTGCTCCTTGGCCTTGCTTCTATACATTTTGCTCAATAAACAGGAATTGAATTGAATTGAATTGAATTGAATTGAAATAATACAAGAATTGTGATAAACCCCACAGCTCTCCACATAGACAATTAAGACCTGGATCATAGAGATAGAGAAAATAGGTTATGAAAGGCAACAGGAAAATCTCCCCTCTCCCAATTCCTGAATTACCCACAAGCGCTAGCATGCTGTCCACCATGGGGAACACAGTAACCTGGTCCATGTGTTCTCTTTTGCCACTTCTCAGGCTCATGTCTAGTTGACAGAAGCTGGAGTCAAATGAAGGCTCTGAACTCCACTTGCTGTCTCCTGCTGAAGCTCCCCGAAAATACTGAGGTGCAGATTGAAACAAACACTTTCCCAGAAGAGAGAGGGAGGCTGGCTTAACTGCAAAGTGCGAGAAAGGAGGAAGGAACATTCTCCTTAGTGTTTCTAAAAATAGCTCCAGTCAAGACACTTCGTTCAAAGTTTTTCAAATATGAAAATGAAACAGAAATCTCGTGCTGCTATCATCCTGAGTTTATCAGAAGATGGAAGAGACAGCAGAAGATCTCTTCCTGGGTCTTGTGCCAAAAAAAAGCTTTTTAAGCCTATCTTTGGTGCATGAACAAGTTAGCTGGGGGACTGGGGTTTGCCTGCAAGAAGAGAGGAGTCAGGAGAAAAATAAAATCAAAATAGTGATGCATTTGTCAGCTGCTCTTGTTTTCGCCTTCACTTTCCATCTAGATGCTCGGCTCTCTAGCCCCACTTCAGGAGAAGATGGAACTAATCTTAGCTTTCCACTAATTGAGGTAGAATTGTTCTGACTTGGGGAGGAACAGAGAGTCCAAGACCTACTTATTCTATGATTCATGGTTCTGGCTGTGTCTGGACCGGGGCAGGGCGAGAATCTAGACAAGGTGCCCTGTGGGGCTCAGTGGCAGATGACCCAGCTGTGGGAAGCAGAATGAGACAGCGATCAAGGAATTGCAGCTGTCAGGACCCCCGCCCTCTCAGCACTTGGTAAAAGCTGAAATGAGGATGAGGTGACACCTCCCTGGAATCTGACAGGCCTCCCTCGTTCTCCTGGTCCCAGGCTCACTCCTCCCTGACAAAACTTTGGCCTGGAAATGCTCCAGGTCCAGAAGTCACGCTCTCTCCAGGAGGTGAGGGGGCAGACTCTTCTCCCTCCCTTGGCCCTAATCCAGCCTCACCTGGGCTCCCCTGGCTCATGCTGCACCCACCAATGCTATGGCTCCAACTCTAGAAGATGGAGCTTAAGAAAAGTTTAGAACATAGTGGATCCTCCATATTTGGTAGCTGTTATCATCGAGTCAGCCTTCTGGGCTTCAGTCTCCTCATCTGTAAAATGGGCTTAACAGCTGCTACCTCGCAAGATGGACCGTAGGGATAAGGATTTAGTGCATACCCCAGGCACTGTGCTAAGTACTTCACATGCATCATCTCATTTATATTAACACAACTATATAGCTACTATTACTATCTTGTTTTACGGATGAGAAATCTGAACAGAGACAGCTTTTTAAAAGCCTGCCCAGGGTCACACAGCTAAAGCCAGGACTGAAATCAGATTTGTCTGTTTCCAAAGCTCATGTGCTTAATGAATGTTTACAAAGTGCCTCAGTCATAGTAAGAGTATCAGTTCACTCTGCTGGGAACCAGATCAGCCCAAAACCTAGTGGGCTGAGACAACCAGCTTTTATTCAGCCCACAATTCTGCAGGCCAGTAACTTAGGCTGTGCTGCCCTGAGTGGTTCTTCCGGTCTTTGCTGGGCGCCCTCAGGCCTCTGTGGCCAGGGGCAGGGTGGGGAGGTGGCTCTGCTCACCCGCATTGACTGGCTGTGGCTTGCGGCTCTGCGGCTCTCCTCCACGCCGTCTCTCAGCCCCCAGCAGGCCAGCCTGGGCCTTCTCCCATGGCAGTGACCTAGACTTGGAACTGGCACTCTGCCCCTTCTGCCTCACTCTTCTGTTCAAAGTAAGTCACAAGCCAGCCCAAGTTCAAGAATTGGGGAAGTGGGTTCCAGCTCTTGCTAGGACACTCTGCAAAGACACATTCAGAGGGTGAGATAGGAGAAGTCATTAACAGAGCAATCGATCAATCATGCTAGGCATTCAGTAAACAGTGGGCAGTGTTACTACTAGATATTTTTGGACAATATCCACTAGACAAACCCAGGTAACTACCCTACGGCCACTAAGTTCCCTAGAGAACTCCTTGCAGTGATCTGGGCTCTAGCAGCTACAAGAGAGGCGGAAACGCAACTCATCAGGAATCTTTCTCCACCTTTAGCTCTTCCTTCCTCTGGGGTGACATCCTTCTCCCACATCCCCATGAGGTGGCAGAGGGGACCACCAGCAGCCCCAGGCTGTTCCTACTCTCCGCCACTTACCCCTTGACTGAAAGAGACTGTCTCTATCCCAGCACCTCACGCAAAGCCCGGGAATGACCCCCAGCAGCTCAGGTGGTGTTCTAGGTGCATCCCATAGGTCCTTGCGGTCAACGATTGGCCAGGTCTGAGTCTCAGCTCCATTCCTAACAGAGAAGAGATGTGCCTCCCAAGAGGAAGATGACAGTGCCCTTCCCAGGAGAAGGGGGAGAGGGCACCGGGACAGCCCTTAGTAAATGTCAATAGCCTGCCTTTTTCGTGCCCCCAGAGGATGCCCTCCCTGTTTCCCTGGTGTCCCTACACTTATCTGATGCTTCTAGGTTAAAATACACTAACCAGATCTGAAATACTAGTTACAAGTCATAAAGTTCAAGGGAACTTCTCTGAGCTGAAGTAGAATTGCCTTGAAATCCTAATTACGAAATCCTAAATGAGACTATTATAGAAGGATAAAAATGAGAACTATTCAGGTTAGAAAGTGTAAGGAATGAGAAACCAAACCAAACAGGATGGGAAAGGAGGTTGATAAGAAGAGAGGGAGGCCTTCTGTATGCAGAGTATACCGGTGGCTTTATTCCTGGTCTGTGGAGCAGCCTGGAACAAAGCCTGTGCGAAGGCTAGAGACAAAGGCGAGCTCCTGGCTTCCGCACCAGAAATTCTCCTTACTTCTTTAACCTTGTGATTCCCTTGGTTCTAACTCAGAGTGACCTGTGCCCAAGTCCCGACTCCCCCAACTTACTAGCTGCATGATCTTGACAGGGGGACATGTCATTTATTGTCCAAACTGGGACACTTTAGAAAGCGAAAGGGGAAAGCCAACTAGGGGATATAACAAAAAAGAGGCACACTCACAGACGCAGAGAACAAACTAGTCCCCGGTGGGGCGAGGGAAGGGGCGAGGGGCAGGATGGGGCAGGGGCGTAAATAGCACAGACTAATGCGTATAAGATAAGCTACAAGGATGTATTGTACACCAAGGGGATAGAGCTGAATACTTTTAACTACAAATGGAGTATAACCTTTAAAAATCGCGAATCACTATATCGTACACCTGTAACATACATGATATTGCACAGCAACTATACTTCGATAAAATAATAATAGTAATAAGCAAAATGAAAGGGGATGTTGTTAATGATTTCACAAGGGCAGTATAATGTATGGGCATCCCTCTCTTTTTTAAACATTCGTTTTAATGAAGTACAACGATTTACAGTGTTGTATTAGTCTCTGGTGTGCAGCAGAGCGATTCAGTTATACACACACACATTATATATATTCCTTTTCGTATTATTTTCCATTATAGGTCACTACAAGATATTGAATAGAGTTCCCTGTGCTACACAGTAGGGTCTTGTAGATTTGTTTTATATATAATGGTTAGTTAGGCATTCCTCTCATAAGCAAAATGATAAGTATTTATGTTTCTAGTGTATATAATAATAGATACAATATCTGTTCAGCACTTGTTAAGTTGTGTTCAGTTCTTTCTATTCTCTCTATACTCTTATGGTGTGGGAACTATTATTATCCCCCACTTTACAGATGAGAAAACTGAGGCTTGGAAAATTAGCTTTACCCAAGTCTAGGGGACAATAGGTTTCAGTTTTCCTACAACTACACAGTAATCGGACGGTAAAGAACCATTAGAACTTGACCATCTACGTGAGTCTCCTTGCTGGGAGCACACATCTCGAGAAACTATACAGCTTTCAATGGTGTTTGTCACTGTACACATTTGGAATTGTGCTTCTGGAATGTCCCACTGAACTTGAGGTGCATATATTTTTAAAAATTTTTATCTATTTGTATTGCGATATAATTGCCATATAACATTAGATTACTTTCAGGTGTACAATGTAACCATTCGGTGTTTGTATAAATTGCAAAATAATCACAGCAGGTCTAGGTAACTTCCATCACCATACATAGTTACATTTTTTTTCTTGTGATGAAAACTTAAGATCTATTCTCTTAGCAACTTTTCAATATACAACACAATATTATTAACTAGAGTCACCTTGCTGTACACATTATTACATCCTCATGACTTATTTATTTTATAACTGGACGTTTGTACTTTTTGACCCCCTTCACCCTTTTCATCCCCCACCCCCTGCCACACACATACACTGAAGTACCTCTTCTTGAGAATCATTTTTATGACAATAAGTTTTCATTCATAGAGATTAAATACGATTTTTGAAGAGAACCCAAAGTGATTCAGGTAAAAGTGAATCATCTAAAAGTGTATTTTGACTTCTGGATTCCATCTAGGATGTAGAAAGCTGAAAAGAGTGTCACTCCTGCATTAACCACAAGAAAATGCAAAAAAAATTTTTTTAAAAAAAATCATTACTTTTCTTGAGCGCATCAAAAAACTGATGTCACAGGGCAACACAATTAGCATCAAATCTAAGGAAGAATGGGCTCCTCCAAAGATCGACAGGACATGAGCCCTGGCCCACTTGCAACAGAGCAAAGAAGGAAGACAGGGCCCCCAGACAAGTCAGAGGAAGCACCCAGCCAAAATGTCGGAGGACACACAAAGGCCGGGTGTGGGCTAGCATGAGACCATAAAACCCTCGGGGGTTGCAGATGTGGGAGAGCCCCCATCCCTCAGCAGTTCTTCTCCGTGGCCCCCACCAGGCACTCATGAAAAAGATGGGGACAGGGAGGGAGACCAGAGAAAGCCTTCCTCCTTGGTTCAGGACTGGAAGAGGGGAGTGGTCATAGCCGTGGGCTTTCCCACAAGACCCATGAGACCACACCCCTATCTTTCCCTTGCTGTGAAATTCAGCATTAAGCCACTGGGGAAAGGGAAGCCACCCTATGGCCCCTAGAGCACAGGGGAAGACACCCTGCAGCTGGAGGAAGCAAAGAGGAAGAAGCCTCTACTCCCAGAGGAGGGGCTGGGCCACACCTTTGGGTCTCTGGTTACTGGAAGAAGGTCAGGATCACTGAGAAAAACCAACTTTCAAGACACAGAGACCAGTGCCGGCCCAAGGTTGGGCTGAATCAGAACAACAGAGAATCTCACCCCCCCTCCTCCGCACCCACTGCCAGGCCAGCAAGCACCAGGTGACAGGCAACAGCAGCCCTGGGGGAGGGTCGGGGATGGGAAGAGACTCCCTCTGTGGTGCAGTCACTCAGGGAAGCTGAAGGGAGGGAAGGAGCACTGAGAAAAATCCTTCTAGCATCCCAGCCCCTCCCTGAGCACATGGTGATGGAAATCAATAGAACAAGTGGAAAGAAAACCAGTGAAGACCTAGCAGCCTGCACGACACTTTCAGCCACCCTGACCTAATTGGATTTGTAGACCATTTCAAACAATGACATCAGAATACACACTCTTTACAAGTGCACATGGAACACTCACCAAGATATTCCATAAAACAAACTTCAACTCATTTAAGAGACTTGGAAGCATGGAAAGGATGATCTCAGATCATAATGGAATTATACTGGAAATAAATAACAGAAAGATATCTGGACAATCGCAGATATCTATAAATTATGTTCCGTACTACCAAGTAACCCATAAGTCAAAGAAGTCACATGGGAATTAGAAGATATTTTGGCTGGAATGAAAATTAAAACAAAGCATATCAATTTGTGGAATGCAGCTAAAGCAGCACTTAAAGGGAAATTACAGCATCAAGTTATCACTTTAGAAGATGAAGAAAGGTCTCAATTTGAGGGGCTCAACAATAATGAGCAGCTCAAAACATTTATTTAGATCTCCTCTGATACATCTCAGCAATGCTTTGTAAATTTTAGGCTAGAGGTGTTGGGCATATTTCACCATAAAGTTTTGAATTTACAAAAAGAAAAAAATGGCCTCTAAGCATAAAACAGCTTTTATTTCTGTTAGGGGTATATTCCAAATCAAATAAAGAAACTTCACGTATTCATTTCTATCAACGAAGTTCAAATAATGAAATGAGGCACTTCTAGCTACCTGTCCAAAAGGCAGGTCCAGTTATCAGCTCCTTGAAGGTAGGAGAGTGTCTCTTTGACTGGAAATGAACAACCCTTAACAGATTTTCCTGCCCAGATGGGACTCTCTCACAAAAGCATTTTAAAAGGCATTATATCTCTTAGCCAAATATTACTCATCCTTCAAGACTCAGCTCCAGTGGCACCTTGTCTAAGAAATCATCTCCAATGCCAGCCAGCCATCCATGCTGTTCCTGTGTCTCCCCTGTCACCCTGCGTTGGCCTTTATCTTAACCTGCAGTTAGCCAGTGATAACAGATCTGAAACCGAGCGACAAACATATACCAGTTTACTCCCTCATTTAAAAATGTGAAGGTGGGCAGTCTGAGGCCAGCGTGGCAGCTCCGTGAAGTCATCCACTTCTTCTGCGCCAGCATCCCCACTGCATGGTTTCCATCCTTCAGGTCACCAGATGATCCAAAATGGCGGTTGGAAATGCAGCCTTCTGGTCCACAATGCAGACACCAGGAGGGGCTGAAGGGGCCACAGGTTGCCCTCCCTCTAAGCAGTCTTTCCGGATGTCCCACATCACACTGGCAAGGAGCTAGTCCAGAGGCTACTAATCACAGGGAAAGAAGCGAGAGATGTAATCTTTACCTTGGGTAGCAATGTTCCCAGCTAAGAGTCAGGATTCTATTACTACCAAGGGAGAAAATTGATATGGACAGGCAACTGGTAGTCCCTGCCCACTCAACTTAACATGCCACGTAGTAATTCCTGGTTGTCTGTCTCTGCTACAAGAATGTGTATCCTGAGTGGCCAGTGCATCGCTTCTCGGCCTTTTGGCTAAGATCAGGTGTGGTATCTGAGTGGCCAGTGCAATACCTGGCACACAGTAGAAATGGAAAAAAATTTGAACTTTTGTCCGGAGGTTTATCACACATATGTGAGTGCACTAACCTTAAGTGGATACCTATTTCAGTGAGTTTCACACATGAATACACCTCCGTAGCCACCACCCAGGTCAAGATGTAGACCACTGCCCGCCTCCCAGAATTTCCTCTCCGCCCCTTCCCAGTTAACTCCTTCCCTAGGTAACCGCCATTCTGACTGTTCTCACCTCAATTAGTTGTGTGTGTTGTTGAAATTCCTGTAAATGAAATCATGGCACTCAACATTTCAACCAACGAATGATTTCTAGGAATTACAACCATCCCATCTAGATTTTCTAGGTTACTTACTCTTCATTCCAAATAGGCTGTTATAAAAACATTACTTCCTTGAAAATTGGATTCCTAATTGACATCCCCAGATGCTGCAAACAGACATGTAGTCCAATTCCCTTTGGCCTGCACTGTTTTCCACAATAAAGTTCTCTCGTCTGTCCTCCTTTTTAAGAGAAACATAGCTTAAAAATGTCATCTCCATCAAGAAGCCCCCTGCTGCAGTCACAGGTGTGCCAGGACACTCACCGTGTGTTTGATGGGGCGAGTGATGACGCTGGGACAAAAACAAAAGCTGGCAACGGAGACAAACAGACTCAGGGCTGGCCATCTGGAATACCTGCCGCTGGCCCAGTGGGATGCTGTGTGCCCGTCCAAACTGCCCAGCTGGAGAATTCTCTGCCCCTGCCACCCCCACCATTAGCAAGGAACCATCACCCTCCTCGCTGGCAGTCAGCTCCTTTTCTATTGGTCAGAAACAGAAAAGCGGGCCCAGATTTGTTAATCAGGCCCAGCAGGACACGACAAAAGCTTGGCAGAACCGTAAGCAGCAGACAAAAGGCTGTCAAAGCTGGGTCTGATGGGAAGGCAGTGCCGCTTTCTAGCAGAAGCACGGCATCTGCATCATGTATGAAAATGACCCCATTTTTCTCGAGAGCCACTGCAGAAAGTTTGTCCTGCCACGCATCAGGCTTTAGCTAAAACCAGGAAGTTGCTGGATGCATAAAATGCATTAGAAATTGTCTTAATTTCTCCCTACTGTGAAACCATTTATGTAGGTTTGTACTAATTCTTTATAACTTGGTCTATAAAATTCATTGATTCAAAGTATGTGGGCATGAAATTTTGTTTGGGAATGGTGGGATTTAGGTATTAAGCTATTCCAGCTTTTAATTATTTTTCCTTGTGTGTTTAGAAACTTGTGTTTTTATAGCAGTGGTCCATTTTCTCTTGGTTGGTGAGGACACTGTCATAAATTTGCTCATCATATCATTTTATTGTCTTTTTAAGCTCTGCCATATCTGCAGTGATGAACCACTCTTCATTGCTGATTCTGATAATTGGGTCTTTTTTCTAATTTTTTCTTAATCTGTTTTCTAGGATCTTATCAATTATATTAAACTTTCAAAGAACCAAGTTTTGGTTTTAAATATTTTCTCTATTTTCAATTAATTTCTATTTATGATTTCTGTCTTCTATTTGCTATTTCCTTTCTACAGTGTTCTTTGTGTTTATATTTATTATCTTTTTCTATCTTCTTGAGACAGAAGCTCAGTTCATTCCTTGTAACATTTCTTGATTGCCAATACTGCATTTAAGGTATAAATTTCTCTCTAAGCACTCTTTTAGCTGCATCCAGTTGATTTATATATAATAATATATATAAAATATAGCCTTTTATACATATACATACAATTCATAAATACATTTCATGTATCTTTTATAGACACTTGCATTATTATCCCTGTGTTGAAAATGTATCTTTCAAAATGTTCAGTTACTTTAGATTTATATTGCTAAATTCACAATTAGAAGATGATATATTTTAGTTATCAGTTTCTAGTTGAATTACATTGTTATAAAATACATATGTAAAAAATACATATACATATACATAAATATGTACTCTATGATTTAAGTCCTTTGAAATGTATTGCAATTGTGTCATGGCCTAGTGAAGAGTCTGCTTTGGTGAATGCCCCATGAGCACTTGGAGATTAATAGAATAGGCCCACAAATATTTTCTTTCCCTACTTCTACACTAACACAGATTCTATCAACTTGCTTCTCTGAAAATATATGACCAAGTATGTGATAAAATTTTTCTGCATTTGAAACAAGTTTTAAATGACTTGTTCTGAAATTAGCATTCATAATATTTTGGAAATCAGTTCAGATATCATCTTCAAAGACAAAGCTTAAACATATTTTCCTATTTTGAAGGTCATGATTTTTTAAAACATTTTTTTCATTGAGTTACAGTCAGTTTACAATGTTGTGTCAACTTCCAGTGTAGAGCACAATTTTTCAATTATACATGAACATACATATATTCATTGTTGCATTCTTTTTCACTGTGAGCTACCATTGACCTTGTATATATTTCCCTGTGCTATACAGTATACTCTTGTTTATCTATTCTACATATGCCTGTCAGTATCTACAAATTTCATACTCCCAGTTTGTCCCTTCCCACTCCCCTCCCCCTGGCAACCACAAGTTTGTATTCAATGTCTATGAGTCTATTTCTATTTTGCATTAATGTTCTTTTCTTCTTTATTTTAGATTACACGTATAAGTGATCTCATATGGTATTTTTCTTTCTCTTTCTGGCTTACTTCACTTACAATGACATCCTCCAGGAGCACCCATGTTGCTGCAAATGGTGTTATGTTGCCATTTTTATGGCTGAATAGTATTCCATTGTATAAATATACCACATCTTCTTGTTCAAGTCTCTGTTGATACATATTTAGGCTGTTTCCATGTCTTGGCTATTGTAAATAGTGTTGCTATGAACATTGGGTTGTAGGTGTCATTTTGAAGTAGGATTCCTTCTGGATATAAGCCCAGGAGCAGGATTCCTGGGTCATATGGTAAGTCTATTCCTAGCCTTTTGAGGAATCTCCATACTGTTTTCCACAGTGGCTGCACCAAACTGCATTCCACCAGCAGTGTAGGAGCGCTCCCTTTTTTCCACAGCCTCTCCAGCATTTGTCATTTGTGGACTTTTGAATGATGGCCATTCTGACTGGTGTGAGGTGATACCTCATGGTAGTTTTGATTTGCATTTCTCTGATAATTAGTGATACTGAGCATTTTTTCATGTGCCTGTTGATCATTTGTATGTCTTCCTTGGAGAATTGCTTGTTTAGGTCTTCTGCCCATTTTTGGATTGAGTTGTTAGTTTTTTTCTTATTAAATCATATGAGCTGCTTATATATTCTGGAGATCAAGCTTTTGTCAGTTTCATCTTGTGCAAAAATTTTCTTCCATTTCGTAGGTTGTTGTTTTGTTTTGTTTATGGTTTCCTTTGCTATGCAGAAGCTTGTAAGTTTCATTAGGTCCCATTTGTTTATTTTTGCTTTTATGTGTATTGCTTGGGTAGACTGCCCGAGGAGAACATTTTTGAGATGTATGTGAAATAATGTTTTGCCTATGTTTTCTTCTAGGAGGTTTACTGTATCTTGTCTTATGTTGAAGGTCATGATTTAAACAAATTTTTATGTATTTTATTTCTGCCTAGTCTGAACTTTTCCCTTTTGGTGATTTGACCTCAAGTTTTTAAGTTTTTAAGTTTTTTTTTTAATGCCTCTCCTTGGGAAACATAGTCCTGTAAGTCTTGTTATACATCATGATTATCCTGGTGACATCTCTGGAGACAGAGTCTAACATCAAAATTATGATTAAGGTCCCATTGAATTTAATTAGGTAAGAATCACCCTTGGAGATGCACCAGTTGAATGACTCCATAACATGTCCAGTAGTTCAAATGTAGCCAAAGGGTTTACAGATCTTTGCTCTTTCCTTACAGGACAGACATTCATGAACTGAAATGCTGGACTCTGAACATAATAAAGTAAGTATATGTAATCATTCTCCATTATTCAGGAAACCCAAAATTCAACAATGCTGTATCAAGGCAGGGCAGTATAACTAATTGAGAATCAAAAGATTGCAAAAGCTATTTCTGTATTTCACTTTTATTGGTATAAGTCACAAACAGAAACATTCTTATGTAAACAATTCATACATAATTTGTTTTCTCTCCAACCAATATGTTGAATTAACATTAGTTGGTGATTCAGACAAATCCTGCCAACAATTATTATTTTACTTCTCTGTTTAGAATCAAGATTTAGAGATCTTTAGTAATAGGCCACTGATACTCATTTTGAAAACCCAAATTTTCTGAAAATGAATATTTTTCTGAATGAGATAAGTTAGATTTCTGCCTGCATGGAATGAGTTGGTCACATGGAAACAGTTCAAGGTCCAGTGATGGTACATGTATCTTGCTCTCCATGATGGCATCAGTGGGTAAAGGACAAAGGAGAAGGCAGAGAATCCAGAATATGGATTGAATGGTTTTCTCCTTGTGCAGGTAACCCAGGAAGGGTATTTGTATGCAAGATTCTGCACTAAGCTTTACATTTGCCAGAGTATAATGGTGGCGTGAGAGTTCAATCTTTTAAAGGTTCTCCTTTGTGATTTTCAAAATCAGCCATGTTAGCAATCCTTTATGATCACTAAAGTATATGGAGATGGAGTCTATTCTATAATACTCTTCCTAAATAGTTTTGTATTACACTCTCTAACATAAAGAGACGTTCTTTAACATAAAGTAGTCTTAGAAACTAATTTCAAGTGTAACTAATTTGGGATATTTTTATGGGGAGATATTTGCAAATGTGATGATAGTCTCAATCAATATGTTTTCTAAACATTGTTTTATAATCTGTAAAAAATTAAAAGATGATATAGCATCTGAAGACTTTGATTGAGTGGCTTTCAAGAATCCGAAATAATACTGTAGTAAGCAAGCCATTACTTCAATTCCCACTTTTCTGTTCCCAGCCTCAGTGTACTAACATATGCTTGTTAGCCATTTAGATGTCTTTTTCCTTTAATTGTTTGTATTTTTTATTTATTTTATATTTTATTTTTATTTTGTGCATAAATTGTTTTGAGATTTTTGTTTATTTTAGACATTAACTCTGTGTAGAACCTGTAAAATGTCAATCTTTCTCTAAACTGCCTTTGTCTATTTACATTTTGGTATCTTTTCCTAAAACCTTAAAAACTTTTTTGAAATTGTTTAATATATATCTTTGGGATTTAAATGATTGGTTAAGAAGTTTCTTCCAACCCTAGATTGGAGAAGATCGTTTCCTTAATGACTGGAAATTAAAATGAAGTAAATTTTTCTTTCCTTTTTTATTAGAACTTCAATCAATTTACATTTTTGTATAAGGTATTAGCTATATGTACAATTTAATTAGCTTCCAGATGGAAAGCTAATTGTGGCAACTCATTTACTTAATAATGTGTTCTTTCCCCACATATGTCTCTAAATTACTTGCCACTTCATTAGACTGAAAGTTTTTTGAGATTAGGGAGGATATTTTAATCAGCCTTGTACTACAATCACTGAAAGTACTGGAACATTATAAACCATACTGCCTATTTCTTTTTTTTTTTTACATTTTTTATTGATTCATAATCATTTTACAGTGTTGTGTCAAATTCCAGTGTTCAGCACAATTTTTCACTCATTCATGGACATATACACACTCATTGTCACATTTTTTTCTCTGTGATATATCATAACATTTTGTGTATATTTCCCTGTGCTATACAGTGTAATCTTGTTTATCTATTCTACAATTTTGAAATCCCAGTCTATCCCTTCCCACCCTCTACCCCCCCGGTAACCACAAGTCTGTATTCTCTGTCCATGAGTCTATTTCTGTCCTGTATTTATGCTTTGTTTTTGTTTTTTAGATTCCACATATGAGCGATCTCATATGGTATTTTTCTTTCTCTTTCTGGCTTACTTCACTTAGAATGACATTCTCTAGGATCATCCATGTTGCTGCAAATGGCATTATGTTGTCGGTTTTTATGGCTGAGTAGTATTCCACTGTATAAATATACCACATCTTCTTTATCCAGTCACCTGTTGATGGACATTTAGGTTGTTTCCATGTTTTGGCTATTATAAATAGTGCTGCTATGAACATTGGGGTGCAGGTGTCATCCTGAAGTAGATTTCCTTCTGGGTACAATATACTGCCTATTTCTTGATTGAATAAACACATTATCTAAGACTTCAGAAAATCCCTAGGAACAATTATATTACCAGAAAATTTTTCCCTGAACACTGAAATAAAACATACAGAAGATTCTATGGAACAAAGGAGGAATGTGACTGCATTTGTCCTCTTGGGGTTCACTCAGAGCCCCCAGGGTCAGAAAATATTATTTGTTGTGTTCTTGCTCATATACATGGTGACAATGGGGGCGACATCTTCATTGTTGTGCCTTTAGTGGTGAGCCTGACCCTGGATTCCCCTATGTACTTCTTTCTTGGCTACTTATTATTTATGGATGCTGTTTATTCTACTACAGTCACCCCAAATATGATTCTAGATTTACTCTGTAAGAACAAAACCATTTCCTTCCAAGCTTGCATGACCCAGCTTTTTCTAGGGCACTTTTTGAGTGGTGCTGAAATTTGTCTTCTGGTGGTCATGGCTTATGACCATTACGTGGCCATCTGTAAACACCTGCATTATTCAGTGATCATGAATAAGCAAGTGTGTGTTGTGCTGCTGCTGTTGGCCTGGGTTGGTGGGTTTTTACATGCTTTAGCTCATCCTCTCTTTGTTTATAACCTTCCCTTCTGTGGCCCCAATATCATTGACCACTTCGTCTGTGACACGTACCACTTGTTAAAACTTTCCTGCTCTGACACCTACGCTTTTGGCCTCACTGTGGTTGCCAATGATGGGGAGATCTGTGTGGTTATCTTTATGCTCTTACTCATCATCTATGGGATCATCCTGCACTTCCTGAAGAATTTTAGTCAGGAATGGAGGCACAAAGCCTTATCCACCTGTGGCTCCCACATTACTGTGGTGGTCCTCTTCTTTGTCTCCTGTACCTTTATGTATGTGAGACCTCCTTCTACCTTACCCACTGATAAATCCTTGGCCATGTTTTATACCATTATCACCCTTATGTTGAATCCTCTAATCTACAGTCTGAGAAATGGAGAGATGAAAAATGCCATGAAAAAGCTCTGGACAAGAGTAAGAAAATGAGGCACTTATTTTCTTATTTTATGAGAAAATATTATCACTTATTTTCAATGACAAATTGCTATTTCAGGAAAGCCATGTGTGGCTATTTACCTGTAGTAAATGTCTCCTCAGGTTTAATAACTTGGGCATGATGAAAAACATTATTATATGAATACTTCCAATGACCTAAATATACTTTTAAGATTTTCATAATTTCCTAGTTCAAATGTGTGTGTATATATATATTAAATATATATAAAAATTGAAATACATTTTGAAGATTTTCACCATTTCTTAAGGAATCATATAATTTTTGGATGTAAAGTGTCTCTCTCATGAATATAGGTTTATATTCTATATGATGAGTTAACCTACAGTTTATATAGCAAATTTATTTCAGTTAGTGAAGGATTTTCTTTTGTTTCTCTCTTAAATGATGTACTCTTTCTCAGAATTAATAACTCATTACAGTACTCAAAAAATAGTAGAAGAGATATGACACAAACATTTCATTCACTCCTCCCCACACAGACAGCCCATATTAGTATTTAAAACATGTATCTTCCCTTTATATCTACAAGTACTTTACATATATTAATTTGCTTGTATTGCCTACCATATTAACATCAAATAATGAAGTTTCAGTGTTGTAATAGTAGTCATAAGGAGGCTAAGTTTATAAAAATGTGAATGAACAAGATATATATGCAGAAAAGGACCAATCCTTACTTATTTTCCCAGTTGAGTAATCATATTATCTCCTCATGGGAAGAAGCTTTGTTTGGAGTTATATTTTCATAGAGATGACCCATTAATCTTCCCAAATAGTTTAAAATACTTGATCATGCCTCTGCTATTTTTTAATATCTCCATATCCTTTTTTGCTTATGTTTCATAAACCCTATAGAGACCCAGGCTCTTTCTTCTTGTGCAAATTTAGCATTAATGATAATCCATGAGATTAAAACATGCATTTTAGAACTTTGCACCAGATGTTTTGGGTGATATCATTGTTAAGAAAGATGCTGACAATATATGCTCTTCTTATCTCTGTTGTTAATGAAACACAGTTTTCTAGGTAATACAGGAGCCAGAATATATTGTTTTGTTTGATAGACATCATTCATAAAATCCTCTCTATCTGTGAATGAGGCTAGAAACATAATATTATCTGCCTTAGATGGTCAGAAGTATGTGCTCAATGTGTAACCCAGTCCAAACTCGTTCTGCTCACCACGCAATAGGCCAGCATATTGGGAGGCCTGGTGCTGGGTCTAGGATAATGACTGTCTTTGGAAAGCCAGCCAGCCAAGAAGATGAAGACTAAAGTCTTAGAGAATCATCATACCCAAGTCACAATTCAGGCTCCTTTTATACTAAGAAGGGGATAGGGTGTGGACCTCCAACAAGACAAATGCTATTCTTTATTCTGCAACTATTAATCTCTATATGAATGGAAAAGTGTTATACCCTTATGGGCCATCTTGTATATTTCAGGCTGTAGGCAACATTCATTTATCAACATGCAGACTAACAAGACTAAGCACAGGACACAGAGCACAGGGTTAGCACTAAAGGAGCAGATCTAACATAGAGTCATTTATCTGTTCTTCCCTATTACAAACAAAGTCTTTTATTCTGCCTCCATTATTTAGTCTGGATTCATGAGGAGCCCATTCTTTGGGGCAATGCATGATTTTCACTAGTAAATCACGGTGTATGAAAAACAGTGTATTGTGATTTCTATCCCTATTACAGAGAAAATTCTTATGTTATCTTAGTCTTCACAAATACAACACTATTCACCAGATAATATGAAGCATTTTAGTTTATGAGCACTTATGTAATTTATTCCTCCACTTTTGGGTGCTGCAGTAGACTGAGTATTTGTGTCCCTCTTCAAAATCATAAGTTAAATTCTTTATGATGTGGTCATATTTGGAGGAGGGCCCTGTGAGAAATGATTAGATCATGACGGTCAGGTTCTCATGAATGAGATAAATGCCTTTATAAAGAGACCCCACCAGCTCACTTGACCCTTCTGCCATGTGAGGACTCAGCCAGACACAGAATCCACTGGCACATTAATCTTGAACTTCTGAGCCTCCAACCCTGTGAAAAATAAATGTTTATTGTTTAAGTGTTTGGTATTCTGTATTCGTAGCCCAAGTGGACTCAGACAGAAATTTAGTGAACTTTCAAATCTGTGTAGTCATTTCAAGTTATGTGATAAAAGCCTTTACAAATTATCTCTTTTTATTGGGCTGTAATCTATCTGAAGTCAGGGGAAGTTACTTGTCTTTGTGTTCTGTTTCTTGCACAATATATGGGACATAGAATCCACTATATAGACATTATCCATTACTTTAATTCTTGATCTATTGGAGTGTGAATTTTTTCTGAAAATTTTGATGAACTCTTTCTAGGTTAAATTATAAATATATGTGTATATATATTTGCTATGAATACTCATTCTTTGAAATTTGCTATAAACTTTTACTTTTGTGTTATAATTATGTGTGTTACTATATAAATACATTATTTTAATATTCTTTTACTTTTTGCTATGTCTATACTTGGAAAATCCATATTCTTCCAATTATTCTATAAATTTTAATCTTTACTTAAATATTAACTTTTCAAACATTTTTTTAACCACTTAAATTTATTTTTGTTTATGGTGGGGAAACATCTAAGCCCAAACAGGAAAATAATCTGCCAACATAATTATTAATTTTGGTAATCATTTGAAAATTTTCTACTTAGTAGTTTGGGATTTACACCAACAAGAAGATTTAAATTTGGGGTACTTTCTCCTTTTTCTCCATTTTTCCCCTCCTCCCCTAAACTTTAGGGTCATTTTACAAAGTTTGAAAACTTCTCATTAAAATATATGTAGAATGTTAAGACTGTACATTTGTTTTAAGGAAAATTACATGTGTTAATATCTTATTTCCCATTCTGAATAAGATATATTGTGAAAGATTTGTTAATGTCTTAATACAAATTTATAACCATCTCTATAGAGTGTAAATAAATCTTACCTTATGATTTCTTATTTAAAAACAGGACTCTCTTATCTATATTTGATTCACATTTTCAATGAGCTGGTCAGGAATGGCTTAATGTTTTTTCCTGGCATGAACTACAGCACAATCCTCAAAGCCAAGGACATATAGTTAGTGGGTAGAAAGACCTCCAAATTGAAAAACTCACCAAATGTGTGAGTCATTGCCTGCTAATTGAGAAAGAATTCTCAGTAGAGTCAGAGGGACAAAGTGAAAAGTTGCTTTATTTCTAGGAAAGAGGAGGGTCAAAAAAAAAAAAATCAAGTGGGGAGCTGTCAGCCAAGTAGCCTGTTAAGAAAGCTCTAGCCCCTGAATGGGTCAGAGGGTCTTTTATTTAAAGGCTCTGTCATCATTATCTTTATTTTGGAAGTACCAATCACTTTCTATTATAGGCTCTTTCCTCCCATGGAAGTCAGCCCTAAAACAGAAACTTCAGTGGAAAAAGAAGAAAGAAAGAGATACTGGAGTGTGTTCTTGGGATGAATGCAGCAGTTGTGGAACATAGATGTCTTGTTGCATGGCTATGTTCTTGAGACCAAGGAGTCAGCTGTGGGATAAGAGAAAAAGTCCTATTTTTCAACAGCCTGGCATTTCTTCCCCTTGTTGATAATCAGCTAGACTCAGTAAGCCTGTCTGATTACCTCTCTGAATATGTCAGTATCCAAACATTAATATGCCTGTATCCAAAACACACAAGTATATATCCCACCACATACTCAGATCTGGATCCAACTTCATGTGAATTTCTATGACCACATGTATGTGCACATTCAATGAAATGTAGGTCTTCATCCAACTACATTTATGTGTGTATATGTGAACACTCTGGGTTGATATATGACAACACATGGATCAATATTTGATTGGCAACATGAATGCATTTGTTTATGTATATGCATATGTATTTGATGTGATCTCACACAGGCTTATATCTGTCTACACACAGGGTATCTTGCCATTTGCTTGTCTGTATCTGATTATACGTGAATTTAGTCAGGACTTGACTGAACAATTCTGTTTTTTTTGTGTGTGTGTGACATGCACTGAGGTCACATTCTAGCATTCTTCTGATTGCTGTGCTTTAAGGAGGGTCCAAGATGATTTGACTTATATGAATAGTGCCGTGGCAGGGATAACTATAAGGTTCTTCTGGGTCTGTTTCTTCTCCATGTAGATGTAGGGTAATGTAGACAATGTTTGTCCAGTGAGGTTGTCAGACTTATAAAATGGCAGCTCAGGGCTCCCAGAGAGAGGAGGCAAAAGCTATCAGATCATTAAGTTTCATTCCATCACAACACAAGATTCAAGTCCAGGATATCAAGTTTAAAATTCAGACTAAACTTTATAGCAAATCATACAATCAAAGAATGAAAAGGTAACTTATGGATTGGGAGAAAATATCTGCAAATTATATATCTCATAATGTATTAATATATAAAATATATAAAGAACGTTTACAACTAAATTAAAAAGAACACTTGATTTAAAATTGAGCAAAGCACCTAAATGGGTATTTTTTCCAAAAAAGACATACAAATGTCCAATAGAAACGTGGGAAATTGAACAACATCACTAATCAACAGGGAAATGTAAGTCAAAACCACAATGATATGTTATCTTACACTCATTAGGATGGCTATATGAAATATATAGCAGACAACACATTTTGGTGAAGATGTAGAGAGAATAGAACCCTAATGCACTTTGGTGGGAATATACATTTGTTCTGCCACTATGGAGAACATTATGGAGATTTTGCAAGATATTAGAAATAAAAGTACTGTATTATTCACCAATACTATGTGTGTGCATATATATCCAAAATATGAAACCAAGAATCTGAAGAGATATCTGTACGCTCATTTTCCTTGCAACATTAATTACAAAATGAAACCATTGCAGAAATAAATGCAGTCTACCATCCCTGGATATAATTGCAGAATGGAATTATTTAATTATTTTCATCAATATTATGCTAACCTAATTCCAAAACTGACACAAGATACAGCCACTTTGAATGAGTACTTAAACTTTATGCAATGTGAAGTGCCAATATTATAATAGGATTCAAAATGATCATTTAATTGTACATCTGAAAATAATATTTAAACTTATGATTTGCATGAATAGTAGATTGGTTAAAAAACAAAATATTATACTAAAATATTTAAATCAGATAGTTACTCAAATGATTAATTTATGCAATAGCAAATATTCAGACAATATAAAGCTCATTTGTTTCAAATGCCTAACTTCATAAATGGCCAACTTATTTTTTTTCTCTTGTCATAGTATTTTTTCTTCATGTAGACTTAAGGGAGAGTTCAAAATTAAAAATGAATGCTCTAAGAGTTCTCCTCTGAAGTTCAGTTATGTGAAATAATTGGGTTGTTGGCAAAATCTCCTAATGGTGGTGAAATACCCCTGAGGTCCAATCATCCACAACTAAGAAACTTCACCTAACTGGCCTACAAATAGGAGATGTAGTAGCACTTTTAAGCTCCAAGAGAAAGGCCTTATCCAAAGGAACTAGTTATAAATGAGCAAAGGCACTTACTGTAGCTGAGCTATTTGGCATTTTTAATCTTATAACTTTACTGCTTTCTTGGTGAGCTAACATCTGCCTCGGGCTCTCACCAGGGGGTTAAGTCAGACAAGTTTGCAGGTAAGATTTTTTTTCTCCAGGAAATCATACTTTAATAGACTCTCAGGATTAAATGGCTCTTTCAAATTATACAATCACCCCTCACCCTTACCAATCTGAGATTTCAGTCCCTTTTCAGCGTGCAAAATATTAAGAAAGATCAACTCAACTATAATACTACTGATTTAGAAGTAAAAATATTTGGGGTATTTTTTCTTATTGATATATATTTAAATTAGATGAATGATATAATTAGTTAGAATTAAAATAGAATAACTATATAACTCAAATTTCCATTCAGAATTTTTCCACTTTATAAAACACATCAGAATTTTCCTATGATATTGTACCATTTTCAAAAATATCTCTTTTAAAAACTACACAAGTCAAAGTGATGCATTGTATTTTAATAACCATTTCTCCAATGTTGAACATCTCATGTAATTTCTAAGTTTTCCATACCTCTTAATAATTTTGTTGAACATATTTGTAAATAAAAGCTTTTAGCCTTTAAAATATTTTCATTAAAATTTAACCCTATAAAGAATACTGCAGTGCCGAAGAAAAAAGAAAAATAATACTTATTTCTTCATAGTCATTTCTAAATCACAGTTATTAGTTATGTATAATTCTTACTTTATATAAAATCATCTCTTTTCTGATCTGCTGGGGAGTCAGCCACAGAATAAAAGAATGCAATGAAGCTGCTGTACTTTGTTTCCACATATGCATAAAATTTTTCATATTGTTTAATTAAAAAATAAAGGTCTTTATTTACTTATCTTTGAAAGGAAAAGACATATTTTCTGCAGAATACATTGTATTATATTTATGATTTTTATTTGGGAAATTTATGTTTGCAAATTTCCTCATTCCATTACTAATGCAGTATTCTGTAACCAGGAATGGTGGATGATGGATGCTGTGGGAAGATGGGAGAAGGAGACATGAGAATGCCTGTAGCAGAAGCATAAAGGGATGGGCAGGTCATACATCATGTAGGGATAGGTTGCTGCTGTTTGGTAATAAAATTTCAGGGATGGGATTACTAAAGTTGTTTCACTAGGGAACTTTCTATAATTTTATGTGAACACACATACATTAACATATACTAACATACGCAATGTCTAGTGAATGTTGAATGAGTGAACTTGTAATAGGTACTTATAGTGATAGATTTTATGTGTGTTTGTGTTGTGTATGTATATATGTTTATGTGTATAGTCCATACATATCTATCTTATCTAGCAAACTATTACTTTTTTGCCTATGTTAAATTTTTACTTTTAGAATGAAAATAAGGATTTCTTTGCTTGACAGATACTCAGATACTGAACTTTTATGCAATAGTTTTTTATCCAAGTCTTCTGAAGCTGTAAGTTTATTGAATATGACTGTCAAAATATATGTGGAAAATAATTTGAAAAATAAAAAAAATATGGATTAACAAACCTTATGAATATCTTGAAAATAAAATTACCTAAAAACATACTCATTCTTAGAGGCAATTAATATTTTCATATTGCCCCATAGAGCATGCCAGAAAATATTAATGTGGTATGCAGCTTCTTTTCAAACATTTGCTTATGATTTTTATAAAGTAGAGAGTAATGATAAACAGAGCAGGAGGATAAGAACACTTGGATTCTTGGTAGGTTTAAGGTCCTTTACCCATGGAGGATGAGAATTCACCAAGTATTTACTCATCACCTAACAGGTTTCAGGCAATGCAGACATTATGCCAGGCACTATGGTAGGTGTGGTGAGGAAACACACTTGAATAGCTTACGTGTTCTGGCAGGTACCAGGGAGAGCATGTTGCCAATGACTTAGATACATTTCTCTAAATGGTCTGCTTATGGGAGATATGTATTCATGGTGTCTTTCCACAGTTAGAGCTGAGGGTTCAAATGTGAATTTTCATTGAAGAGGGAACACCTCTTACTTGTGTGCAGCACCTCTTAGCTTAAAATATCCATCTGTGAATTACAGTTCAGAACCATGGGACACAGAGAGGACTCAGCAGAGTTACATGGAGCTGGAGCCAGATGGAGAATCCAGATCTCATGTAGATAGCCCAGGGTTTTCTCAGTAAATTTGCCATCAAATGTTGCCTTAAGATGTTTTACAGGTGACAGATACTAGGTGTCTGAAGAAATGGAAACATACTGGAGGAAGTAAGAGAGAACTGAAACAAGCACTGAGGCAGGAGTGTCAAGGACGTGCTCAGCAGGCACAGTGACTGCTCTGTTTTTGCACCGAGAAATTCTGACCACAATCGTTTCATGATTAATGGGGATCTTTTCTTATTCTTTGTAGGTAATTCAGGCCCCAGGAAGTTGTACTTGGTGAATTGACATCCTCACCCCTCCCAGGAATGTGACTGAGTTTTTCTCTTGGGACTCATGCAGAATCCACACCTGCAGAAAATACTCTTCATTGTCTTTTTGCTCATTTTCCTATTTACCCTGCTGGCCAGTCTGCTCATTGTCATTACCATCTCCCTCAGCCCTTCACTTTCAGGTCCCATATACTTCTTTCTCACTCATTGTCCTTCACAGATGTCCTCTTCAGCTCTGTCACAACTCCTAAAATGCTCATTGACCTGCTGCACCAGAGGAAAACTATCTTCTGGGGTGGCTGCCTGGCTCAGCTTTTGTGGAACATTTTCTGGGAGGATCAGATGTCATAGTACTCATTGTCATAACCTATGATTGCTACATGGCCATCTGCAAGCCTCTGCACTACATGACCATCATGTGACATCAGCCCTGCCAGCTCCTGGTGGTGGTGGCCACTGTGCAGATATTTTTTGCAGTTGACTTGACCTTCTGTGGTCCCAATGTCCCTTGACCACTTAATGTGTGGTTTCTTCTATCTTTTAAAGCTTGCCTGCAGTGACTGCTTCAGGCTTGGAGTGGTGGTGGCAGTGAACAGTGGGGGCATGTACTTATTTTTTTCATGCTGCTCATCTACTACATAGTCATCCTGAGCTCCCTGAAATCCCATGGCTCTGAAGGATGATGCAAAGCCTTGTCTACTTGTGGGTCCCACTTTACAGTAGTGGTGTTCTATTTTGTCCCTTGTATATTCACTTGCATACATCCTGTGGCCACTTATCCTGTGGACAAGTTTGAGTATGTTGTTTGCAATCCTCACTCCCATGTTAAATCCTATGATTTACACAGTGAGAAACACAGAGGTGAAAAATGCCATGAGGAGTTTGTTGAAGAGGAGAGTAACTTAGGCTGTTCATGATGACAAGAACTGATGATTTATATACATGGGAGAATTATAGCTATTGTAAATTGCACAGGAAAACTAAGAAATTTTGCAGATCATTGACAAAAAAAAGTCCATAAATTAGCATTTGTCAGTCATTGGATATTGGCTAGTCATTTTTTAGACATTTTGATAACTTGTAATATACTTTACCAAGGCTGCAATGTTCATGATTAAAGCTTCAGGATAGTCAATGGAGAGAACAACCATAAACCCCTAGCATGATGGGATATATTTTTCTCTAGAGTCTTCATTCTACTTTACCAAGTTCTTCATATATGTTACTTGGATGAAGTTCACCTTACCATAAGAATTTAATCACAGAAATTCTTCCAGTTTTGCTTAGCCTGTGGTAAGCAATTAAGGGATAGAAATTCTTATCTTATTCTTATTCTTAGTTACATGGTGAAAGGACATTTGCATGAAGGAATCACTGCTGATTTGGTGTATCTGTGTGTGTGTGTGTGTGTGTGCTATGAATTTATCAAAAGCAAAAAGAGAGACACCTGCAAAAGGAGGAAAAGATAATTCACAGCCTATCTCCAATTCTTTTTTGGCATAAAAAACAAGCCAGAAATTTTGAGATTATTTTTAGTTTGCTCTTTTTTCTTAAATATCCTATGACTCTCAGTTTTCATGAATATAACAGAAACGTTTTATTTTTACATAACAAGAATTGAGGAGCCAATTGAAACATGGGTAATCATTCTTTTATCAAATTCAGCAAAAGAGCCTATGGTTAGTATCCAAAGGTAATGAACTATGAGTCTGCTACACATGTTTTCATTAAATTAACACTTTATTATCTATCAAGCATACTCACTTCAGTTGATTCATCCATGTACTAAGCTAGTCATTCCATGATCAGTATCTCCATTTTACAGGGAAGTAAGTTGAACCCAAGAGAGGTTTTCTAATTTCCTTGCCTCACTTCATGAATGGTTACCCCATACAGTGTGTCAGGGATTGTTACACTGAAATGTACCTTCCTTTCACAAATTTCAACTATGAAATTCCAACATAGGTCTTAGTTTCTTTCAAATGAAACACAACGGTCTGTGGTGCATTTAATTCTACAGATAGAAAAATTATATCGACTCTTAATAAAAAAAACTTTGTCCTTCAAGAAGATGATGTTGGATTTGCTGTAGCCTTGTCTCACATGTAGCTGCCCATTTCAGCACTACACATTTTTCTCTGTTTTTGAACATTTGAGTTATGCCATTTCACTTTTACAAAAGACCAACCTTAGTATGGTGACAGATTTCTTTTTTTCTTTTTAAAGAAAAATCCCCTTCATATTTCTTTCAGTTAGTGAAAACAAGTACAAATGTTGGTCTTCATTAAAAAAAAAAGTAGCTAAAGTGAACTTTCAGAAAGTGGGGATAACTGCACTGCTCCTTTATGTGTGTGGAGAATAGTAGGTCATTCTACTTTATTGCATAACTCTTTATAAAACAAAGCTTCCCCTGACTACAACACTCTTGTGTGCTTATGTCTCACAAATATCTTTCTCAAACTCAATGATCAAATGGAGCTATTCCTTCCATAATTTGACCACACAGTAATGCCAGAGCAGGGTGTTGGGATGACTATGTTTACTAAAGTGTGCATGGCTGTCTCCAATTCATAAGACACAGAACTTTTTCCCATAAAGTCTAAGCCTGAAAGATGATATAATCAGCACTTAATCTATTTAAATGGTCATATTTGCAACTGCTGGTGAGAAAGTGTCAGCATAATCTAAACTAAATGATGTATGGTTCATTTTGTCTTATGATTGTTAGATAGAAGATGAGAGTAATCAAGGGGTAAGGATAGAAAAAGTGTTGATTAAATGTTGTTTCTATTCTAAGACCAAATGGAGGATTTGAAGTGGGAAACTAAGGCCAGTGATTGTGCCTTCGGGGCTATATCAAAGGCTCAGTGGAGGGATGAGAAGATTAGTGAGACACAAGTTATAAATTGTCAGCCACGAACTTGGAAGGTGTAAGGCAGCCTATTGTTCTCAGTGCACAGAGTCCTGCTGGTTAGTGAGCAAGGTTAAAGCTTGTTAAGATGTTCCTTTGCACTGATCATCAACAGTCTTTCCTGAGGACAGAGTGCCACCAGATTATTTCTGAATCTTAAAATAGCATATAAAGGATAAATTTTGATTCTCCTAAAATTAATGATAAATAATGTTTTGATCTGTTGTGTAAAGATCTTTTGGTTTAATCTGGATTTTTAATTCAGTGAAATTATTAAGAATTTAGCAAGGGAAATGAGCTAACTTTTGTTGGGAGACTAACCATAAAGCTTACATTTTGAGAAGTTCTTTACATACTTTAACTCTCTTAACATAGCAACAAGTATTATTAGAGGTTTTTACTCCATTTCATACAAGAAGAAAATGAGGCTCAATGGACTTAAACAATAATATGTTGTTTTTAGACTCTGCCGATCTATTCTTCCCACTTCATTCCTTGTTAGAATGTTGTGAAAACACCAAAACACAGGTCTGAACATTAGCCACATTGTGGAGACTGTCACTGAGGCATTCTTATCTTTTGGGGTGTGTAGCGACTTCTTCCCTTTAGGTCTTTGCTGTTGGTCATTTCCTAAGATTCTTGCTTTTTCTTGATTCCTTTTGGGCCAAGTAAATGTCATCCTAATGACCTCTTTTCTGCAGATATACTATTCTTTATGGCCATCATGAAAAATGGGGTGAAATAGGCTGAAGAAATAAAATTCATATACTTGAACTTCAAAGAAAATGGCTGCTGAGTGAAATAGATACTTGGAGGAAAAATAAACAACTCAACCACTGGGGAGACTGAACCTCTTTGTGGGCCTGACAGTAGCCCTTTGAAGAGCTAAACAGGTGCTATTTCCATAGGGCTTTTCCCGTTGTTATCCTGTAGTGTTAACATTTATTTCTGCAAAAATGGCTCAATGGGCAATTCAGTTCATGGAATTTTGTCTTATTGAACTTAACCAAAAAAGAAAAAAAAAATTTAGTGCCTGCAGTGAGCCAGAGAGGGATTGGAGCTGGTTGTGTTTGTGTGGAACTTAATTTTCAATGGGAAATAAATGGGTAATAAGCCATTAAACAAATAAACAAAAATATAATTTTATTAATACTGGGTAAGATAAAAATATTTTATAGGAAGGAGATACAGGAGAGAACAATTGTATACAGAGCTGTACAGTTGTTTGAAGCACAGTAGAGTTTCAGTTTGATTTGAGTTTAAATAGCCACATTTTGCTCCTTTCTGTTTTAAATATAACTAGGTTATTTAAAAATAATTGAACAAATAATTGAATGGTTAATACCATGGTCTGGTTTGTGCTGGTGGAGCATCATCTTGACCTGGCTGCAGCGAAGCTCTGCTCCTGGGAAAAGTGGATCATTGCAGAGGTGGATGGAAATTCACTGGTATGGTGATTAGTGCCTCAGTCCATAGAGACACAGCCTCAAAGGGATGCAGTTGAAATGATGCAAGTCTGTACATGTTAAAACATTGTGCCATTTGAAAATCACACTCTGCCCTCTTTTAGCCCAGGTCTGTTACTCAAAGGAGAACATCTTAGTAATGATGTTTCTTTAAGGGGTGGTCTTTTGACTTTAAACTTTCTATCATTCTAACTATTTATAGAAACAAAATTGGGCTGATATTTTGTCTTTACTGGCATTAGTCTCAACATAATTCTCAAGTTGATTTTTTTTCTCATTTTACATCTTTTTTTACCCTAATTCTGCAATGTGGTTTAGTAGTTTCTTTACATACAGGTGAACTTTTTAAATGTAGTGGAAAATCCTAGTGAATTTAATTAAGTAAGAACCCTTATATGAATGGTGCCTTGTAGGGATGGCTATAAGACTGGGCTCTTCTGGGTGTCTTTCCTTCTCCATGTAGATGTAAGTCAATGCAGACAATGTCTTCCCAGTGAAGTTGTCAGCCCAGGGCCCTGAGAGGGAAGAGGCAAAAGCTAACAGACCAGTTAAGTCTCATCCCATTATTACATCAGCTTGAAGTTCAGGATCTCAAATTCTAAATCTGTACTGCTTCTACACATTGAAGGAAACAATCAACAAAATGAAAAATAACCTATGAAATGGGAGAAAATATTTGCCAATCATATGTCTCACAATGAGTTAATATCTAAAATACACACGGAACTTCTTCACAAATAAATAACAGCAAGAACAACAAAACAAATAATCCAATTTAAAAATGGAGAAAAAAACTGGATATTTTACTAAGATATAAAAATGGCCAATATGAACATGAGAAGGTGCTCAGCATCACTAACCAATAGGGAAATGCAAATCAAAACTAACCTGTGATAGCACTTTACACTTGCTAGGATGGCTATAGGAGATACACTGGAGACAATAAATATTGGTGAGGGTGTAGAGAAAATGGAATTCTACTGTACTTTGATGGGAATATAAATTTGTTCAGCTATTATGGAGAACATTATGGAGGTTTCTCAAAATATTAAAAATAGAACTACAATAATATTCAGCCATCCCATGTATGTGTATAATATCCCAGAATATGAGAGAAAGAATCTGCAGAGATATATGTACTCTCATGTTTCTTGCAACATTATTCACATTAGCTAAGACACAGAAAGAACCAAAATGCCCATTGATGAATGAATGGATAAAGAAAACATTCCATATAATATATATGTCAAAAATGTGTACTAGCTGATCACATACCTTGTAACAAGCCACCCTCCTGAGGACTTTAAAGAGGCTTTCCTGAAACCCATCAGGGAAGCTCAGATGTACTCGGCACTAGCTGTTCTGGAATCTTGGCACCCTGCAACAAATGCTGCACTTTCCTTCACCACAACCTGGTGTCGGTAGACTGGCTTTACTGTTGGTGGGCAAGCAGACCCAAGTTTGTTTTGGCAACACTCCCAGACTGCAGTTGTCTTGTTCTTTGTCCCCTGTAGTTTTATGTACCCATGATCAGTAGCTACTCTTGCCATGGATAAAGCCATAGAGGCATTCTATACTTTTGTTACTCCCATGTTAAAACTCTGTTATCCACACAGTATGAAATACAGAGATTAAAAAATAGTGCATTAGAATATTATTAAACAAGAATGCAATTTCATATAGTAAGTGATCTAATATGAAGATTGTATTTCTGTCATGATTTTAACATTTTATTACTTTAAGTCCTTCCCATACGTCTCACCTGACACTGACAGCACCCCTGCAAGGTAGGTATTATGATTATTACTATTTTACAGATGAAGAAAATTGAAGTTCAAAAATGTTAAATAATCCACCTGATGTCTGAGGCAGAGATAGTATTCAGATCTGAATTCTTCTAAATTCAAATTTGGTACAATCTTTCAACCATTTCAAATGATATCAGAAATAACACAATATTTCATCAAACCCTTTATGGTTTTGTAGTATTTGAATATTTTCCCTTTCTAATTACAGAACTGTATGATTTGCATATCTAGAATGACATGAAATATAATGTAGAAAAAAGATACTTGTCAGTACTTTCATGGCACACATCTGATATACCTACTATTTAACATTAAGTTGGATTTCTTGTTCTTTTGAGTAAAAGTTGTCTTTGGTTATAAAAATTGACTATACTGCCTTCAGACTGATGTGAAAATTTTGCAGTGTTCTCAAATGATCACAACAGCATTATAAAACTCAAATTTAGTGTTCTTATTTTACAGAAAATAATGGAGAATCAGAAAGATTAAATAACTAGATCATAGAACATGAATGTAAGATTTGAATCTGAATAGTCTTACCCACATTATGCGATCTTTTCAATGTAAAGAATTCCATGGAACTGGTATTTGATTATAATTTGATATATAAAATATTTTGATTAAATGCCATAAGAAGTGCCACTTTATTAGATGAACAATTATTAGTAGCAATTAAATGGAGTTGTTTTCAAAAGCACACAGTAAAATATATCCATAAAACAATTTCACTGTCAGGAAGATGGCTTTATACTTAGTTCCCTGAGTCTGGAATCCTCTAAAAACTGCTTTAGGAGATTATTTACAAGGGATATAAAAACAGAAAACAAAAACAGGAATCATTGCTCCACAGTTGTCCAAGAAAAAATTTCTCAGCTGAATAACTTCCCTAACTTATAAGAATTTATTGTGGGTTAATTTTGACTTTTCAAAAATGAAGTCCACTACCAAAATATAATTGTGTATTTATGTCATAGATGTGGTTTTGGTGAGATAATTTTGACTCTTTTCAAAAATGGAATCTATTACCAAAATACAATAGTGTATATATGTCATAGATGTGTTTATACTTTCCCCTTTTGACAAAAAGATCCAGCTTCCTGTTTCATGGGTGTCATATGTTTCATTGAAGAAATCAGTGGACTCTATGATGTAACAATATTTAGCAAGCATATTATGGTTATGAAAACATGACGGAGAGTAAGAAAACTAGCTTCAGAATCAGGATACATGAGTTTTATTTCATACTATGCCATCTTATTCCATAACCTTAAACAGCTTTCCCTATTTCTACAAGTAGTTTATTTAGGTAAATTAGAAGGCATTTCCAAATTCTGTGTTCTGCCTAAGCCAATATGTTTATTGCCATGAATATTGTTATATTTGCTTCTACTCTAATTGTAAGTAAAATTGGAACATTTATGAGACCACAGCCCATCTCCTAAAACTTTTCCATTCCTGATAAATAACTTTGGAGATGTCCTTTTGGGATGAAACTGTCTCTGGATTGAGCTAAGACAATATGAGCCCTGCTCTTGAGTGCTTTGTTATTTTGGGAACATGTTCCTCTACCTAGTGAGATGCATGAAGCGCCATTCAGAAAACTTGGCAGGTACCTGAAATTAGTTCCTGAACCTATCAAACATCAAACCAGACCTCAACTAGTTTCTGATCAATGGTGATAAGATCCATATATAATTGCTTCTGCTTTCTTTCTGATTTACCTTTCAAGTTTGAGAAGCTTTGTTGCTGTCTCTCCAGGGTTTTAAACAACTCTGTCCTTCGATTTCTGTTATGGAAACAGACTTTCTTGGATTCCCCTTTTGAAAAATTATTTTCATGAACCACCTTCACTGACTTAGATCAAACTCTACCTTCTTTCCATTTCCTGCTACTCTAGGGCTTGGGGAGCTAGACTAGACAGGGGTTGGGATTCTAAAGCCATCTCTATACCCAGTTTTGTAGCTATTTGAGTAGAGGCTGGATGGCCTTGTAAAGGTCTCATATGAATGGATCTCAACCTTGTATGTGGTTGAGAATGATTAATTTGTTTCTTCATGCTAATTCTCTGATCTGATTCTGGCTTTCACTCCAGAGTGGAAAGGCAAGTTCAAGACATTTTCATGGTGACACTTCAGGAAAATCCGTATTCCTTATTGTTCTTTAGATAGTTTCAAATCCTCATCAGAATGTCTTGGGCATCTACCATCACAAATATTATTATGGCATTATAATATTAAAGTGTCTATTCTAAATAGGTTTACATCATATGGTTTCAGCTTTCTTAAACTCTTTTCCTGCAAGATACATGCTGCTCACAATAACCCCATTCTCTGGAGTCAAACTGGAGCTAATGCACAACTTATTTTTCTTCTTTTTTAATGCAAGTGTATTTGACCATGGTGAGTGACCATGGTGTTCCATATGGGTATATTCACTAGTTGAACTGGATACAATTTATTGAAATTAATTTCAAATGTGGATATTTATTTCTTTTAGTAGATAGTTGCAATAGGCCTCATATTTGGTGGCAAGGTAAACTTGTAATGATAATAATTAAAGGTTTTAAAACAGTAATTTAAAGTTAAGTATCTTGGCCCAGAATTAAGTATCCTGAGTACTTATTTTACCTTGGCAATGGCATTCTGATTCCTTGGTTAGCATTTTCTTTTTATAAATTGTAAATTTGGTAACTTATTTTTTTCTATTCCATAGGCATATTATGATATTAAATTTAAATGGCTGAAATAAATGCATTCTACCACATCTGAATATAATTGAAGAAATAAATTATTTTCATCACTATCATGTCAATCTAATTCCAGAATTGACACAAGATACATTCACATTTTAAAAGTGCTAAAATTTTACATGGGATGAAGTGCCAATATTATAATAGTGTTCATGATTACCACTTAATGTGTATCTGAAAATAATATATAAAAATATGGTTTTCATGAATGGTAGATTGATTTTAAAAATAAATTATTGTAGTGAAACTTTTAAAATCAGATAGTTACCCACCTAAATTATTAACTTATACAATAGTCAATATTCAGACTTGATATTAAGCTCATTTGTTTAAAATATCTATATTCATAAATGGCCAACTTATTTTTTTCTTGTCATAGTGTTTTGTCTTCACATATACTTAAGGAGGAGTCCAAAATTAGAGATGAATGCTATAAGAGTTTACCTCTGAAGTTCAGTTAAGTTGTGTGAAATAACTGTTGTTGGCAAGATCTCCTCATGGTGGTGAAATACCCCTGAGGTCCAATTAGCTACAGCTAAGAAACTTTACCAAATTTGTCTACAAATAGGAAGCGTGGTAGCACTTTTAGGGCTCAAGAGAAAGGCCTTATCCAAAAGTTCTATTTATAAATCAGCAAAGATACTTATTATAGCTGAGCTAGTTGGCATTTTTCATCTCACAACTTTACTTCTTTCTTGATGAACTAAGGGCTATCTGAGACTTGACCATGGAGCTATATCTGGCAAGTTCATAGGTAACATTATTTTCCCAGAAAAATCATATAATCTTAGAAGCTCAAGTTTAAGTGGATCTTACAAACTATATAATCATCCATCATCCTCACCAATCTGAGATTTCAATGCCTCTTCAGCATGCAAAATTTCAAGAAAGTTTTATTCAACTACAATACTACCAACTAAGAAGTAAAAATATTTTGGATCTTTTCTCTTATTGATATATATTTAAATTAGAAGAACAGTATAATTAGTTAGAATTGAATTGGAATAACTTATATAACTCAAATTTTCATATAAAATTTTCACCATTTAATAATATAACATCAGAATTATTCTATCATATTATACCATTTTTAAAAACACTTCCATTAAAAACTGCAATTAATTGAAAAGATTCACTATATTTTAATTATCCACTTCTCCAGTGAACATTCCATGCAGTTTCTAAATTTTCCACAGCTCTTAATAATTGTGTTGACATATTTGTAAATAAGAACTTTCAGGTTTAAAAATATTTTCATTTAAAGTTTAATCCTATAAAGAGAACTATGGAGCCAACAGGGAAAAATTAATTCTATTTCTTCATATTTATTTCAAAATCATTTTTATTAATTATGTATAATTCTTACCTTATGTACACTATACTATTTTCTGATCTGTTGGGGGAGACAGTCTCAGAATAAGGGAATGCAATGAAGCTGTTTTACTTTGTTTCAATGTATATATGGATAATTAAATTCATTTTGGATAATTAAAAATAAAGTTCTTTATTTATCTTTAAAGAAAAAACATATTTGTGTAAAATAAATTTTATTATATTTATCTTTTCTCCTCTCTTTTCTATAGGAAATTTGTGTCCCTCAAATTTCTATTCTGTTAGTAATGCAGTATCTTGTAAACAAGAATCACAGATGATGAATGCTATCGGAAGATGGGAGAAGAAGGCATGAGAAGAAGAAATAGAAAGGAATGGGATGGTCATTCAAATCATGGAGGGATGACTCACTTCTGTTTGGTAATAAAATGTCAGGGAAGAGATTACTAAAATCTTTTAACAGGGACACTTTTTATAACTTTATTGAATATACATACATTAATATATACAGAGTGTCCAATAAATATTTGTTGAATAAATGAACTTGTAATAGGTACTTATAATAAGGAATATATTTTAAAGGCATTTGCATTGTGTGTGTATATATGTTTATGTGTATAGTACATTCTTATCTCTCTATCTTATCTAGTAAACTACTTTTGTTCTCCATATTAAATTTTTACATTTAGAACTTCAAAAATAAGGATTTCCTTTGCTTTATAGATCCTTGTTTACTGAACATTTATGCAACAGTCTTTTAACTCAATCTACTGGAGCTGTAAACTTATTGATATGAATCTATTAAATTGTATGTGGAACAGAATTTTGAAGAATGAAAAATATCAATTGACATGCACTATAATTATCTTGAAAGCAAAATGACCCAGCAACATACTCATCCCCAGAGGCAATTAATATTTTAATATTACCTCAAAAGTGTGCCAAAATTATTAACCTGGAAGGCAGCTTCTTTTCAAACCTTTACTTATATTTCTAATAAAATAGAGAGTAATGGTAGAGCAGGAGGACAAGAACACTTGAATTCCTTGTAGGTTTATAATCTGGAGAAGCAGCTCTTTTCCTACCCATGGGGAATGGCAATATCTCAAGCATTTACTCATCACCTAGCAGGTTTCAGGTACCCCAGACATTATGCCAGGCGCTATGGTAGGTGCAGTGAGTGAACACACCTGAACAGCTTATGTGTCCTGGTAGGTACTAGGGAGAACGTGGTTCCAAAGACTTATATACATTTTCCTAAACTGCCTGCTTTTGGTAGATATGTATTTATGGTGTCTTCCATTCCACAGTTAGACCTGAGGGTTCAAAAGTGAATTCTGATGGAAGAAGAAATATCTTACCTGGGTGCAGCAGCTCTCAGCTTATAAGATATATCTGAGAATTACAATTTCATGTATAAACTCACAGACACAGAGGAGGGCTCAGAAATTGGGACACAGCGCTGACTATGCAGAGTTACAAAGAGTTGGAACCAGAAGGAGAATCCAGATCTCATGTAGAGGGCCCAGTGTTTTCTCAGTAAATTTCCCATCAAATGCTGTCCTATAGATGTTTTATAGATCCTAGGTGTCTGAAGAGATGGAAGCATCATTAAGGAAGTAAGAAAGAGCTGAAACAAGCACTGAGGAAGGAGTGTCAGGGACATGCTACGCAGGTACAGTGACTGCTCTGTTTTTGTACCAAGAAATTCAGACCACAATCCTTTCATAATTAATGGGTATTCTTCTTTATCCTTTGTGGGTAATTCAGGCCCCAGGAAGGTGTTACTGGCTGAATGGATCTCCTCAGCCCTCCCAACAATGTGACTGAGTTTGTTCTCTTGGGACTCACGCAGAATCCACACCTGCCGAAAGTACTCTTCACTGTCTTTTTGCTCATTTTCCTATTTACCCTGCTGGCCAATCTGCTCATGGTTATTACCATCTCTCTCAGCCCCACACTTTCAGCCCCCATGTACTTCTTCCTCACTTACTTGTCCTTCATAGATGCCTCCTTCCCCTCTGTCATGACTCCTAAAATGCTCATTGACCTGCTGTACCAGAGGAGAACCATCTCCTGGGGTGGCTGCCTGACCCAGTTGGTTTTGGAACACTTCCTGGGAGGATCAGAGGGCATCATCCTCACTGTCATGGCCTATGACCGCTATGTGGCCATCTGCAAGCCCCTGCACTACACGACCATCATGAGACAGCATCTCTGCCAGCTCCTGGTGGTGGTGGCCTGGACTGGGGGAATACTGCATGCCATTGTACAGGTTCTTTTCATGGTCAACTTGCCCTTCTGTGGTCCCAGTGTGATTGACCACTTCATGTGTGACCTCTTTCCACTGTTAAAACTTGCCTGCAGGGACACGTACAGGCTTGGAGTGGTGGTGGCAGCTAACAGTGGGGGCATGTGCTTACTCATTTTTTTCATGCTACTCATCTCCTACATAGTCATCCTGTGCTCCCTGAAATCCCATGGCTCTGAAGGACGGCACAAAGCCCTCTCTACATGTGGCTCCCACTTTACAGTAGTGGTGCTCTCTTTTTTCCCATGTATATTCACCTACATGCGTCCTGTGGCCACCTACCCTGTGGACAAGTTGGTGAGTGTGTTCTACTCAGTCCTCACTCCCATGTTGAATCCTATCATTTACACAGTGAGAAACACAGAGGTGAAAAATGCCATGAGGAGTTTGATAAAGAGGAGAGTAACTTAGGCTGTTCATGATAACAAGAAACTGATGATTTATATACATAGGGAGGATTATACCTATTGTAAACTGTACAGAAAAACTAAGAAATTTTGCAGATCATTGACAGAAAAAAACAGGGGCCCACAAACTAGCATCTATTGATCATTTAATATTGGCTAGGCATTCATTATACATTTTGATAAATTGTGATGTACTTTACAAGGCTTCAATGTTTATGATCATAGCTGCAGAATAGCCAATGGAGAGAACAACTATAAACCCCTAGTTTGATGATTGTAAAGTATATTTTTCTCCAGAGTCTTATTGCTACTTTACCAAATTCTTTATATATGTTACTTGGATGAAGTAAGTTCTTCCACAGGGCCTTGGTCTCAGAATTTCTTCTATGTTTGCTTAGCCTGTGGTAGAGCAAATAATGGATAGAAACTTTAAGATACATGGGGGAGCAACAGTTGTGTGAAGTACTCACTGCTCAGAAATTTTTTCTGCACTATGAATTGACCAAAAGCAAAGAGATAGACACCCACAAAAGGAGAATGAATAATTCAAATTCTATCTCTTTTTATTTTCTTGATGCACAAAAATAAATCAGAAATTCTGAAATTAGTCTTCATTCCTCTTCAGTACCCTTAATGGCTGATAGTTTTTCTTGAATATAAGAGAAATATTTTCTTTCTGCATACCAAGACTTGGGGAGGCATTTGAAACCAAAGTAAAGATTTGTGTATCCAATCTCAACAAAAAAGCCCAAGGTTAGAGGAAAACACATCTGCCTCCAAATTGGATCTGTTCCTGTTTTCTAAGCTTAACCCTGCCAGCTCTGCACCTTTTGGGAAACAATGTTGCCTTTAGCCTGAAATAGACAGGAGAGCCTATTCTCGGGGCTCTGGCCTGTCAGGATGTTAGCACTTCTGTGCTTTTGTAGAGATGGCAAGTTGCAAAATGGAGAATAACTTTTGTTTTTTGGAGGTTTACAGGGATACCATGGCCTGACACACATGGATGGCTGCAAGAATGAATTCCTGCAGCAAGAAGCATGCAATAACCAACCACAGCCCCTCACCTGTTTTTTGTTTTGTTTTGTTTTGTTTTTTCTTTCTTTCTTTTTTTTTTTTTTTTTTTGTATAAAAGGAGCCTGTATTCTGACTGGAGGAGGATAGTCCTCTAAGACATTAGGTTGCCATCCTCTCAGTCAGCTGGCTTTCTTAACAAAGTTGCTATTCACTGCCCAACACCCTGCCTCCCAATTTATTGGCCTGCCATGTGGAGAGCAGAATGAGTTTGGACTCAGTAATAGGTCTGGCACATATTTTTGCATTAAATAAACAACTTGTTATCTACTAGGCATATTTGCTTTAGTTGATTCATTCATGTGCTAAACTAGTAGTTCCATTATTAACGTCCCCAGTTTACAGAGAAGCAAATTGAAGCCAAGAGAGGGTTACTAATTCACTTGCCCCACATCTCACAAGCTTACCCCTGAAAGTGCTTCAGGAACACCAGAATGCTGCTGCTTCTCAAAAGTTTCAGCTACAAACTCCCAATCCAGATCTTAAAAACTCAGTCTTACTTTCTTTGAAATGACACATGTTGTCGGTTGTATGTTGATGTGTTTATGTCTATAGAGAAAAAAATATCATCTGCAGTCTTAATGATTCATGTATCCTTCAAGAAGGTGTAGCCTTGTCTCACATGTAGCTGTGCAGTTCAGCCTGCACATTTTCCCCTTTGTTTGAAAGTCTAGTTATGCCACTTCACTTTTAAAACAGACCAACATTAGTCTGGTAATAAATATTTTTAAGTAAAAGAAAAAAATTCCCTTCCGATTTCTTCCTGTTAGTGAAAACAAGTACTAATGTTGGTCTTCAGAAAGCTAAATGGCTAAAGTGAACTTTTGGAAAGTGGGGATACCTGTAATGTCCCTCTGTGTATGTGGAGAACACTGGCAATTCCACATCATTACCTAAATCTGTAAAGCAGAGCATCTCTGACTACAGCACTCCTGCACATGTGCTTCTCACAAACATCCCTTTCTCAAACTCAGTTATCAAATGGAGATACTTCTTCCGCAATTTGACCACACAGTAATGTAAGAGAATTGTCCTGTGGTGGCTGCACTTACTAAGGTGTGCATGGCTGTCTCAAATTCATAAGATACAGGACATTTTCCCACAAAGCCTAGGCCTGAAAGCACCTAATCTATTCAAAAGGTCAAGTTTACAATTGCTGCTGAGAACTAAACATTTCAACAGAATCTAGATTAAATGGTATTGTTTCATTTTTTCTTCTGACTGTTACACAGAAGATGAGAGTAATCCAGGGGTATAGATAGAAAAAGTGTTGATTAAATGTTGTTTCTATTCTAAGAACAGATGGAGGATTTGAAGGGGGAAACTAGGCCAGTGATTGTGCCTTAGGGGCTACACCAAGGGCTCAGTGCAGGGGTGAGAAGATTAGTGAGGCACAAGTTACAAATAGTCAGCAGTGAACTTGGAAGGTGTAAGGCAGCCTGTTGTTCTCAGTGCACAGAGTCCTGCTGGTTAGTGAGCAAGGTTAAAGCTTAAGATGCTCCTTTGCACTGATCATCAAGACTCTTTCCTGAGGACTGACTGCAACCTGGTTATTTCTGATACTAAAAAGTCATATAAAATAATAAATACATTTATCCTAAAATTAAGGAGATAAATAATGCTTGTACCTGCTGTGTAAGGATGCTTTGGTTTAACCTGGACATTACTTCAGTAAAACTGTTATGCATTAGGTGAGGGGGATGAGTGAACTATTGTTGAAGGCCAACTATGAAGCATACATTTTGATAGTTTCTCTACATATTTTAATTCTCTTCATGTAGCAACAAGTATTATTAGAGAGGTTTTTACTCCATTTCATACAAGAAGAAAATGAGACTCACTGAAGTTAAACAATAATTTAGAGTCTTTTAAAATCTGCTTCCTCTTCTCTTCCCACTTCACAACACTCTTTGTTATCATGGTGTGTAAATGCCAAAACACAGATCTGACCATTGTCCACACTGTGGAAACTGCCATTGAGAAATTCTTATTTTGGGTGAGTGAAGGACTTTCATCCCTTTGGCTCTATTTTGGCCACCACTTCCTAAATTACTTGCATTTTCTTGATTCCTCTAGGGTGAAGGGAAAATCATTTAAAGATCTCTTTTCTGCAGATATATTATCCTTCATGGGCTTCAGGAAAAGTTGGATGTAACAGGCTCGAGAAACAAAATTTAGAGTTGAACTTCAATGGATGAGACAGTTGGGCGGAAGAGGCATTTGAAGGAAAAATAAGCAACTCAGTCATTTAGGAGACTGATCCTCTGTGTGGGCCTGGAGACAGGGGATATTTCCAAAGGGCTTTTCCCATTGTCATCCCATAGTGTTAACACTTATTACTGGAAAAAGGGCTTCTTGGTCAATTCAGTTTAGGGAATTTTGACTTAACTGCTTAAAAAAATACTGTTCAGGGCCTACAATGGGCCAGACAGTGATGAGAACTGGGTATACAACTTTGAACAATAAATTCCAAAACTCTCTTTGTGTGGAACTTAAATTTCAGTGGGAAATAGATGGGTAATAAGCAAGTAAATAAATAAACAAAATTTTGTTAGTAATGAGTAAGATAAAAATATTTTACAAGAGAGATGCAAGAGAAAATTGGGTATAGATTTGCAGTTGTTTGAAGCACGTTTAGAATTTCAGTTTGATCTGAATTTAAATAACCACATTAAATTCTTTCTTTTCTATAATAAGTAGGTTATTTAAAAGTATGAACTTGAAATGGGGGTAATGTCTCTCCCAATAAGGTAAATATAATTTCTTTGAGGCTGAATATTTCTTATTGTTTTTATATATAATGCACAGATAAACATAAAGCACATAAATAGCATATTTTTGGTATTACTATTTTAGAGGGAGAGGTGATTAAGGGAACATAATGCCTAACAAAGCACCTTTAGGGGACAATAGTAAAACAAAAATGTTTAAGTAATGCTGTCCCAAAGCATGTCTAAATGTTTAGGTACAAGCATGAAGTAACTTTAAAATGTTAGTAAGGGTAATCCAAACACAAAGGTTGACCTATCACTTGTGAGGATCATATTTAGTAAAATTGAGAGGCGTTCCTTCTCAGGAATCTTCCCAGAATATGTCATGATTCCTAGCTCTTTTTAGAGAAAAGTTTGTGTGAGTACATCCTTAATGGGCAAGGTTTTAGGTTACACTGACATGGTTTTAGAATATTTACTTGCACAATCTCTGTGTCCTACTGATGGGGCCTACCAAGTACTTGGTTTTAGATGTCACATAGGTGACATAAGATGAATTTTGGAGGTGATTTTAACAACTGATCCAAATATTAAGCATGTTCTTATTAATTTGAACTACCATTATGAAATTATTGAATAATTAAATCAGTTACACTCAGGCACAATTATATTATATTTAAAAATGTGCCAGTAGTTCACATGCTTTGTTTGTATAAACTAATTGTAGCCTCAAGATGAATGACTTTGAGCTATCAAAAATTTTTAGCTTGATTTACTATAATCTTTTTTAGCAAATTTTCAAACTTATGTGTCTGCCTTTTGGGCTCTATCCAGATCACAAGATTAGCAAATAAAAGTGTGTATTTATCTTTCAGAGACATGTCTTAAAATTCAGAACAAGAGGAACTAATGGATAGAATAGTGTTAGAATTTTTTTTGTTTCCCTTGTTTCATGCAATTTTCTGTTTGTGTGTATATTTTATATATATATATATAATATATATATACACACACACACACATATGTGTATGTATATATATACATATGTGTGTATATATATATATTCATTTTCTTTCGGTACCAATTTCCTTTAACTTAATTTTTCCACTAACAACCTTTAAGAAGGACTTTATGTGATATTTTTCTTTCTGTTTTGATCAGTTAATGATTCTAATTATGTAATGAAATCAATACATTGGATTACACACACAAACACACACATACACACACAAACACATATGTAAAAACCATATCTATTTGTGAGCAACTCTGCCCAGAGGGTTGGTGTTGGTGCTGGTGCTCAGGGAGATGCTGATGATTTGTTCAGGGCTGGGGTGGTGAAATCAAGAAAAGTTGTTCAGGGATTAAGCCCTCTCCCTCTGGAATCATTTAAAACAAGCATTGTTTCTACAATGGTGTAGTTATTTCCATACTAAAACTGTGCTACTGTTAGTAATTCCACTTCCATTCATCTTTCTAAGAAAGCAAAGCAATTCAGGAAGACTTATCAACAGAAATAATCCTTTCAAACCCCTTCACTAGAGACATAGTCTATTGATGATGCATATGCTCCAGACACAAGTCCTCTGAGGAACACAGAGCACTATTGCTGTTTAAATATGATGACCTGGAGACATTCTCTAAATGCATTGCTCTCACCTTATCCAGGCTTTTCTTGAATAAGTCATTTAGCTCTGTAAGAATTTCAAATAAAAGAAACACATAGCTGTAATATTGGCTTCTTGAATTCAAATCCAGGTTTATCAAATACTAACTGTATAGTGAGAAATGAATTAATTATTTTGCTTTATCTCAGCCATGAAATGTGTCTCATCATAGCTAATTGTGAGGACTGAATGAGAAAGCATGTGTAAAGTACTAGCAAAATGTCTGGTACATAGCATGTACTGAATTATTTATTATTATTATTATTAATTATTATTATTTTGATTTGGATATGTTTATATGTTATATATCTGTATATAGATATTACATTGCACTTAACTGTATCTGAACCCTGTAATACTTTTATCATTTATGTCAGCAATAAAATTCTATGAATCAATGTAAATTAAACTAATTTTCAACTTATTGTTTGGGTAATATATTCAATAATGACAATATTTAGTATTATTAAGGTTATGGAGAAAATCACTCTTTAATACACAATTTATGAGAATAAAATATGCTTCAAGATTTTGAGAACAATGTGATAAAATCTGTCAAATTTAAAGATATGCACAGTTTTTGTCTTGTTGATGACATGGATTTATTCAACAGAAATAATTGAAGATGTCTATAAGTGATGTTCATGTGGCCATGTGTGTAAGGCAGTGAATTAGAAATAAAATAAATTCCAAATAAATGTGGACTCATTAAGGGAATTAGGTTGTAAACATAAAATGAAAGAGTATGTTCAATTAAAATAAAGTAATATTCATAAATAATGACAAATGGTGCCCATACAGACTGTAACTAGAATTTCAAATTTAATATTTCATTTATGTACTTTTATATAGAGTACCTAATGACTAGACATAAACCTGTGCTCTGAAGAGCATGCACTAAACTATTAATCGAAGGCTGAATGATGGCTTATGGTTGGGAGAGGTCCTTTGATTTTAAATTTTCTATCAATCTATTTATATGAACTATTTTCCATGGGCCATGTTTTACTTTAACAATTTATAAAAATAAATCATTTTATTTGAACTATTCTACTTTTGGTTAGAAATGTGTTTTAGAAAATAGGTTTGGAAAATTTCTTTTAAAGTTAATTCAAAAACATACATCCTGCCAAGTGTTGAAAAGTCAGTCATTAAGCTGATGTCCTGATAGCCAACAGAGCATCTGATTGATGCATATAAAAACACATGATCCAAAGGCAGGAGACCTGTTTTAAAGTAGTTTATGGTCAGCAGCTTTCTCCCCATGTTGGGAAAAAAATAAACCTTTTATATTTATAAAATCTTTTCATCTTTACAACAGATGATAGGTGACATTACATTCTCATTTTACAGAGAATGAAACTGAGGCATAGAAAGATTGTCTGACATATTATAGGTACTCAGGACAAAAAACTAACTTTAATGTGAAAATCCAGAATTTGCATAAGTTTCTTTAAGATTATAGCTCTTACTACTTATTCCCAACCAAACTCCAGTCTGACAAGGTGCATCTCCTCAAGACACTTCATGTCTGGGATTCATGGGGGGAATGTAACTAAGTGTAATGAGACACACAAAATGTGCCAGAAAATTATACCATTTAACAAACATCTAAACTATAATTTAATATCATCTTTAATCACATTTTAATATTTATAAGGTTGAACATTAAAATTTAAAGTATAAGTGTAGGAACTTAATATGTTCAACACAACAACTGTGGAAAAGAAACTGAGATTTAGAGGAATAAATAACTTCTAGTTAATTACATCCCTGGAAGGTCCATAATGAAACCCAGGTTTTCTGATGTCAAAGTCCCTAAATTTTGACAATGTACACCATGTTTTCCCATTTTTAATTTGTGACTTGTTAATTCTGTCATCTTTATTTTTCAGTTTCTAAATTATACATTTGTAAGTTTAGAATTATTTGTATTCCTGTGTCAAGGACTAGCTCATTTCATCTTTTTTGAAGTCTATAAAACATACTGATATTTGCCCTTCTGGAAATTATTTTGCACATGCATTGTTTCAGGAGTGCTAATCTGTCTCCCTCGTTATGGAGAGGGCACTGCCTTGAACCTCTTGTGCTAAGAGACATGCTATTAAATGAGAAATTTATACAACCTAGGTAATAATTAGTCACTGAAATGTAATACCCGACTTCATTATATGAACAGTCTTTTGAGCAATGGCATCTCACAGGAACACTGGAAAGAAATAGACAACATTACAAAGAGGATCTGAAGGCAGTGATTCAACACTGAACTGGGATTCAAGATACCATTCAGCTCTTGGTTTTGGCTAAAGCACATCTAGGAATAAAAATGGTAAAGATCAAGATGGGAAATGGGATTCTTGAGCCTAACTGTCAGAGGAAGAGCAGCCAGGCTCTGAAAACAGCATTCTCTCAATTCTAAAGACAAAGGCTGACACTGGTTTGCCTGGGCCCCATGGTTCTATGAAGTTTTCTTTGGATGAATTCAATTTTATGAATTTAATTAAATTTACCTAAATGACTATGGCACGCACACCACAACATTAGGATTTTGCAGAAAAAGAATAAATTATCTATCCCTAAGAATCCACATATGAAATCAGAACCAACATATTTTTTTTTCAAAATTAGCTTAGGAGTTAATAGAATTACTGCTGATATTCAAACTATACAGGTGCATGTAACAAATATCCAGTATAGCAAGTGAAGAGGTTTTCTCAATTTATTATTGGAAACATTTAGTGTACCAAGCAATACTAATGGCTCCAAATATTTGAGACTTATTGAATTAATGCAAGCAATAAAGTTTCATTTATTCTTTAGTGAACTAAATAAAAAGCACTCTAGAACTTTTAATTAGAAAATAATCTAATACAGTGAATTCAAAACTTCAATAATTATCAGATTTGAAGGAGCTGACAGCTGGATTTGAAGATGCTCATTAAAGGGAGCATGACTGGGATCAAGCACTCACCACCTGTGCTGTATGTAGGGATGAGGATGCTGGAATCAGGATAAAACATCTCTGCATGTACTTCCAAAATTCCTTGCCTTCTCTGAGTATAAAGATAATTTTCTTCAAACATTTTAAAGTTTTTTTTCTTATTTACATTTTCCAAATACATAGGATACACAGTTTTATGTATTGTGTGGAATGGATATATACTATCCTCTCTCATCAGAGGATACATAATATTTTCCCAGTACATTTATTGAATAACAATTCTGTTTCCAAATAGTCTACAATATTATAACTTTAATATATAAAAATCTATACAACTAATATTCTATTTCTTAGCTTTCCAGTTTGTTAAAATATATCTACCCACGAGGCAGTACTATCATGTCTAAATTATGGCAGTGTTTCAGATACCATTGTTGTATTAAAAAATCACTCAAAAATTTAGTGATTTAGGACACTAATATTCACTTTATTTCACATGGTTTCAGTGGGTCAGGAATTTGATCAATTCAGTTGCAACTTCAGGCTCAGCATCTCTGCTGAGGTTGTGATTAGACACTGGCTGAGGTTGAAGTCATCTAAAAAGTTTCTTTGCTTTACCAGTCACACAGGCTGAAAAGCCATGAGCAGTGGGGATTGAAATAGCTGGTACTCCTTGAAATCATAAGAGTGAGGCTCTGACCCAATAGAGCTGGTGTCCTAATAAGAAATAGGAAGTACACCAGAGCTTGCTCTCTGATGTTTTCTTAGAGGAAAGGCCATGTGAGGACAGAGGACAGAGAAGGTGGCCATCTGCAAGCTGGGAAGAGAGTTCTCACCAGAAACCAACCCTGCAGGCACCTGGATCTTGGATGTCCAACTTCTACAACTGTGAGAAAATAAATGTCTGTTGTTTAAGCTACCCAATCTGTAGTGTTTTGTTATGAAAACCCAAACCAATGAATATGATAAATACGATGATGATGATGATGATGATGATGATGATGATGATGATGATGATGTTGATGATGATGATGATGAAATATAATCTATTTTTGGTGAACAGAGGTCTGAATTGAGTCACCAGGATTCAATTCAGAAAAATCATGGCTCCTCAGTCAATAACCAGATGTGGATAATTTCCAAATCAGAGATTTTTCAGTAAAAGATATCTTGGGTATTTTTGAATGAGAACTCTGTGATATCGCCACAGATAGGTGGTACAGATCTCCAACCTAATCCTTCTCTGAGACCATTTACCAGGGTAACTGTGCTCTGGGCAAATAGATATACTAAAATCTTTCTGGAGATTACTTGAAGTATGTTCTAAGCTAACATTCACTCCTGGGTGGCAGTATGCCATTGTGCTCCAATGGTCAGAAAGCCAACTGATGTTTGTTGACCTGAAACAAACAGATTGCTAGATATTTCTTCAGAAAAATGGGCTTATTTGGGATTAGCAAGAATTGCAATAGGGGGCATGCAACCATAGTGAACCATGTGAAATTCTCTTCATGGCAAAGAAAGAAGAATTCTTTTACAGAGGTTTAAAGGGATTTGAGAGAGCTATAGTAAATAAAGGACCCATGGCTTTTCATTGGCTGAACCCATGCCAGGAAAGAAGAGGAGCCTTTTTCCTTCCTGTAGGTCTCTGCCATGTTGCAGGACAGATTTCCCCCTTATTGTCCCCCAACTCTATTTGATTGAATTTCTGTTTATTAACTATTGAACAAGGTGAGAATATTGGCCCAAATCTCTCCCAAAGGGTGAGTTCTGCACATCTAGTAGACTATGTGTGTTCTACAGAAGGCATAAATTTCCATATCAGGTCCCTGATGCTTGAGTAAATTTCTTTTAGTGTAAAGGACTGGGTAGATGTATTTGAACTAACCTTCCTTTCCAAAATAGTATGCAAAAGGCAGCACCATATTCTTGTGCCATCAGAGAAATTTGACAGATGCAGAAATTAAGTCTTATCATGTTTCCATGTAATTTACTTGTTTGGTTTAAAGTGTAAAGACAGGCTAAATTGGTGTGGAAAAATGAAAGCTTAAAAAAATCCTGTTTCATTAATCTTTTCTTTGTGTGTTTCCTTTACAAGAGAAAATCCTATAGGATAGAGTCAAATGAGGCATTTGGTTATTATCTCTCAACATCTTCATTTCCCTAGGTGGATCTCACTAGGAAAACAATGAAGCTCATTGATGTAATTACATAAATTACATAGATCAATTGGGCAAAGCAAACAATGTCTTTTGTTTAAATTACTCTGTAACAAGTGAGAATATCAGCTATTCCACGTAGGGAAAAGATAAAACAGGTTGGAATTTAGGAAACTTGAATTCTTATTTTAATCTGCCGGCATCAGAATGTGCAATTTTAGAAATGTTCCTTTCCTCCCCTGGGTCTCACATTCTTTGTATGCAAAATAAAAATAATGAATTGAATACATTCTAATAACCCATCCAATCAACAAATCAACAAAGACTTTGTTATTTGTTCATTTATTTTCAGATCAAATTCTAGTTTCCATGCACTTTAATTACTGTCTCATTTATACTATAATATGAAATCCAGGATAATTATTTTGTTTATGGTGAAACATATCCAACACTTTCCAGAGATTTCTCATTTTGGTGAGCTCTTAAATTAAGCAGCTAACAACTTGGAACAGAAATGGAATAAACAGGCTTTTATTTCCACTACCTACTGGTTACCCCAGCCTAGACAAATGAAATAAACTTTTCAAAGCCTCAGCTGTTACATCTATGAATTGAGAATAATGTATTCATCTCATGGGGTTATTCTGAGATTAAATGTGAAAGAGGATTGCAAATAATAAGTGCCCAGCGTGTGGAAATTTTTAAATAGCAAATTTATTGTAGGTTAGAAATGGACAGGGTTATGTGTTATTAACTGAATTAACAAACTAAGTAAAATATCTTTACAATTATAAATTCTGAGAGAGGAGATAGGAAATTCTCAGAGGAAGAAGGTGGCATCTTTCAAATCCCCAAGTGCTTCTTGAATCTATTTTTAATGTTTGCACAAATTGGGATGAGAAACAGTCTTCTGAAAACCTTTGTTGAAAGATGAACATTGAAGAAGGATCCTGCTATCTGGTAAGTTTTTACATGGGAGGTAATGTGCAGCCAAGATCAAGATCAAGACTTGAGGTTAGTCCTGAATTATATCTTCAGGTCTGCTCCTCATTGTCCTGAAGTACAAGGCTTCTCCTTGTCCCAATTTTCCTATCTTCCAATCACATAGAACTCTTTAAAAAAACATCAAATTAGATAAGTTATATAAATTTCTTTGCAGAATGACTAGCATATATGAGGCAGTCTATATTATGTTTTGATCATTATAGTAATAATTGCTAACCTTCATACCACTTTATAATTTATCAAATAACAACATCTCTCAAGATGAAAGTAGACTCTTTAGTCCTTGGTTATCACAGAATTTAATATTTCAGACACCACCAAAATGGAAACTGAGAGGAGCTACTGGTACATTTTATTTCAAAGCAAGTTTTAAAGGAGATTTTTCTAAATCAATGAACTTGAAATAAATCCCAAACAAAATAAAACAGCAAACCCATGATGAAATAAGACACAGGCAAGAATAACTAAATTTTTATGAGTGTTTTAGCTTATCTCTCTAAAATGGTCATTATTCCAATATCCAGAGGAAAAACACTTTTTAAAAAAGTAAAATCATGACTCTCATAAGATGAATATATGACAAAGTGTTTTTAATCTTATTGATTAATGAAGGAATTTTTAAGATATTTTAATCAGTAGAAAGGAAAATCCAGTGTATCACTCTTAACATCGCTCACTCAGGGATGTGTAATGAATTTACAAATAAATGCAAAGTTGGCTTTATGTGTAATGGTCAGGGAAATCAGTCATACTTCCACCAGACAACATGTCATTTCTATGGGCAAGAATTATTTGCATTATTGTCAGTTTTCTATAACTTCAAGAGTTGTAAAACAGCTTAAAGTCAATAAAAGGCATAAATCCCATAGAATTATGACACCAAATGAATGATATAGATAACACACATATTTTTAATGTTATATTTCTGTCTTTCACAATATTTTCTCCAGACACAAGTTACATTTATTTAGCAGCTATATGTCAAAAGAAGTACAGAAGCCTCATGAATGAAATAAATGCACATAAAGAAAATACTTTCACATTTACATTTTTAAAAGGAAAAAAATTCTGAATCCATTGGAGTTTGAACAAGCAACAGCACACTTAATATGGGAAATTAAAAAGACTTTAATATGTTTACTTGTCAAGGTGGGTAGAGTTGAGGGAAACTAACTCATCCCAGGGTTAGTAACAGTAGGAAGCTGTTACCACAATAGAGCCTCACAGAGCAGGGAGAGAGATAACAGGAACCCAAAAGGTCCATCCAAGGAGAGACGCCTCAGTGAAAGGCACTCAGCCATTGACAGACTACAGTAGGGAACCGACAATATGCACCAGGACATTCCTTCTTTTCTTCCCAGCTGCCCAGGAATATTCAGCTGTTGCTACCTCTTGGCCAGAAGGCAAGGGAACTGGTTAAAGCTGACCAGGAAAGACAGATGCTCAAGGCAGAGTGAGAGATCTCAATGGGTGACAGAAGTATAATTTTTAAACTTCCAATGGTTTGTTCAGTTTTTGTTTTTGTTTTTGTTTTTTGAAGTAAGAGAGTAAATGTTATTTTGGGAGTTATCTTGAAAAAAGAAAGCATGGGGGAAATGAGTTTGCCAGTATATTTATTCACTTTTTATTGAATGGCAATGTGAGTCAGACACTGAACCAAGTGCTGGTGAAGACAGATACAGACCTGTATATCTTAGGTTTACTTAGGTGGCTTTTAAATGAAATGGGGTGATTTAGACTTAATCTGTATATCAACAGTATGCAGAACCAGAACCAATAGTTGTACAACTTTTTTTTTAATAATTAAGAATGAGGTTTCAGCCATTCTCAGTGGCTGAAAAGCAATCAGGTTTATTATATTGTGAGTTCCCTGTGCCTAGATGTCTTCCAGCAAATGCCTAGAGGCCAACTGTCAGAAGGCATTGAAGGATTTGGGCATCCTTGTAAAAGGCTAAATTAAACAGCCTCAAAATTTCACTCAATTTTATCATGTTTCTTCTCATGCACATTATGGAAAAAAGTACTTTATATTATCAAAAAGCTTTGGATTATCTGAAAACCCAAAACTTTAATTTCTCATTACTTTGCTACTGAAAATATTTTCTTTATATGTTAATGCCCCAATCCTAAATTCATCATCAGAATTGAAGTTAAAGATGGAATGAATGTGACTTAATTCATTCTAATGGGGCTTACACAGAATCCTCAGATGCAGAGAATTCTTTTTTTTTTTTTTTTGGTGTTACTTATCACCCACATTGTCACTGTCATGGGTAACCTGCTCATTGTGGTTACTATTATCTGCAGCCAAACTTTGAACTCCCCCATGTTTTTTTTCCTGACCTTCTTGTCTTTGATAGCTGCATGCTACTCCTCTTCCATAATCCCTAAAATGTTAGCTGACTTGCTCTCCAATTCAAAAATGGTCTCCTTCAGTGGCTGCATGACACAGCTCTGTACTGAACATTTATTGGGAGCTTCAGAGATTGTCCTCCTTGTGGTCATGACCTATGACCACTACGTGGCCATCTGTAGACCTCTGCACCATGTGACCATCATGAATCACCACACATGCTGCCTCCTGGTGGGAGTGTGTTGGGCAGTGGGTTTTCTCCACTCTATTGGACAGATCCTAGTCACTTTCTGGCTCCCGTTCTTTGGCCCCAACATCATGAATCACTTCATGTGTGACATTTTCCCCCAATACAACTTGCCTGCACTGACACTTTCCTTGCTGGTCTCTTGGTTGGTGTCAGTGGTGGGATAATCCCTGTGCTCAGTTTTGTAATGTTATTGGAATGGCATGTGGTCATCCTGTGCTCCTTGAGGACTCACATCTCTGCTGGGAGGAAACAAAGCCATGTCTACCTGCAGCTCCCACATCACAGTTGTCGTCTTGTTCTTTGCACCTTGTATTTTTATCTATGTGACCAGTAGCTACTTTTCCCATGGATAAATCCATAGCAGAGTTCTATACTCTCATTACTCCCATGTTAAACCCTGTCATCTACACAGTAAGGAATTCAGGGGTAAAAAATGCCGTTAGAATGTTATTAAACAGGAATGTATTTTAGATAATGAATGATCCAATATTAAGATTTTACTTCCAGGATGATCTTTACTTTTCATATTTTTTTATTATAAAATGTTTTCCATACCTCTTACCTGATGCTGACAGCATCTCTGAAAGGTAGAAATTATTAGGATTATTCCTATTTTACACATGAAGAAAAATGAAGTTCAAAAATGTTAAATAATCTGTCCAGAATCAGAGACAGAGCTAGCATTCAGATCTTCTTTTATCTAAATCCAAATCTGATAGTCTTCAATCATTTCAAAAGATATCAGAAAAAAAATTTCATCAGAACCTACCTTGCATTGTAGTGATTGAAAATTGTTCCTTTCAAATTAGAGAGTTGTGTAATGTGCTTTTGTATGTAAGCAGTTGGTATTCAGAAAGCTATATGGCCCGTTGGTGTCTAGGATAGCATGAAATATATTATAGAAAGAAATACTTGCCAGTACTTTATTGGCACACACTTGACATACCTAATATTTAAAATTGTATTGGATTTCCTGTTCTGTTGAGTAAAAGTTTTCAGTTATCATAGAAATACATTGCACAGTATTAAAACTGATGTGAAAATTGTAAAGTGCTCTCAAAAGGTCATAACAGCTTTCTGAAATTAAAATTTAATGTTATTATGTTACAGAAAAAAAGGAGGATAAGAAAGGTTAAATAACTAGATCATACAACATGAAAGTCAGCTCTGAGCCCAAATAATCTTACCCACACCCTGTGATCTTTTCATTACACAGAATTCCCTGGGGCTGGTATTTGACTATGGTTAGGTATAAAATTTTTTTTCTTATTATATGCCATAGGAAGTGACCATATATTATATTAGAAATTATTAGTAGTGATTAAATGCAGGTGTTTTTCAAAGTAAAATATATTTGTAAATATATAAATTTTATTGTAAAACACAGAAAAATATATTCATAACACAATTTCACTATTAGAATGTTGGCCTTACATTTAGTTCCTTGAATCTGGAATTGTCTTTGAAAACTGCTTTAGGAGAATATTTACAATAGGCATGAAAAAAAAACAAAGAATAATTAATCCTTAGTTGACAGAAGAAACTATTTCTCAGTTTAGCAACTTACCTGTTATTAGACCCTGTTGTGAACTAATTTTTGTTCTTTTCAAAAATGAAGTCCACTACCAAAATACATATGTGTACATATGTTGTAATAGTATTTAGTTTCCTCTTTTGATGGAAGATTCAGCCTTCTATTTCATAGATACCATACGTTTTATTGAAGAAATCAATGGACTCTATGATGTAACAATATTTAGCAAGCATATTAAGGTTATTTTCATGATAGAGAGTAAGAACACTAGCTTCAGAATCAGGAGATATGAGTTTTATTTCACATTATGCCATCATTTTTTCCCATAACCTTAAACAGCTTCCCCTATTTCTGTAAGTAATTTAGTTAGGTAAGTTGGAAGATGTTTCCAAATTCTGTGATTTGCCTGAGTCAGTATGTTTATTGCCATAAACATTGTCATATTTGCTTCTACTTCAATTGGAGGTAAAATTAGAAGAGCTATGAGACCACAGTCCACCTCCTAAAACTTTTCTATTTTTGGTAAACAACTTCTGAGATGTTCTTCTGCAATAAAATTGTCTCTGGATTGGACTAAGACAACATGAACTCTGCTCTTGAGTGCTTTGTTGTTTTGAGAACATGTTCCTTTACTTACTGAAATGCATGACACTGCCATCAGAACATTTTGACAGGTACCTTGTTTTTGTGAAATTAGTCCCTGAACCCCTTAAGGTTAAACCATTTCTCATCTAATTTCTGATCAACTGTGATAAGATCCATACAAAATTTCCTATGCTTTCTTTCTGATTTACTCTTCAAGTTTGAGAATCTGTGTTGCTGTCTCTTCAGGGTTTACAACACTCTGACCTTTGATTTGTATTCTGGATACAACTTTCCTGGTAGAGCTCCAGGAACCCCTCTTTTGAAAAGTTGTTTTTGTGGACAGTCTTCACTGATTCACACCTAACTCTGCTCTCTTTCTATGTCATGCTTCTCTAGGGCTTGGGGAGCTAGACTAGACAGGGGATGGGGTTGTAAAGTAATCTCTCTGCCAAATACTGTAGCTATTTAAGTAAAGTCTGGATGGCTACTTAGTGGGCCATTGTGAATGGATGCCAAGCTTTTGTGAGGTTGGAATGATGACTTTTTCTGTACATGCTAATTCTCTGACCTGACTCTGATTTTCATTCCAGAGTTGAAAGACAAACTCAAGTTGAAAGACAAACTCAAGTTGAAAGACATTTTCATGATGACACTTCAGGAAAATCCATATTCCCCATAGTTCTTTAGATAGTTTCAAGTCCTCATTCATACAATCTTTGGCACCTAGCTTCACAAATACTATTTTGACAGTATAATATTAAAGTGTCTAGTCAAATCAGGTTTACTTATGTGGTGTCAGTTTTCTTAAACTCTTTCCCTTCACGACACATGCTGCTCACAGTGACCACATTCTTTGCAGCTGATACAGAGTAATGTACATATTTTTTCTTATTTTTAATGCAAGCATATTTGAATGTGATGATTTAGTGTGGTTTCTATATAGGAATGTTCATGGGTTGAATTGCACTGAATCTATTTTAAAAATAATTTCAAATTTTAATTCTGTTTATTTTAGTAGATAATTGCAATAGGCCTTACAATTGGTGGCAGTATAAGAGTATCATGGCACTTTAGTCATGAAACTGTAAATGCAACATAAGAATCCTGTCCCAGAATTTAGTGTCCTAGCTTCTTATTTCCCCATGGCAAATGGTGTTTGCATTTTCCTGTTGTAATATAAACTTGTTGAAAATTGTGCATATTGATGCTTTTTTTTCCTATTCCATAGGAATATTATGAGATTACATTTAAATAGTTCAAATAAATGCATTCTATCATCTCTGAATGCAATTGAAGAATGAAATTATTTTCATCATTATCATTATCATATCATCTCAATTCCAGAATGAGACAAGATCCAACTACTTTGAAAATTGCTGTAAACTTTACAAGGTGTAAAGTGCCAATATAATAAGATTCATAATTATCACTTAATGTACATCTGAAAACAATATCTAAAGTTATGATTAGCATTAATGATAGAGCAATTAATGTATAGAATACATCCATGAAATTTTAAATCAGATAGTTATCCACCAAAATTATTAATTCATACAATAGTCAATATTCAAATTCCATATTATACACATTTGTTATCAAATACTTAAACTCAGAAGTGGCAAAGTTATTTTTTTCTTTTATCTTAGTGTTTTGTCTTCACGTGGAGCTAATGAGAAGTTGAAAATTAAAGATGCATGCTATAAGAATTCTATTCTGAAGTTCTTGTGTTGCTAGCAAGATCTCCTAATGATGGTGAAATACTCCTGACGTCAGTCATCCTCAGCTAAGAAACTTCACCAAATTGGTCTACACACAGGAAATGTGGTAGCACTCTTAAGGCACAAGAGAAAGACTTCATCCAAAGGTAAATCAGCAAGGACACTGATTGTAGCTGAGCTAGTTGGCATTTTTCATCTTATCATTTTATTCTTTCTTGGTGAACTAAAAGCTGCCTGAGGCCTTGGCCATAAGACTATGTCAGAGAAGTTCATAGGTAAGATTTCTTTTTCCCCAGGAATTCATATAATCATAGATTCTCATTTAAATGAATCTAACAAATTATATAATCACCTGTCATCCTCACCAACCTGAGATTTCAATCCTCCAACATGCAAAATGTCAAGAAAGATCAACTCAACTGTAATATTACCAACTTAGAAGTAAAAATATTTGGGTTTCCTTCCTCAGTGTTATATATTTAAATTAGTTATAGAAATAATATAGTTAGAATTAAATTATTTATAACAGTTATATAATGCAAATTTACCTCAAACATTTTTCCTACTTAATAATTCAATGTAAGAATTTTCCTATGATATTGCACAATTTTTAAAAACACTTCTGTTACAAACTACAAATGAATCAGAGAGATGCACTGTATTTTAATTATCCATTTCTCCAATGTTGAACAGTCCATGTAGTTTCCAAATTTTCCATGACTCTTAAAAATTGTGTTGAATACATTTGTAAATAATTATTTTTTTGTTTTAAAAATATTTTTCTTTAGGGTTTATTTCTAGAAAGAGGATTGTGGACCCAAAGGTAAAAGAAAAAAGCAATTTTTATTTCTTTAGTTATTTCTAGACCACTTTTATTAATTATGTCTAATTCTTACTATATGTATAGTATACGCTTTTCTGACCTGTTGGGTAAGTCAACTTGAGACTAAGGGAATGCAGTGAAGCTGCTGCCCTTTGTTTTCACATATGGATACATTTTTCATCTTGGGAAATCAAAAGATAAACTCTATCCATTTATCTTTGAAATGGAAAGACATATTTTTGGCAAAATACACCTTATTGTGCTTATGTTTTCTCTTTTCTTTGGGAAATTTACGTCCCCAAATTTCCTCATTTATTAGTAATGCAGTGTTCAGTAACTGGGAATGATGGATGATGGATGCTGTGGGAAGATGGGAGAAGGAGACATGAGAATGCCTGTAGCAGAAGCATAAAGGAATGGGCAGGTCATTCACATCATGGAGGGATGGGTTGCTGCTGTTTGGTAACAAAATTTCAGTCCTTAAGGACATTTAACAAGGACACATTTCATGATTGTGTAAACAAACATACATTAATATACATAGTAGGTCTCCAATAAATATTTGTTAAATGAGTGAACTTGAGGTAGGTGTTAATAGATTTTACATGTGTCTGGGTTATGTGTGTATATGTGTAGATATATAGTACATTATCTCCTTCCCTGTCTTATCTAGAAGACTTTTTTTGTTCTCCACATTATATTTTTATTTTTAGAACATTGGAAAAGGATTTTTTTCTTGATAGATCCTTGCATATTGAACACCCATGAAAGACTATTTTTATTCAAGTCTATGAAATCTGTAAATTTACTGAATATGACTATGTTAAATTATATGTGGAACAGATTTTGAAGAAAAAAACTATTGTTTAGAAAACACTATAATTATCTTGATAGTAAAATGACCCACCAATATATTCTTTTTTAGAGGGTATTAATATTTCATATTTACCCTATAAGTGTATTTGAAAATATTAAGCTGGAATACAGCTTACTTTCAAATATTTGTGTTTCTCATAAACTGCAGAGCAGTGATAAACAGAGTAGGAGGATAAGCACATTTGAGTTCCTTATGTTCATGATCTGGGGAAGCAAGTGTATTCTTATCCACGGAGAATGGAAATTCAACAAGAATTCACTCATTATCCAGTGGGTTTCAGGCACTGCAGACATTATGCCAGGCACTGATAGGTGCAGTGAAGAAACACATCTGAGTAGCTTATGTGTTCTGTTAGGTACCAAGGAGACTGATTTGCCAATATTTATATACATTTGCCTAAGGTGCCTGCTTATGGGAGATATTTATTGATGATGTCTTTCTTTCCACAGTTAGAGTGAGGCTTCAGATATAAATTCTCAAGGAAGAGGAAATACCTCTTACCTGTGTGCAGCAGCTCTCAGCTTACAATATACATCTGAGAATTACAATCTGTAAGCCCACAGACCCAGAGGAGGGATCAAAATCATGGGACACAGATGATTCAGCAGAGTCACATGGAGTTGGAACCAAAAAAATAATCAAGATCTCATGTAGACAGCCCAGGGTTTTCTCACGAAATTACCCTTCTGATGTTGTCCTATAGATGTTTTACAGGTGACAAGTACTAGGTGTCTGAACAGAAGGAAACATCATGGAGGAAGTAAGAGATAATTGAAATAAGCACTGAGCAGGAGTGTCAAGGACGTGCTCCACAGGTACAGTGACTGCTCTGTTTTTGCACCAAGATATTCAGACCCTGATCTTTTTATGATTAATGAGTAACAGTCCTTATTCTTGTAGGTAATTCAGGCCCCAGGAAGGTATTACTTCTTGAATGGACCTCCTCATGCCTCCCAACAATGTGACTGAGTTTTTTCTCTTGGGACTCACACAGAATCCACACCTGCAGAAAATACTCTTCATTGTCTTTTTGCTCATTTTCCTATTTACCCTGCTGGCCAGTTTGCTCATGGTCATTACCATCTCCCTCAGCCCCACACATTCAGCTCCTGTGTACTTCTTTCTCACTTGCTTGTCCTTCTTAGATGTCTCTTTCACCTTTGTCACCACCCCCAGAGGAAATAGATGTACATAAAGAAAATACTTTCACCAGAGGAAAACCATCTCCTGGGGTGGCTGCCTGACTCAGCTCTTTTTGGAACACTTCCTGGGAGCATCAGAGATCATCCTCTTTGTCATGGCCTGTGACCGCTATGTGGCCATCTGCAAGCCTCTGCACTACACGACCATCATGCAATGGGGGCTCTGCCAGCTCCTGGTGGTGGTGGCCTGGACTAGGGGGATTCTACATGCCACCCTGCAGATTCTTTTCATCAGCTTGTGCTTCTGTGGTCCTAATGTCATTGACCACTTCAGTGTGATTTATTCTCACTTTTAAAACTGTCCTGTAGTGACATTTACAGGTTTGGGACTGTGGTGGCTGCTAACATGGTGGCATGTGCTTACTGATTTTTTTCATGCTACTCATCTGCTATATAGTCATCTTGAGCTCCCTGAAATCCCGTGGTGCTGAAGGATGATGCAAAACTCTGTCTACATGTGGCTCCCTCTTTATAGCAGCAGTGCACTCTTTTGCCTCATGTATATTCATCTACACATGTCCTGTGAACACCTACCCATGGACAAGTTGGTGACTCTGTTTTTTGCAATCCTCACTCCCATGTTTAATCCTATCATTTACACAGTGAGAAACACAGAGGTGAAAAATGCCATGAGGAGTCTGTTGAAGAGGAGAGTAACTTAGGTTGTTCATGATGCCAAGAATGTGATGATTTATACACATAGGGAAGTTTATACCTGTTGTAAATTGTGAAAAAAAGAATTCAGAAGTTTTGTGGATCACTGACAGGAAAACAAGGCCTAGAAGCTAACATTTGTTGGGTATTTATTATTGGCTAAGCATTTACCAGGCATTTTGATGACTTGTAATGTACTGTACCAAAGCTTTAATGAATGTTCATGGTCATATCTTCAGAATAGCCAATGGAGAAAACAACTAGAAACCCCCAGTTTGATGATTGTAGAGTATGTTTTTCTCCAGAGTCTTCCTGCTACTTCACCACATTTTTCATACACGTTACTTGGATGAAATTAGTTTTTCTATCGGACCTTCATCTCAGAACTCTTGTTTTTGCTTAGTCTTGGCAAAGCCATTAAGGGATAGAAATTCTCAGATGGGCACATGTGGAAGGGACAGTTGTTTGAAGAAATCACAGCTGATCATTTTTACCCTGCACTCTGTATTTACCAAAAGCAAAAAGAGAGACTCCACAAAAGGAGGAAAGAATAATTTAAAATCTATCTCTCCTTTCTACCTTTTCATGGCACAACAAATAAATGAGAAATTAGAAATTTATTATTAATTTGGTCTTAAATTCTTAAGCATCCTTATGGGTCATATATATATATATATATATTTTAATATTAAAAAATGTTTATACCAAGACTTAAGGAGTCACTTGTAACAAAAAGTGTAAACTTACACATTTAAACAAAAAGTATATATTTAAGTTCTAAAACTATTACTCTATAGGTCTGATACTTATTTTTACATTAAATGAACACCTTACCAGGCAGAGTCACTTCAGTTGATTCATCCATATACTAAACTGGTGATTCCATTATTAGTGTCCCCATTTTACAAAGAAGCAAATTGAAGCCAAGAGAAATTTATTAATTACTTGTCTCACATCACACTCTCTTATCCCGTAAAGTGTGTCAGGAACTATTACACTGTCATGCACTTTCCCTTCAAATGTTTCAGCCACAAACTTCCAATCCAGGTCTTTAAAACTCAGTCTTACTTTCAATGAATCACAGTTGTCTCTGGTATGTTTCTGTTTATAGATAAGAAAAATTATATGCAAACTTAACGATTCACTTTGACCTCCAAGAAGATGTCGTCTAATTTGTTGTAGCCTTGTCTCACCTGTAGTTATGCTTTTCAGCACTACAAGTTTTTCCTCTTTTTGAAATTTTGAGTTACATCACTTCACTTTTACGAAAGACCAACATTAATAAGGTAACAAAATTTTTTTAAAGCAAACATCCCCTTCTGATTTCTGTTTAATTTGAAATTTAATTTAGTGAAAATATTAGTCATTAGTTGAGGGGAATGAGCTAATTATTGTTGAATTCCAACCATGAGGCATACATTTTGATAGGTTCTTTAATACTTTCATTTTCTTAATATAGCAAAGGTACCATTAGTGAGGTTTTTACTCCACTTCATACAAGAGGAAAATAAGACTCAGTGAAGTTAAGCAACAATACCAAATCTTTCAGACTCTTTTCTCTACTCTTCCTGCTTCCCACTATTCCTTGATACTGAAGTGGGAGAAAAGGCTGCAGAGCACAGCCACTGAAGGAATGACACAGTAATTGAGGACAAGACAAACTGGTTAGAACAAAGATGGTGGAAAATTCAACTTCCAGCAGACTTGAGCCTCATGGCACAACCACAGGTGCCATGACAATTCCTAGGCTGACCATAAAAGTCCAAAAAGTGGGTTGGGGGCATTTTCTGGACATCCTTGCCCCTTCCCCAAAGTAGTTGGAATAATCCTCCTACTCATTAGCATATGAAATTACCAAGCCTATGAAACCTAACAAATCTGCACCTTGTGGTTGCTGTCCCGCTCGCCTTCTGAGTTGGCCTGCATTCTGTCTATGGAGTGTGTATCTACTTTTGCTTTAAACACCCCCCATCCCTCATCTTCTCTCCCTCTCACCTTTCTGAGATGGCCCACGTTCTGCCTAGGGAGTGTGCATCTCCTAAGCCATTTTCCCTTCTGAGTGGAATGGACCCCACTCTCTGCTGAGGATGTATTTCTCTAAATAAACTTGCTTTACTTTACCATGCCTTGCTCTTGAATTCTTTCCCATGTGAGGCAAGAACCTATTCTCCCATAACAATATCATGATATAAAAAATACCAAAACATTGATCTGATCGTTGGCTACATTGTGGAGATTGTCATCATGTTCTTCCTATAGTTATTTATTTATTTTTGTAGGGGTTGGGTGAGGGGCATTTCTTCTCTTTAGCTGTGTGTGACTTCCATTTAACAGGCTGCTTATACTCTTTTGATTTCTCTCATGTCAGGGAAAAGCCATGTAATGATCTTATTTGTGCAGATAAACTACCCTTCGTGGGCATCATGAAAAGTGGGATGTAACAGGCTCAAGAAATGAAATTCAAATGATTGAATTTCAAAGGAAGTGACCCTTGTGTGAAAGAGATATTTGGAGGAAAGGTGAGCCACTCAATCATTGAGGAGATTGATCCTCTATTTGGGATTGGGGGCAGCACCTTCAAGAGCTAAACAGGTGCTCCTTCCATTGGGCTTTCCCCCTTGTTGTCCCATTCTGTTAACAGTTATTACTGGGAAAATGGCTCCATGATCAATTCAGTTTAGGAAATTTTGACTTATTTAACCAAAAAATACTGTTCAGTGGGTTTGATGAAAAACATTTCATCAAGTTTTGGGTATAGATTTGTGCAGTTGAAGCACAGCAAGAATTTCAGTTTGGTCAAAATTTAAATAAGCACATTAAACTTATTTTTTAAAATAAGTTTGTTATTAAAAACATGCATTTGATGGGAGCACTATCTCTCCCAAGTAGGTAAAAATGGTTTGGGCGGCATGAACATTTTTTATTGTAGATATACTTATATACAAGGCACAGATACAAATAAATCTCAGAAATAAATAGTACTTTTGTCACATTACTATTTTAGAGGGTGAAGTGTCTAAGGGTCTAAATGTCTAAAAAAGCACCTTAGTGGGGCAATAGTGAAAAACTGATTGAGGAATTCTGCCCTGAACCATGTCTAAATAATTAAGTTAGCATATGGGGTAACTTTAGGGTGTTAGTAAGGGTACTCTAAACACAGAGGTTGGCCAGTCACCTGTGAGGATCATATTCAGTGCAACTGGAAGAGTCTTCCTTCTCAAGAGACTTCCCAGAGTAATGACCGAGTTGTAATCTATGAAGTGTGCAATAAATGTAGGGTATTGATAATTTTTACTTTTAAAGGTAGAAATAGAATGAAGGCTATAACCCTAAATATTTCTAACTTGAAAAAAAATCACTTAAGAATACTAATTCTTGTGCAGTGAGAAAAAAATTAATTCTTATTTTTTCTGGCTAAGAAACATTTTAAAATCCTTTATCACGGCAACTATCCTGCAGTTAGATGTGTCACAATTTTAATAATAGTCTTGAAAGATGCAGACAGCCAGATTGGGTGACAGAAAAATTCAGTTCTGGTAGCAGCAAGGTAGCCAAAACAAGTCCTGCTGACAGTTTTCCATTTGTTAATAGAGGGAGATGGATCATTGTGTGGCCATTCTTCTATTGAAAAAGAGAGTTTAGTTGTGGAAAAAATAAACAAACTGTTAATACCATGATCTGGCTTTGTGCTGGTGAAGCATCAGCTTGGCATGGCTCCAGGGAAGCTCTGCCCCTGAGAGAACTGGATCATTGCAGGGATGGATGGACATTCACTGGTAAGGTGATTAGCGCCTCAGTCAGGAGAGACCCAGCCTCAAAGAGATGCAGTTGAAATGATGCAGGTCTGCACATGTTGAAATCTTGTGTCATTTGAAAATTCTTCAAAAACATTAGGAATCCTGGTTCTGTCAAAATGATTTCCATGAAGTATTTGGGTGATTTGTTCCCAGTGTATGTCCTGATTTACTCACCTCCATGCTTGGATTTGCTAAGTTGAAACTCTAATGTGTCATAAGTCTCAGCTTTTTTATACATAAAAGTTTGTGTGAGTACATCCTCGATGAGTTGAGGCCCTTGGTTACCCTGACTTGATCCCAGAAAGTTCATTGGTACAATCTCTGCCTCATATTTATGGGGACCATCAGGCAGCTGATTTTAGAGGTCACAGAGACCACATCAGACTGAGTTGTAGAGGTGATTTTAAAAACTTTTTGAGTATTAAACATGATATTAATTTTAAAAGATTTTGAAATAATTGAATCACTTATATGCATGTACAATTATATTTAAAATGAGTCAGTTCACCTGCTTTGTCTGTATAAACAAATTTTGCCTCAGAATGGAGAGCTTTGAGCTATCAACAATCTTTAGCTTAATTTACTTTCATCTTATTTGGCATTATGGAAACTTAAGGGTCCACCTTTCAGACTCTTTCCAGATTATGAGATTAGTAAATAAAAGTGTTTGTTTCATAGATGGTGTCTTAGGAAAAGGAAGAACAGGAGCTGCTGGAAAGTATAATATACTTTAAGACAGATCTTATGTTTCCCATTTTTAAAGCAATTTTCTCTGTGTGTGTATGTACTATATAAGTTATACATATGTATATAATATGTTATATATGTATATATATATTTATGTGTTTCTTTGGTACCAACTTCCTTAAACTTCATTCTTCTACTAATCAGTTTTGGAAAGACTTTATGTGGTATTTTTCTTTCTGTTTTGGTCAGTTTATATTTATTATAATTGTTTAATGAAAATACATTGAAATAGATGTATGTATATATATACATATATATGCATGTATATATGAATATACATGTATGTCAGTGCCATGGGTGATGCATTAGGTTGTTCAGGAATTAAGCTTCTTCCTTTTGGAAGCATTCTAAGACAGAATTAAATTTTCTATCTATCAAAGTATATTAATGTTTTGTCCATGGGAAGTTCTGCTGCAGATAATTCCATGTCCACTTATCTTTCAAGAAAAGCACAGTGAGTTAGAAATACTTCCTGACAGGAATAAGTCTTGTAAAGCCTTGCACTAGAAACAATCTTGGTGATGCACATGCTTAGGGCACAGGGCTTTTGAGGAGCACAGGGCACTGCTGCATCTTAAAAATGACAACCCAGTTCCACTTCCTAAATACATTGCTCTCACCTTCCTGCTATCCAGGATTTTACTGAATAAGTCATTTAGCTCTATAAGCAACAATAAACAAATGGGACCTAAGTAAACTTATAAGCTTCTGCACAGCAAAGGAAACCAGAAATAAAACAAAAAGACAACCTATGGAATGGGAGAAAATTTTTGCAAATGGACCTGACAAAGGCTTGATCTCCAGAATATATAAGCAGCTCATACAACTTAATAAGAAACAAACAAATGACCCAGTCCAAAAATGGGCAAAAGACCTAAACAAGTAATTCTCCAAGGAAGACATACAAATGATCAATATACACATGAAAAAATGCTCAATATCACTAATTATCAGAGAAATGCAATTCAAAACTACAATGAGGTATCACCTCACATCAGACATAATGGCCATCATATAGAAGTCCACAAGTGACAAATGCTGGAGAGGCTGTGGAGAAAAGGAAACCCTCCCACATTGCTGGTAGGAATGCAGTTTGGTGCAGCCACTGTGGAAAACAGTATGGAGATTCCTCAAAAGACTAGGAATAGACTTACCATACGACCAGGAATCCCGCTCCTGGACATATATCCAGAAGGAGCCCTACTTCAGGATGACACCTGCACCCCAGTGTTCATAGCAGCACTATTTACAATAGCCAAGACATGGAAAGAGCCTAAAAGTCCATCAACAGATGACTGTATAAAGAAGAAGTGGTGCATTTATACAATAGAAGACTATTCAGCCATAAAAATTACAACATAATTCCATTTGCAGCAATATGGATGTCCTTGGAGAATGTCATCCTAAGTGAACTAAGCCAGAAAGAGAAAGAAAAATACCATATGAGATTTCTTATATGTGAAGTCTAAAGAAAAAAAGAACATAAATACAAAACAGAAACAGACTCATAGACATAGAATACAAACTTGTGGTTGCCGGGGGAAGGGGGTTGTAAGGGACAGACTGGGAGTTTGAAATTTGAAGATACTGACAGCTATATATTGAATAGATACACAAGATTGTACTGTATATACAGGGAAATGTATACAAGATCTTGTGGTAGTGCAATGAATATATATATGTTCATGTATGACTGAAAAATTGTGTTCTACACTGGAAACTGACACAACATTGTAAATCGACAATAACTCAATAAAAATAATAATTACAATAAAAAAGATTATCAGAAACCTGTATATCTCAAAAAAGCCCTTTCTATGGATCTTCCTGAAGTTGAAGCAATTCTTTAAAGCATCAGCTCCTCTTTCATGAATGACAAAAGACATAAAAAATCAAGGTTAATGATCTGATTACAATGTTTTTGACAAAGAAATAATCAAGATGCTATGACACAACATTTTAAGATAACAACTGGATTATGACCAATAATATTACACCAGGACATATTTAAGTTCAGAAACTTTACATAATTTCTAGAAATTTTACATAATTATATAATCCATACAGTATAATCTATGAAGGTTTATCATTCATTGAAAATCCTTCCCATGTAATTTAGGATACCAAACAATTCTAGTTAGAGGAATATTCCCCTCTGAGATGCCTCAGGGGCCCTCTGAAGCATCTCAAAGTCAGCTGGAAAATTTAATTAGAATGTGATAGAAAGTCTGTCAACAACATCCAAAAGTTTCAAAACACTCGGTCAAATAGGATCATAGGTCACTGTGAATATATATTTCTTTAACCAAAGTGACAAAAGATTTCAAAGGCAAATATAGATTACTTAAAAGCAAGGAAGTTCACATGGTCTGTTATCCATAAGTAACGTTCTAAGCATCTTAATCTGTTAGCAGAGAGGAACCAAATCTAGTTCTACACCAGCCCACTTTTAATAACAAAATCCATCTTCCGAATTATATTCAATCTAATTTCAGAAAGACCATGCACAAAATTTCTTTTACAGGGCTCCTGTTTTACAAGCCTTCCATAAATTTCTATAGACATATTAGTCCATCCCATTTTTTCTATCCAGAAAAAAAAACCAGTTTTTCTACTAGAGTAACTTTTTATGACAAAAATGAATATAATGTTATCATTACCCATTCATCTATCAATGGACATTTTGGTTCTTTCCATGTCTTAGTTACTGTAAATAATGCTGCAATAAACATGAGAGCACAGATATCTCTGCAGATTCCTGCTTTCATATTCTTGGATGTATACACAAATGTGAGATGGCTGAATCATATGGTAGTTTTATTTTTAATAGTTTTAGAAACCTTCATAATATTCACACCAAGATATAATAGAGTTCTATTTTCACTACATCCTCATCAAAATGTGTTGTCTGCTATATATCTCATAGCCATCTAACAAGTGTAAAATGATTCCTCATTTTAGTTTTTTAAACATTTTTTATTGATTTATAATCATTTTACAATGTTGTGTCAAATTCCAGTGTAGAGCACAATTTTTCAGTTATGCATGAACATGTACATACATATTTATTGTCACATTCTTTTCTCTGTGAGCTACCATAAGATCTTGTATATATTTCCCTGTGCTATACAGTATAATCTTGTTTATCTACTGTACAATTTTGAAATCCCATCTATCCCTTCCTACCCCCTGCCCCCTTGGCAACCACAAGTTTATATTCTATGTCTATGAGTCTATTTCTGTTTTGTATATATGCTTTTTGTTTGTTTGTATTAGATTCCACATATTAGCGATCTCATATGGTATTTTTCTTTCTCTTTCTGGCTTACTTCACTTAGAATGACATTCTCCAGGACCACACTTGCTGCTGCAAACGGCGTTATATTGTCAGTTTTTATGACTGAGTAGTATTCCATTGTATAAATATACCACATCTTCTTGTTCCAGTCTCTGTTGATACATATTTAGGCTGTTTCCATGTCTTGGCTATTGTAAATAGTGTTGCTATGAACATTGGGGTGCAGGTGTCATCCTGAAGTAGGGCTCCTTCTGGATATATGTCCAGGAGCGGGATTCCTGGGTCATATGGTAAGTCTATTCCTAGTCTTTTGAGGAATCTCCATACTGTTTTCCACAGTGGCAGCACCAATCTGCACTCCCACCAGCAGTGTGGGAGGGTTTCCTTTTCTCCACAGCCTTTCCAGCATTTGTCATTTGTAGATTTTTGAATGACAGCCATTCTGACTGGTATGAGGTGATACTTCATTGTAGTTTTGAATTGCATTTCTCTGATAATTAGTGATATTGAGCATTTTTTCATGTGCCTATTGATCATTTGTATGTCTTCCTTGGGGAATTGCTTGTTTAGGTCTTCTGCCCATTTTTGGATTCAGTTGCTTGTTTTTTTCTTATTAAGTCATGTGAGCTGCTTATATATTCTGGAGATGAAGCATCTGTCGGTTTCATTTGCAAAAATTTCTCCCACTCCATAGGTTGTCTTTTTGTTTTAGTTATGGTTTCTTTTGCTGTGCAGAAGCTTGTAAGTTTACTTAGGTCCCATTTGTTTATTCTTGCTTTTATTTCTATTGCTTGAGTAGACAGTTCTAGGAGAACATTTTTGAGATGTATGTGAGATAATGTTTTGCCTATGTTTTCTTCTAGGAGGTTTATTGTATCTTGTCTTATGTTTAAGTCTTTGATCCATTTTGAGTTTATTTTTGTGTGTGGTGTAAGGGACAGACAAATTTTCTTTATTGCCATTGTGTTCTTTGTTGCTTGCACAATAGAAGGGACCCAAAATTCACATTATAGACTTTGTCAATTAGTTGAATTCTTGATCTTTTGGAGTGAGTATTTTTTTCTGATAAATTTTGATTAACACTTTCTACATTCTCTATATATAGATGCATAAAATTGTTACAAATATTTATTTTTCTTTGTTGTATACTACAAATATTTATTATGTCATTTATAATTCTGAATATTTTCATATGAACATATTATTTTAACATTCTTTTACTTTTTTATTTGTTCTATCATATCACTCTTGGAAAATTCTATATCCTCATAAAGATTTTGTAAATTTTAACCTTTTTAGAAAAACTAATTTTGAAAAAAATTTTTAACCCATCTATAATTTATTTTTTGTTTATGATGAGGAAATATCTAATTCCAAAAGGTAAAATAATGTGCCAACATAATTAATAATTTCTTTAACAATTTGAAAAATTTCTATTTAGACATCAAGTTTTACACTGTTGAGAGGTTTTAATTTGGGGGCACTTCCCATCCTTCTCCCTTCCTCCCTCAAAATTTTAGGGTCATTTTGGAAAGTTTGAAAACTTCCCATAAAATATGTTTAGGATATCACAACACTACCTGTTTATTTTGAAGAAAATTATGTTTTCAATATCTTGTGTTCTCATCCAGAAAAATACATATATTGTGAATAATTGATTGATGTCTCAGTAAACATTTGTAATCATCTCCATAGAGTATACATAAATCTTTGCCTTGTCATTTTCTTATTTAAAAAGAGGATCCTCTTATTTACATTTGATTCACATTTTCAAGGATGAAGTCAGAAAGGACTTAGTGTCTTTTCCCTATGTGACTTACAGCACAATCCTAAAGTCTTGGGCATGTAACTACTACCAAACAATCATAAGATTGTATCCAAAAATATACAATAGCAAAGACATGGAAAGAGACTAAATGTCCATCAACAGAGACTGGATAAAGAAGAAGTGGTATATTTATACAATGGAATACTACTCAGCCATAAAAACTGACAACATAATGCCATTTGCAGCAGCAAGTGTGGTCCTGGAGAATGTCATTCTAAGTGAAGTAAGCCAGAAAGAGAAAGAAAAATACCATATGAGATTGCTCATATGTGGAATCTAAAAAAAACCAAAAAGCATAAATACAAAACAGAAATAGACTCACAGACATAGAATATAAACTTGTGATTGCCAAGGGGGCAGGGGGTGGGAAGGGATAGATGGGATTTCAAAACTGTAGAATAGATAAACAAGATTATACTGTATAGCACAGAGAAATATACACAAGATCTTATGGTAGCTCACAGGGAAAAAAATGTGACAATGAATATATATATGTTCATGTATAACTGAAAAATTGTGCTCTACACTGGAATTTGACACAACATTGTAAAATGATTATAAATCAATAAAAATGTTTAAAAATAGTTTTAAAAAAAAGAGAAAATTTGCCTGACTTCAGGGAAATTATAGACAAATGAACACAGACTAAGTAACAAAGATTTTTATCTCATCAAGTGAAATAACTACACAAATTTGAAAATTAACTAATACCTGACTTGGGCCATTTGGACACATAAAGAATACTCTAGACCAGGTGGTTTAAGCAATAAACATTTATTTTTCACAGGTTCAGAGGCTCAGAAGTCCAAGATTAAGGTGCAAGCAGGTGGCATGTCCGGTACAGTCCTCTCCCAGTTGATAGGGAGCTACCGTTTTGCTGTGTCTTCTCATGGCAGAGGGTCAAGTGCACTCATGGGGTCTCTTCAAAAGAAAATGAACCCCAATCATGAGGACTACACCTTCATGACCTAATCATCTTCCAAATGGCCCACCTTCAAAAGCCACCATATTATAAAGGATTTAACTTCTGATTTTGAAGAAGAACACAATTCTCACTCTATAGCAACAATGAAAAGTGGAGGAATAAATTACATATAATCTGATAAACTCAAATACTTAGTATTTTTGGTGAATAATAATGTAGTTGAGAAGACTGTGAGATCATATAGGAATTTTCCACTTAACAGGAATAAAAGTCAGGACATGAGGTTTCTCATACATTGTGTTTTACTAGTGACAAGCACCCATTACCCCAAAGATTTTAACCCCCAAGAATACAGACCAAATAATGGAGGCAGAGCAGTAAATTTTTTTGACCACATGTTTCTGCCATTTAGAGGTAGATAATATTTTATTTTAACACTGATTCAGAGATAGAAATTTTTTTGTGAATAAATGCCTGTCAAATAAAACAATATATTCTGGTCTCTTCATTACCTATAATCAGTATTTCATTAAAAATAGAGATAAGATGGCATATATAGTCATCATCTTCCTTAACTATCTTACCCATAATATCTAGTGTCAAGTTCTGTAGTTCATATTTGAAACTGGTAGATTATGGTTTATGCAATATTTGCAGATGAAAGACAGAGCCTGTTTTTCTATAGAAGACTATGAAATATTAAAAGCAAAAAAGGAGTCAGGGATATTGCAAAAGAGCAGAGAGGTATTACCAAATATTTTAAAGTATCTGGGAAGATTAATGATTGACCTTTATGAAAATATACTTCCAAACAATGCTGGTCCACTTGAGGAGATAATACGATTACCCAATTGGGAAAAGAAGTAAGATTTGGTTATTTTTCTACATAAACACCTTCTCCATTTAGATGTTTTTCATAAACTTAGCCACCTTATGATCAGTATTACAACTGAAACTTCGCTTTTCTTTAATGTGAACATGTTAAGCAATATACACAAAATAATATATGCAAAGTGTCTTACAGATACAAAAATAAGATACCAACTTCAATATTAATATGGGCTACCTTTGTGTGGAATGGAGTGAATAAACTGTTTATTTCATGTCTCTATTATTTTCTGAAACCTGTAATGAGTTCTATTAATTATGAGAAAGTCTACATTAATTGAGAGTAACAAGAGAAAACCTTCCACTAACTAAAATAAATCTGCAGTATTAACTATAGCTTAAATCATCATATGGAACATAAATCTATATTCTTAATGGAGCTACTTTACACCTCAAAACCATATGTTTTGCCTCAGGAAATTGTGAAAATCTTGAAAACACATTTCAAACTAGTAAATTATGAAAATCTTAGAAATATATTTTGCATTGGAAGTATTCGCATAATAAATACTTTTCCTCATGCCCAAATTATAAAACCTGAGGAGAAATTTACTACAGCTAAATAATCACACATGACTTCTACTGGAAAGAACAATTCTTCATTGAAAATAGGGGATATATATCCCTTCAGCCTCAATTTCTTTTTCTGGTCTAGAAACTTTTCATGGCATTTTTCATCTCTCCATTTCTCAGAGTAAAGATTAGAAGGTTCAACATAGGGGTTATAATGGTAAAAATACACAGCAAAGAATTTATCATAAAATGAGTTCTCACATACATAAAAATACAAGGGACAAAGAACAGGACCACCACAGTAATGTGGGAGCCACAGGTGGATAAGGCTTTGTGCCTCCCTTCCTAAGATTCTTCAGGGAGTGCAGAATGACCCCATAGGAGATGAGTAAGAGCATAAAAATGACCACACAGATTGCCCCATCATTGGCACCCACAGCGTGGCCAATAGTGTAGGTGTCAGAGCAGGAAAGTTTTAACAAGGGGTACATGTCACAGATGAAGTGGTTAATGACCTTGGGGCCACAGAAGGGAAGGTTGTAAACAAAAACAGGATGAGCTACAGTATGTAAAAACCCACCAACCCAGGCCAACAGCAGCAGCAGTACACACATTCGCTGATTCATGATGATTGAATAATTCAAAGGTTTGCAGATGGCCACGTAATGGTCATAAGCCATGACCACCAGGAGACAAACCTCAGCACCACCCAATAAGTGCCCTATAAAAGGCTGAGTCATGCAAGCTTGGAAGGAAATGGTTTTGTTCTCACAGAGTAAATCCACAATCATATTTGGGGTGACTGTATTAGAATAAACAGCATCCATAAATGATAAGCAGCCAGGAAAGAAGTACATAGGGAAATCCAGGGTTGGGCTGACCACCACCACACATGACAATGAGGAGGTTGCCCACCATTGCCACCATGTAGATGAGCAAGAACACAAGAAATAATATTTTCTGACCCTGGGGGCTCTGAGTGAGCGCCAGGAGGACAAACCCAGTCACATTCCTCCTTTGTTCCATAGAGTTTTCTGGATGCTTTATTTTAGAGTACAGGACAAAATTATCTGTAAATGTAATTAATACTAGTGACTTTCTGAAGTCTTAAGATAATTTGTTTATTCTTTCAGCAAATAAGCAATATGGTTTATGTTCCAGTATTCTCAGATATCATCATACAAGGCTGATTAAATCCTCACCCCTATCCTCAAAAATCTTTCAGAGTAATGGAGATGCAAGTAATTAAGAGACATATGTGGGGAAATAGAACATTATTCAATAAATTAGTTGCCATAACTAGTTTTCCATATGGAAAGTAATAAAACTGTACATATATCTAATACCTTACACAAAAATAAAAATGGATTAATGTTGTAATAAAATAGCAAAGCAAGATTTCCTTTATTCTACTTCAAATTTATTAAGAAAGTAACTTTCTTTATTCTAGGGGTGGGAAAAGTCTTCTTAAATAATAATTGAAATTTAAAATAGATGTATTTAACAAGTTCAAAAAATTTAAAGTATTTAGGGAAAGATACCACAATGTCAATAGACAAAAGTAGTTTGGAGAAAGATTTACATTGTAGAGGATTTACACAAGAGTTAACATCAAAATAGATGAAGATCTCTAACCAATTAACAAAAATATAAACAACATTTGAAATAAAAAATAAAAATATACAAATAAAAATAAAAGAAATTTAAAATATGATTAAAATTAGGAAAAAATACATTTCTATGGCCTTGAAACATGTACACTGAAGTTTATCTGAGAACACAAAAGTGAGAATTGATGATTATGAATCAATAAAAATGTAAAAAAAAAAAAAAAGTGAGAATTGAAGTATCAGCTTGCTTTCTATAGTATTACCTTAGGTTCGTGAAAACCACTCAATCAATGTCTACAGGTAGCTACATCATCTTTTAATTTTTAACAAACTAACAATATTTACAGAACATATTAATTGAGACTATCATCAGATTTACAAATATCTACCCATGAAAATATCCCCAATTATTTACATTCGAAATTAGTTTCTAAGAATTCTTTATGTTAGATAAAGATCATTCAGATCATTGTAATATAATAATATCCAAAAAGAGCATGACAAAATAAAATCAATCTTCACATATTTTAGTAATCACAAAGGATTCCTAACAAAAGAGAACTTCTAAAAGACTGAATTCTCACACTACCAATGTACTCTTGAATAATGTAAAGCTTAGTTCAGAATCTTGTGTATAAGTACCCTTCCTGGTTTACCTGCATAAGAAGACAACCATTTAATCCATGTTCTGATCTCTTCTGTCTTCTCCTTTGCTCTTCACACACTGATGTCATCTCTGAGAACACAGAGGACAAGATACATGCAGCATCATTGGATCTTGAACTGTTCCCATGTGACCAACTCTTATCACGTTTGCAGGAAATCTATTTCATTTCAGTCATTCAGAAAAATATTCCTTTTCAAAAAGTTGGAACTTTCAAAGTGCATATGAGTGGCCTGTTACTAAAGAACTCTGAATCTTGGTTGTGAATAGAGAACCAAAATATTCATTTTTTTTGCAGGATTTGTTTGTATAATGAACAAATATTAATTCAACCTTTCGATTATAGAGAAAACAGAAAACTGTGAAAAAATTGTTTGCATACAGATTTTGCTCTTTGTCTTTTATACCAATGAAAGTGAAGTAGTTAGTCTTCAATATTTTGATTCTCAATCAGTTATACTCTCCTGCATTGTTGAGCTTTGAGTTTCCTGAAAGATAGAGAATAATTTCATATACATACTTTATTATATTTTGAGTCTATCATTTCAGTTCATGAACGTTTGTCCTGTGAGGTAAGGGCAAAGATCTGTAAACACTTTATCTGCATTTGAACTACTGTACATGTTATGGAGCCTTTCAGTTGGTGCATCTCCAAGTGTGATTCTTGTCTAATTAAATTCAATGGGACATTAAATATAATTTTTATGGTAGACTGCTTCCAAAGATGTCAATAGGATAATCACTGTGTAGAACAGGACTTATAGAACCATGTCCTCTTGGGGAAGATTACAGCAAAAAGCTTGAGGTCATGTCACCAAAGGGAAAATTCCAGGGTATGCAGAAATGAAATATGTAAAACTTTTCTTGTTTAAACCATGGTTTTCAAAGTAGGCATGTCTGTTTAAATTTAAGCTTTGCCTTTGAAGATGATATCTGAACTAATTTCCAAAATGTTATGAATGCTAATTTCAGAATAAGATATTTGAAGTCTGTTTCAAATGCAGATAAAGTTTGTCACATAATTTGTCACATATTTTCAGACAGGTAAGTTGATAGAATCTGTGTTAGTGTGGAATTAGGAAAAGAAAACATTTGTGGGAGTATTCCATTCATCTCAAATACCTCATGGAGCATTCACCACAGTAGACAATACACTATGTCATGACATAATTGCAATACATTTCAAAGGACATAAATTATAGAGCCCAAATGTGTGTGGGTATATAAACATATGTTATGTATATATTTTACAATAATATAATTCAACTAGAAATTGACAACAAAATATAAAATTTCCAACTGATTACAAATTAAGCAACATAAACCTAAATTAACTGTGAACAATTTAAAAGGTATATTTTCAACACAAAGATAATGATACAAATGAATGTAAAAGACATATGAAAGGTATCTATGAAATATACATATATATAGAAGCTGTATGTAATATAGTACATATTTTTATATATAAATCAACTGGATGCAGTTAAAGGAATGCTTAGAGAGAAATTTATAGCTTAAATGTGAGTATTAGAAAACAGAAAATAAATGAAGTAAGAAATTAAAGGAAATGAACTAAGCTTCTGTTTCAAGAAGCTAGAAAAAAATAAATGCAGAGAACACTGTAGAAAGGAAATAGCAAATAGAAGACAAGTCATTGAGATAGAAATGAATTCAAAATAGAGAAAGTATCTAAAGCCAGGAATGAGTTCTTTGAGAGTTTGGTAAGATTCTAGCAAAACTGATTAAGAAAAAAAGAAGACAAAAAACAAATTATTAGGATAAACAATGAAGACAGGGTCATCACTACAGGTTCTACATAGTTTTAAAAGATGATAAAATGATATGATAAATGACTTAGGACTGTATACTTGCCAATTAAAGAAAATGGACCACTGCTATGAAAAATACAACTTTCTAAATGCACTAGGAAAAATAAGTTGGAATAATTTAAGACCTAAATAAGTTAATTCTTTGGAATCCTACCATTCCAAAAAAAATTTTTCATTCCCATATAGCTTTAATCAGTGAATACTGTATAAACAACTAATTGACAAACAGTACCAATCTTACATAAATACTTTTACTGCTGGGAGGAATTAATATACTTCCTAACACATTTCATGAACCTAGCATAACCCTTATACTAGAATGAAAAAAAAGGATATCACAAAGAAAATAATCAGATTAATATCTTATATTTACAAAGACACAAAATTCTGAACATAATATTTAATTTGATTCTTTTGGATGTTTTCTTTTTGGATTTTTTAATTCTTGCTAATTTGTTTTTGAGGCAGGTCTTGAGAAGTGCTCAGTCTAGGACTAATTATTATCCCTTTACTTATGCAAAATCTTCCTAAGCATTCACCCTCATGAACTATAAGGTTTCCCAGCTGCACTATTCCTGATTCAGTGTGAGGAACCAGCACCCTTCTCTCTAATCTACCTGGGCAGATCATTCCCCAGCCTCAGGTAGCTTTTTCAAATGCATGCACTGATCAGTACTTTTATGAATAGCTGAGAGGGATTTCTCTAGTTCTCCAGCATTCCCTCTCTCAGTGTTTGCCTGTCTCTCTGTCTGTCTGTCTGTCTTTCTTTCCCACCATTGATGCAGGTCTATAGGTCTATGCTCTGTGATATTCCATTCTCACAATTTCAGATGCTTCATCTCCACAGAAACTCAACTTCATCTCCTCAACTGAAGCAATATACCAGGACCTTCTGAGGTACCCTTCTCTGTACCACAGCAAGAAAACTTAAAGGTAATAAACTGGAAAATCCTAGAGCCAACTTGCTTCCCATCTCTTGGTGATCAATGTCAATTTTTCTGACATGCAGTGTCTTGAAAATAATTATTTCATATATTTCTGCTTTCTTTACTTCTTTTTTCAATAACCATCCAAAGATATTTTTAGCAGTTTTATTCATAATTTCTTAGAATTGGAACCAACCAACTAATGTGTATCATTGCATAGTTCACTAGCTTTGGAACCTAACCATAGACTTCTTTGTTGAAACTTGATAAAATAATGTTTACTTATGTTTCAAATGGCTACTCAATTCTTGGTATGTAAAAATTATGCATGTCCATTAAATTAAAGAAAAACTGTGAGCCACAAGGATATTAAGAAATTAAGTCCAAATTAAGAGTAATTTCAAAATTTCTGGCTTGTTTTTCTGCCAATAAAAGAATTAGAAATAGTTTGTGAATTATATTTCCTCCTGTTGTGGCATCTTTCTTTTTGCTTTTGGTAAATTAATAGTGCAGGAAAAAAAATCAGCCATGCTTCCATCATACAACTGTCCATTTTCTATCTAAGAATTTTTATGCCTTATTTGCTATGCAACAGGATAAGCAAACATAGAAGTTCTGATATCAAGGTCCTATGGAAAAACCAATTTTATCCAAGTAACATATATGAAGTATTTAGTAAAGTAGCAGTAAGAATCTGAAGAAAAATGTACTCTTCAATCACCAACTAAGGGTTTATAGTTGTTCTCTCCATTACCTATTCTGAAGTTATGATCACAAACACTGAAGACTTGGTAAAGTCTAAGTAACCATAATGCCTAATAAATGCCTAACCAATATTAAATTATCAACAAATGCTGGTTTATGAGTCTTTTTCTTCTGCTAATGAGCTGCAAAATTTACAACATTATAATTCTTCCTATGTATATAAATCATCACATTCTTGGCATCATGAAAAACTTAAGTTACTCTCCTCTTCAACAAACTCCTCATGGCATTTTTCACCTCTGTGTTTCTCACTGTGTAAATGATAGGATTTAACATGGGAGTGAGGATTATAAAGAACACACTCATCAACAGGTCCACAGAGTAAGTCTCCACAGGACATGTGTAGGTGAATATACAAGGGACAAAATAGAGCATCACTACTGTAAAGTGGGAGCCACATGTAGACAGAGCTTTGCGTCATCCTTCAGCACCATGGGATTTCAGGGAGCTCAGGATGACTATGTAGGAGATGAGTAACATGAAAAAAATCAGTAAGCACATGCCCCCACTGTTAGCAGCCACCACAATGCCAAGCTTGTAAGTGTCACTGCAGGCCAGTTTTAACAGTGAGAAAAAGTCACACATAAAGTGGTCAATGACATTGGGACCACAGAAGGGCAAGTCAACAGTGAAAAGAATCTGCACAGTGGCATGTAGGATCCCCCCAATCCAGGCCACCACCACCAGGAGCTGGCAAAGCCGATGGCACATGATGGTCGTGTAGTGCAGAGGCTTGCAGATGGCCACATAGTGGTCATAGGCCATGACAACCAGGATGATGATCTCTGGAAGTGTACCACAAAGAGCTGACTCATGCAGCCACCCCAGGAGATGGTTTTCCTCTGGTAAAGCAGGTCAATGATCACTTTTGGGGTGGTGGCAGATGTATATATGGCATCGATTAAGGACAAGTAAGTGAGAAAGAAGTACATAGGAGCTGAAAGTGCAGGGCTGAGGGAGATGGTAATCACAATGAACAGATTGGCCAGCAGAGTGAATAGGAAAATGAGCAAAAAGACAATGAAAAGTATTTTTTGCAAGTGTGGATTCTGTGTGAGTCCCAAGAGAAGAAATTCAGTTACATTGTTGGGAGGTGTGAGGAGGTCCATTCAGCAAGTTCCACCTTCCTGGGGCCTGAATTATCTACAAGAATAAGGAATGATACTCATTAATAATAAAAGGATTGTGGTCTGAGTATCTTGATACAAAACTAGAGCAGTCACTGTACCTGCTGAGCACGTCCTTGACACTCTTGCCTCAGTGCATGTTTTAGTTCTCTCTTACTTCCTCCATGATGTTTCCATCTCTTCAGACACCTAGTACCTGTCACCTGTAAAACATATATAGGGCAACATTTGATGGGTAATTTATTGAAAAAACCCTGGGCTGTCTATGTGAGATCTGGATTCCCTTTCTGGTTCCAACTCCATGTGTCTCTGGTGCATCAGTTCTGTGTCCTCTGATTTTGATCCCTCCTCTGTGTCTGTGAGGCTTCAAACTGTTATTGTCAGATGTGTCTTGTAAGCTAAGAGGTGTTGCACACAGGAAAGAGATAGTTCCTCTTCCACGAGTATTCACATCTGAACCCTCAGCTCTAAGTGTGGAAAGAAAGACACCATGAATACATATCTCCCATCAGCAGGCAGTTTAGGGAAATGTATATAAGTAGTGGGCAACAGGCTCTCCCTGGTACCTACCAGAACACATAAGCTATTTCAGGTGTGTTTCCTCACTGCACCTACCATACTGCCTGGCATGTCTGTGCTGCCTGAAACCTGTTAGGTGATCAGTAAGTGCTTGGTGAATTGCCATTCTCCATGGGTGAGAATACGCCTTCTTCCTCAGTCCATAAATCTACCAGGAATTCAAGTGTCCTCATCCTCCTGCTCTGTTTATCATTACTCTCTACTTTATCAGAAACACAAATAAACATTTGAAAGGAAGCTGCCTTCCAGGTTAATACTTTCTGTCACACTTTATCAGGTAATATGAAAATATTAATTTCCACTAATATGGGTCACTTTATTATCAAGATAATTGTAGTGTTTGCTAACTGATATTTTTTATTCTTCAAAATTCTGTTCCATATACAATGATAGAGACATTCAATAAGTTTACAGAACAGTAGACTTGGATTAAAGAAACTATTGCATAAATGTTCAGTACATGGAGGATCTGTCAAGTAAGGAAATCCTTATTTTCAAAGTTCTAAAAGTAAAAATTCATTATAAGAACAAAAAGAAATCAATTTCCAGATAAGATAGAGAGATAGTGTACTACACACATGAATATATATACACATAACACAAACACATGTAAAATCTATTACTATAAGTAACTATTACAAGTTCATTCATTCAACACATGTTTACTGAATTCTGACTATGTATACTAATATATTAACATGTGTGTAAACATAAAGTTACAAAAATTGTCCATGTGAAGTGTCTTTAGTAATCCCTTCCCTGAAATTTCATTACCAAAGCTCAGTAACTCATCCCTCCATGATGTGAATGAGCTTCCCACTCCTTTGTTTCTGCTACAGGCATTCTCATGCCTCCTTCTCCCATCTTCTCAAAGCATCCATCATCTGTCATTCCTGGTTACAAGATACTGCATTACTAAAAGAATGAGGAAATTTGGGGATATAAATTTCCCAAGGAGAAGGGAAAATATAATAAAATGTATTCTAGTAAAAATATGTCTTTTCCTTTCAAAGATAAGTGGATATAGAGCTTTATGAAGAAGTAAACATTACTCTTTCTTTTTCCTTTGGCTCCACAATACTCTTTCTAGGATTAAATTCTAAAGGAAAGTCTTTTCAAAAGAGGAAAACCATTATTTACAAATATGTTTAACTAAATGTGTAAGAGCTGTGGAAAATGTAGACATTAAATGGAATACTCAACATTGGACAAATGGATAATTAAAATATAGTGCATCTCCTTGACTCATGTGTTTTTAACAGAGGTCTTTTAAAAAATTGTGCAGTATCATAAGAAAATTCTGATGTACTATAAGTTGGGAAAATTTTGGATACAAATTGGAACTATATAGTTATTCTAATTTAATTCTAACTAACTACACTATTCTTCTAACCAATTTAAACACATATCAATAAGAAAAAAAGATCCCAAATAATTTTTACTTCTGAATTGGTAGTATTGTAATTGAGTCTATCTTTCTTAATGTTTTTCAGGCTGAATTTTCATTGAAATCTCAGATTGATGAGGATGAGCAGTGATTATATAATTTGTAAATCCATTTAACCCAAGCATCTGTAATTATATGATTTCTTGGGGAAAAATAATCTTACCTGTGAACTTGTCTGTCATAGCTCCATGGCTCAGGCCCCAGGAAGTTGATAGTTCACCAAGAAAGAAAGGAAGTTATAGGATGAAAAATACCAACTAGCTCAGCTACAAAATGTGGTTTGCTGATTCCTAAGTAGTACCATTGGGTAAGGCCTTTCTCTTGAACCTTTAAAGTGCTACCACATTTCCTGTTTTTAGGCCAATTATCTGAAGTTTGTTAGCTGTGGCTAATTGGACCTCAGGGGTATTTCACCATCATTAGCAGATCTTGCCAACAACTCAATTATTTCACATAACTTAACTGAAGTTCAGAGGAGAATTCTTACAGCATTCCTCTTTAATTGTGAACTCCTCATTATGTCTACATGAAGACAAAACATTATGACAACAGAAAAACAAAATGAGTTGACCATTGTTCATAGCAGCACTATTTACAATAGCCTAGACATGGAAACAGTCTAAATGTCCATCAACAGATGACTGGATAAAGAAGATGTGGTATATTTATACTATGGAACACTATTCAGCCATAAAAACTGACAACATAACACCATTTGCAGCAACATGGATGCTCCTGGAGAATGTCTATGTGAAGTAAGCCAGAAAGAGAAAAAAAATACCATATGAGATCGCTCATATGTGGAATCTAACAAAACAAAACAAAGCAAACAAAGCATAAATACAAAACAGAAATAGACTCAAGACATAGAATACAAACTTGTGGTTGCCAAGGGGGCAGGGGGGTGGGAAGGGACAGACTGGGAGTTCAAAATTTGTAAATACTGACAGGCATATGTAACATAGATAAACAAGATTATACTGTGCAGCACAGGGAAATAGATACAAGAGCTTGTGGTAGCTCCCAGAGAAAAAAATGTGACAATGATTATATGTATGTTCATGTATAACTGAAAAATTGTGCTCTATGCTGGAATTTGACACAACATTATAAAATGACTATAACTCAATTAAAAAAATGTAAAAAAAAAAAGTACTGACTTTAGTGTCTGATGGCTCCAACATCTTCCTAACTTGAACAAGTTACCTACTTGCTCTGTGCCTCAGCTTCCCCTTCTATAAAGTGAGTTGAAATGTTCCTCACAGGATTCCACAGAGGCTCAAATGAGTGGAGGCATAGGATGCTTATAGCACAGGACTGGTATCTACCAAGCACCTCACTGATACTGTGATTAAGACTTTACCAGTCTGTGTGTTATCAAGTCCCAGCCCCTAAAGTTTCCCCTTCCCTTGATCTTTCTCTCTGTTCCACCCTGAGCTCCATTTCAATGCCACGTCTTCCTTTCCCTGCCAGTTATGAAGCCTGAAATTATGTGTTCCGCATGGTGTAACTGATTACCCCAGAGAGGGAGCTGGACTTCGGGGATCAGAAAGATCCGCCAGGATTAGATGCTCTGAATTAAGCGGCTGATAGGCAGAGGGAAAGGTTCAGGGGAGAAATACCCTTGCTAAAACATCAGATCAAGGGAATGAAATGCCAGATCTGACAAATTCGCTAGTAAAGTTTTGGGGTCAGTTCAAATTGAAGGGAAGCATATGGAGCCACGTCGCAGGTCAGGATCCCAGACGGGGGAGCTGGGTGGACCCAGCAGGCTTCCTCTAATCCCATGGCCATGCTGTAGCTGGATCACACCTGGAGAGTCTCGGGGGAGCAGACGCATGGCTTGCTGCCTGGTTCCAACCAACCTGGTCAACTGTACCCTGGAGACCTGTTCAGCGACTGGTAACTGGTCAGATAATGGCTTCGAAAGTTGACCATTTACATTGCATGAAAGTACAGTTCACACTGTCTCCCATGACACACGGGCTGTGCCAGGAAGGCCTTGCTCATCTCCTGACATGCTGCTTCTTCACCGACTGCACTTGGGGACAGCTCTGTTTGGAGCCCGCCAGCCTCATCGCCGCCTCCAAGCCATGACGCATGCGTCCCTCAGCTGCAACTCACCTCTCCCTCTTCACCACATCCGGGGCCTCTGTTAAAACCTCTAAAGTTAAGTGAAACCCCTCACCTGCCTCTGCCAAATCATTCTATTTCAACACCTTCCTTTCTTCCATTAAGCAAATTACACCCCTATTTGTAAATATAAATTTTTTTCATTTGTCTCCACATTTTTTTTTCTGTTACCACGCTGGAATTAGAAACTCTATAATCACAAGTGTAAGATCCAACTTATTCACCATTGTATCCCCAGGGTCTAGCGGGACACCCTGAACTCATTTTTTAGTGAAAGAATAAATGAATAAATAATTTTCTTTTTTTTTTTTTAAATCAGGAACCTGGAAATACAGGCACTATGTCAGCTGGGAAGTTGCAAAGGCACCATTTTGCTCTCACATCTTAACTGCTTTGCTTCTGCTTCTTGCTGGCTTGATCGCCAAGCAAAAGGTCAGTTAGCTGAGGTTATTGCTTTGTTTAAGGGAACACATCCAAGCGAGGCAGAATGCAAAGGGTATTTCTCTTAAGAAAAAAAAAAAAGCCCAAGAATAAAATAAATATTTTTGAGGAAATGGCAGCAAATGATCTAGATTTTCAACTTGAATTCCCTAGTTCCCCAAAGATCTTTCCCTCTTTGCTAATGGATTAACTCTAATGGCCCGCCATAATGTGATAGCAGCAAACTTGTTGGTGGTAAATAACCAACCTTCTTTTCAAAAGACATCAGGGGAAGGAAATTATGCTTTGAGATGGAGCCGGCAGTCACACTTGCCAGGCTGAGTTACAAGGGCCGTCAGGCCTCCTGCTTCAGGGCAAAAGTTGGTCACCAGCTGGGCTCAGAAGAAATTGCTCCAAGCCCCCTGCCCTGACATTATACAATTAGGTACATTTCAGTAAGGATTTTTGCCTTTTTTTCATACCATTCCACACTGGCGACTCTCAGAGGCAAGATCCTGGGCTGGATGGACCATTCGTCTGGCTCCACTGGGGCAGCTCCTGTGCTTTGATGGTCTTAAGCAACCTCGCTGAGAGATAAATGGGATTCTAAGAGGATTTTGAGATAAATTCCCACAGCTATGAAGAGAAAAACATTTGACTCCGGTTTTGATATAAGCAACAGACCCAAATATTTAAAGTCGTTTGCTTCATTTATTTTCTCAACTGTCTCGGCACACACCGAAGGAGGCAGTTTGTTCTGCCTGGAGTAATGTCTCCACTTGGTCCTCAGGGATTCCTCACTTGGGCTTCTGCAAGCAGATTCGTCTGTACAAGTGGTCGTAGGTGAATTTTCTTCTTTGGGATGCTTGTTCCATCTGTGACTCTACTCCTGCCTCCAAATTGTACTATGTATTTAAGTTCACATATTTCTCTCAGCACATGATTTTCAGTATGTGCTATTTAATAATGTGAAAACTAGCTTGGAAAACCAGCTCTTTACTAAGTGATTTTTGTTTGGCAGCTAAGGTCTAAGTGACACTAGAATTTTCAGACAAATCATACAAAGGTCGTTGGTTCTGATTAACCCTGTTTTGAGATCCTAGGTTAGTTAATTCAATCCCCAAATGGATTGGGTACATACTGTGTGCTGGTGCTATCAGTGTCTGCTCTCCCAGAGATGAGAGCATAAGACTGTCATGCACTCCTACGTCTATACGTCATTTCAAGAGAAATGAAAACATACATCTAGACAAAAATCTGTAAACAGATGTCCATAGCAGCATTATGAGAAATAGCCTCTCTCCCAGCCAGAATAGAAACAATGGATAAACAAAATGTGGTATATCCATACAATGGAGTATTATTTGGCAAAGAAAAGGAATTAAGTATGGTTGACCCTTGAACCATCCCAGTTTGAACTGCTTGGGCCCGCTTATATGCAAATTTTTTTAATAGTAAATACTACAGTAATGCACAATTTGCAGTTAGTTGACTCTGTAAATGTGGAACCAAAGACGCAGAGAAATTGCATACGTGGAGTGTCCGCTATAAGTTATATGCAGATATTTTACCATTCTGGGAGTTGGCAACCCCAAATCCCATGTTTTTCAAGAGTCAACTGCACTGATATATATTAAAAGCTGATGAATTTTGAAAAGATTGTGCTAAGTGAAAGAAGTCAAACGCAAAGTCATATGTATGATCTATTTATATGAGATGTCAAGAGTGGTCAAATCTACAAATCTGTGGTAGGGACAGAAAGTAGGTTAGTGTTTGCCAGGGGATGTGAGAACAAGCAATGGGGAATGACGGCTAAGGGGCGTGGAGTTTCTTTTGGCGCAAGGGAAATGTCCTGAAATCAGATAATGTGATACTTGCACAACTTTGTGAAAATACTAACAACCACTGAATTGTAGACTTTAAAAGGGTGAATTTTATGGTATGTGAATTATATCTCAATAAAACTGTTATAAACAGTAAGATGCTCAGTAAGCAAGGAAATAGGTAACAGAAACATTAGGTATTGGGATGAGCTCCGTTTAACCAGATGGAAAATGACCTGGAAGGAGTTGGCTGTTTTAGATTAGAGGTCAGGAAGGGCCTCTCTGAGATGGCATGGCCTGGAAAGCTAAGCCGGGGAAGGAGTCCTGTTATGTGAAGCTTCTTGGGGAGCAGAATTACAGGAAGCAGAAACGTGATTAGTGTATTTGAAGCCTGGCGAAAGGGCCAGGGTGTAGGGGAGCAGAGTGAGCAGCGGGGAGAGGATGATTCAAAATCAATTCAGAGATGTAGGCAGAGTTCTGGTGGACCCTGTATAACACGGCACGGAGTGTCTTATTTTAAGGGAAACCACTGGTGGGTTTTAAGCAGTGGTGGGATATAATCTCACTTACATTTTTAAAAGGCAGCCATTTCTGCTGTGTAGAAAAGGCTTAGAAGAGTGGAGATTATACTGCATAGCACAGGGAAATAGATACAAGATCTTGCAGTAGCTCACAGAGAAAAAAATGTGACAATGAATATATGTATGTTCATGTATAACTGAAAAATTGTGCTCTACACTGGAACTTGACACAACATTGTAAAATGATTATAACTCAATATAAAAAAGTTAAAAAAAACTTTATTAAATGATTTACCAAAGGTAAAAAAAAAAAAAAAGAGCAGAGACTGGCTAGGATTCACGGCAATATTCCACGTCAGAGATGGGGTGGCTTAGACCAAGTTGGCGGCTGAGAAGGCAGGTGGGCAGACTTAGAAATGTTCAGAGGTGTAGCTGACAGGACTGAAATAGATTCATGATTCACTGAGCTTTTATTGGCTGTAACAGAAAGCTAGACATACATTTACAAAGACAAGTTCAAGATTTTCGAGAGGCACTATTTACTCATGGCTCCAAACGAGAAATTACCCAAAGGTTCACTAACAGTAGCATAGATAAATACATTGTGGGGTATTCGTGCAGCAGAATCTCATATCAGAAATAAGAAGGAGCAACTGTCAAGGGAAAGAAACAAGACACTGACTTTCATTCAGTATTATCCTGTGTACACAAAACTGGAAAACTGGTTTAAACGATCTATAGGGTTTGAAGTCTGAATAGTGGTTACTTTTGCTGGGGTGGTGATGGGTAGAGGGTACAGAGGAGAGCTTCTGAAGGTATTGGTAGTGTCCTATATATGTGTGTGTATATATATATATATAATTTTAATTTGAGTTCCAGTTACATAGGCTGTTCCAGTTTTGAAAATTCATTGAGCTGGACATTTGGTTTTCCACTTTTGTCTAGGTATATTTTAGAGCAATCTAAAAAGTTAAATAATGAGTCCAAATTGGCATTTCAGTATTTATTAGAGATTTTGGCATTTCTGATTCTAGACTCAAAAAGTTAAACTGGAGTTAAACTGATTTAAGTCTATAGCATGTGGAAAATATAGGAGAGTCCTTGCTGACTGTAGTCTTGGTATGATAAGATGACATGACCAACAATAAGAAGTGTACGTAGCCTTGGCTCCATTAATAATGGAATGCTCTGCCTTGTGGGCGTTGTCCCTACATTCCTCAGCCATCACGATCATCTTCCTTGGTGCATATATTTCTAGGCTTAGAGACCTTCTCCTGGATATTTTGCAGAAGACTTTTGGTTTGAAAATAGAGCTAATTGTTTAATATTTTTGTTTATTAATCTATTCATTTGTTTACTTCCTTCTTCTCTTTCATGCAATAAATGATTAATAATCAGTGAATATCTAGAATATGTACATACTGTATTGGTGCTTTGGAGACAAAGATAATTAAGACATTGTCCCAGCAAGGATGAGACAGATAAATGGGTAAGTATAATACGCAGTGGTTGGAGAGTGGCAAAGTCTGGTGTGCATGCTAATTTGCAATCACAGAGGAATAGTATCCAATGATTAAGGGTCTTTCTCTCCTCTGTGGTCCCAGTATTTTTTGTTTGACCTGTTCCTGGATTGGCAGATCTGGTCAACTATTATCTCTCCCATTTCACAGAGGAGAAACTTGGATGAAAAGAAGGAATGTGTCCAAAGTCACTAAGCACGGGCAGTAGTTATTCTCAAGGCTTTTGTCTTGCAGTCCTCATGCTTCCCTGGAGACCAGGAGACCTTCCCAATAACCCTGAGCACATCTTATCTCCTTGGAAACAAATACACAAAAACACCCTATTGATTGTTTTATCAGTTTCTAGCAGATAAGAATTGGTGCTGACAGAAATTCAAAGTATTCGCTCTTTGTGAGGCAATTTATTGTGCTTGTGACAAGGCAGTGCTTCAGGAACCTGGAGCTTCGGTGGGTTATATTGTAAACCCTTGAAGTCGACACAGTATCCTGCTCTTTATTGAAGACAGATCAGGCTGGGAAACATTATAACCTGCTGCACTCACTCTAAGCATGGTTTGGGATTCCAATTCCACTTACCGGTACCGGGAGACAAAACAGGAAAGAAATTGTAAGTAAGGCTGAAAATAGGTCTGGGTTTTGAGTCTGTTTGGGCCTGGGGGAGACTATGTCTTAGAATGTCCCTATTTTCTTATCAGAGCCTTCATGACCTTCTAATTTTTATCTTCAAGTAGAATATTTCTCAGACTTTTTCTTAGTTGAAAAACTCTCTGAAAAAAGTTAGAGTATAAAATAGACTCACTGAGTAGGAGTCTGGAGTCGGGGATCAGAGTCTGTCTCCCGGGGCCTCCTCTCCCCCCAGAAGACAAGCAGGTGGTACAAACAGGGTTCAGAGTCACCGCTAGGTTTTGTGTGGCTCCGTTTGAAAGAGCAGAAAACTAACAAGATGGCTACTGAGTTGTTCAGACCTGTGTTTTTAACCATAACTAATCTTATGACTAACGGGCTCCCCTCCCTATGCACTCTTCTTAGCATAAAATCCTTTTACCCTAGAGGACTTGAAAGAAGGTCATGGATGGAACCTCAAGAAGGTGGGCAGACCCTCCTAAATTCCTCTGTAACAACAGCAAGTTCTTATCAAGATGAAAAGAATGTAACACCCTGTAAAACGCGCTGATTGTTATCACCTTTTCCGTTCCATTCAGTTTTTCTGTGAAACCTCAATACCCCAACCCCAAGATGGGCTCACAGTCTCTAAGGCTCTACCTGCCATGACCCCTTTGCCTGGCAAAGCAATAAAGCTGTTCTTTCCTCTCTTCCCAAAACTCTGCCTCCAGCTCTCAATTCGGCTATTAGGGTACAGAGGTCAGTTTTTCGGCAACACATTCCCAAACCACGGTAAACCTAGGACTTCAACAACAAGTTTACATTGGCTCCTCTCTATTTATTCTAAATATTTTATTTGTTCAGTGTTCCAGACTCTCAAAGCCCAGTTCGTATACTTTATTGACTAGCTACCTTTCAAATAAACATCTTAATTAAATGCTTTGTATATAGTATCTCATTTAAACCATTTCTGGTCTCAGTTGCTGGGGCGGGGGATGCCTCAAGCCAGTCTGGATGTAGGGCAAGCTTGCTGCTCTCAACGCAGCTGCCTTCTATATCCCCCTCTCAGGCAGAGAGGGAGCTCAGGGCATCATTCCACAGCCCCGCCTGCCCCCTGCCCCCAACCCTGCCATTGACTTTATCATGTCTCCGAGTACATCTTGTTGAGACAGGAGGGATGTGGGCAGGGCACATCCATTCAAGGAATGACACAGAAATTAACACCAGGATGGTGGAAGATTCAACCCTCAGTAGACCATGAGGCTCAAGATGGCGGGAGATTTGACTTCTAGTAGACCTTGAGCGTCACTGTATTCTCATTATAATATTAACATGGTAAATGACACTCCCACAGGTGCCATGACAGTCTTGAGGCTGACCATGAAAGTCAGAGTGGGTGATGGCCCAGCTCCTGGGAATCCCAGCCCCTTCCCTGGGGTAGTTGGAATGGACCTCCCACTTGGCATGTGAAGCTACCGAGCACATAAAAACTGGCAACACCATGCCTCGCGGCCTCCTCTCTCACTCCCTCCTCTTAGGAATTGGCCCTCACTCTGTCTATGGAGTGTGTACCTACTTTTACTTAACCTGAGCACCCAACCCCCACACCTCATGGGCTTTCTCTTGCCTTTCAATGTATCTCTCTAAATAAACCTACCTTGACTCAACTGTGGCTCACTCTTGAATTCTTTCCTGTGCTAAGCCAAGGACCCACACTTGGCAGGGCACGTCCCAGGGGCTCCACAGAGACCTGGGACACAGCCCTCCTCACGCCCCACATTTGTTTTTCCTGTATCATTGTCATGGCACAGCAGGTTATGCCGGAAGATCTCCCTCACCTCCCAAATCTCCCAAATGTCAGGCAGGGCAGGACCTGCCCAACCTCAGCATCATTCTCCCAGAAGCATGCAGCTGACCTGTTTCCGGGGAGAATCCTAGGTAGGGGATTGCTGAGCACAGACTACCCTCTGACTCTTCCTCTGCCCTTCTTTCATCATCCCTGTCCTCCAAGACATAGGCTTCTCTGGCCCCCTGTCCTTCCTCCCTCCCCGTACACAGGGCTTTAGCTCCAGACTCCCGGGCCTGCTCGGTTACATAAAAGGCAAAACATTAGGGATTCCCATCAGGAGACCTTTCTGTGAGCCATTCCACTGTGGCTGCTGTAGCCTTTCCCATCCTTCACCTCATGTGCTCCACAGGCACCTCACTGCCTTGGTGCCTCAGGAACCTGGTCTGGGATTCCCAAAGTTTAGTACAAATCAACAACTTTAGGATTTATTATAGGTGCTGACATCAGGGCATCTCCATAAAGTTTATGTAACTCAGTAGGACTGGGTTAGAGCCCAGGAATCTGCATCTTGAAGGAGGATTCTCCTCATTTCCTCCCCCCACCTCCCCAACCCCGTGGTTCTCACGTACGATTGTAGAGTCCTACTTTGAGAAACACTCTTAGGTCCTGGAGAACCACAGTCATTGCCTCTATAAGAAGCTCCCCCTGTTTGGAGGGAAAGATACTGAATACTGTTATTGACATAAAAATACAGATAAACACTTTATTTCACTGAAGGAGAAAGTGCCAACGCTGTGAACGTGAGTTGACACAGCACTCTTTCAAATTTAGTGCTTGGATCAGGGAATCAAGATTATTGGATAAAATTAATCAATAAATTTTGGGTCTCCTTTCTTCACTCTGGTGCTCTGAAGGTGAATTTCATATTCTGGAGCAATCTCAGCCACTTTATAGGGGCTCTATACAATAGTATTTACCTTCTGTGGTTGGCTTCCTTGTTCAGAGTCTTTGCTGTGCCCGGCAGGGGTAATGTCAGCTTCACTGTTCACATCAGAGCACAGGACAGGCTGAAATGCTGCTTACCTGGGAGAGGCTCCTGATCAGAGCCTAAACCTTCTCCTTTGACCCACCCTTCAGAGTAGGACACAGACTGAGGCCAACACCTCACCTGGCAACCTAGTTAAATTTGTTGACTTGAAAAGTGTATTGGATGATACAAGCCAACCCTACGAATAAAAATTGATCATCATTATTAAAAAAATGACGTCTTAATTTTGTTGGCATTGCTTTGTCAAAATAATCACTTTGGAGTGGAAATGTAAAAGCTGGGTGTGTTGGGGGTCCAATTCCTTCATTGTCACATTCAGAGAAGTTACCAGAAGAAAGTCTCCTCTGTAGCTCTTGGTTCAAGCAATTCACTCTGCTAATAACATAGGAGGATTGAATTGCAGCCTTCGATTGGAATTTACCCTGTGCTCATACTGTATGTTCTATTGCCAGAAGTTGGAAAGGCTAAAATTACCATAAACTTAATGGGGCCCATTTAATCCATTTCATTCCTTGCAGATAGAATGTCTTGAAATCATCTCCGAGATCTACAGGAGATTCCACTGCAAAGCAGAGTCTTCCAGGTGAGGAACCAGCAGTTTAAGTCCTGGTACAGGACTCATCATAGCATATCATTCTGTCCCTTTGCCAAATTGCCTGCACTTCAGTAAACATCAGGGTAGTATTGAAAGTACATTTGATGAGAATTAGATCCAGAAGTAGTCCACTCTTTGCCATTTAGGAATTATAACTTTGAGAAAAAGACTTCCACACTTTAATGCTTATTTAGAGTAGCAATATTTAAAAGCATTAGCTTTGATTCCGTAGAACCAGATTCAAGCCACTTAATTTCTCCCACTTAACTGCCTGTGTGATCTTGAGAAAATAGCTCAGATTCTTAAAGCCACAGTTTCTTCATCCATAAAATGGGGAGAATAATGGTAGCTACCTCGTAGTACTGTAAAAATGATTAGCTTAGCTAACATGTATCGTGCTCAGAAGAATTCCTGACATAAAGTAACTTCCAGCAAAAGTTAGTGAGTAGTGGCTATTTCAGAGATTTTACCTTCCTCTGTAGACCTGGAATAATAAAACTCCCTTGCTTAATATCCTTTTATGGCTCCTATAAGTAAGCAATTATATAAGTAAATGGGTTTTGGAAACTGTACAGAGCTGTATCATTGCAACGTATTTATTTATTTTTTTAAGGATGAGTATGAGGCTGCTTGGCAGAAGGGGCTTTGTTGCAGATGCTGCGAGCGTCCCAAAGAGAGAGCATGATGTATTAACTTTTCAGTTACACCAGGGCCCAAGACAGGAATATGAAACCCAGAAAACAATGGGCAAGAAAACATCTGACATGAGAAAGGTATATAGGTTAATGCCTACACGCCACTATTGCTGAAGGAATTCACAGTGGTCCAAGGCGTGATCAGAACGATGCTCCTGGGGTGGAGAAGAGGAATGAGGGGAGGGCTCAAGATAAGCAGGGGCCGCGGTAAATGACGTATGTTTTCTATGGAGATCGCTGCTATGGATCTTATTGGCTTATCCTGAAGTCCCACTAGCAAAATTGTGGCATCATTACAGTCTGGTTTCCCTTCTTCCTAATTTTCAGTTATGATGCTTAATCCCCTCCTTTCAAAATCTTTCTCTTTTTGCTTGTCTGACCTCCCTGAATCCTCTTAATTTGAGGTTTAGGAGAAGTTAATGCCTTAGCAGGGGAATTAGTTCGGTGTTTCTAGGAGTGTTTGCAATTTAAAAGCTTCTCTCAGGGTAAAAAAAAAAAAAAAAAAAATCCAAGGACTGAATTGATTACGGTAACATTTTCGAGACAATGACAACCAGCCCTGAGAGCTTTCCTGATGCTCTTCAAATCATAAGTACCCAGTGAAGTATGTGTTGTTTGTGCCAAGGCCCAGCTTGCCTTAGAGGGGGTGGAAAGTAAGAATAGGAAGCTTTAACACCAAGTAGGACTTTGTTTGGAAGCCTTTTGTTATTACTGAACAATAAATAAGGTCAAAGCTACTTAGTTTAAAAAAAAACTTATGTAAATTCTGGTAAGCCTTTGACCATGTGACTCATGGCATTCTCCCTTATTCAGAATTAATTTTCTCCCATACCTATATTTGATTTCAATTAAAATAAAAAAGACAGCTTGCTTAATCTTTCCCATGAACGGATACAGTGTATACCTGAGTGAACGGGACAATTTTCCTTATAAATTATGTATAAAAATCCTCAACTGCCACCTCTCTCTTAGAGATGTGAAGAAAATTCAATTTCTCTTAGCTTATTTTTTTTTTATGGTTCTTGGGATATTCATTTCAGATTTTCCACTCATTTGTATAAATGTCTTATTTACTCAAGCTCTTCATAGAAGAAGGTAATACTGTGCACTGCTGATTTTATTTCTCTGGACAGGTTACAATAACTCCTCTGGAGCCAACACACTAATTGATTTTAAAGTTTCTGTGAGTGTTAGGAAGTCTTCTTCCCATACACTTAGGAGGGGAGGTGCAGCATCGCAGGAAGACTCTGGTCCTAACTGAGCAATGAGAGATTCTACTCTGTCCTCCAACCCTTCCTTACCTGGGATGTCTGTGGACCTTAGCTATCTTCATCTACAACACGATGACACCTTAACTGTCCTAAAGCAGCATGAGGAGGGCACTGGAGTTAAGATCTCAATGTCTCTTTTAGTCTTGTAGTATAGGATTTGTTCTAGAAAATTCCTCATATGCTCCAGCCCTCTTCTGGATGTTTGCCATGATTCTGCCCATAGATTCCCTCGACAGACATTGCTTTAGTCAGAACCCTCAGCTGCAAAACTCAGAGATGAGAAGGGTAGCAAACTGATATCCTCTGCCTTGGTAGCTAAATGTCCTTCAACCATGGTGCAAGGTCATGGTGCAATGGAAAATTTGTTGCACGCTCTCTGTGTAGTCTTAGGTCTGTATTACGGTCATAGTGCATGGTTCAAGGTCATGGTGCAAGGTGCATGGGTGATTCTGGAGGAGGGAATCCAAGATGGTACGAATGACTCTGTGATGACTATGAGGAGCCATAAGTCAGTATTTACTGAGCTATCTTCATCTTAGTTTGTGGCCATAGTTGACTTTGCTTTCATTGTCTTCATTGAAATATCTTGTTATTTTACATTTTCTTCCATTACCAAGCTCCTTTAAAAAACAAAAATAAAAACCTAGTTTTTAGAATTAGAGCCTCTTCCTGACTTTCTTTGCAATTTCTTTTCATTTTTTTTTTAAATTCATGAAGTGGATTTCTGTACGCTGATGAGTACGAATCATCAGGAGCAAAAGAAATTAATTCAGAGTCTGCGGGGCTCACCTTTCTCCACAGCCAGCACGCTGCAAGGGAGAGAGCTGGCCACTGTGCAGACGCCCCAAATCCTCTGGGGCATGGTCCCCACATGGGGACATGAGGGAGTGAAACAGGGAGGGAGCCATTCTCTCTAGTTCTCTGAGCTCTGATGTTCCCTCATTCTTTTTCCTTCATATGCTCACAGTGTGGGAAAATAGATGCCATCCAGGTGAAGAACTAAACATTCACAAGCTTGAGAAAAAGGAAGGTCAAAAACAAAAAAGCCAGCTTCTGAAATAATAGCATGATTTGAAAATGGGAGCCCAGCCTTCCTGTGTTGGAAGTTCTGCAGCTTCTGTCTCAGGAGCTGACTTACACATAGTATTTTTCAATGATTTGTCCATTTTAAGTTTATTGCCAGAAAACGTCAATGAGAAATGACATCACATATGACAAAAAATGAATCCAGGAGACACATCATGGGTATTTGAGGCTTTTGGCAAGACACCCCTCCCCCTTGCATTTGGGCTGCTGGGAGAAGGCTCCAGCTTTAATGTCCTCAGGCCATTTCCTCAAGTTTCAGCTTCTGTAGCATCTCTGATGAATGCGTCTTGACTGGGGCAGGAGGCTCAGAAGCGTAAGGGCGCTAACATTTCTTTGCCGCCTTTTCAGTCATAGCTCAGTGGTCTTGCCCTTTCCTATTTCATGGATTCGCCTTCTCCATTTGTTCTTAGTTGATTAGGAAATTGCTGAACACAGAACTTTTCCCTGTCCATAAATATCATCCAAGTTACGCAGCATGGGGAAAGAGCTGCTATTTGTTTGGTTCACAGACTTTGGGACTTTTTGCAAATTAAAGGATTTGAAAGGATCTAATACGGCCATATCACCAAATAAATCTTTAGGGTCACGTTCTCCCCTTGGGGTTTGCATTTAAGTTAGTGTAATAGGAGGTGTACTCGGGCATCCAAGGACAGAAATCAGTCCTCCGTGGGTAACCAGATGCCGCTGCGTGGGGGCGGGGGTGAGACTCATTTCTGAGTGTGCAGCCTTGCTTTGTATTTCAGGATTTCAAATTGTCATGCTCTGTGGTGCAACATGGTTCCACTTCCTAGAGGACTTTACAAAAAGGAATTGCAGTTTTTATTGGCACCCTGTCACGTGTCTCCTTACTGAAAGATAGCAGGCTTTTGAGATGTATCTGGATTTCGAGGTGAGATTTGGAATGGATGAAATTGAGTAAGCCTAATGAAAAATTTGTTGCATGCCCTCTGTGTAGATTCAGGTCTGTATTAGGTTTTTTGAAGATGGGAAAAGTCTCGGTCTGAAAGAAAGTTAAAAATTTAGTTAGAAACAAAATCATATGTGTGGGAAACCACAAAGGAGGCAGAAATATTCACAGAAGTGCTTATCTCTGTGGTCACAGATGGGAGGGATCACAGAAACCAAGAAGCACCGCAATGAGGCTAGGAAAGTGGCCCCTCAGGAATTACTCATATTTTACACATTTCCAGCTGATTGATAGCACATATATTATAGGAAAATAACATTATCTAAAACTCTGCAAGCTGTTTCTAATTGCAGCCTTGCAACTAGAACCATTTGAAGTTCTTCAGAAGTTTTATCTCCTCTACAAAGCCTTTGTCTTGAAATATTCAAATAACTCTGCTTTGTCCCCTCCCTAAGAGTATCTTATTATTTGTGTTTATACATTTAGGCTTTTGTTTCAAGAAGATAATCTGTGCAAAGCATCTCAGAAGAGTGTTTGACTCATATCAAATTTTTGTAGTCTCTGCTGTCATAATTTACTAATTTCTTCTTGGTAAATTACAGATTGTGGTATTATTTTTGTCTATGTTAATCAATATCGATTTATTTTGTTTCTACTAAAGGATCAGTACTTTTAAAAAATTTTTATTTTATTGAGTTATAGTCAGTTTACAATGTTGTGTCAAATTCCAGTGCAGAGCACAATTTTTCAGTTACACATGAACATCCATATATTCATTATCACAGTTTTTTCTTTGTGAGCTACCACAAGATCTTATATATATTTCCCTATGCTATACAGTATAATCTTGTTTATCTACTCTATGCATACCTGGCAGTATCTACAAATTTTGAACTCCCAGTCTGTCCCTTCCCACCCCACTCCCTCCTGGCAACCACAAGTTTGTATTCTATGTCTATGAGTCTGTTTCTGTTTTGTATTTATGGGTTTTTTTGTTTGTTTTTTTAGATTTCACATATGAGTGATCTCATATGGTATTTTTCTTTCTCTTTCTGGCTTACTTCACTCAGAATGACATTCTCCAGGAGCACCCATGTTGCTGCAAAAATGGCATCATGTTGTCATTTTTATGGCTGAATAGTATTCCATTGTATAAATATACCACATCTTCTTTATCCAGTCACTGTTGATGGACATTTAGGCTGTTTCCTTGTCTTGGCTATCGTAAATAGTGCTGCTATGAATATTGGGGTGCAAGTGTCTCTTTGAAGTAGGGTTCCTTCTGGATCTATGCCCAGGAGTGGTATTGCTGGATCAGTACTTTTATAGTCATAAGGAAGTACACAGAAAGGGCAAAAAGTGTACCCCCTGCCATCAGGGAGTAAAAAAATGTAAGATTAAATACTTAGCTATATGAGTAAATAGAGTGCAAAGAGTTCTTGGAGGCAGAAGACAGTAAAAACCATGATTGGAGAATTAATGAAGATTTTGCTGATCTTTTCAGTGTTGGTAGAATTCAGAGAGGTGGAAAGGATATGGCATGTGACTCTAGGTTTTAGAAGAGCAGCTGGTCTGTTCAACAGTAATCATTAAACATCCAGAAGGCACATCGATGGGCATCATGAAAAGAAAGAAAGAAACAAACAAACAAAAACCCAGGGAGAGCATAAAGGAGCAAACATTTACTATTTCATTTTAATTCTTACAATTAGGAAGTTGGGAGGAAATATTCCTATTTTGCAGAAAAAAAAGCAACTGTGGCTCAGAAAGAATAATGGCTGGTTGGTTTCAAGAGTGAATCCTTACATCTATGAAACTCTGCTGATTTTGTCCCTGCCCTGTGCTATCTCCCAAGACATTTTGCCACACCCTGTGGACAAGAAAAATAAAACATGGGCTTGGACTCAGACAACCCTGCATTTATTCAACTTCGGGATAGAAGATAAAGATGTGGAAAATTACCCGGCACCAGGCAACCCATTGTGGTTGGACTAGAAGGTTGGATAGATTCAAGGGCTCAGGGTCATGAGAAGGGGTAGGAACTGGGTTGGGCAGAGGGGAGATGGAGCTTTAAGGATGACCTAGGACCAGACTAGAGGTTGACAGTCTGGAATGGTGGCCAACGCAGGCATGTATGAACTTTAGCAACCCAAGGGGCCTGTACAAGATAACCAGTCTTGTCTGCTACTCCTGGTCTTCCAGTTACAGGTCTCAAAACCCAAACAAATAAGCTTATGTAATGCAGGAGAAGGCAGTGCCCTTAGGGAAAAATCCATGTGGCCAGAAAACAGATTCTTGAGAGCCTGTTTATCTGCCCTAATCAGGTCTGGGAGAGGGAGGGGATTGCTGTAATGGAAGTAAGTAGAAAAGGCAGTTTTATGCCCTAAGTATTTATATCATCTATTAAAGATATTGCAATAGTCCCTTTTCAGTGATTTGCTGGGCAGTTAAATTCAGACTTCAGCTCAGTTTAACACACTGAAGTGGTGGTTTTACATAATTTATGTCATCAGGATTCTTTTAGAACTGCAGTCTGACCTTCACAGGGTGAGGGAGAGGCTGCCGTCTGAGACCCACCCTGGCTTAGCCAGACCCTTACAGGAAGACCGCCAGTCCTGGTTTCTTCATGTTGAAGTGTCAGCCCCAAGCCTGGAACTGTGTTGAAAAGGCAGACTTGTCTTGGAGCGTTGACCTCGGGTATGTGTGAATCTGTTAGCAACCATCACTAGGCAGCCTTCTACGTGTATATGTGTTGTCTCTACAGCTAGGCAACAGACTTCCCGCAGGTGGCCAGCACATTGATGTCAGACCCACTGGGTTCATTTTTGTGCTCATTGGACCTTTAGCAAAGGTTTTCTTGGTTCTTCTTGTAAGGAGATGAGGTGTGGGAGGCAGTGGGAAGAGAAAATGTTACACTGTGTATACTCAGATCTTCCTTTATAATTAATCTATTTTCTACTCACTATACCACATCTTCCTTCCTTCCGCAAATGCGCATACCATTCTCATCTACCTGCATATAATTTCCTTAGTCCATTTGAGGTGCTATAAAAGAATGCCATAAACTGAGAAGCTCATGAACAATAAATTTATTTCTCACAATTCTGGAGGCTGAGGAATCTAATCAGGGTCCCAGTAGATTGGAGAACAAAGGGACATGGGTATGCCTCTCTCCTGATGGTAAGTTATTTTTCTCGACCTACTTTTGAAGGTTTGAAAACCGTGCCTTCCAATCTAGGGGTGGCGTGCTTTGGGACTCTCCATGAATCTATTCAATCCATATTCATTGCACACCTGTTAACTGAAGACTGTATTAGTGACATTTTACACACCTGGCACATATGAAAACAGACAGACTATTAGTTTGTTAGTTTTGCTTGGCTCCTCTTACTCATTGGTATCTTTTCCGGATTGACTTTCTTCAGGTTTCAATAAAATGCTTAGATTGTGCTTTGTTTTGTTATGGAGAATTTACATAGGATGTGTGATTTGTAGTTTTCTGCTAGAACATGATTCTCAATCAAACTTTAGGAATTCCTTTCTGATTCGTGATCAGCAGTTGAGTTCTTACGTCTCCCAGACCCCACTTCTGCCCTGAAGAAGTGCTGTGGGGATTAACAGAAATGTCTGAAATGTAAAAAGCCTTCAGGCAGCCTATTTCAGTGTATATTCACCAACTCCTGTCCCTGGTACCCAGGGTTGCACAATTCTCACTCTCTTTTTTTCCAGAGCACATGACATTGTGGTCCCTTCTACTGAGGCGCTAGGCTCTCCTTGCCCCACAAAAACCACTTGAATCCAACATAGAGGCTGCGTTTTATTTCTCCCCATTTTCATATGTCTTTCCCACAAGCGTCCTGCAAAAATCTGCCCTTTCTTCCTACCTTCCTTTTCACCGCCTCTTTTTGTTCCAAAGTCACTGTTATTTCCTTTCTGAAATTATTCTCCAGACAATTCTCACACCCTAGAAGCACATTTTTTGACGTTCTGAACATGCTTATGACTTGACTACATGTGCCCTAAAATTTAGAAGGAACTTCCATCTGATACTTTAAACTACTTTATGTTACTCTATATCCATTTCAGTTTTCTGTTCTGTTTTCATTCATTAGTAAATATTAACTGAGCATCTCGTGCTTTGCTAGACATTTATAGAGAAAGTAAAGGTACATAAAACACTGTTCCAATTTTAAGTAGCTTACAATATAGTAAAGAAAATAAGAGAAATGTATAGATGATATATAAGGCCGATGCGAGAGGTACCATAAATGAGACAGACTCACAGTTCTTTGGAGCAAAAGAGAAAACCCTACCTTGCACACGAGAATAAGAGCTTGTTAAGAACTGATCCATCCAACTGCACTCCCCTAAAAATCACGCCTACATCTCCCCTCATTTCCTATTATCTGGAACCTCATCATGGAAGTAATAGGGATGTTAAGCCAAACTGTAGGTCTAATGAGACTAGAGACGAAATTATTCTTTGGAGGGAAATAAATAAACTAAAATAGACCCGTCTCCTATAAGAGAGAGCCCCAGCAGGTAGCGTACTAATGAAAACAATGATTTCCAAGGGGTTGCGTGTTTCAAAACTGGTGGCCGAGCGCTAGTTTCTCAGGAAAACAATACGGTTAGATGATGTCAGCCTTGCCTTCACCCCCTAAAACGGAGGGAAATGGTGAGGACAATTACCCCTTCCCCGCGCCCCTCCCCCAAAGGGAGAACTTGGTCAGTAGGTGTGTGGCGCAAGATTGATCAGCACAAGGCGTGGGGAATGAACCACCAACGTCTCGTTAGCATCTATGGGAACTGCACAGCTAATTCCCTCCCCATTGTGTGCAGTATTTCCTTCATAATGTTTCTCCTGGCACTCTCCAACTTCTAGCAGAAGGCAATGATTTAGGGGCACGGGGATGAAAACTCTGTCGGGGGGTCCCTTTCCAGATCCTTCTCGCCCTTGTCCGTGGACTGGGAGGATGACCTCTGGATGGATGCCCTCCTGGGCTTGGCGGTAGCCACGTCTACCTCTTCCCATCCCACCCCACCCCACCCCACCCCACCGCATCTCAACACACAGACAGACATGGCAGGAATGTATGGAGAGGGTGCCCTGCTGCTTCCTCCAGAAATCAAAGAATTACAGACTCAAGATACGAGCAGTCTGGACGGACTGGCTTGGCTGGAGTATATGAAAAGGCATTTGATAATAAATCATTGATAATTGATGAACTTATGTACTTATTTGTATGTTTATTTCACAATAAAAGTTAAAATGCATACAGTGAAGCAGACAGACCTTTTCCCTTTTTAGCTATTTTCTGAGAACAATTTTATGAAATGCTTATTATCGCCAGGTTAATTTTTCAAATCAGGTTCAAACCATCTTTCTCCACATTTCTGTGTTAGTCTTACATGGGATAATGGTGGTAGAGATAACTTAACATGTTAAAAAGGATAATAAAAATAAGATTTTATAAGTTATAAACAACTTTGATTCGCTTTTGGAAAAGTGGTAACGTATTAAGTTTTGAGTCTTGCCTGGCAGGGTATGTGCTGGGAATATTCGATACCCACCCCGCCTTGACTGAAGGCATCCTGCCTCTGTGATGATATGCGACTTACTCTGATCTCTCTTAAGATTAGTACAGGGAAATTGGCTGGTGAGAACTCCACCAGCAGCATTTATTCTGAAATTGCTATATGAGTGACTGTGTCAACACACTGAAAACTTGGACCAGAAAAGACTCTTATTAAAAACTCAGGCTTCCAAACCTTACTTGAGGGATCCTTAATGAAAAGTGTGGCTTTTCACCTGCCGGACCCTTGCTGGACCCTCCAGGGGTTGGGAGGGGGTGGGGTTCCCTGAGAGAACAAGCCATTGGCAATGCTGCCTTATTCAGTAGGCAACAGAATTATAACAATCATGTTTATACCCTGGCCTCATGAACTGTCTTTGCTGGGAACCATCACAGAAGAGATCCACCCTCTCATTGCTCCTCCTCTGGGCCCTCTGAGCAAAGTGGCTGGCTCACCTCGTATTTACATATAGGCATCAGAAAGTCGCCCAGTAGCCTGTGTAGGTTTTGACCTTCATTTACTGGCTGTGTCTCACAATCTCTTCAGATAACTAGTAGGTCATCTCTGAACCATCCTTGAATGCAAAAGTGCTGCTAAAGCCCTTAAAAAAAATAAAAGGTTAAAATACAGCCACCTGAGGTTTTGAGAATAAAGGTATCGAACAAATTAGTTACTTACAGATGAATGAGAAACCCATTTTTTTTTTTTTTGGCTAAACCACTTCCCAAGTAGCCTAGGGCCATCGCTCCCCCTATCAGACCCTTGTGGTGACAATAATCAGGTTTCTGACTTCAAGTTGAAGGTCTTTCAGGGGTAGAGGCACTTAAGTTCATTCAACCCAATTTGATTTCATCAGGACACCACTGAAGGTGAGGTTTTATGCCCACAACCTGTAGGTAGCAATAGACAAGGATCAGAAAATGAGTTCAATTGATACAAATTCCACTTTTCATTGTCTTTCTCTTCCGAACGGAGCTTAGAAAAACCTAGTGGCAGTCCCTGAGGTGATCTAAGACTCAAATGCATCCTTGCTCTCTGTTCAAAGACCCTTCTGCCGCTCCCAGCTCAGATGTGGCGTCCACCTCCTTTGCCAGCATGGGGACATGTGCTGCTTCACAAGCCACTGAAAGGATCAAAGTGACCCTGGGCTCACAGATTTCTATCATTCATGCACACATTTAATAAAGGCTGGGATTGGATAGTTCTTGACTATTCTAGGTTAACTACGGCATTCAGGTACATTTAGATTGGAAGGAATCAAATGTTGGTGTTAACCCTTACATAGACCAATTTCTACTACTCTAAACTCAGACAGTGTGTGTTTTTCTGTGACGTAGATTAAGGATTATTGTTCATTCCTCACCATCTCATGCTTTTGCACCTATATTTTGCGCACTGATTTCTTTACTGAAAGTGTGTGTAGGTGTGTGTAGATGTTTAACATTTAAAAACTGGGCATCGTGTCCATGGCATACTAGAATCAAAGATTTAGAGCAAAATATCTTGAATCTTGAAGAGGAAACTTGAATTTTAAATAAATGCTTATCTTGGGATTATTATAGTGAAGACCACTTTAGCAATATTAGCTTCTATCTTACTACAAAATGAACACATACTCATAGAGTTACGTTTCGTTATCTGGTGGAGAGGCTGGCCTCCCACTGAGCCTCCTCGTATCTTTGTAAGAACTTATGGACAAAAAGCATCTCTTCGGGTGACACAGAGCATCCCAGAGCCAAAGCGTGGTTTCAGAAAGGGGAGAACTAGTCGTTTCTCGGCCAGCTTGTTAAAACCAAGAAAGCGGCCCGCTTACTAATTTCTAATCCTTCCTGCACCCAGAAGCTACGTCTATATGCAACCCTTAGGTGCCAAACTCTTTGGGCAGAATTTCTTCTCCAAATGTCTATTTTGCAACTTCCTGTGTCTTCTGAGTGAGCAAATCTGGGGCAGGACGCGGCCGCCTTCAGCAGCTCTTGTAGAGGGATCAGAGCAGCCTGTCTGGGAGGCTCTGTAATTGGAGGGTTATGGTAATGCAATTGTTACCCACCTGCAAGGCAGCTCTCAGCACTCCAAGCGTGCAAGAGGAGAGAAAGCCAGACTGATGGACAGGCAGTCCCCGCCCAACCTTGCCTGTGTTGGGATGACCCAAGGTCGGCCCATCGGGTGACCCCACAGCTCCAAACTGGTGTCGATTGCCATCCATGCTACTGCAAGGGGCTGCCAGCCCGGGGGCTTTGTTGTGGTCCTGGAAAGTCAGGCTCAAGTTCTTTCCCCAAATAACAGCGCTAAAAATGGTCCACTCAGGACCTGCTGAGGAGGTAGCACATCTGTGAGATGACATGGGGTGTGACTCCGCGGGGAGCTACTCAGGCCTAAGGAGAGAGTGAAAAACGGAACCTCCCACGCACTGAGAGGCCTCCTGTCCGGGTCTTCATCTGGGGTTTCACACGTGATCGAGTCCTTGTTTTCCTAAATGCATTTCTGTCTCAGCTCTCTTTTACTTAGCTGGCTGATCCCAAACCTTCATTGTCACCTTATGTTATGACAATGAACCCAGTTTAAAACCCCACTTTGTCTCCTCGCTCCCCCCTTCGCACGGCACGGACTTGAACTGCGACTCTGAGGGACTTCCCGTGGGGTGGAGAACATGACCTCCACTCCCAGTCCCAGCCCAGCTCCGAGCCTGTCTCCCTCCGGGTGGGGAGCCAGGCACACAGACTGGGGAGGCTGATACATCCCCCTTAAGGGGGTCCCACAGTCAGAGGCGTGGAGGCAGCAGACTCCATTACCCTCTTCAGGAACAAGACTTACGCCCACGTGGTGTCTCTGGTTTCCAGTGAGAAGGGTCCAGTTTCATGCAGATCCTTCTTATCACTAAATAATCCTATCAAAGAACACTGGCTTGTTCTCCCTTCAGTCTGATGGTGGTCTGTGCCCCCAGCATGACCCCTGCTGGACTGTCGCTTTCCCTGACTCACCCGTGTCTTTTATTAAGGTCTGTCCTGGTTTAGCATTGGTCACAGACACCACTGGAGAATACTTCTGAACGCTCCACAGGCAAATGGAAATTGGAACAGTGCCCTCCACCTCCATTTCTTTCTGCTCATCTTCCAAGTTCTCCAGAACAAAAGAAGGCACAGGTCTCAATGTTCACATCCTCCCTCAAGCACCAGGGCCAACATACGAAGCTCTCTCAGGAACTTATTCCCCAAGCTCCCCCTTCAGCAATGCCAGAGTGGGCCCAAAGATGCAGGCCTCCCTTCTTGAAGGCACCCCATTCACTATGGGTGGTTCTCTCTAGACTCCCCTTACTTGACTTTTTTTTTTGAGAGAAATCACCCCTCCGGGGTTTACATATATCACATCAGAATAAACGTGCCCAGTAGCTTCAGAAAGTGTTTCCAAAGGGCAGTCCATAGTCCATGGCTCTACCTTCATCAGGATTCCCTGATGGCCTTCCAACAAGTAAGAGCCTGGACAAGTCTCCAGATTCATCAGATCAGAATCTCTGTGAAGTGCCCAGGAATCTCCATTCTTAACATGGAAGCTCTGCACCATAGAGAGATGAGTATCAGATGTACCATTGGGGTACCAGTGCGCCCTCATCCTTGAGAACATGGAGCATTGATTCTCATCCCTCGCTTTGCATCAGAATCACCCACGGGACGTCAGGGAAGATATTAAAGAAAAGTGGAGCTATCTTCCTCTTCTTCAAACCGCACGTGCCATTGTTCTCATGACTTGTTCTTTTCTGAATTTCAGTGATTTTTTCACTGTGGCTTATCTCTCCTAGACTTTAATTTCTTGGAATGCAGGAATAATACTTTTTGTTATTTGTCTAACCATAATTTATGAAACTTCGTAAGGAACTAAGTGCCGTCTGTGCAGGTGTATGTGTGTGTACGTCTTTTTCTGTCTCTCTGTGTAATTATAGCCTAAGAATGAAAATGTGATTTTCCTCTTTCACATCAAGTTCTTGATTTTGGGGGCTTCCTTGACCCAGGTAGCATTTATCAATTCTTTGTACTACAAGGCAACAACTCCTTCTATGTCTGTTCTGTTGGCAAAGGCTAATGACTGAATTATTATTGCTCCCTATGGGGATGTTTGGAAAATATGATATGGTATTTCTGACATTCAGTGAGGGAGGTAGAGGAATTTTAAATAGCTGGAAACGGGCAGGACAACCTTGCAAAATAAAATGTTGTCCTGTTCTCAGTACTACTTTTGAATAAAACAAAGCAAATTCTTTTGTAAGACCTAGAATCACCAAAATTTTAACTGTAAATTCTAAATGTTTTTAAGGTGCCTAGAAATTTTGACTTCTTATTGTTTTCCTGGAGAACTGAACCTTGTTTTCTTAATCTGAAACTCTTTTCCTGGGAGTATTTAGTCATTTATATTTAATGTAATTACCTGTATATTGAGGTTTAAATCTACACTTATTCTTTGCTTTCTAATTTCTTGCCTGTTACATGTTTCTTTCTTACTTCCTTTTTTAGTCTTTCTTAAAAATTGCTAAGGATCTATGTATTGCCTTATTAAATTCTAATATAAATTAGCATTTTTTTCATTCTCAAGACAATGAAAGGGCTTAAGAATAGTTTTACTCTATTTATACTCCTCTCACTTTTCTGCTATTGTCATATGATTTAAAATTTCCCCATGCAGTAATATGTTATATATTATGTACTATGCATTCTATATTATGTATAGAATCTATATTTATCCATATAGTTACCCTGTTTGATGCTTTTAATTTTTTCTAAGAGGAATCATTTTTCTTCAGCTTTGAGTATTTCATTTATGCTGAGTATATCAGTGACAAACTTTATCAGTTATTGATTCTCTGAAAATGTATTTACTTGGTGTTTATTTTTAAGACTTTACATTTTTCCTCACTGGATATAGAATTCTAGATTGTCAGCTATGCTTTTTCACCACCTTGAAGATACACTTCATTGTCTTCTGGCTTCTTTAATTAATTAATTAATTAATTAGAGAGGTCAGCTATTGCTCCTTTGAAATTAATAGGTCTTTTTTGTCTATATACTTTTAAAAATTTTCTCTTTTTGTTGTTTGGTTTAAACAGTGTAATATATATATATATATATTTTTTCAGTTGTTGTTTTGTCTAGATGTCATTATCCTTCTTGAATTTTATAGTAGTTCCTGAACTTTGATATTTTATTTCAGTTTTGGGAAAATTCTCAGCTATTATCTCCAAATATTGTTTCCTGTCTGCTTTAATTCTCTCTTCTTTGTGGGATTCCAACTGTAAACATGTAAACCTACCACTGTACCCCATGTGTCAATCACGCTCTATTCTGCATTTCTCATCTTTTTATTTTTCTTTCCTGTAATCAGAATATTTTCTTTTGAGTTACTATTCAGCTCTCTAAATCTCTATTCAGCTAAGTCTAATCCTTTTTAAAACAAACTCTTTGAGGTATTGACTCCACTTTTTTTTGTATTTTTATTTTTAGCATTTCAACTGAATTCTGCTTCACAGTTTTAGTTCTTTGCTAACATTATCAACTTTGTATTTTAACGCCTGGAATACAGCAATCATAACTTAAGGTCCTTTTTCGTGATTCTATTATTTTGATCCCTCATATGTCTGCTCCTATTTTCTATCCTTTTCTCTTGGTTTGTGTTCATGTCATATCTTCTACATGCCTGTTTTGTTGTTGTTGAGTGACAAAAATTACATATGAAAGAAGGTAGATTGATGTGCTGCTCTTGCTTCTGTTCTGTTGTTTGAGGCAGTTGTAGTGGTGGTGGTGACAGGCAGCTATAACATCTCAGATCAACTGATAACAATCAAAGATTGAACTGACTGGAAGCTGACTTTCAGTTCCTAAGAAGGTTGAGCTATTTCTGATTCACTCATATTTCTAGGGCGTCACCCTTCGGTATCCCAATTTCAAGGCTGGGTTTTTTAACAGCACTTCTCATCTTAGAGTTATCACTCTGATTTTCGCCCATTTAGTTACGTGGGTTTACTCAAAGTTCTGCTTGGTTTCTTAGTTTCTCAACCTCTTCTTTCTTATTTGTCAATTAATCTAAGGAGCAAAGTGGCCCCAAGATTCTGGAGTCATTCCATAAGCTGTCTGAGATCTGGCTTCACAGTTTGACACTGAAATGGTAGCTCTTCAGTGCTTTCCAATTGATATTTTTATTCTTTCTAGTTATTTTCAAGAGTAAATTCATCCTGAAACAAATTGAGGCTGCCATTGCAAGAAGATTAAACATACAATATTTTTAATGATTTTTAATATTCACTAAATTTTCCAGAATCATAATTCAAAGATTTAGACAAACTGCACAATCTGAAGGAGTAAACCCCACGAGACTACCCTCCTGCCCTCACTTCAGAAAGCAGCCACAATCTGAGGGGTTCCCAGGACCACCTTCATTTCAGACTGGCTGGATGCAGATTTGGGGGTTTCCATAGGCTCCCTCAGGTCTGATAATTTCATAGAAAAACTCACAGAACTCAGTAAAGTGGGGGTACTTACAGTTTTATTGTAGCAAAAAAGGATAGAAATTAGAACCAGCCAAAGGAAGAGTCTGGGAGGGTTGCAAATGCAAAGCTTCTATGTCCTCAGGGAGGTGTTACCCTCCTGGCATCAGTGTGAGACAGTACACACAGAGTATTGCTAACTTGGGACGTTGACTGTCCAGAGTTTTTGTTAAGGTGTAATTATGTAGGCATGACTCCTTGACTAATTGCCTGTATCACTGAACTCAATCTCCAGCCACTCTCCCTTACTCAGAGGTCTAGCTGATATCCTGTGGTTCAATCTTCTAATCACATGGTTGTTCTTTCTGGCATGAAATGTCTCCACAGGAGTCACCTCAGCATAAACCACCAGGTGTGAACCAAGGGGCCCCTATGAATAACAAAACACTCCAAATCACAGGAAACTCCAAGAGTTTAGAGGTAGACCTGGAGACAAAGACCAGACCTTTCTTTGGGCTGAGATCAAATTCTTTATTACACAGGGAAATGTTGTGGAAATTGAGGAAATGTTTCAGTATGTTTTCTTCAAAAAAGTTACCATCTTGCTGACTTAAATCATGCTTGAGGCATTTGTTTACCAATACAATATAGCTGTTCCAGTTCATGTGTGTGACTGTTAAAGTCATAATGATTCCTTGTGGTGGTACAATCACCTGGATTCTCCCCTTGTGTTGTCTAGTGAAGTCACATTAAAGCACTAACACACTGAAACATTATTTTATCATAAGGTATTTTTCTTTTATTTCTTTTTTTATAATACAAATAGGGCATTACATCATTCTTTCTTTCGTCTCTCCTTTCTTTCTTCCTTCCTTCCTCCTTTCTTTCTCCCTTCCTTCCTCCCTTCCTTCCTTCTTCCCTCCCTCCCTCCTTCCCTCCCTCCCTTTCTCTCTTTTCCTTCTTTTTCTTTCTTTCTTTCTTTCTTTCTTTTTCTTTCTTTCTTTCTTTCTTTCTTTCTTTCTTTCTTTCTTTCTTTCTTTCTTTCTTTCTTTCTTTCTTTCTTTCTTTCTTTCTTTCTTTCTTTCTTTCTTTCTTTCCTTCTTTCTTTCTTTCTCTCCTTCCTTCCTTCCTTTTTTTTTTAAATCACATGAATAAGCAGGGTATGAAATTTATCTCAGGATAACAAATCATGCATTACCAAATATTTATAATAAAGTTAATGCCTTAGACCTGCTAGGTCTGTGAAGCACCAGTTCAGGCCATTTCAGATAGAGACATGTGGGGACTGGATCCCTAGGGAGATGTTAAAATATAGAGGATAATGCTTATTATCAGAGATCAACTTTCTTAAGATTGAAAAAGGGAATTTGGATTTGTTGGTTCTGCTCAGGTTAGAGGCTTGCTTGGGGTGGCATCTGCAGGGCTGAGCAAGGCACTGGTTGGGAGATTCTTGGACCTGATGAATGACCATGGTGGCCAGGCACAAGCTCTGCAGGCTTGGAAAGAGTAGAAGGGTTGCCTGCAGTCAGCCTTGCACTAAGGGTTACAGCTGGTGACAGAGTCACTAGCCTTCAGTATTTAAAAGGGCTTGGGTTCATGACCAGAAAGTTTCCCTCCTTTCCTGGACTTTTTAACCCTCTTGGTCCTGCCAGAACCTCAGAGGGTAAAATCAGTGCATAGAACATAGATGCTAATAGATTTTTGCCAAGCTTGACAAATGGAAGCTTGAAGCCAGATTGACTTGAGTTGGAAAAATATGTAAGTATGTTAAAATGCCATGACATTATTTGTGCCTTTTATCTCTCTAACTTGGGATGCATACAGGAAGTGTGTAAAATATACAGGAACTGTTTATGATAGCCAAGACATGGAAGCAACCCAAATGCCCATCAACAGATGACTGGATAAAGAAGATGTGGTACATATATATACTGGAACACTATGCAGCCATAAAAAATAATAAAATAATGCCATTTGCAGCAATATGTATGGAACTGAAGGTTGTCATTCTAAGTGAATTGGGCCGAAAAGAGAAAGAAAAATACCATATGACATCATTTATATGAGGTAGCTAAAAAATAATAAAAACAATAATAGGGACTATGTATATATATATATATACACACAGGAACTGATCCCTTCTCTCAATGGAACTTAGTGTCCAATGGGAACCAGGTTTGTATCATAAACACCTATCCCCAACTCCCCCCCCACACACACATCCCACACATTTGTAATTAAACCAACATGGTACAAAAGGAAGGTATTCAATGTAAGCTGAGTACAAAAAAAAAATTAAAAAGACAAAAAGCAAACCTGTTTGCAAATTGGAATTTGGTGTTATATTAAATTTCAATTTGAAATTTTATAACATCTGTGTCATGGGTAGGAAGTGTAAACAGACCTGTTTTTATCCATTTTTTTCCTATTCCAATATACTTAGTACGGAAGATGCTGACTGAAGGAATGAATGAGAAAATTAAGGAGTCTTCAGACTTCCCATGTTCACTTGAAATAGAGGAATTCTCCTTGGGTTGTGTCTCTGTATATGACTTAAAAAAAAAACAGAAAGGTAATGACACAGAATCTATCATTACAATAATCAAGGAAAATTAGAAATATTTATAATTGGGGTGAATGAACAAGAAGAGGGGGGAAGGGAATATAGGCAAAGTGGACAAAAAACAACCCTGATGCCAGGAAAAAAAACAAATCAAAAGAGAAAACTTGTACCTTGATGAGGGTTTCTAGATGTCACACTTAGGCAAGCGATGCTGCATAAAATATTAAGCAGCTCTAATGCTGACTGAGAAAATTTATGGAGTCTGAAGTACCTTAAATCATATCGACTGCTTATCTCTGTTTTTCAGTCTTTAAACAAGCTTCTCTGAGGGTTTAAGTTGTGCCTCTTTTTTTTTTCCTTCAGATCTTGTGCAAAGGCTGAAACTTCCAAGAAATGAGGAACACCATGGGGGAGAGTATTAGGCAGAGAAGAAGGGTTGTGCTCAAACTGCTGTTGGTTGGAGCTATTTTGGAATTTGAGCTTGTTTTCATATGAAAAGAAAGCGACTTTGTTTCTTCATTCCCTTTTATTTGATTCTTCCATTTATTCTTTCAACAATTATTTACGCAGGAACTCCTAAGTTGCAAATAACGTTCTGGAAGCCATGAGGGATGGGAAGTTATGTGAAACGCATTCTTCAGCCTTCATAATCTTTCGTTGTATTTGGGAAAGATAAAATGTGCATATAAACTAATATAGTAAGTTATGAGATAGATGCTTGTTTAATTAAGTTAAAGAGTTATCAGTGGGAGGGGAAGAAGGAGAGAATTGTCTTTTATTCATGACACCATTTATTCATTCATCCACTAATTTCAGGAAAAAAAATTGACTGAGTAACTATTATGTACGAGCCTTTGTTTAGGTAATTTCCAGGAATTTTCCTTCAAATGGAGATTATAAACTGATAATAAATAGTATAATTTTAGACAGTGACAAGGTTCTGAAGGAATGCGACCAGGCAGGAAATTCGAGGATGGTTCTGAGGAATTATTTTACTTAAGGAAAGGCTTCTCTGAGAAGATAACATGGGAGTTGAAACCCTAAGCCTAGTGAAATAGCCAGAGTTCACATTCTTCAGGAAAAACATTCCAACACGTGGGGAAAGCACCCATCATGAGGCTTCTCAGGCAGTAATGAACTTGGTAGGTCAAGGAGTAAGCAAGGACAGTGGTGGGAGGTCAGGCTCGTCAGCCTGGACAGGAGGCAAAACTCGATCACATCGCGGCTGGTGGACCAGAAGAGGGAATTTGGACTTGATTCTAAACATAATGGGAAGTTGGTGAAGGAATTTTAAGAGAAATAATGCAGGATTGGATTAGTATTTTTAAGGAAAGTGGTTTGGAGGGTACAAAGGGGAGAAGCAGAGAGACCAATTAGTAGTTCAGTGAGAGACGTGTGTTGTTTGGACAGAAGCAGCTGTTGTGAGGTGTGAAGACTGCCTGTGTACTCCGGAGCAAGACAGGGTCTGCAGCATTTGGTGGAGGTTTATAGGCCGGGGGATAGAGAGGAGGGAGGAGGCAGCACGGCTCTGGCTTCCGGCTTGAACAACTTGGTGGCTGGAGGTAGTGTCTAATGAGTTAGGAAAAACTGAAGGAGTTTATTTGCACAGATGATAAGTGTTGAGATGTCTGTGAGATATTCAGTAAGAGCTGCTAGGTAGGGGAGCATGATACATGTGCTTGGAGTTTACCAAAAAGGTGTGATTTGAGACTTCATAAAACAAACAAACCTTCCATAGCCTAAACATATTGGTGGCATTTGAAATCAGGACAGTGAAGCACTCTTTGAGGAAAAAAGAAGTGCAGAGATGGAAAGAGAAGAGAGCCCAAAGAATATGCATGGAGGAGACGGAGCATGCAAAGTCACAGTGAGATAGGAGAAAAACCAGGAAGGTGGCTTCACTGAAACTAAGAGAAAAGAGTGTCTGAAGACAGATGACGTGATGAGCCTTATTCATCATTATTAGATAGATCAAAATAATGATGTTTCAAGGCAAACTTTGGGGGAGCATCTTTCCAAACATTCCAGGTAGAAAGAGAGGGTACGGGAGTGTGCCAGCCACAGAAGAGAGCCCAATGAAGTAATATAGCAGCATCTGCCCATCTGGGCTCAGGACCCACAACTCAATGATTACTTATTAAGCTCCCTTCCATTGTAAACACTCAGAAATCCTTGCCACCTTGTCTCCATCCCAGAGACAACCTGTATGGAGTTGCTCAATGGGCTCCCTTGCTTGTGGCTTCCGGTTTGGTCCAGCCAATGGGGACCTCTAGTAGGAGGTGAGACAGCGGGTTTGGGATATTCAGTTAGCCAGCCTCACCTGTGGTATCACCTGGGTTCTGATTTCATTTCTCTAGCAGACGTCACAGATACTTTCATGGGAGCCCTCTCTTATAACACTCTTTCAAGTTCTGTGAACCGCTCCTTCCCCCATCACTTCTGGCCTAAGGATGCACTGGGGTCATTGTTAACTGTAGTGTGCTACTGGTTTCCCTCCACTCTATCTTCACCCTTGAAAATAATTCTTTTATGAAAATCTTCCTCAGTTTACTCTGATTTAAATTGCCATTTATTTCTTATCTGACACCAAATAATACAGAAGTTATGATCCAGCTGGAGCAATTCCATACTAATCAAGCTTGTGCCACAGATTCTAGGTGACACGGGAGCTCAGAGAAGGGGATGGCAGGCGAGAGTGACAAGGACTGGGAAGTCCAGAAAAAAAGGCTCTTGCAGGAGATGAGCTGAAATTGGACCCTGGGTGATGGTTGATGAGGAAGGGGTACTAAACGATATGGAAAAAAAGAATCAGAGTTTTAGACAGAGAGAGAAATGTGAGCAAGATCACTAGGTGGATGAAAGAACTCTGCTTTAAGAAGTGAAATTTCAGATCCACGCAAAGTGAAGTATCTAACCTGGTCTGAACTTTGCCTCGCCAGAATGTACAGACTGTGTCTGAGTGTGGATAATAAAAAGTATGTTTTGTCTTTTTTCTGGTCTTGGCACAGAACTCCTAAAATCTGTGGAATTTTCTGAACGATAGAAGTGCCTTCTTTGTTTTTCATAATGACCCCCTTTCACCACACCTGCATTTCCATCATGGTGACTCAGGGTGGGGGGCCTCTAGATGGCTTCAGGGTGGGGGCTGGTCACCAAAAAGACCGAGCACTTGATTAGGGGGTAGGGAATTTAAGCTCTACCCCCGACCCTAGGAAGGGGAGCAGGGCTGGAGATTGGGTTATAACAACTCTTGAACAGTTTCTGGGCGGGTGAACCCATGGTGTGCTGGGAGGGTGGCATGCCTGGAGAGGGCATGGAAGCTCTGTGTTCCTCATCTTGTCTTTTATCCTGTGTATCTCTTGCATTTGGTTGTTCCAGAGCTGTTCCTCTACTGTCCTTTATAATTCTAAGTAAGGCACATTCCTGAATTCCCTGAGTGGTTGAAGAATTATGAGGAGGAGAAGGGTGTTATGAGAATCCTTGAATTTGTAGTCAGTTGATCTGAAGGGTGGGTCACCTGGGCACCCCACTTGTGGCTGGTGTCTGAAGTGGGGCAGTCTTGTGGGGCTGGGCCTTCTAACGTGTGCGATTGGATGCTAACTCCATGTAGATGGTGTCAGAACTGAATTGAATTGTTGGACACGGAGCTGGTGTTTGTTAGAGAATTGGTTGTTGGGAAAGAGAAAAAAAAAACCTACACCAAGACAAACCAACCACATTTTCTTTCATTTTTGTAGCAAATTACATCTGGATTCAAAACAGTCACACTGACCATTTGTGCAGAATTTTCCCAGGCATCTCCCAAGAGGCTTTCAGAGGCAAATCCATCTTCAGAGTTGGCAGCATGAGCCAGTCTACAATGCTCCAGTCAGACCAGCTAAGTCTGGGCCTCCCTTGGACACCCCACAATGCAGAGACATACTTGCCTTATGGACCGGTCACTCCACAGCTCACGGACCCACAGGAGATTAACAAGACACCTAATGAGGATGCACGTGGCAAGTGTTTCCTTTCTCTTCCCTTCTCTCTTTCTTTGTAAACTGGGAGGACTTTAGCTAATGCTCCATAAAATCCGGTTTAATATCCAGTTATTACAAAGCTTCAGATTTTTGACAGATTAAGTGCTATTAAATCACCTTCCTGTGAAGGCACTGAAAGGTCACAAGATGAATTAGTTCAGGCCATCTTCTCTCCGTCTTCAGCAACTAGCTCCTTCCAGGCCTGCCTTTCCCTACCAAGAAAAAGACAGAAGAATACAAGAAAAAGGAACTGGAAATTATGACCCTCTAAATGTCTTCAGGATGGGAGCCCGTGAAGAATGGTGCTGCCTTGTCATGGGAGACAGATGGGTTTTTGTCAGCTTGGAGGGCAATTTTTGACTTTATTTTCTCCCTCCTCCGGTTGACTGTGATCCATAATGTTGCATTTTGCCCTTTAAGAAGAATTTTCCGGTTAACAGACTCAATAGCCACATCCCGTCCCAGCACTTGGGAAAGACGGGAGAAAGGACTTCAGCTGTATTCAGTATTTCTAACAACACAGCTATACTGTTTTTTAGAATTTCTTTCCTTTCTGTGGTTGTTGCTAGGAGAACTAAACCTCACATTTATATAGCAGATTGCTACTCTCATAAAACTCTCAGTGTCAAAGGTTTTGATGTAAAAAAATAGCTAGGCTTCCTATACATTAAGGATTACTGGTAAGAAGGAAATGTACGGAATACTGTTACTGAAGCGTGGCAGGACCGATCAAGGGTCCTAACAGCCCACGTAGCTGCTGTAATGCGAAAACGGTAGGAGTGTTTATTTTTCTGCCTTTTTGCTTGCCTGAATAACCCATTTGCAAGAAAACCTCAGACAGGAAAAAAATAAAAGCAAGTCTGAGAAAACAGGCACATTATTTCCTACAATGGCAAATTTGGAAGTTTTTTTTTTTTTCCTCCAGGCAGGGAAAAATGACACACAATTCTAGGTTGTGTCTTTGTCCTTAACTAACCTGGTCCCATCTCCGAGTCAGTAGGTGTCCTGTGTGGCTCTGGGCAGGGCTCTGCTTAACTGAATGGGTCGTGGGGGCCCTCAACATCCACTGATCATATATATACTGTTTCATATTGATCTGCTTCCTCCAGCTAATTTTTCATCTAGATCTTACCGGGCAAATCACATACCCACACTTTTGAACACACTCAAACACACACACACAAATTCTCAAACCCATTCGAACATAAACTTGTTCTTTCTGTCTCCTTGTTCTCTTTTTAATCTTAAAGTTTCCGAAGCTGTGGCTTACTCACTTGGAGGAGTTGCAACAGAAGACTCATTTGGAATGGGGTGGGGGCCCCCTAATCCTCATATGGCCTTGGGTGCTGACGTTCAGTAAGTGCAAACCTACATCAGAGAAAAAGTAGAAGGTTCTGGATGACAGGTTTGTTTTGAAGCAAAAAAGGAAAGGAAATAGACGTTATTTGCGTCCCTCATCCCGTTTGAGGCTGGTCCTAGGTGTTCTTGGTTAATGAGGCTCAGAGGAACCTCGTAATTATCCACAGTCAGACAGTCCCAGTGGCGACCCAGGTTCTGAAACCAAGTTTCTCTGAGTTAGAAGGCCACAGTCTTTGTACAGCAGAACCTCTTTCTCTTTATACATTGTTCACTTTATTGAATTAGGATTTTTTTTAACTTTCTTGCACTGTACGGGTCAGAGATGGTGCTCATTAAATCCGCACAATCGCACAGGCGCCCCATGAGACGGACGGCAGACTGCAGTGTGGCTGCAGGTGGTGGCTGTCCCCACTTTATAGACGGAGGGGCTGTCATCCTGAGGGTCGCAGTGGGGAGGTGGTGGCTCTGGGCTCCAAGTCCACATCTTCCCTTTCTCCAGGTGGGGCATCTTTAGTTACAACTGGCTGAATTAGCGGTTTGGGCTTTTCTTAATTTATATTTCCTTTGCTCGAAGTATCCTTGGGGTAGCTCTGTTTCTCTAACATTACAACAGGGGAAAATAAAATGCCCTGTTTATTTACATGATTTCTTCTTTATTTTTTCCTATTCTTATCAATGAAATAAAAGGTGAGAGTATGAGGATTTCTCCTGAAAGAAAGCCCCAGTGAACAACTGTCCCTGATGGTTAGCGATGGCCATAAACAGTATCACTTTTCTTCAAACCGTTGGTTTAGATCGTTCATTAAGAGAAGTTTGAGAGGTATAATTGTAATTAACTCCTTCACTTACTTTGAACAAAAATGACTCAATGAAAAAAAAGTCATACTTACCCTGATAGTTCTAGCCAAGCTTTCAGATATTCAAGAGCCACTAAAGAAAATAAGAGAGAAGATAAAGGGAAAATACAGAGTGCTGTGGAAGCCTGTGTCCAGTTGAGGCTTTACTGTCAATTGCCAGAGATTTTTAAGCCCCTGCTTTGACCTTGGCTATCATCTGACAAGGAGGATCTCCAGAACAAGCATCGTCCTCAAGGCTCACCCCTGTAGCTGGAGCCAAGGGGGCACCTGCCCTTGAACGTCCTCTGCCCGGTGTGGACGCTGCGTTGGGACTTCTGACGTGTGTGCATCACCATGTTCCTTTCTTGCCATCCCACCAAGGCCCTTCCTCAGGATCAAAAAGAGATGAGGGGTCTAATCTGTGCATAAATGACACTAACACTCAGCAGAAAGGTGGCCTGCTCTACCCACCGCACGTAAGACTTTCTGCTTCCATTTCTGTTCCTTCTACCGGAAACGCCCGCATCCCAGGTCTCCCCTTGCTAACTCTTGGTAGAGCTCGGAATCGACTCAGATGGCTTCCTCCAGCAGCCTCGCCTGTGTGTTCTAGATATTGCCTGTTTTCCACCTTCTCAGTCTGAGTACCTTGTTTCTGCACAGGTCAGTCTTCCGACTCCATCCCTGATATCTGGTCCCTGCTTGTTGAACAGGTGAACAGATCATTTATTTGTAGGCAGCATTTTCGGGAGGGGAGGCTGTAATCCATTTGACTCCTAGCTGGTTAGCTTTGTAACCCTTGAGAATTTACATTATTCTCCAGGTGAAGAACAAGTCCTCGGCTGAGAAAACACTTTTACACATTCCCACATGCACAAACTCACTTACATTTTCTTCATGTCGGCTTTCCCTGAAATATTAGCCTGAATTCAAATGCTTTTACAAATCTTACTCAGTCTACTTTCCTCCAAACTCTTACATCCTCATATCTGGATCACTCAGTGGCATATCCGTAAGATATTGTATTTATAATTATTCTTTTCTTTAAAAAATGTTTTGTCTTCTTATCTGTGCTCTGAACAACTGTGGGGTGGTTCATGCTAAGCCATAAACCTGGGACAGTTTCTTGATGATAACAGGCAACTGATGAGTGCTCGTTCTTTCTGTTCAACTTGACTTTTGTCCTTGACATCGACCTGATGATCCTTCTGTTACATTGAGGGTTCATCTCTGCATCTCCACAGTACACGGTTTGATGCCCCATCCACAGTAGATCCTCGAAAAATACTTGCAAATAAACTTAATCTCCATGACTTTTTGTTTTGAGCATCAAAAAGCAATGTGCCTGGGCAAATGGTTTGCCACGGCAAAAGCAAACTGTAAATGTCAGGGATCAATGCTGTGATTCCGTGAACCCAGTTCCAGGCTGGAATATGATTTGATGGTGGTGGCTTAAATCCCGCCAGTCAATACGCAGCAAATCCTTCTCAGATTTACTTCCCTTTAAAAGGCACAATATTATACTGGTTTATAATCTCAAGTTTCCTGGTTAAAAAAGTACACTTCTAGCTGAGTCTGTGTCACGCTCTGGGGCTTTCCACATCTAAATATTTGACAGGATTGCTTTATACGCCCTTATGCTGATGTTACCGATATGTGACTTGGCTTCTGCCCAGTGGGCCCTTGGGCTTTTCATCATCCGGTGCATATATTGGCTGCAGAACGCCCGGGCAGCAAGAATAGTGGGGTTGCTCAGGCACTGAATGCAATCAGAATGTTATTTAGAAAAGCTGGCTTGGCAGCCAAGCCTCGCACACATCTTTTATTACACTGTATCTCTGTGACATATTATTTCTACTTCACAAGGTCACCTGACCCTGAATGGGACCTGTGGTCCATTGATAACATGCCTGGATGATGGCTGTGCTGTGAGTTAGGACTGGACACAGAGAATGATGACTTTCCCAAAGCCCCAGCCCGCCCTGGCTGAGTTCTCACATTTCTCTTGTGCCTCTTAGCACTCCTGCTTCCCCCTGTTGTTGGTGTGGGAGGGGGTTAGAATCAGCAGACCGATGGTCCAGCCCAGAGCTCCTTTCCATGATCACAGAAGTGGGGGTTGGGTGGGAATAATAAGCAGTAGGTGAAACTCCACAGTTCTTACATGTGGATTTTAGTCCTAAGATGAGAATCCATGTGGCAGCCTCTGGGGCAAGATTTGTTCCACTGGATCTGTTTCTTTCTCTTCATATGTTTGGTTCTGACTGCTGATCAGCTCTCTGGCACGAGCTCGGATTTCTGCCATGAAACATGTAGGAATTCTTGGTGTTTGACCCTCTTCTATGCAGAGAATGACTTGCTCTTTGACCAAGTCACTCAACTGCGATTTGTTCAGCATCCACTGAGTACCAGGCATCATTCTAGCTGCTAAGGAGGTAGCTTCAAACAAGACAGAGGTGGCCCTTTCCCTCGTGGAGTTCATGTTCTAGAGGGGACACATGACATAATCAAACAAACAAGCAAATAAACAATCACGTGGCAGGGATGATAAATACTATGGTGGAAACATAAAGAGGTGAATTGATCTCACCGAGATCGAGGGTGGTTGGGGACAATCTCTCTGAGGAAGTGACATTAGACTGAGATCTCAGTGGCAAGGCACCAGCAGTGCAAAGGTCCCGGAAAGCAGCAGCTCAGAAAAGGCCAACGGCACAGTTGAGCCTGCTCTGGCCAGGCTGAAGTCAGTGACGGCGGAAGGCTGAGACCCAGGCATCAGCCGAGCAAAGCAGAGGGCAGCGCCGGGTCCCACGCACACTTGTGGGTCAGATGAGGGGCAAGGCCTTATTTTACACGCAGGAGAGTCTTGCTGAGGGATTTAAAGCAGAGCGATGCCATGTTCTGATTTACATTCTTAGAAAATCACTCATGTTTTTGTTTTTCTTAATAGTTTTTCGCACATGTATACACTTCTAAACAATACCGTTCATTTTTTTTAACTCATGAGTGAAATTGCATTTTATGAATTTCTTTTAGTGTCTTGACACAGTTGTTCAACTTTTTTTGTGTGTGAGGAGGAAAAGGAGAAGTTTTTCTGTATTTCAGGGTCATGGTTACCTTACCGTGGAAAAAGTCACACAGGAGCTTTTGAGGTGCTAGAAAAGGCTTAATTCTTAATTTGTGAAGTGGTTATGTCGGTGTTTGTTTAGTATATAAGTGTAAATGGTACAGCTAGCTGTATAAATACTTCTCTTTTTTTGTATTTTATCTCTTTTATTGAAGTACAGTCAGTTTATAATGCCAGTTTCTAGTGCACAGCATGATATTTCAGTCATCCATATACATACATAGATCTGTTTTCATAATCATTTTCATTATAGGTTGCTGCAAGATGTTGAATATAGTTCCCTGTGCTGTATAGGAGAAGCTTGGTGTTTATCTTGTAGTTCTGATAGCAAGAAATAGTCTACAAAGTTCAGTGTATATATATATATATATATATATATATACATTCATACATAGATGTCGCTTTTGTTTCATTTGTGGAGGAGAGCGAGCATCAGCCAGCTTGGCAGTGCTCCTCCAAATATTTCTTTTTTTTCTTCCTTTTTTTTTTTTAATTGAAGTACAGTCAATTACAACGTGTCAGTCTCTGGTACACAGCACAATGTCCCAGTCATGCATATACAAACATATATTCTGAATATTTCTGAATGTATATTTCAAATAAAACTTTGAAAAAGAACTATTGTTCAGCACCACATTTAGTGAGTTTTTCCATCCGACTCCCAATATAAAGTTAGAAGCTATTTCCCAGGAGAGATTAGTTACCCTTCCTCTCACAGTGGGCTCACCAGAGAAGCAAAGAGGAAAGGCAGAGAAAGGAGGAAGGTTTCTTACTGTGTGGCAGATGCCTGGGAAGGTCGGTCTGGTGTAGGAGACAGAGCCGTGGTACCCGGTGACGAGCATCTGGGAAGGCAGCAGAACTTTGACTCGGCCTCATGTTGCTCACTAGCTGGCCTCGTGTCTTCAGCAAGTCGTGGATATGCTCTGAACTTCGTTTTAGCATCTACAAATGGAGAGATGATCTATCACACTGCTTCACACGTAGCAGCTCATGTATACACGTTTGCTAGCTGCATACCCTGATTGTGGTAGACCCCAGCACCGGACTCCTCCCTGCATCTCCAGCCTCCAGATTCTTTTCCTCTGCGGCCGAGGCTGGCATACCTGACTCATAGGACATTCTGTTTCTATAAAAGCTTTGCAGTTGTCACAGTGGGACCTGACAGGCAACCGACTACTCATGGGTAGAAGCCCGAGCCCCCTGGCTCATGCTTGGCACGTGATCTTTAAGGCAGGACTTCTCTTTTCAAGAATACAGATTCTATAAAGTGAGTTTTACTGAAATCAGGGCCAAGAGCATTGATATACTCTTATTCTGATATATAGATTCAGCGCGATTTAGAGTCAGATGTAACTGAGTTCAAATTCTGGCTCTGGTTGGTAGCTGAGCAAGATAGGTCAAGTTCGCCTCCCTGAGTTTATACTTTATATATTTCCTCAGCTGTGCGATGGTGGCACCAGTACCCACCTTGTGGTTTTGTGACAATCGAGTGCAGCTCCGTGAGCCCTCAGCACACATTTCTCCCTGATCTACAACCTACATCTCCTGAAATTAAACACAATCAAAGGCTACAAGCTAAACGGTCCAAATACCTCCACTTTCAGATTATTGTCATCAGTAGCATCATGGTGATAAACCAAAATGTCATTTGCTCGTTGGGGTTGGAGGCACAGAGAGGGTCAGCACGTGAAAATAATCCGGTATACCCTTCCTTTCAGAAAGAAATGTGTCGCTTCATGAGACGACAATACCATGCCTCTCCTGCAGCACTGGGCTGAAGTGTAAGAGGACTTTTTTTTTTTCAAAAATATATTTTCCTGACCAAGTGGGTGTATTCTGTCAGGCAGGGCAGCCGCTGACAGCCAGGCAAGGAAAAGAGAGGAATTATGCAGACATTTGGCAGTGTAAATGTTAGAACAACTCAACTGTATGTGTGTTCAGGAGGGTTCAGTAGCTCAGGTGAATGCAACTCCAAGAAATAAAGTGACAGCTTCCCTGAACCATTATGCTAATGGCTGGGGACGGGGGTGGGGGGGGTGTCTCTGTTGGAGCAGGCGCCTGCGAGACAAGGCTTCTGGGCTCAGATCCCACGCCCAGCAACATCTCCCACTGTGATCCCGGCCGAGTTGCTGAACTTCATTGTACTTTAGTTCTGTTTCTCCAGCTACAAACCCAAGCTAATAATAGTTACCTCCGCTGCAGGGGTGGTACGAAGATTAATGAGTTAATGAGTAGAACGTGCAGTGGGGAGAAGGCAGGCTGTAGACATGGGATCGTTCCTACAAATCCCTGAGGTGCACCGGGCCGGCCACGGCGGCTTTTCTGAACGTCCTGCCCACTGCCCTCTTCCTCACTGACGATGATGATGAACACTCACATTGCATTTTCGCTCCCGAGAGATGTGGATTCTCTTGTCCAGGGAGTGGTGAGCTCCTCCACGGCCTCCAAGCCTGGATGCAGTGTGTGCAGATGATGGGGGGAGGGAGAGCCTGAGTCACAGAATGACGGAAATCGAGGCGAGGTATGAGAGATGGAAGAGCCTTAGCTTTAAAACAAGTAAGTATCTTAACCACCTTCCCAATTTTGCAGTTCTACTTGAGAGAACAGTGAGCAGTGACAAGTGGGAATATTTTTACAAAACGAACGTGGCAATGCAGAGAATATGAAATAAATTAAATCTCATTTTCAAATTTGCTCATGATGCATTGTGCCAAGAAGCAGCATGTTGTTACATAAATATTAGGGTGTGGGGTAAGCCAGCTCCCCTACTACAGTGTTTTGCATGGCTTCCTGCCCCCAGTAGAGGTCAAAGTTAAAAAAAAATAAATAAAGCAAGACAACTAATATCAGGTGTAGATAAAAGAATTAGGCATTCTAATACAATCTTAGGCCTGGGAAAACAAAACAATACTAGACAAAAATCCAGTTTTCAGACCAGAGCATAAAAACATTCTATCAAACAGTCAGGAAATAAAAAGTGAATAATTATATTACATACGTGCTCCCATTCATTGGTCTTCATCTTGGAAATCAAATTTATGATACATTTTTAAAGACACTATTTAAGGATCGAGGAATTGAGCTTAGGAGATTTAATGATCTTGCTTAGAGTTAAAAAGCTACAGGGGGAGAGGTGGGGTCAGAACCCACACCTCATGTCAGTGTTTATGTTTCAACTGCCTGTCCCCAGGTTTCTACAGAGGACAGGATTTGTAGCTTTGGACAAAGCACTTATCTGACAGATACTATATGTATCTTTTGCAAATGTGCCCAAGCATCCTCCAGGTATTTGACCAATACCATCCATGTGCTATGATCAGTGCTAGCTTAAAGTATTGAGCCAAGGTAAAGAAAAACACACCCTTTCTCCGAGTCAGACACGCGGGACTGTAACTGCAAAGGCAGAAGTGTCAGCAGGAGCATCCCATCCCAGCAGAATTAGGGGCTTACCTTAGAGTGGGGGCTGCTTGACCTTTTCTGGGTGCAGTGTCTTTGGGACCTGAGACATGGATCCCTTGCAGCAGAGGACTGCAGTTCAACCCAGCCCCATCTGGGACAGGGATGCTGAAGATAAAACTGCAGGAAAGAGGAAGATGCTCTACTGAGTGCCTGTTATCATTTCTTTTTCAAGAACGTGAGAGTAAAATAAACTGCTGTTGGATGAAAGAATGAAAACTGGGGGACTTCAGTTGACTCAGACCCTAGCTAGACGCCATTCTGCTCGCACCCACATCCACCCATCGGTCCCCCACTGTTGAGCAGATCTGAATACCCTTGTCTTGCTACCATCGGCAAATGGGCTTGGAGATTGGAAACCCCAAAGGTTAATATAAAGGGCATAAAAAACACACATTGCCTGTGCCCAGTTTTTCACAGACAAACTCCGTGTCCTGAACCGACATGGCTTCCTATGCTACTCAGAAGCATCACAGAGGTGTTTGAGCAGGGAGGAATAAAGGGGATGAAAGCGTCCACTTTTATGTATTTGGAACAGCCCTCATTGCCTCAAATAATGAATGCAGGCGACTAAGTTAAACTCCTTCTACGCTGATCTTACCAGTGTGCACCAGTTTGCAACACACATTCTCTTCTCTCCTGAGCTCACAGCACTTTCTGGCAGCTCTACGTGCCTCATGTAGAATCGGGTACTCTGTTTTTCATTCCTGTCTCTCTTCTTTGCTCTCTTAGCTCTGGCTACTGTGACAAAATGTGACCATAAACTGGGTGGCTTAAAAACGACAGAGTTCTGAAGTTCTAAAGGCTGGAAGTCTGAGATCAGGGTGTCGGCATGGCCCGGTTCTGGTGAGCACCCTTTCCGGGCTGTAGACTGCCAACCTCTTTGTCTCCACTCGTGGTGGGAAGAGAGCTAGCTAGCTTTCTAGCCTCCACTGGCTAATTCTATTCTTGAGGATCCCACCCTCATGACCCAAACACCTCCCAAAGGCCCCCGGCTCCAAGTATCGTCTCCCTGGGAATTAGGGTTCAATGCGTGAATTTTGGGGAGACACGAACGTTCAGTCCATAAGACCTGCTAATCCCATTTTGAGTAGTTATCCAACTGTTGCCCCGTCACATCACTTATGTCTTTATGCCTTATGATCCCAAAGCAAACTCTGTGAACTTTATGTCAAAGACTGCATCTTACATATCTTTCCCCCTCACTCCCCTGTCTGCCTGTGTACTATAGACCTTGAATATTGAATACTTATTAATGCATGCAATTAATGATTGTATGTGATGCTGAAGTTCGGTGAAATTCTAATACAATAAACTTTTTTTTTTGGTGCTCTTTCATCTTGCTGTCAAATGCCCGTATTTCTTCACATAATTCTCCCAGCACAGTCCTCCTCGCCAAGGTGTTTCAGCCTGGCTGGAACTGCACACTGTTACGAAAGCAGTCCTGGCCACAGTCTTAACATCTTTCTTATCAAAAGTTATGAGTGGTCTATACATTGATCTCTTCCTTCCTTCCTTCCTCCCTCCCTCCCTCCCTTCTTTCCTTCCTTCCTTGTTTCATTCACCAACAAATTAAGTTTTGCTCATAGACAACTGAGTGCCTACTACCACATGCTGGGCTAGCGCTAACTAGCTGGTCTGGGGATTCAGTGCTTTGTAAGAGAGAAAGTAATTGCTTCCCTCTTGGAGCTTATGACCTAGTGGCAGAGGCTGACACTACCCATGCAAAATACCCATAAATAAGACCATTCCAGATAGGATGAGCACCCCGAGCAAGATAAGGGGATGGACAAGAGACTTGAGAGGACACAGAGGGTCTCTCCAAGGAGATGACACTGAAGCTGAGACATAACCAACAAAAGATGTGCCATGCAATGATCTGAGGGAAAATCAACAGCTCGGTCTCAAAATTTGGAGGAAGAAAAGTAAAAAAGACAGGTGTGGCTAAAGTAACTGATGAATGGGGTGTTTCATTACAAACAAGTATGTCTAAGCCGGCAGGAATCATAGCACGTGAACTTTGCAGGAGACGGCAAGAAGTTTTTTTGTTTTGTTTTTTTGTTTTTTTTTTTTTAAATAGAGGGCTGATGGAAAGGTTTAAGCAAGGGGATGAGATGACTGAATTTACAGCTTTAAAAGATGTCTCTGTCTGCTGTTTCTATGGGATGATTTTTTTTTCCTAAATTGCATTGTAAGAACTAATGGGTAAATAGGAAATTCAATTTACAGAAATTTTCTTTAAGGCTAGATTTGTTAATCTAATCTTTTGCAAAAAGTCAGAGAAATCTTGTCAAACAAATCATTAAGTAAGCTCGCAGTAGCCTGTTTTGCAGATGTGTGCTTCTGGAACACGTCTGTATTCCATGCATGTCTGTAACTTCTTGAAGTTTGCTGTTTGACTTTGAGCACGTCACAAACTCTCTGGGCCTTAAAAAATGAGGAAGTTTGAATGAGATGATTTCTAAGATCTCTTTCAGCTCTAATATTTTATGACCATGAAATTAGTGCATTAGAAACTGATTAAAATCTCAGAAGCCATAAAACATCCTTTCTCTTCAATCTTGTGAGTGAAATGAATCAGAGAGATTACTACTGTTCATGGTGATCAACATGTGTGCCGCATTTTATAGTCTGCTAAGGATACGTCCATTGTACCTTTTAAAATCACATAATCCTGAGAAGTAGGTATTATTACTATTATTATTTCTGTTTTACAAGCGAGAAAACTGATGCTGAGAGGCACCGTTTGTTGCAAAGAAGATAAACAACCAGCTCGTGAAAGAAGCAAGAACAGAACTAGAAATTCACTGTAGAGACAAATCAAGAAAACTGAACATTATGTGTCCATCCTGGATTTCAATGACAATGTAGGCTTCCCTAGAAATTCACCTGCAACCTCCTTAGCAAACAATAAGACCTGGTTTATTTCTCTGCTCATTTATTCACAGTTATTGAAAGCAGCCTTAAGGTTAGAAACTCAGCCCTTTCTTAATTTCAAAACATACAAAAGTGGGAAATAAGGATTGCTTTATTACACCCACACTGTTGGTCAAGGTCTAACAAGCATGTTACCTGTTAGTGTTAAAGTTATTGAAATTACTTAAGCAATTGCCAAGGTTTTTCTGTTTACTCTGTAGAGGGATGGCTTTTGAGTGTAGGAAACAGATGCAGATGCATCTTTTTTTGAGTTTTATTTTGCTGGAGGGGCTGTCCTGGTCTCCAGCCCTCTCCTGTATGCTGGTGAGGACACACACACACACACACACACACAATCATCCTTACAGATTTGTAAGCCTGAGTGATGACAGGCCACTCTATTCTCTGGCACAGAGTCACTGTCTGTTGAGATTGAAGGAATTTTTTTACGTACCTTCCCTATCACTCCTCATCCCTTACAGGTAGGCTTTTAAAATTTTGACTGCATTTCCTAGCTGCTCCTTGGATACTGATGTGTTGTGTACTAATTACCCCATACATACAATGTTTTTAATCCTGTATCACATATATCACAATATATATGATGGATAAAAATCAGCAATGAAGCAAAGAGGCGGCCTCCCATAAAATCATGCAAGGATTGGATCCAAATTATATCAGAATCACCATAAAGAGCAGAAATATTTTGAAGCTAAACCTGTTGAAACGGCTTACTTTTGACAGCCCTTTCTGGAAGCTCCGTGGCTGCTTCCCCACCCCCTCTCCCTTGCCTTCCTTCATGTCAGACTGGGCCGTGTTTGAAATTCCTGAGCCCACCGTGCTCGTGCTGTCTTTATATATAAACTCATCTCTCCTGAGGAAAGATTTCAACTTCATGGCAAAACTGAAGAAAGCATGTCAGAATGCTGTCGGAGAGAGAACCTTCTTTCCTACAACTGGTTTTGGATGCCAGCCAAAATTTCCCCTTCTGGCTTTCCCTCTTGACACTCTCTCCCCACGGAGCAGAAGGGATATTTTAGCAGCTGGCAGGCTTTTGCAGGGGCTCCTCTGTGCCGGCATGGGCAGTCCAGGATTCAGAGCTTGGACTCCGTCTTCACGTCAACATTAAATAACCATGCCGTTTAAAGACAACGCCAGGCCACTTTTCTTTGGAGGCTATCTGGGGAGATTCTTTTCTATTTTTTATTTTATTTTATAAAAGGTTTTATATAAGACATCAAATAGTTATGAGGAACGTGGCTGTGCTTTTTATAACACGAGAAAGGTTAAGAGCAGAAATTTTTATAGGCACTGTAAGAACTTTCAAGGGACTAAAAAGCTCAGTGGACTCTGAAGATAGATTTCACCTTCAGGAAGAGGATTCAAGTTCACCTGAGGAATCAACAAGTTCCAAGGGTTGGGATCCCTGACTGGGTCCCTGTGGCTGGTGGGGCTCTCCCTCTGAAATCCGCTTTGCAATTAATTGAAAGAGAATTGTTTCACGGGAAAGGATTCTGTAACAATACAGCACACAGAGGGCTGGTGTCTGGGAATGGCCAAACGATATGATTTAGGCTCTGGATTTGCTGGAAAGAAAAGTGTTATTTTTATTTTGGTGATTCTGGGTGCCCCTAACCAAAGATAACTGTACTGTGTGGCATAGAGGTGTTTCATTAAAGAAGACTTTTTCTCTGGATCAGTATTTACCCTCCTATAGGCTAAAGACTCTCTGTGTCACACAGAAGGCTACATTTGGAGGATAAATACCAGCTAGGTGAAATTCCTTGAAGCAAGAAGAACAGCGAAGTGCAGAGAAGACAATTTCCAAGAGAAAATACGGTAGACTCAGAGTGAAAGACAGGGAATGGAAACTAAGAAATGCCATATGAGATGAATAATGCAAAGATCATTACAATCAAATTGTATGCAATTAACTGGAATGTCTATTTCAATAAGCACACATTCTCACAAGCTGAGGATTCCACGCTAATAATGTATCTTGAACTTAGCCTTCTGTCCAGCAAGAACTCAATTACAAGGGATGTTTAGCCTACAACAATGGCCAAATGAGTATTCTGTGACTTTGACCAAGACATAAGCAAAGAATGAGTTAAATTCACCGAACTGAAATGATTGCTTATTCTATCCTTAGAATTCTTACTCGAGAGGAGTACCCATTTAGTGAGAGCCATCAGTGTCTAAGCCCTAAGTCCAGGGAGCTGATACAATTCCATCACTCTTCCTAGATCACAAGACATCCAGACTGGAAACCAGATGGCCTGGATTGTTTTCTGGAAAGAAGAGAACTCGTAGAGATGAGAAGTTTCCTGCACGTGTATAGAAGAAGGTCTCTGCACACGAGCTACCCCACAGTTTTATCTTTATAAAAGATATTCTCCAATCCCAAGTTGGTACCTTCTTCTCCATTTTCAGAAAGCTCTTCAATGATTTGTTTTTTGTTTGTATGTTTGTTTTCCTAACACAAGCCCTATCCCATTAATCCCCATGTATACTGATTTCTCTGTCTTCAAGTTCCTTATATCCCTGGCCTATGTGTAACCTGCCCCTGGACGTTGAGATGTTAGGTAACTTTTTTTCATTTGAACTAGAAATTAACCTGTTTAGTTTGATACTGTACTTTGGCTAAAGCATAGAGATCCTATTAGGCCATATCATTCTCTTTACCCATATCAAACATATTGCCTACTCATACTTAACAATGTTTTTATCAGTAACAATAAAAAAAATGCGATTATTTTAGAACACTTGAAAAATGCAAAAAGAAATACAGAAAGATAATAATAATTCACAACTCTATTTTCCTGAGACATCTATGTTAAAATTTAATGTACTTATAAATAAATATATTACTGTTTCTGTTTTCAATGTATGTGTACATACATGTATATAATTAATGTAACCCATGGAACCATATATGTATACATATATGTCCTTAATAAAATCTAAACTAACATAATCTTATTATGAAAATCTAAGGACCTGTATTTTAACAAAAATGCACTTATATGTATAAATGACTTTGTATCCCATTTTTTATTCAGAATTACATCACGTAAGTATGTGTAGACTAAATTTTCCTCCCATTTATTACACTTTATAATATATCATTAAAATATTCTAAGAGAGTGCATTTTAATTTAACTTTACCAAATTTCCTTTTATTAGCACATAGGACCCTCCCATTTTTGTCTCTTGCTGATACAGATAATTCTATGATAAACAATCTTGTAGACGGATTTCACATGCACGGTATCTTTTGAACTAAATTTCATTTTATACTACTGGTAAGGTTAAATATTGTAATCCAATTTTCAGTCTATTTGAATTCTGCCAGGCTATTGTCTCTTCATGACTGTCACCTACTTTTCTGTTGTTTTCTTTTTTGAAATGTCTGTACGTGTCTTTAACTCATTATTTTGTATTTCAGTTTGTAAAAACACATTTATATCAAATGTTTTCTTATTTATCACTTGTTTTTAATTTGGTTTATGATGTTTGTCGAATTTCAGAACTGTTCTATTTTTGATACAAACAGATTGATTATTTCTCACACCCCTAAATGGGTTTCTTCCATAAATTTTATGCTTAGAAACATCTTTCTCATCCTGGGAAAATATTTATCTTCTAGCTTTCTGTCATTTTATTAAAGAAAAAGGCTTAACACTTTGATATACCTAGAGTTTTCCTAATTCACGTTCTCAATGACAGTTATAAAATAGAATAATCCATCTTTTTGCCATTGATTTGTACTGTTGTTTTTCTTTTTCTTCAGTTATTGCTATTATTGCTTCTGTTCAGTTTTTTCCTTTCTTTTTTTTTTGTGAGAGAAAATCCTCCTCAACCAAAATATTTGTCAACCAAAGATATGGCTGTTGGTCCCACTCTAGCAGCTTGAGCAGTGGTCAAACCTTTTGGAATCTTCAGTGGACTTCTGGTGCATGTTCCCAGCCTGTGCTCCATCACTCCGCAGAACACATGGACATCCAGAGATTTTTGACTTTCACCACTGCCTGAATGATACTCTGAGGTGTGTAAAAATCTACACGTCACAGGAAGTCTTGCTCTCAAGACTTCTTTTCTTTGCTCAGCTCATCCATCCATTTCAGTGCTGCGTCTGTCAGTGGGTTAGCTCTGTCCCCTGGGGTTGCCAACTGCAGTTGCCAACTGGGGTTGCCTGTGTTTATCCTTGTCACCTCTCTCTGGCCTTTTCCGTCCCCTTTCTCTCCCCAGTTTTCTGGTTAGTCTGCATTCTTTGTTTATGAACCAAAAGAACCAGTAAGGAGAAGAGTAGATATTGTTCCAACGTACTGACACACACCCATTCTAGCTCTTTTTCATGGAGCATGGTGTAAAGCCACAGCATCCAATATGGCAGCCTTTAGCTCCATGTGGCTACTGAGATCTTGGAATATGACTAGTGTAAATTGAGATGAGTTTTAAGTGCAATATACTGGATTTATTAAAAACATGTAAAAGATCTCATTAATAGTTTTTAATATCAATTATATCTTGAAATAATAATATTTTGGGTACATTGAATATGATAGACTGGATGTTTGTGTCTCCCCCAAATTTATATGTTGAATGTCTAGTATGATGGTATATAGAGGTGAGGCTTTGGGAATCAATTAGGACATGAAGGTGGAGACCACAAATGAGATTAATTCCCATATAGAAAAGATTCCAGAAAACTCTGTCATTCCTTCTGCCATGTGAGGACACAGTGAAAAGACGGTCATCAGTGAACCAGGAAATGGACCTTCACCAAAGCAGCATGATCTTGGACTTCCTGGTCTTCGAACTGTGAGAAATCAATTTATGTTTATAAGCCACCCAGTCTATGAGATTTTGCTATAATAGTCTCAAACAAGACAAGTAAGTTAATAAAGCTTTATTTTAAAAATTAGCTTTACTTGCTCGTTTTTACTTTTTTAACATGATTGCTGTACATTTTAACATTTCACGTGATTCACACTTGTGGATTGCTTTATATTTTTATTGGCTAGCACTATATAGTTGTTTCATTGTTTTCATCTTTAGTAGTGTGGCTGTGCTGTTGCCACTAAGAGAACATCTTCCCATGTCATGGAAATAGACTGATTGACATTTGTTGACAGTCTGTGTTGATTTCCTGAATCTTTATAAATGGATGCTTATAGGAGGCTTTATTCCCCTCAAATATGTTTTTCTTAATGCTGGTTTCTGTGGAATTGGTTAAACAAAGTGACTGTGTGTTTCTGCTTCTCCCTGCCTCTAACCAGGTGCCCAGCATGTGTGTGTGTGAGTGTGTGCGCGTGTGCATTCTTTCAGCATAATTGCAGCAATGGAGGAGGGGGTGTCTTTTAAACACTTTTTAATTGGATGCCAAGTAATTGTGCAAAAATATATATTCCTTGACATATTTACGCAAAGTATTCTCTCCCTCTGTACCACCAAGAAATGAACATAGCATGGCATTTTGAAGCCATGGGGTTCTGATGTCAAACATGACACCTTTTAGCTTTGTGGTCATGGTATAAGTCACTTTTTTTCAGCCTCTATTAACCTATCTGCAATAGGGGGTAATCACAATTTTATTGAAGGGCTCCATTGCTCTCATTGCACCTGGCCTAGACCTCTCGTCTTCTTCCTTCTCTAATTTCATGCATTCAGACTCACTTGGCACAAGATGAGGTGTCAGCCAACATGTGTTGGATATGTGACACTGGTGGTGAGGGTGGGAGCTGAGTGATTTGCTGAGGAGAAGGAGTGTCCTGGTGGCTGTTGACTGGGACCTCATTCCAAATGCAACTGTCAGAATTTTACATATTTCCAGGCACTAGATTACAGAAAATAACGATTCAGCATGCCAGCCTTGGCATCAGGAGTGCCTACAGCCCGAGGGTGATGCCAATCCCTTTAAGAGATACGAGGAATGGATTTGCCTTAAGCTTCTTTTTGAAAGAGCCCAGGAAATGTCAAAGCTTTTCATTCTCACCAAAGAAGGCAAAGATGCTACGAGTCTCTCACATGCCCTCATAAAAAATAGGATTTCAGCAAGACATTTGATAAATTATCATAAATGTGGGACCAAGAAGTGCCTTAAATAAGAGTGGCAGCCTCCTTGCCAAAGGTGCAATGTGTCCGGAACCGATTGCAGGGCCGCAGGCGGCAGGCTGTCCTGGCAGGTGGCCATCTTGGAAGGAGGAAGTAAGTAATGATGGGTAAATGGTAAAATGTTCTGACTGGGGGGGGTGGCACCCCAGAAGGTCTAGTATTCTCCTTGCCCATCTGAAGCCCAGTACTTTGAGTTCTGCCAACTTTGTCTGGAAATCTATGAGTTGGCCGTTTGGGGCTATTTATTAATGCCTGACAAGTGCTTGAATGCCAGCAAAATGGAAAGAGTAGGGGGTAGAAGGGAGACTGCTCTTTAGCTTGGATGAAGGAAAAATTGAAGCTTGTTGATTCTGAGCTGTAAAAACCTTCCACTGATTAACACTTGAAAGGAAGATAAAGCTTCCAACATTGGACGGTGCTATGGTGCTAATACACCAGCAGGTACTTCTGCTTTCCAGTTTTGATGTATTTATGTTCTTTCTTTAGTTACCAATGTTAATTGCCTCCTCTCTGTTTCAGCTCTCAGCTCTCAAAATTCAATCTTATACCAGTCCCAAAGTCTACGGTATTTACAAAGGGAGATAACCAATCCAAGTAGCCCAAAGTGTGGCCACACGTAAGAGTTTTATAGCCTGAATCAATAGAATGCGTTTTTTTGGGGGGTGGTACTTTTTCGAGTTGGGGTTTAAATATGCTACAAAACAGACCAATGTTATTTTTCATTACATAAATTATAAAGTTTCCCCTGTCTAATGCCCTCAAGGATATGTACCATTTACACACATCTACGTGCATTTATATGAATGGACTCTTCGCCTGCACAGCATTTCATGTTAGATGATTTATGTAATGGACAGTTCAGTCTGATTTGAGGGCCACTGACAATGGGCTTCTTTTTCCAAATGATATTCTCCATTAGTTTCTTACTGAGGCCAAAAACTGTGCTTCTTTCAGAGAACACAGTGAAAGTAAGACAGGACAAATGCAGCTGGCTGTGACACCCATCGTCCTGTTGCTAGCTGGGTGACCTTCAGTCTCAGTTACCTGTCCTATAAAATGGGGACCACAACTGACCTGGGAATGGTTTACAATTTTGTTGAAACAACTCACGAAATGTACTATGCCTGCAATACTGGGGGAGCTCAAAAAATGACAGTTAATACTGCTGGTCCTACTGATCAACTGTAAGCTCAGGACACGGTCCGCGAAGCCCTGACAGTCACACATCAACTGTGGATACTGGATAGATGCTTTCGATTCCTTGAGCCTTCTGTCTTGCTGAGCCTGAGGCTGGCCAGGTGCAGAGGAAGACAGAGACAGGGTATCAGCACAAATGTCCTTTCTGAACCAGACGCAAGGCGGTCACCAGAGATTTGGACCCAGGACAGTGGTCTCCATACATCAGTATGCTTGTTACTCAGTGACTTGACTTCTGCACGTGTGCCCACCCTTGACAGAAGTCATATTCTTTTCACTAGTGGCTGATAAAGAAGCAGATGTCTTCCACCTTCTCTTATAGAGCTTTATCCTCCCCAGCCCTAGTCACCTGGAATTTCCAATTTCTGCTCCCCCAAGGTAATACATCACCTCGTTCAGCTGTATCTTTTAGTGTTCAATTTTATGTTCACAGGTACCATTTTATTCTATTTTCTTCCTAAATTTTCCAGCTAAATATAGTCTCTTCTAATTCCCCCTTTGAAAAAGGAATTCAACTCTGTTACATGCACCACCCTCTGCATACACACATCAGCCCAGACCACGCCCTTTCCGCCCTCTCCCAATATAAATAAGCCATGATTTTGAGGCCTCTGTGCAACACTTAGCTCATTAAGACTATGGTTCATAATTGTCCTTTTAAGCTCATCATGGGGCTTTAAATCTGTCCCCGAACCTCTATCTCTGCTTACTTCTTTGCAGTGTTAAGTCTTTTGTCTGTTTGCTAATTTGCACTGCTCATTATGGCAGTCACTGGTTTTCATTCGTCAGAGCATTTCTGCAATTCACCTGGGCACACAGTTCACCTTCTGTACCCCACCTGCTATTTCCCTCTCATCTCGAATCCAGGGTTTTGGAGGAGGATTGGCTGCTGTCTGGAAGACAGAATGCCAGCTTTTATAATATCTCTTGAAAGCAGCCCTCCCAACATGCCTCTTATCTTTTCAAATATGTAATTTAATAATATATTCCTTCTTTTTTATCCTTCTCACTGAAATGATACCTTTAGAACATAATTAATACCTTGCATTTGGATGGTGCTTTGAGCTGTTCAAAGCACTCGCTCATCTATTATCACGCTGTGTTTTATTTCATATAACATCCCAGCGAGGAGGTGGAACAGAGTATTGTTATTCTCATTCAGAGATGCAAAAGTGGAGGTAAAGAAAGGTGAAATGATTTCCGGGAAGCTATGCAGATGATTAGTGGCGAATCTGGGACAAAAATGCTGCTTTTCTGACTCCCAGTGTCACCCTCTTTTCTTTATCTGCCTCTTCCAACCCTGGAACATAGCTGCTCACCCTCAACATTTAGATTCCACTCTGAGGCTGAGTGGCATGGCTGTTCCCATCCCAGAGCCCACTGCCTTGCTGCTTTGCCGTTGAGTTATTTCTTCATTTATCATCCTCCCGTGGCACCGACAGTGGCTCTAGACTCACTTGTGGGAAGACCTTTTAAACCTGCCATAAATCAGATACATCTTACCTTGCTGTTGTCTGTGGTCTTTGAAAAATCTATTTTTTAGTTAAGACATTTTTCTTAGGCAAGTAAAAGTCTCTTCTCACTTTAATGAAAACATTAAGCTCCATGCGATGTCATCTGATTTCTTCCTATGTGATGAGGTCCATCTGCAGAGTGAGGGTTTCTGCCCAACTGCTGATCAGGTGCATCAACTCACCATTACCCTTCCCACCACCCTCACCCCCCAACCTCAACTGTGACTCCCATCCTCTCTTTATTTTTTTAAAGTATTCTGTTTCTAGAAATGTGTGGAATCAGTCTGCATCAGCAGTAAAACACTGCATAGATTTGTCAAAACTTCCTCTGTATTTTTCTTCATCTATTTCTGTCCCATTTACCTGGAAGGAAAACAAAAGCCAACACACCGGTCATGCCTCCTCCATGAGAAAAAAATAACCGTGTTTCTCAAGAGAAGTTCAATCTGGCAGTAAGACAAATGCACGGGATTTCAAGAGGGTGTAGTTGCACCAGATACTCATGTCTACCCTCGGGCAGCTCACACCTGTCTCCCTAACGGTGCTCAGTTTGAGCATTTGTGATGTTTAAGCTCTCCAGTGAGCTGTGGCAGTTGTATCTGAGCTATGAAGAGCAGCCTGGGGTGTCAGCAAATGTCCTTAGAGGATGCAAGGTAAATTAGGTGATGGAAACACAATGGTCCAGGTAATTCAGGCTCAAATGTTACTTTGATGTGAAATTTCACACAAGTAAGGCAGGAAATGCTGCTCCTAATTCTTTGATAACTTGTCTTAATTTCTTACCATTTGGAAAAAAAAACAGTGTGTGGTCTGTCTTTAAAGGCAATATAAACACTCATATCCCTCTGCGTATTGAGGACAAAAAGGGGTGGAGGTGGGACAAGTGGTGTGTGTTGGAGCATCTCTTGTATGATCAACTTTGTGCTTAGCCATGTGATTGCTCTGGTAAAATTGAATTTCTACCTTGAAGAGTTTACAAGCAAGTAAGACAAGAGAGAAATGAGCAGCATGAGAAAACATTGTCTAAATTAGCACTAGTCTAAACCAACACTAGTTGGTGCAGAGTCCAAGCACAGCTGGGCTACGAGGAGGGGAAAGATGGTGATTGTCTGAGGAGCCAAGACTGCTTCCCAGAAGAGGTCCTTCTGTGTCTGTGAAGAACAATCTTAGTTGAACACACAGAGGCCAAGGAGAGGGCATTTTTGGCCAGGTCAAAGGTACAGTCAAAGGCATGGAAGACAAAAGGACCATGACATTGCAGGACACCAGGAAGAATGGCTTGTGTGGGGAAGCTGTCAGCTCCAGGGAGACCTTAAAAACCTCAGGAATTGAAGCCTCTGGGATCTTTTCAAAGATCTTTCCTTTAACTCCCAGCGGATGACAAACCAATTTTCAGAGAGCCCTATTTGAGTGCCAAACTCGGAAAATGACATTCAGCTGACATTTAACAATTTGAACACATTTTGCAAGGGCTTTTTTTTTTTTCCTTTCATGTATGAAACCAAACCAAAGAGAAGACAAAATAAGACTGTATGGTAACACCTGATATGAGATTAAATCAGAGCATTGATTCAGCTCAAAAGTTCTCCTTTTTGAGGTTTTATGGGAGAGGACGATCCAGGGAAGCTAGGAGTCCTATTAGAGAGATCACTAGGTGTAATTAAAAAAAAAAAAGCATTAAAAGGTCTAGTGTTGGGTGATTATTTAAATGATATTCATTTATATAAGAACCAGAAAGGAATTCAGACATTGTCTATTTCTGCACCCCAATTGTAGAGATAAGGAAACGCCGCTCCACAGAGGTAATGTTCTCCCCAAGTGTCACAGGTTAAGATGTAGAGCCAAGGTCAAGCTTAGTGTTGGCATTTTGGCTTCCCATTCAGTGCTCCTTCCAAAATGTGTGTGTGTGTCTGGGTGCACGTGTGCACATACACACAAATACACAAAATAACTCAAAACAAGATACATCAAAATGCCTCAGAAGAGCAGAACTTTCAAACCTCACGTTTATCACGTGCCTGTAAAGCCCTGCAGGGAATCTCTGCTGAGTAGGTTTGATGAAATGTTTCAAACGGTGAAGAGATAAACAATTTAAGCACATTCAGAATGAAAGGATTTCTCCTTGACTTTTAATTACATTATATTGATGTTCCTTTGGCGACATCATTTGTTGACTGTGATTATCTCTCCACTCTGGTTTATTTTCTCCTCCCTTTATTTAACCTGAAAAACATCATGATTTGCCTCCAAACCCATAATAAATGCTGATTTGACCATGCTAATGCAGCAGATAGTAACTTCCAGGCAGTTCTGATCTAGGTAGCTGGTAATTGTTAAATAGTATTTCTCTGATGTAGGTAACTGGACTGGGGACAACACTGAGATTACATTTCTCCTATGTGCTAATTTATTTCACCTTAATGACATTTATTTCATTTAATATAACGATTTTTTTTTCCCAGCGACTATGGAATGTAAGTCAGGTAAAGTAAGACCAGGCCATTCAAGGAAATAAACACTGTTGAGAGCCATACTTTCTATGTCCTGAGGCTTCAGATAAATGAGTGGCAATCTCTTTCCCTGAGGAATTCACTGCCTGGTGGGAAAGACAGACATGTCTTTGAGTAGCTTTATGAACAATCTCCTCAAGTCTCTTTTGAATAAGATGAAAAATCATATACTGTGGATCTATAACCCAGGGCACAGTGTCATGGGCCCCACAGGAAGCAGAATCTGATATGACTGGGCACTGGGTGCAGTTTCAAAAGAAAAAAGAAATGTTCTTTAAGGCAGAATTTAAATAGTTGAAAATGTGGTCACAGGGAAATCCGAGTGGAGGTGTCTGGAGCAATGATGCGGTGGGTACAGGTCAAGGTCTGGGAATGGCCAGAAGTTCAGTGAACTGCAAAGGCCAGGCTTGCACTGGGTAGTTAGGCTGAGAGGGTGGGGAGTAGGCAGGTCTTGGATGAGGGTATATTGATTGTGGATCTTAAATTGCAGAGTGAGGGGACGCACTGAAGGACGGGGGACTGATCCAGTGGCTTGGAGTCATGGAATGCTGGCTTTGTGGTGAGAAGCTCTCAAAGGGGCACGTGGTGATTTCCTTCTCTTTATGTCACCCGTCCTAACCTCTTCTAAGATAGAAGGACCTGTGTTTCTGGGCCAGATGTGTTCCTTTGGGGTCCTTGTATCCCAGATTGCGCCCTGGTACCCCTTCCTCTCCCCACTGTTTGACTCTGCTCCATGCCACGTCACACCAGGAAAGCCAGCATTTCCTGAAGCTTTTTCCTTTGTCCAAGGACAGCAGGATACAAGTTCTTTCTTCCCTTCTTCCCTCAATCTCTAACTTCCCTTTTTTGCTCCCTTCAATATGTATTGAATACCATCAATTTGTAAACGCTGCAAAGAGCCCTGGAGAACTGGGGAAGAAAAGCTTGAATTCAGGTCACTTCAGTTCTGTCACCAATTCACCACATAAACTTGGCAAATACTAATTCTCTTGACTTTTGGGGGATAAATTTCAATACCTATAAATTGAGATATTTAAGCCAGATAAATTTAGGGCCCTTCTAATGGCAACAATCTTTGCAAATATGTATGTGTGTATGTGTGTGTGTATGTATGTATGTATGCATGTATGTTATCTATCTATCTATCTATCTATCTATCTATCTATCTATCTCCATTGATTTAACCTCTTTTCTACAATTTCATAGATTGTCTAGAAGTCTGGAAAAATCTCTTCTTGTTGGGTGATAAGAAAATACTTCTGGAGGTTACTAATAGACAAGCCAATGACAGGTAAGTATGAAGGTAGGAGGCAGTGACTCAGATGTAGAAGTAGGAGGAGTCAAAAGATGAACACAATTTCCCCAGACTCTGATGGCCACCACCACCATGCTGGTGATGGAGGAAGAGAGCAAGGATGGGGCTATAAACAGGTAACTGTGGGTAACTGTGCAAAGGGGTGTAAGGTGAGACAGTTGGATATAATTTATGTGCATTGGTCTATAAGCAGGCTACATCTTTTATTGTTGTTAATTTATTGAGTAGTTAAGAGAATGGATATTTCTTAAAAAGATAGATTTTGTTTGTTTGGGCTGTGGCCAAAATAATATCACCCTGAAATAAAAGCAAAGCTTGGTAAAGTAATTTTTTTTTTTAATTTTGGTCCCCCTGGACACTATTTCTTTAACCCAGCTGATTTCCCCTCAACCTCCTATATGCTGTGAAAGAAAGTCCAACTGAAGCATCGCAACTATCCTTGTATTTTTCTCTCTTAACTGACATGGCTGGAAAGCTTTAGGTTTTAATCTGTAACACTTAGCCCTTGTTTTGTATGCACATTTGTGACACAATTTGAAAAAGAAGTGCCACTTAAGACTGGGATGGGCGACTGCATTTTTCCAATCGACCTTCATGGGTTCTGAGTTTAGAGCTAAACTCGAGCCTGTCTGTGCTCCAGTCCAATTATGTCAGTGAAACGTGATTTCATTGTTCAAAAGGAAATGGCTTCTTCTCTTTCTTTTTTTTTTTTTTTAAGATCCTTAGACATCAAATAATTTCTTTAAAAAGCAAATTGCAAATGATTCAGACCGATGCAGAATTAACTCCCTGAAATATCTTTGAGTTCCACAATTAAAGAGGAAAAAAATCCTCAAGTTATGCAAAGAACTTAAGAAGTCAGTAAATAGCGTTTATTGACTTCTTACTGTATGCTGTGCCTTGTCACAGCATCATTAAGGGAGGCAGGAGGAACAGAAGACGGTTGTGTGTTCCTGACCATCTAATGACAAAAATAGTTAGACATGGTTAGACAAAAATAACTTCAAGATCTCACTGCACCCACCCCAAGACTCTGGCTCTTGAGAATTCTATGAACATAGCTGTGACCAGGACAAAGGAAATTCAGACACAGGCAGCCTAATTCCAGGTGTAAGGCATATTCTTGAATTGGAATATTCTGATACATTTCTGGAATAATCATTGGTAGGACGGGGAAACAGGAAAACTGGCTTCCAAGAAGAAGAGTGGCAGGCGGCTGAAGCTTAGTGAGGAAACTAGCCAGTGAATGTAAAGGTGGGGACTGAATTTATTCTCTGGTCCACTGGGGCACAAGGTTCTGGATGTAAAACAAAACACCACAAGAGCCTAGGTGATACCAGAGCACAGTCTGGTCTAAACATTTCAGTTTGAAACTTTATGTCTGTGAAAGGTGCCTTAGTCCATCTGTGCTGTGATAACAAAATACCACAAATGAGGGTCTTACAAGAGCAGACATTTATTTCTCACAGTTTGGAGGTTGGAAAATTTGAGGTCAGAATGTCAGCAGATTCAGTGTCTGGTGAGAGCCTGCTTCCTGGTTCACAGGTGGCCGTCTTCCTGCTGTGTCCTCACACGGTGGGAGGTGCGAGGGAGCTCTCTGGGGCCGCTTTTATAAGGGCGCTAATGCCATTTGGTGAGGGTTCCACCCTCATGACTTAATCCCCCCTACAAAGGCAGCACTTCCAACTACCATCACACTAAGGATTAGATAGCAACATACAAATTCTGGAGGATACATTCAGCATAGAACAGAAGGGCAAGGAAAAAGAAGGGGAACAGAAAATCCAGTAAGGATCACCTTTCTCTCCCTCTTCATCTTCCAGTTGAAACTGGCCTAAGGCTCAAGGACAGTTCAAGACTTCCAGCTCTTCCCCTGAGCTACTCTTAAAACAACAAAGAGGTGTTGCCCATGGACGTAACCAGTGTCCAGGTTCTTGTCCCGTCCCAGAAAGAATTCAGAGACAAGATGTAGTGGTTAAAAAAGTAAAGTGAGGATTTGTTAAAGGATGGATAGTACACTCTCAAGGGGAGGGTGGGCAGGCTCAGTTGAGCGGCTGCCCTGAGTTTCTTTGGCAAGTTAGTTACACAGGATGTAAAAATGAATGGGTGGAATATTCATTGAGGAATGAAGGGCTTGGGGTCATATTCCCTGATTATCACCCCAACTCCACCTTCCCAAATGGAGGAGGGATTTTTGCCCTTACTTGGTCTGGATCGGAAGTGTCATGGCGTTGGAGCATGATGGGTACTTCTGATCTGCAAGGCTAATTTTATTGAAATGAGGGCATAATGAGCAAAAGGTGACATTGGGACACTTGGAGATTCCTGCCTTTCCCCACCTTTCTTTGTTGGTCTCCAGGCCACTCATCACCCCAAAAAGCATGATCTCTTATCAGCCCAAAGGTCCCTGCTTTTCTCTCTCTGCCCAGGGACCCCTGGTGCTTACATGATGTCTGGTTTCCTGCATTTGGCCTGTGCCCATCCTTTCTGCCCAATTCCTGCCATTTGGTCTGTCTCCCCCTTTCTCTGCTCATCTCTAGCTCTCTGCCTGCTCTGACAAAGGCAGAATAAAGCAGAAGTGGATGGACTCTGGACCCCCAGATTCACATCATACTCATTGCATGTCCTTGGGCTGGGCTATTTACTTAAAGGAGATAATAATGTGCTTTGTCTCACAGGGCGTCAGGAGGACTAAATGGGCCAATTCATGGGACGTGCCCTGAAGAGTGCCTAGCACAAAGTAAGCACCCATCAATACTGTGTCAGAAGTTGTTACTGTTCCACCAGTCGATGTAGGATGATCAAATCACAGTTACTTACATATTGGTTGGAGAAATTCCAGTGAGTCATTTCAGAGATGAGAAGCAAGTTTTCCTAACAATACTCAAAGCTTCATCATTCAAATGGGGACAGGACCCATCAAGTTATGATGGCAGGAAAAATTCATAATACAAATTGTCTATTGTTATAATGTCCTTTAAGCCATGGATATCTTTGTCCCCATGTCAGGTTTTAACAAGGGAAAAGCTGGAGATATTAGGAGAAAGGGGGCTGGGAGGAAGAGGTATATATGGGAGAAAGCAGCTCCACGGAAATGCAGAAGCAGTTCCACTGCCAAGGCCTGAGGCAGAGACACAGACCTTCCTGACCTCATGATGTTGCCATAGGATGCTCTGAACCCAGATGTGACCGTTCCTAGCACTTCCAGTAACACATAAAGAGGAAGGGTTTACCGAGTTGAAGACTGAAAGTGTTGGAAAATGAATTGTTTTCCCCCTTTCTGTCCTTCCTTAAGTCTTCAGTCCCTAAATGTGTTTGGTAATTTTTCTTTTTATGCTTTTGTTGCTTAACATGTTGCCAGTGGTTTGTTCATGTGCTGAATATTTAAAGAGAAGCTCAATGCACTGCAGATCTTGTAAGTGCCTCGAGGGCAGGGCCTGGGTTAATAAAGTCATAAAATTACTCATAACCATTCTGGGGGAGAGCCGTATAGTATTACAAAAGTATGTGAATGTTAATAAAAGACATAGAAAAAGACCTAAATCACAGATTGCTGAAGCCAAAATGGTGGCCATAGGAGGTTTTTTTGTGTGTGTTCAAATCGACCTGAAATCTTGTTTCAGAAGATAAGATGACTTTATATACTACACAGGCTAGGTTATTCTGTGGGTAGCAAAAATCCCAGTGGCTTAAAACAGCAACCTTTTACTCACATTAAACATCCATCGGGAATCAGCCAAAAGCTCTGTTCGACACCGTCTTTATTCTGGGACACAAGGTACTGGGCAGATACTGCCAGATGCCAGAACAGAGCAAAATAAGTTGTCATGAATCCCACAATGACTCTTAAAGCTTCCACCTGGAAGTGACACACATCACTTCTACTCAAGTTTCCTGAAACACGTCCAACAATCATGCTTAACTTGACATAGGGCAGAAGATTACAACTCTATCATTGTGCCTCAAGGGTGGACCTTGGGAATACTTGGGAACTAGCATCAGTGGCTGTCACCGCTGAGATCAGGGAGAAATCCTTCATTGCCAGATTGTTCATATTTACCCAAGATACAGACACCTACATTGGTCAAGTGTTAACAGTTTCATAAAGAATATAACATAACACAAAGGGCATTAGCATTTATCTGCTAATTGTCTACCACATGCCAGGAGAAAACGTCCCAGCCACCGTTGGTAAGCAAGGCACATAAGATATTTCCTATGATAAACCCTCCTAGCATAATTGCCAGCTGGGCATGCTCTTACTAAAGTGGCTGAAACCAACAGAGATGAAAGTTCCCCAGGTAACAGACAGAAGTCTGAAGATCAGCATTCGCTGGCGTTAGTTTGGCTGTCAGTCACACCATCAAGGACTATGAGTGCACTTACCGACGTTTTGCTCTACCACCCTTAGCGTGCTAGCCATTTGTTCCCCCTTTTGGTGCTTCTGGGTCACAAAGTAGTCATTGCAGGTCAAGGCATTTTTTTCTGCTAAAAGCCAGAGGAAGAGAGAAGGTGCTAGTGTCAGCTGACTGTAACCCCTATCTCAGAACGCCTCCTTAGCAGGCTTCCATTTTTCACACCCTTACATCTCATTAGCCATGTGTAGCTCACATTCTGTTCTTAGTCCAATCACTGGCAAATGGGAAAGAAACGATCAAAAATGGGTTTGGAACCAGAGAAACTTCTTTGAGTTCAAAGTCCGTTTCTGGGTTTTGTAAGCAGAGAGGAGGGAGTTAGCTGCTGTACGTGCAGTGAACAGGGTCTTCCCCCGTACTTAAATGTCACAACTGTGGTATAGGTGTTAGACACTGAAGGAAGTCAGAGACGAGACGTCCTGGTCAGCCCATGTAGCCTAGAATGTCTTCCTGACTGTGTCCTCACTTTAAGTGGACCACTCGGGTTAACAGGGGCAGCGTCTGCAGAGGACCCACTGTTCAGATGGTGGTCAGTGGTCTGCTGGGGCTGCCAACACAAGGTACCACAGACAGAGTGGCTTAAACAGCAGAAGTGCCTTCTCTCACGGTTCTGGAGGATGGATGTCCAATGGCAAAGTGTCAGCAGGTTTGGTTCCCTCTGAGAGCTGTGAGGGATGCTTTCAAGCACCTTCCCCAGCTTCTAGTGGTCCCCTGGCTCATAGAAGCGTCCTCCCATCTCGGTCTTCATGTTCACGTGACATTCTTCCTGTGTGCACATCTCTCTCCAAATTTCCCCTTCTTATAAGGACACAAGTTATATCGGATTATGACCTCTTCTAATGACCTCATTTTAATTTCATTACCTCTGTAAAGATCTATCTCCAAATACAGTTACATTCTGAGGTGCTAGGGGTGAGAACTCCAACATACGGACTTTGAGGAATGCATTTCAACCCATAACAAGAGAGGATAGCATAAATAAATTTTCTGAGAAAAAAATAAATAAACAAAAACAGGAAAAGATACGTACTTTATATAAAATTACCACCTAAGTGATATTAAAATATATGAGGTGGATGAGAAAGATGGTTAGATACCAAAGGGTCTTGCAAAACAAGTTGACTGGTCTATCTATTGGATGCAGTAGGCAAGAGAAACCTGCACAAGGGAATAATTTAGAGAAAGGAGGACAATGAGAAGGATCAGGTCCCAGGGAGATGTTCAACAAGTGTGCAATGATAAGAACCTGGAGCAGTATTAGTAGAGGGAAATTAAAGATGAGCAACAGACACAAGAGTACTTTGCAAAGTGCAGGAGCTAGGATTTGGCGATAGATGATGGCCTATGATGGAAAAGAGGGAGTGAAGAGTCAGAAATAACACTGATGAAGTGCACAAGACTATAACTGCTTAACTGTGGGAATTTGAGAAAGAAGTGGGGCAGGAGGAGAAATGTCCACTTTAAGTTTCACATCATCTTAATTATTGCTTAAAAAAATTAAACAATCAGTATCAAAATCTTTTTTCACTCTCAGGCAATTTGAAGATGAATTAAAAAAAACTGATGGTGTTCTATGTTGCACACATTGAGATAATTCTGAGACATCTGAGTCAAGGTGCCTGCCTGGAGATAAAAGACTTGAGGTCACATAGGAATCATTCACAGAGAAGTGACTGATATAGTAAAAAAAATTAATAGCAGGTGATGGTGATTATTTAGATGCTTGAATAATAGCAATTATTGAATGACCACCAGGTGCCAGAACTTTATATATCTATTGTCTCATCTCATCTTCACAATTGCTCTATAAGGTGGGTCTATTATTTCTGCTTTACAGATGAGAAATCTGAAGCTTTGAGACATTAAGCAATTTGCCAGGGACCATATAGCCTGTAAGGGTTGGGGAAGCCAGCCTTCAAACCCATCCCTGTCAGACTTCAGCGTTTATGTGCTTCAACTCCACTCTACTTGAGGATAATTACTTCATCTGAGGATAATGAATTCCTTTCACGGGGCAGTGTGTTAGGTATCACATAGGAGATACAACTTAGCTGTTTTCTACAGGTGGGTGGAAATCATATTTCCTCCTCTTTATGTGACACAAGCCAGTTGAGGGACAGGCAGAACATGAGACGTCTGACAAGGAGAAATTATCACCCATTAAGCTACAAAAGTTCTGCTCAAACCAAAGATGAAATTGCCCTTGAATGGTGAGAGGGACTTCCTCGGCAGACAGTAAAGTTACTGGGCACAACCTCTAATTTCCCTGGAATGGATCTGTAGATTCAGCATTTCCTTCCTCCTTACACAAGAAGACATCTTGCGTAACACTCTGCCAAAGCTATTTTGAGCAAGAATTAGCACTTTGAAATGGACATGTAAATTTCTAATTTCAATAAAAATACCATTGCTCTATAGAGAGAAACAAAGAGCCAAACTAAATTTGCCCCCCCCCCCCTTTTTGTTTTTTTTTTTTTTTGGAATGGACATAGCAGAAAGAAACTACAGAACTGCTCTGTTTTAGAGTCTCTATAGAATGAAAAAAGTAGAAATTTGACATCAACTCAACCAATGGATCAGAGTCGACAACAAAACTGGAAGAGAAAATGGGGCTGAAAATGCTCTGCAATCATACATTTGAGTTTTAACTAAATAGTTCATAAACATCATTGCAAAATAATTATTTTGATAAAGAATTCTAGTCCGTTCTTAGTGACATTAATCAAATCACCTGACATTTCTTTGTGCCGTGCATTCGTATCCTCTGTGAGCTGAAGGAAGGAAGGGAAGAGGCCCAAATCTAATTCTTGGAGAGCCAGCGAGAGAGCTCATACCAAGTATCTAAATATCAAAAAATCACCAATCAAAGAAAAGGTGGTAGATATGACAGACTGGGAGCATCAGGTTTGAATGTAGAATTCTCAGACTTCTCAGATCCACACAGATGTGATGGTGCAGGAAGACCAGGCGCCGGCGCCAGGGCACTGACTCTCCATGCATGTCCTGTTCCTTCCATCCCCAGCTCTGTTCCTTGCTCCTGGTGCTTGCACATGTGAACAGCTCATCCTGCATTTCCAAACTGCATCCTCAGCTCTGGACCATCCTGGTCCAGAAGGGAGGTTGGGTGGGGCACACAAAGATTGTGGCTGGCCCTGGAGAAGATCTGTCTGAGGAAGAGGCATTTTTAGACCTTGGAAATGCATTTGGGGCAAATTGGGCAAAACATTCCTGGGCCCTTGTTACCTGCAGGTGGTATTAGAAGGGAACTTACCAGGGGGAAATTTAGAAACTGGATGCCCAATTTGCCTAACTCTAATTGTCCCTGCCTTGCCATCTTTAGTTCCTTAAAAAGGATAACCCAAGTGGAGTTGTTGGTTTTACCAAACCATTGGTACAAAGAAAGAAGAAGAAAAAAATTGGAGAAATTCACTTGGACATTCATAGAGAACAGTGCTTTGCAAATGCTCATGGGAAAGCAGGATTTGTCTTTGGGCCTTTGTGACAGAAAATCGTCTCAGTTCTCAACCCGGAGTGCAAAGTCACAGTGGGAATGACGTGTCTCTGCTTAGACCTTTTACAAGGAAGGAGATGATCCGGCTGCAATGCTGTTCTTTCCAAATTACATACTTAGGTCTTTTCATCATGATTTTGCAAAAAAAAAGAATGTGGATAAAATAATTTATTTATGCCCCACAATTCTGAATTCTGATTTTCCAGCCACATGTTGCTCTGAAGCAAGAAAGCGTGTTTCCGCTCTGCTTCAGCAACCACACAGGCACGGCTGCCGGTATCCAGGGAAGGTCTGGGAAGAGCAGGGTTTATCGAGTCAAGTCTTCCTGATTTCATCTTTGTTCTGCCCCTGATTGGTGACATGGCTTTTGGAAGATCACGTGCTTCTCTGTATCCGTCTTTTTATTTTAAACTGAGACCGTAAGTCTTACTTTCTAATGCCAGGTAGGTGTTAAATATAAGAGAGACACTCAGATTGTTGAGCTAACAACGGGGCTGAAGAGGCAGCGTGGCTTGGGGCTGCCTGGGCTCCGCTCCCCCCACCAGGATGTTGCTAGGTGACCCTCTCCACCCCCTGGGACACAGAGATACATATACAAAGTCTTGACATTTGATGTGTCTTAGGGAGGGCACCACCCCCTGGTCCTTTTTTATTTTCCAAAAATCTCTCTTGGGACTGCTGTCCTTGCTGCTGGGGACATGTGCCCCAGCCCCTGCATCACCCCTCCTGCTGCCTGGGCAAAGGGAAGGGGCGGGCACAGCGCCTGCAATTATTAAACATGAATTCAATAAAAAAAGAGGGAGACACTGAGACTGAATGTGTGCTGCAAAGGCTCACAGGAGAGGAATGAGCCCAGGAGAAGTTGAGAGATGGCAAGTCATAGCCACAGTAAGTTTCTGTGACTGGGTATATTACCGTATTTACTGGTTCCTTTTCTTTGTTTGATAGGTGTGGGCAAAGGCAGAAAATCTTTAATAACAAATTACACTGTGAGGCATGAGGGAAGGATATTATGAGAAATGTGGTACATGAAACTGAGGGAAATAAAGGGCGGGTGCAGGGAATCCTGGGAAGAAGTTTGAAACACCAAAGATGAGAAATTTTCTCAGACATATGGGTACAAATTAAATGAATGATTGAAATATATTTTAGTGATCTCGAGTACTAATAATTTCTTATTATCATATTTAATGTTTCTGACTCAAACATAAGACAGGACAAATAAACATTAAACATGCATTTTAGAAATGTTAAGGTTTGTTGGAGGCGAGAGTGTTGAAAAGTTTAACCTGAAAAGTTTCCAAGTTGTCTCCAGGATGATAGACAACCTCACTCCTGACTCTCGCAACTGAGAATGAATGCTTGATGCTTCAAAAAATAACACGAAATTGCTTTTGAAGGTCTTGTGATTTTGTTCAGTCTTGATTTGGGTCCTGTTGAATGCAGGCCAGATGGGACAAACTGAAAAACTAAACAGCAGATGTTGGTAGATACCCTGGCAGCTGTTTGATATCCAGCCACATGAATTATCAAAATAAAGCCTTATCTTCAGGGATTCTGACAAGAATGGAAATATTTTCGAATAGTGCTACACCAGCAGATTCTGCTGTGAGCAAGGGTCGAAGTTAGAAAGTTTCCTAGGGCAGAACATGGATTTATTTGGAGGGGCATGAAAAAAATAAATCTTCCAGGCTCCAATGTGATACTGCATATAACTCTGATAACTATGTATGAATGTAATCTGATTTGGCTGAAGAGATATTTAAACTTTATTTTCCTAATTTTGTACTTCTGGGATTTCCTATAATTTGCAGAGCTCCCCATAAGAATATTCTTGGTAATTCTCACCCCAAAAAGACTCTTAATAACACTGTTATGATCATCCAACTGATTTTTGAAAGAATGAATTTGGCATTTGTCACTCTTTTTTTCCATTTTTCTTTATAGACACAAGTGTTATTCTCACATTTGGAAAGGCAAACCTACAAGATACAATCTAAACCACTCAATAGGCCCCCCCTAATTTCTAAGATCCTTCTGAATAAATATGCTATGCCAGCTAGATGTGTTTCTGTCCCCCAAGCTTATTTTGGTCTTTGGGCCATTGGATTGTTCGTTATGTCATCTCTCCTGTCACATCAATTATTCCCCATTCATATGTTTCTATTGTTCAGAGATGAAAGGTGTTCATGCAAAGGCTGTACTTGACCACTTGGGCTCAGGAGAGCTTCGCTCCATCTGAACGCCTCCTGGAGGGCCGGTGCGCAGGACTCAGCTGACCTGGGTGCCTGGAACTCGTTAGAGACATCTCTCCCCCGCCCAGGGTTCAGTGATGCTGGTAGCTTGAAACTGATTGAAGTGGGAATATTTACACCATGAAAATTAGCAAATGCTGCAAATTTGGTTATTTGCCACCCTGCCCCGCCCCCAGAGAATCGATTGTTAAACGTTTGCCAGCACACCATAGGACGGTTAGTACATGGAGAACTCGGTGTCTGTTACGCACCGCCTTGGGTTGCCAGCTTATTGTTCACCTCCACGCGCTTTTCTCCCCAGCAAGACTGTTGGACATTTGAAGGTAGGATCGTTTACTTACATCTTTTATATTTCTCCACACACTTCATATAGCGTTCTAGAGAACTGAATATGCGCTTCATAAATATTAACTGATCAAAACAGCCTCAAACTTTAAAAAGGAATGGGAATTTTTTCTTTTCTTGTCCTCAGTAGAACTAGAATAAACTTGCCATGTCTCCAGGAAACATATTTTGATTTCTTAACAAACAGTATGACCACTGGTTAGCTCTTTAAAAATGTATAAACAGATGAGCCAAACAAACTACAAACCAGGTTACCTATACCATAACTGTTAATAAATATTATCTCAGTTCAAATATCTACTCATATGAAAGCTCAAATAATAGGGTAGACACAGATACTAGCGTTGCAAAATAAAAAAGTTGCTCCTAATTATCAATGCTAGGGACGGGGTGAATCGTAAGTCTTAGGCTAGAAGGGATGTTTTAAAGCAACTTTTTCAGTTTTGTGAGACTACACATGCCCAGGATGAGGATATGCAAAATTGCGACTAATTCTCTTACTTCCAATAACTCAGTTTTTTTCCCCCAATAATCCACTGTAACCCTTGTGTGACACATCATTTTTCTCCTTTATGAATGTGATGGGAGTAATTCCTTCATTCTACTAAGTTTAGTGGAGCCTCTTCTTTTCCATTGCATTTCTGTGAAACTGTCTTGATGGTGCTGTTAGCTAGCAGAACCTAGAGCTTGTTTTTCTTAAATGAGCAGTGAAGTAGGCCAGGGTGATTTAGAGTCAAGCGTATCAGCTGGGGACGATGAGTCGTGAGTTCTAGAGTCTGGCACTCACATGCACGAACACATGCTCACCTACGCACTTACCCCAGTTCTTTTATCTGTGAGGGTGATTATGAGGATCACCATCAGATGTCAGACACAAAGTTATTTTGAAAAGTAAAAATGTAAAAAAAAAAAGTAAAAATAAGGAAAAAGTAGACAGTTAATATTAGAGGGAAATTTCTCTGAATTCATAAGAGAAAGCAGGGATCTAATAACATTTATATTTTATTTTTATCCATCTGCTTTTAAAACGAACCTGTCGTTAAGTAACAAACCCAGTAAAACTGTTCTATTAAGAGTGTGCAAAGTGCCATGCCGTGTGTTAGGAAAGAAGAGACGTGGTGAGCGTCTTAATCTGCTTGGCTTCTAGTTCGGGAGACAAAAACACTGAGGCAAAATCAAGGGAAATACAATTAAATAATGAATTACACAGTAGAGATGAAAAGAACTGGAGGAGTTGACAGAAAAAGAAGGTGAGTGAGTAAAGTGATGGGGGTGTGGACATGTGTCTGGATTAGGAGGAATGTGACTGCGACCTTAGGGATGACACACAGTTTTGACATGTGGATGGAGAGCCATTGCAAAAGGAAGGAACAAGAATTTTGTTCTTCTCTGATGAATCCTTTCTCTAAAGACTTCCATCTAGAGCCAAACTGTTTTATTCTATCTTTTTATTTTTTGAAAAGTTTGCACTTGCCTTAAAGGAGGCACTTTGCTCTTTAAATGATCCTGAATGAGTATCTAAGATGTTTGTAGCTAACACTTTTCCCATCACATCTCATCTTCGAGCTGGATCAGAGCGAAATAAATAAACCATGGAAGAATTGGTCCTCACCTTTCGTTAATTCCTTGGCTAAAATGATGCCTCTGGAAACTTGGTAAAACAACCTTCTCATCCTGAATTTGCAGTGGCCGCCAAAGCAAACCAAGATGGACAACACAAAGGGCACATCAACATATTGTACATATTGTGGGGAATCTTGAAGGTCAGAGCATGATCTTTTACTTCTTAGTGACACATAATGCCAATATTTGTCCACTCTTACTGAAGACCAAAGCTCAAGTGAAGGAAAAAATTGCATGACATTTGTTTTCTGTCCTATATCCTATTGTTATAAACAACCAGCTGTGGTGATTAAATGGTTGGGGTTATTTTTTTTTTCATGAAACACTATCCAGACACATTTGCAATGAATTACAAGGAGACAGACCAATATTCCAAAGGACAATGAATCTTCTCTCAAATTTCATGCTTAAAAAATTAAACGTCTACCTTATAATTTTTTTTCCTTTAAAAAAAAATTATCCTATGGCACCTGATCTGAAAAGAGGCTGTCTTCTCTGTTTGGGAAGGTGTGTTCTGTAGATTTCACAAATGCCAACATTGCGGAATCCTGAGTTGTATGGGACACTTGTTCCTGAGTAAGAGCAGAGTGTGTTGTGATTATTTGTAAGGACGTGGTGCTAGAACGGGGGCCCACAGGGACAATCCAGGAGTCAAATGTCCACATTCTAAAACCAGATAAAGACTTGGACTTATTTCTAGCTGGCGTCTACGTCCAAAAATATCTCAACTTGTGGTTGAAATTGGATCAGGACTCCATAGGCGGCAAGCCTATCGGTCAGCATGTTTTGTGGTTTGGGGTGTCCGTTCATTTATTAACGAAACCTGACGTAGTCTGGCCGTGGACAGTGACGGGTGTGGCTGGCAGCCATTGCAGCAACCAGAACGGTGCACGTCAATGAATACGGGCTTCCTGAGACTCTCTCTTCCAGACCTTGGTGACTCCAGCTGAGCACCAAGGACTGAATAGCACTCTTAGGCTGCCAGCAGGAGCAGGGGTAGTGCAGTTAGTGTAATCGACTCTCTCAGCAAGGCAAACTGTATTCACGTAGCATCAGCGGTACTCGCGGTCTGGTGAAGGGGAGGAGCTGAAGCACATTTAACACAAAAGTGACATATTTCAAATCACCTCCTGAACATAAAAGCCTGTGGTTCTATATATCTGGAGAAAACTAAAATTAAAAAAGACACCTGCACCCCAGTGTTCACAGCAGAACTATTTACAACAGCCAAGACACAGAAACAACCCAAATGCCCATCGACAGATGACTGGATAAAGAAGATGTGGTACATAGATACAATGGAACACTACTCAGCCATACAAAAAGAAGAAAACAATGCCATTTGCAGCAATATGGGTGGACCTGAAGATTATCATTCTGAGTTAAGTGAAGGAAAGAGAAAGAAAAATGCCATATGACATCATTTAGATGAGGAATCTAAAAAAAAATAATAATAATAAGGCCACAAATGGATTAATTATCATTTTGATTCCTTGAGTATGTGTAAGCACATCTGACTGTCCTTTCTGATTGGATTTCTGCATTCTGTTGATTCTTATTTTGTAGTTGGCTTTATTCCTTTGATAACTATGTAAGTTTAAAAAAAGCTAAAGCTCTAACCTGTTCTTAGAAATAATGATCAGTACATATATTAAACTAAAAAAGTGTGCAGTATACTGTATATATGTATTTACATGCCATATAATGTGTATGTGCAGTTGAACTGTAAAAAAAAGAAAAGAAAACATGTTGTTCTCTGAACTTGAACAAAAATAAGAGATTGGCCTAAATATTTTAAGACTGCAAGGATACCAAATCATAGTGTAAAATGGATAGTGCAAGGGGATATTTTCTGTTTGTCCTTGGATTCTTCACACTTCCCTTTACACCACTGCACATCCCTGAGACTCTCTGCACACCCCAGTTTGGAAAAACCAGAGCTGGATGTCATTTTGCTGTAAGATACGAAATGTCAACTGAACTTCATGTTTCTTTTATATGGTCAATCTCCTTTCTCAGAGTTTGAATTTTAACTGGCTACCATCAGTTGCCAATGATAAAACTGTCTATATGTGGGCACATGCACCCACTTTATCCCCATATTCCTGGTGACTTCACTAGCTTGTGTGTGAGTGTTAATATCTCCTTCACTATCTTTCTCTTAAGATCTGTCTCATAACCCTCCTCCTGGTCCACATACTCTTCCAAGGGCAGAAGAATTTCTTTTCAATGAGAGGACGTTTCCAATATGTCTTAAGCAGCTATGACCTAGAGCAAATAGAGTCCAGGCAAATCTAAAAGGGTCTTCAAGGAGAAAATGAATCACAAAGGAAAACATTTTCTTTCTTAACATAACCTGGCAAGAATCCCATCAACTCTGTTGGCCTAATTCTGTAAACTGACCAGTATCAAGAGTTCTTTCTACCAGGAAGTGTAGCTGATGTAAGTGACCAGATGAAGAGGGAAGACGGTGTGATGTAAAAAGTTTTCAACCTGGAAAACGATTGGCATTTTTTCCAGTATCCATCACCGTCCACCATCCTTGAAAAACTGGCTTCAAAAATTTCACATAGGGAGCTTAGAGTCTACTTTCTCAGAACAATTCTTCTTTCTTCCTGAGTGCAGGCTGCTGGGGTGTCACTTCCAAATTCTTATGCATGAGTAATCTCACCACACTTGGTAATATATTCCTCTTATGAGAAAGTAATCAAGTACAATGTAACTGATGACTTTCCTGATTCAGTAATCAGTAATTTGTGATCAATTTTACCTGATGGTGACAGCCTGGTGTATAAGTTAGTGCTAATGTGTATTACAGCATTTTATTTCTGTGGAGCCTGTCAGCTGAGTAAAGGAGGGAGGCTGGGATGGAGAGCTCCTCCGCCTCCATCTGTAAGTGGTCCACCACTGGCCTCCTGGTGTTATTAAGGGAAAATTGGAAAAGTTTCCAGAAGATTAAGCAGAAAGCTTACAACTTGCACAAGACTCTCAATTTTCCAGTGGCTCTGACAGAAGGATAAATCTTTGGCTGTTTTAACTAAAATGTAAGCAAACCCAATGTCTAACTACAGTAAACAAAATTTATTATGATTCGGACATGGCAGTGGTGTTTACATCTAGGTTGACAAAATTGCCAATGTGTGAGACCCTTAGTTAAGAAAAATGTAGCAGGCTGTTTCTTATCCATCAGGCAAAGAAAAGGGGAACTTTTTGAGAGCTATGGACACACAAAGTGACTTTGAACACTCCACTTTGACTGTTTGTGCATATGAAACCAGGCCCAGCTTTAAACACATGCGGAGTAAGTATCCGATTATATGGTGTGAGATGCATCGGCCTCTGCTCTAAAATAAATTCTCATATTAGATGCAACTAGTGTATTATTTCTCTTATTTGGTCCTAAAATTATTTTCAAGGTGGGGTTGAGTAAGCCATTATAACCCATAACTCCTGGCCTGAGAATAGTGACTCATACATCCTTCTATCTCCAGAAGAAAAACCTGGAGGAGGTGGGCCAAAGGATGGGTTAAGGACAGAAGTTAAAAAAAAAAAAGGGGGCTCCCAGAATCCAGGTTGCCTGGACCATGCTGTTGTGCAAAGTGTATTCTCTGGAAGAGCAGCATGGAGAAGAACTGAGGCTGATTGGAAGACCTGTTTACTTCACATTTTGACTGGTCCTGACAGTCCTATCTGATTAAATTAAAAAAGCTTGCTGGGCACGACAAACCAGCCACGTTCAAGCCTGTTCATTGCATGCTGCTCTGGTGCCGTGGAAGCCCAGACCTTCCAGCCATGTAGCCATTCCTGCTGTAGGGCTGTGTGTAGGGAGCAAGGGGTTGACTAGTTGACTGGAGGGTCTGATAAGGTTTTGGTGGGGCCCAAATATGAAGATTTCATGAACAATGTGGAGCCTACATTTCTTCCTATAAAACCTCAGCTTTCTGCTGAAGATGCATGAAATCTTCAACAGGAAAGTTTAATTTTATAATTAGAAAAAAAAATCAAACTCCACTTGATACCTGTACCAGGATAATTCTAATTAATATCAAAGTATACTTTTCTAATGCCAGAAACCTTGCTGAGAAGCCTTGCAGAGCAGACCCTTAGGAGTTTGGAAGGAGAAAGAGAATGAAGAGAAGTGGGTGGAAAAGAGAAAATGAGGAAAAGACATTTCGTGTTCCTCACCAGTCTGGCACTGATGGCAAGAGGTGTGTAACTTTTTCAGGTTTCTCTTGCTTTGAATTGGAACCCAGATTCCTGTGTGCAAAAAAATTGATTCCAGATGGAACTCCCCCAGGGCTCCAAGCCCACAGTCCCAAAAAAGTGTCTGATCTGGAGTTGGAAAGAAATTGTTTATCGACAATCAAAAGAAGTCCCACCACGCACAATGCAGGGTATCTTGTTAAACCAAAGAGAATGTGAGAAAGGGTTGAACTTGCATAAGCAGGCAGGACACTCCCAAACATGCCTCACAGTTCTGATTGCTTCCTGTAGGTCACCTCAATGTTGACATCACCTGATTGCTTCCTGTAGGTCACCTCAATGTTGACATCGCCACAGTTTACCTTGTGAACATCCATCATCACCATAATCACAAAGACCAGTGCTGGGTAATTTAGGACCTACATGTACTTGCCCTAAAGTCTAATAACTGCTGAGTCAGGAGCATCATTTCACTAGAATTTATTTATTTATTAGAAATCTCCGTAAAGTGTCCTGCTTCTAACTCAGAAACAATTTCCTTCATTCTGTTCTAGACTTGCTTTCCTAAAATGTATTTTATTCCAGGTGTATGAACATTATTCCTCCCATTTTCACCATCAGATCATGAACTCTAACAAATGAGTTGTCTAAAATAAACAGTCACTGTGTGCTGTGTATGATTTGCCGTGTGGTCTTTTTTGTGTGTGTATACTCAATGTTTTTCTTTTTCTTTTCTTCTCTTTCTTCCTCTCACTCTTCCTCCATCTTTCCATCCTTTCTCCCTCCCTCTCTTTCTTCCTTTTCTTCTTTCCACATACCAATCTTCTATTTTGGTTGCTTTTTCTCTCCAGACCTGCAATTCACACCATTTACTTATTTTCATAGGCTACAGACTCACTGTTCTTTTTGCTGCAATTACATCTCAATATTTTCTGTACTAGTTATTCCAGAGTTGCAATTTCACTTTATTATGGAAATAAAATCTTCCCATTGAAACACCTTTAAAAAATTAATGATTTTGGCTTACTGCCTTTGACTCCTGTCCTTTTCTCGCTCACAATATTAAGGATTAGTGTTCTACCTTTGCATGCACCATTTATGGAGTTTACTTACTGACATTTTAGATAACTTAAATTTTTTGAAATCTTACATTTCACGTTCTACAATGAAGCAGAGTTTTTACCGTGCTGCCCTGCTTGTAATTAGCTACATTGTTCATTTCTTTTAACTGTTTACCTAGGATATTTTACCTACCTGGAGCCTTGGTTTAAATGCGCAAGATTTAAAATAAACAGTAGCTTAAATACATATACCATATTCCTTCCAATGTGCTACTGTTAATTGTCAAACACACATAGATCTTTGAGTAAATGCATAAACAAACACCTACATTTATTCACATTCATATAGAAAATAGTATGTATTTATCTACAAGTATAATTTCTTCTCCATCATTTCAGTCAAACTCTAAGCTTTCTTCACTTTCCAATTCTAAATATTTTTCCGAAGCATCTTTGGCCAATGGCAATTACATATCAATATGACACGCTGATTTTCAAAACGCATACTTAAAATCTTAACCTTATTAGCACCTTTTAAGATACATCAGATGATTTAATCCACATTTACTATTTACCACATTGAAATTCTTACTTCCAGCTTTCTCTCATTATAGTAATATTGCTTGAAGTTCAATAGTTGCTCTTAAGTATCAACTGAAAGCTTCTGACTGATAGATGGTTGCTGTCTCAGGGACAGTTCTTCAAAGCATAATGTCAGGCACATTAATCTTTCCTAAGTCTGAAAAAAAAAGTTTCTTATGTGAGCCAAGGGATTTGGCAACTTTGTTGGTCTAGAGTCGAACTGACTGTCTTGCGATGTGCAATACTTTTTCATTTTAGTGTTGTGTCATTACACAGTTTAATAAAGTGTATTACAAGCAACTTCATGTAGCACAACAATTATACAACTCATGTAGGGAATTCACCATATTTTCAACACTAAGACCAAGTCTGAACAATTCTTCTATGCATCCCACATGTTACAAAGAAATGCTGAGGCCCTCTGGTTGTGTAGTTGGATTGGCCAGGCTAACACTATGGGGAAGTTATCCAACTAACCTGAGTTCTGACTTATTTTCTCAGAAATATATTAGGGGGAATAAAGGTTATTCCGCAGGGAATAAATGAGAAAATGAAATGTGTCCTCAGCATGGCGCATGGTATGAAATAAGTGCTCATAAATGGTAGATTTGAAAGAATAATAATGATGCCAAAATCATACTCCAATCATTCTTGTAAACCAGAGATTTACTTTTTTTTTTCAAGGTGTGTTGGCTTTCAATGTAATAGTGTATCTCTGTAGTGGCTGTGTAAGTATTGCAGGGGGTAAAAGTGACATCAGTCACTTGAATAAAGCTGAAACTGACACTCACAGGGCCCCAGGGCTGGTTTGCTGAGACCTGAGACTGGATCCCATGTCTCTGGCTGAGTCTTACCTTGCCCTGTCATGTCTCTGTTTGGAAAGCGGTGCAGAAAAGGAGAACCGCCCAGGATCCTAATTACAGGCATAAGAATCAAAGAAATTTCCTAGGTTTATTTTCCCAAAGGGAAAATGTGGGCTGCTTAGAAAGATTTTATGCAGTTTGAGTGGAGCCCTGAAGGATGGACTGAAACTCATTGCAGTTTGTGTTGCTTTTAACCTTGATATGGCAGGTAAGGCTGGTGTCCTTCATCATGAGGCTAAACACACCTGGTCAGGAGTCAGAAAACCGGAGGGGGATCCTGGGGAAGATGGAATCGTTGCAGGCCCATCTGCTACCCCCATGAAGATGGGAGCCAGAAGGGAAGTGAAAACTTGTATGAGCTACAAAGTGACAGCAAATATCACAAAAGGGAGGAAGGAAGGAAGGAAGGAAGGAAGGAAGGGAAAGAAAGAAGTCTCTTTTGGCCAACCCTAACTGGAGATACACAGGGAAGAAATACAAATGTAGTTCAGCCAAGCTGACACTTTACAAAGCTGCCTCAGGAGATTATAGCAAAAGGTAGATATTCACAAATGCTCATTTGTGTGTCTACAAATGCAACTAGGAAGGCAGGAAAATTGTTACCCAAAGATGAGGTTGTTTTATGTACTGTGCCTAGAAAATGCTTCTCTGATTCATTCTTTTATTCATTCAACAATACTTTCTCAAGAATCCATCTCACGTAAGGTACAGTACTAGGTAGAAGTTACACATATACAATTAATTAACAGCATTAATCCATTCAACAGATATTTGAGTGATGTCTGTGTTCTGACATCACTTGGTACCCAGAACAGTGAGACAAGATGCAGTCCTTTCTCTTTGCTTACATTACATCAAATAATGACATTGCAGGCTGTGTGACTCTGCTATATCCATTTTCCAGGTTAGAAGATTGACACCTTGAAATCATTAAACAACTTGCTTAGACCATCCAGCTAGAGAGTGGTAATGGCAAAACTTGAACCCAGTTCTGTCCGGGACCAAAACTAGTGCTCTCAATATGCATGTGATACTGGCTCCCGTTTGTCATTTATGGACATTTCTGCCTTATCCAGTAAACTCTAAACTCCTCTGGGGCCAATGCATATGTCACATTTATTGTTACTCCTCCCTGGTGCCTGCCACAGCACAATGTATATCCATCAAATCAGCTTCTGTGGTACAGCCGTGAGACGTTAATCCATTGGGGACTTTATTTCGCAAGATTCTTGCAAGTATTTCTTGAGCCCCTACCACATGCCAGGTCCTGCTGGGGGTGCCTCGGTAGACATCATAGAAGAAAGAACTTCTCTTGTCACAGAAGCTGCAGGAGGAGGGATGTGAACAAATTTGAATACGTTTCTTTACCCCAGGATTTCTTAGAGCCTTTCACATGCTTGCAAAGCATCTCACATTCTTTAAAAGGGACATCGTGTACAAGACTGCCTCTGCTTGTCTGATCAAAGGTCACTTTCCCTTATTTACTTGTTTATCTATCTATTTATTTATTTATTTATTTTCACTGAAGTGTAGTTGATTTAAAATGTTTTGTTGGTTTCTGGTGTGCAGCATGGTGATTCAGTTATGCATATATGTACGTGTTCTTTTTCATTATAGGTTATTGCAAGATATTGACTATCATTCTCTGTGCTATAAAGCGGGACTTTGTTGTTTATCTGTTTTGTGCACAGTTGTTAGTATCTGCTAATCCTGAACTCCTAACTTATCCGTCCCCCTGCCTCTTTCCCCTCTGGTAACCATAAGATTGTTTCCTTTATCTGTGAGTCTTTCTGTTTTACAAATAAGTTCCGTTGTCTTATTTTTTTTAGATCCCGGATATAAGTGATATCATGTGATACTCGTCTTCTTCTGTCTGACGTTCTTCACTCAGTGTGAACTTTCTCTTTTTTGAGAACTCTCTGAATTGTCAACACCATTCTAAAGATGAGATTTCCAGAACTCTGCACAAGACTCACATCTAAAGAATCTGGCAGAGAGCACGGTGGGACTTCTAACATTGGAACAGAAGCATTAATGGCTTGCTTTGATTCACATTCCTAACACTGGCCCCATGCCTGACTCCAGGGACAGTTTTTGTTCATAAAATACCTCCCCTTTCAGGTTCCAACACCCCAATAATATCTCAGTTACCTAATTTTTCAATCAGTTGTCAAATAATTTCTTTAGCTAATAAAGATAAAAGTGTAACATTCTTCATCCCCCCCAAAAAAAAGTTTGCTAAAATCTATAATAATGTACTTTTAGTCAGCTTAATGTACCTTAGTAATTGGTGTTGGAGCAATTTGTGGGCAAATTCCACTCATCACATAGGTAGCTACTTACATGCAGGCCAAGTCTCCTGCAGCATGACCTATTGGATCATATAACATGAGACAGCAGGGTATAGATGGTCCAGCTGGATCCTGGTGCAACTGCTGAAAACACACCGGGAGAAGGTCTTCTACCATTGATGAACCAAGAACATCATTGCCAAGAGAAGCATCAGAGCTCAGGATTAAGAGGAGGCTTTAGAGCCATACCAAGAACCTAACCTCTTATTAAGAGTGTCACCTTGGCTAGATTTATGCTTTCTCAAAGCCATATTAAACAATATGTGTGAAGTATACATGTTCAGGGATGGCCTCTTCCTAAGAAAAAAATTGTGGTGATCACTAAGGCCAAAGAAAAATATATTATTTTTTGATGAAGGTACCGGGGATTGAACCCAGGACCTTGTGCATGTTAGACACACACCCTCCCCTGTAACAGGCATTTTTTTATGTGTTTATTTCATGTAAATTGAACAATAGAACAATGTATTTTTCTTGGCATACACTGAGATGAGATCTTGATTCTCTCAGTGGCTTACTCCCTCAATCCTCCCATATATGTATATGTCCCTGTATGATATGTATCACATACATGCATTATGTATTGATATTGATATATGTTATCCATGTAATGTAACTGTCCCCATTTGGCAAGCTAAGGGACCGAGGCTGAGGGATTTACCTGTGATGACACAATGAGTACATGGAAGAACCGAGATTGGAAACTGAGTTTCTTTCCCTCCAAAGACCATGCTTTGTATTGTGTTCCCATTCTCTCCTCAGTAACCAGAATTAGCGACTCATTTCCCTTTCCTTAGGTTACTGTCTTTGTTTGTCAGTGAATGAGCAGTAAATAGATCATTTCTGCAGTGTCTCTTTCAGTTCTAATTCTCTTTGAAGAGAAATGTAACTCCCTTAGTCACAACATATCCTATGAGACTGAAAAAATATGTTTATATCCTCTGTCAATTCCATCTCCCCATTTTTGTCATTAATATTATTATTTTTCTATATGCCTAGGCCTCCTGGGTCCAGCATCCCTGTCTTCCTGTCAACTTTTCAAGTAAAGTAATGCCTTTCATAACATTTTGGATGCCACACCAGTTAATCCCATCGATAGAGGGCTGTGCAATCAAGCTGACAGTTGGGTGATGATTTGAATCGTCCCCGACTCATTACTTTGTGGAGGATTTTGCACACCAATCAGTGGGGAATGATGTGTCGTGCCTTGAAGAATGACAGTAATCCATTTTCCACCAATTGATGTGATGAGTCCTTGACAGAATCACAAGTTATGGGGCCAAAGCCAGGCATGATTTGGCACGTGCCTCTCAGCACTGCCATTTTGCAGGCCCTGAGGGTGTTTATCAAAGCAGTAGTCTTGTCTTCTGCTGTCATCAGCCACACATTCTCAGGAGGCACTCCAACCTTAATAAGCTTGCGCAAGTAAGTCGTGGGTCGACTTCCTTGACCTCACCTGGAATACTTGCCCAAAGGGTGTCTGTAAAGAAATAAATTGGGCCTCCTAATTACTCCCACCCAGGCTGACACACTTAAATTTATACATCTAAGTGAGAGCTGTCTTTCAAAGTAGTCATTTTCAGAGTAGATACGTTTATTTGAACCAGGTTATCAACATTCAAAATGCATTTGGAATTTCTCTTCTGAAATTGTCTTCAGAACTAGTGTTCAAGTCCCACTACTTTCAAATGGAACTTTTTGAGGTCAGAATTGTATCCTCAGCTTAAACATCTTCCCTGTTAGTCTAATTTGCCACTTGCCTATTTCCCAAAATAATCCATTCTTAAGGTATTGAGAATATTCATAAGATGTACTTACAGGTCTAAGTGAAAAGCCAAAAGAAGCTTAAAATTTTCTTCTAATAATATCAGACCATTGGATTAAAAGTCAATGTCGCTAAGGTGGTTAATTTGAAAGCCTTGTTATTGTATGATGGATTTTAATGAGTAAGTTCCCATGTATTTTTTTAATGTTAGTAATTTGTTTCTGATACATTATGTTAAGCACCACCAAGTTGTTTAAATGACTTTGTAAGCTGCACCCTTCCTCCCTCCATGTCATTGCCTTATTTGCAGAATACTTTTGGAACATATTACCCTGTCATGAATGATCAAATCCTTAAGTATTATCCCCATATTTTCTAAAAAAAAAAAAAATTGACAGCTAGTTCTACATGCTACTGAAAAAAGATTTGAGTCTTGCCTCCTACATGTTGATTAGTCCAAGAGAGAAGGATTCCCCATAAAAGAATTCTGGGATTCACTATTGGAAAAAAAATGCAGAATCCCTGACAAATACCCAGAAGAGAAGCTTAAAGAAAAGCTCACCATTTCTCAAGCTCGCCCAAGTATACTGGACTTTCAGTTACTATTTTGGTGACCCATTCTTAAACATGAACAGTCAGGGACCATGTGACAGTTGAGGAAAATGGGTTTTATTAGCTTAAATTGTATTTAGCAACATCTCAGTAATCCCACTATCTCTGTTAGGCCTGTGGCATTCTTTTCATGTACTGTCTGTCGGGTCTGGATGTCTGCAGCAATTCTTGCGAAGTCACCTCTCTCATTTCTTATATTTGTAATATTTTATCTCCTGTCATTTTCTTTCCTGATTATTCTGATCAGAAGCTAAATGATTTTATTGATCTCAAAAATCACTTTGGTTCCATCTATTTGTCTATTATTGTTCCATTTCATTTGTTTCTACTCTGTTATTATTTTCTTTATTCTGCTTAATTGTCATGTAATTTGCTTTTCTTTTCCTGGTTTCTCAATGTGAAAGCTGAGATCATTGATGTGAGACTTTACTTTTTCTCATATAGGCATCTAGTGCTATAAATTTCCCCCTAACTACTACTTTGGTGGCTCCCACAAAATCTAATCTCTTTACATTTTCATTCAATTCAAACCACTTTCTAATTTCCCTTTCAATTTTTTCTCTGACATGTGGGCTGCTTAGAAGTGTTATTTAGTTATCAAATATTTCAAAAAAATTGTCCAGACATCTTTATTTAATCCTGATTTAATTTCATTATATCAGAGAGCATACTTTGTATGACATATTCTTTTAAATGAATGTTTTATTTTATGACTCAGTACATCCTATAAATGTCAATGGTCAAGTGAATTGATTATGTTGTATAAGTCTTCTATATACTATTGCCTTTCTGTCCACTTTTTATATCCATAAAATGGCTTTTAAAGTTTTGATTACATGCATGGATTTTACATTTCTCCTTGCAATTGTTATAATTTTTGCTCCATGTATTTTGAGGCTCTGTTCTTAGGTACATAAACACTTAGGATTGCTGTTTTGTTGATGATTTGATTCCTTTATCATCATAAAATATCCTTCTATATCTCTAGTAATATTCTTTACTCTAAAACTTACTTTAATATTAATCTGACTTCAGTTTTCTTTTGATTAGTGTTAGCATGGTATATCTCTTATCATCCTTCTACTTTTGACCTATTTGTATCTTTTATTTAGAATGAATTTCTCACAGGCATCATATAGATGGTTTTGCTCTTTTTGTCTAATCTTATGATCTCTGATGTTAGCTATTTAGACCACTTACATGTAATGTAATCTTGTTTTTGTTTTCTATACATCTCATCAGTTCTTTTTCCTCCATTTGCTTTATTTTCCATTAATTATTATGATTGCATTTATTTTCTTTGTTGGCTTATTACGTATTATTCTTTGTTATCTTTGTGGCTGCATTAGGATTTATAGACTATGTTTTAAACTTGTCACAGTCAATTTTCAAATAATATTGTACTAATTCATACATAGTGTAAGATTGTTATAATAGTATATACTTCCTTTTCTCTTATCTTGGTTTCTGTGCTATGGTTATATATTTTAGTTTATAAATCTTTTATTTTATATTATAATTATTTTCATTTAAACATAAATTTATAATATTAAAAAAGAAAAAAACTCTGACATTTATCTTGCATAGATGTTCCAGTGTTATTATTTCCTATATGTAAATGCATATTTATGTCCTAGCCAAGTTATCAATCTGATGTGAGCATAGACGAAAGTAGGAGTCAAATAGATGATTTTACTACTTTTTGACTTTTAACCTTTATACTAGTTTTATAGATGGTTAATTCCCTATCTTTACTGTATGTTTGCCTTTACCAGTGAGATTTCTTCTTTTATAATTTTCTTATTTCTTATTATGACCTTTTCTTTTCTGCTTAAAGAAGTCCTTTTAGCATTTTCTTATAAGGCTAGTTTAGTGGCAATGAACTCCTTTAGCATTTGCTTGTCTGGGAAGCTCTTTATCTTTCCTTCAATTCTGAATGATAACCTTGTCAAGTAGAATATTCTTGGTTGTAATTTTTTTCCTTTTAGTACTTTGAATATGTCATGCCCGTCCCCTCTGGTCTGATAAGTTTCTGCTAAAAAATCAGCTGATAGTCTTATGAAGGTTCCTTTGTATACATTTTTTTTTTTGTCTTGCTTCTAAGATTTTGTGGTGTGGGTCTCTTTGGGTTTATCTTGTTTGGGACTCTATGTGCTTCCTGGATTTGGATGGCTGTTTCCTCACCAGCTTTGGGAAGTTTTCAGACATGATTTCTTCAAATAGGTTTTCTATCCCTTTTTCTCTCTCTTCTCCTTCTGGGACCCCCTATAATGTTAATCTTAATACATTTGATGTTGTCTCAGAGGTCCCTTAAACTCTTCTCACTTTAAAAATTCTTTACTTTTTCTTCTTTTGATGGGATGATTTTCACTCCACTATCTTCCAGATTGCTGATCTGTTCTCTGTATTCTCTAATCTGCTATTGATTCTTTTTTTGTATAATTTTTATTTGTTATTGTATTCTTAAATTCTGAGCAGTTCTTTTTTCAATATATTTTTCTATCTCTTCATTGACTTTCTCACTGAGTTCATCTGTTCTGATCTTAAGTTCAATGAGCATCATTCTGACTATGTCTTTGAATTCTTTATCTGGTAAGTTGTATATCTCCATTTCATTTAGTTCTTTTTCTGAGGTTGTGTTTTGTTTGGAAGGTATTCGTTTGTCCTCTAATTCTGCTTATTTTTCTTTGTTTGTTTCTATGTATTAAGATATTATGTGCTACATATTGTGGTCTTGAAAAACTGACTTTATGTAGAAAGAATCTTATGGGGCCCAGTGGCACATTTCTGCCTGTTCACCAGAGCCAGATGCTCCTTGGTATCCCCCGTGTGGGCTGCGTATCACTACCTCTTAAGGTTGGGCTGCAATTATTGCAGGCGTACTAATGGGAGGGGTTCACTCCTTGGCCTAAATTCTACAGATGCATTGGTGGGTGGGACTGGACTCCAGCTCAGCTGGCCAGGACATTGGTCTTGACTAGTGCAGGCATCTTGATGTTTCAGGCTGGGCCCCAGCACACCTGGCTGTAAGGCTGGGCTGTCACTGTTGTGGACCTACTGGTATACAGAGCTGGCCCTCTGGAGCAGAAGCTGCTCTGGAGGTGCTGGTCGGGGTGGGTGGTTGGTGGTTTGGGAAGTCCTGTTCATCAAAGGAATACTGGGGGCAGGGTACATGATGTTAGCTAGGTTGATGGAGAGTGCCTGCCAGAGCCAGACCAGCTAGATGGAAGGAGAATAAAAAGAAAAAAAAAGAAACTGTCAGAACTTCTGCCCTCAAGGAAAGTTCCACCAGATTCCTGCCCTTGTAGCACATGCCCTAAAATTAGTCAATGAAACTCTATCTTATGTGACCCCAGCCCTTTTCAAGCTTCTGCTTCTGTGCTGGGACTCAGCGAGTTAGTTTGTGTGTGAGCCTTTAAGAGCGGAATCTTGGTTTCCTACAGCCCTCTGGCTCTCTCACATGTAACCTGCACTGGTTTTCAAAGCAAGACCTTGTGGGAACTCATCTTCCTGGTATGGGTTCCCCAGGCTGGGAGCCCAATGTGGAGACAGAACCCCTTGCTTCTCAGGGGGAAACTCTGCAGTTATGCTATTATTCTCCTGCTTATGGGTTGCCACATCTGGGCTTTTGGTGTGAGTAGACTGCATCTCTGCCCCTCCTACTTATATCGATGTGGCCTTTTCTTTGTATCCTTAGCTGTAGAAAACCTGTTTGGCTAGTCTTCAGAGACACTTATTTTACATGTAGTTGCAGCTGTGGTGTGTCCATGGGAGGAGGTGAGCTCAGGATCTTTCTACTGTTCATCCTGATCTGCCCTTGATACACTTTAAATATTTTAGCTGGAACCAGCTCTAGGTATATGCATCATTTTTAAGCAATTAAATATTATGAAACAATGAAAATAATTGTATGCTTTTTTCCGTGTTTGGAGTTGATTATACAACTTTGTCTTTGCAAAGTAGTGGAAACAAGACTACATGATACATTGTGACTGCACATCTTGAAATCTTCTGCAGAGAAAATATATTGCCTTCCCTTGTGTCATTTAAATATTATAAAATTCTTATGAATAAGAGGAATTGGGAATGACAGAAGAATCTACTAAAATTTTTGCATAGCCAGTTAACTAGGCAAAGATCTGTCACTTGTCAAATTTTAGAGATTTATTAGTTCTTTTTTTTTTCATATCTCTCCCACTTCTTCCTGAGGTCTGAATTATAAAAGCTCATCTGGCACCAGAATCTTCAAGGACAGAAACCACATACTTCTATTCCTTTATTAAAAAAATCCTGGTGCTGTATTTTTAACTGAACTTCATATACTCGGGATGGGACGACCAGGCCCTTTTATTGCTTTGCTGATCTGCATTATGTCCTCTCTGCAAAAAGGCTCCTGTTCTCTCAAACTCCTCTTCTTTCAGCTCCTTAGGTCCAGCATCAGAGACAACTCAAGATGTCTGATTTTATATAAAAGATGATAAATGGGTACAAACAGATCACAAGGTTATAAACAAATCAGGATTTTAAGATGTACTGGGCATGGGTATATTACCAAAATTTTATATAATCAGCATGTAGAAAGAATCATGAAAGGTTTAGCCCATTGAGGATTCAAATGTTATTGTTGCCACTGAGGTTTCAGATCACAAATAATTTTATAGAAATACTGAATGCAGACTACGTAAATATTTCTAGTGTCATCCTCCACATACATATAATCTGTCCAGGTTTCCAGTTTTGATTCTGTAAACCCACTTTCATCACATGTTTCATGTGCTAAAACTTTCCTTGAATTCTTTTTGTTTATAAGTAAGTAAAATCACTCAGGCCTTCATCATCTCACCCACCTATTACCTTTTTTATTCTTCTCTTCCATTAACCTTCCACTCCAGGTGGACTAAAATGTCTATCCATACTCCAAGTCTAAAACATTTTAAAGAATAACAACAATAAACACCAACAAAAATGGAAACAAAGCCACTTTATGCTCCTTTATACTTGTATGTGTTCAAATTGCCATGTCCTATCCTCTGGTCTCATACCCTGACCATGGCTTGGACCAGGGTGTCCCTTAACCCATGAGTAAATTCTCTGTGAGATGGCTATAAGAGAGTTTCATGATCTGTGTGGTAGCTTAGGCAATTTTCCATGTCATCAAAAGACCCCTGTTTGGATCTTTTGTGTGAGTGTGATGAGGTCTTAACGTTTCCTACTTCCCACTGGGAACCCAGGCACCTCTGTTTATTAACATTAGTACAACCCTCTGTCTTACATCAGTGATTACAGCCCACAAGAAGACTTCCCTTCTGTGACCTCCTAGATCAGTTGTTTTCAGACCTGCTTATCTGATGTTAGTCAGCTTTTGACAACTTTTCCACCACAATGTTTGTTAAATTGTCATTGCTATTTATATTTCCAGTGGGCTTAATTTCAATTTTCCAGCTATATTTTAAACACCTTGAGGGTCTATGGTATGTTGATTACATGGTATTTTGAAGCATCTGTTTTGATTTCAGGGATACTTTGATGCAGCTTAAAAGCAAATGCTAAATTACCAGGAAGATGGGTTCATAGTAGAAGGTGGCCTAGGATGATCAATTTCAGATATGATATGAGGTTCAGGAATGGTATGAGGAACGGTGACAGGATGTGGTTCAGATATGAGACAAGGGGCATGAGTACGCGCTGCTTGCATGGTTAATTAAGTAATTGGCATGCTTTACTTTCATTATTTGTACATGTACTTTCATTATTGTACATTGTTTGTATGTACATGGAATATATAAAAATGATGCCAGTCACAATGTTCCTCTTTGGAACATGCCCTAAGCCTTTTGAACTCCCCTAAACAGTAACTAGTTCCTCTAAAACCATCTATCACATGAAATGATAACTGACTGACTGTAGGGCCTTCTAGAAGAAGCATTTCTTCTATCATATCCATAGCTAAGGATTCATTACCTGGAATTACGTTTGCATTCTGGTTGAATGATGCAATTGCTCATCTGTAGTTAATGCACTTCAGAATCATTCATACACCGCTCTTTACTCAGAAGCTGGATGTAAAGGTGGCAATAAATGTGGGAATAGTTAAGGAAACCCTCATAGAGAAATCTCCCTAGAGGGTTAAGCTGTCTCCTGAGAAGGAGGCTGTGTGTGATGAGAATGCTGTGCCTCTTCACTGGATATGCAGACTGGTGGGTGCATTCCTGGCTCCCTCTTGTTCTCTTAACTTATTTTTCACTTGTTTCAGAGTATTTCTGTGCAGATGTGTTTCAATCCTCATCTCTACTTCAAGTCAGTCCAAGTTAAAATTGTCTTAACGGAAGACAGAGGCACAAATGGATTTCATTTGGTAGCAGTATGTTCTGGGATGGGAGAATTTGCGGTCAGGAGATATAACATTTCTCAGGTTGTATCTTCTGTTACTTGTAGGAACTGACCGAGTTGGAAATCATTTGAGATTCAGCATGTAAGAGGCTCTTATGAGTGCCCTATAATTTTATGGCTTTTCTGGGTGAATTGGAGAAATATGCCTTTAGTCTGTGAATGCATGGTGGGGAGAGTGAGTAGTGCCTTCTTGAAGTTAAACAGGTGTGCCTTCCTTCTGCGGACTGCCTCCTTACATCAGAAGCACAGCTTGGTGGATCCCTACCACTTACCCTCTTGTCTGTACCCTTGGGTGACACACAATCTACACAATCATATATGGCAGCCCTGTCTGGTTAGGACAACGTTGAATCATCAGTCACAGAATATTGGTCATTTGCATACAATGAGTGAAACTTGATTTATATAGACATTTATATATTGTTTATATATGTTTATACATTATTTATATGTATTTATATATTGTTTAGCCACATAAATATGTGTTTCTTTTATTGATACACACCCCCCATCTTCTAGAAATACTTGTATTGGGGTTATACGTACTAGGTCCAGCAGGTAGGACAGCATGGAACAAGGAAGCCATCAATAGTTCTATAAGAAAACGTCATCATCAATCTTATTTTAATAGATTTATAGTGATAGTCAAATGTGAATAGAAATTGGACCAGATCTTCATCTGTAGCCAGGAAGAGAGCACGAAGCCCAAGAACATCATGGAAAAGATTGACTTTGACACTGTGTCCAGCATCATGGCCTCCTCCCAGTAGCTTTGCAGGCATTTAATAAAAATTTGTTGACTTCTTAAAAAAATTTTTTTTGATATAAATAAGATTTTATATCAAAATATATTAGTGAATTAAAAAAAATAGTGAAAAGTAGTACACTGCCTGGAACTGGGAGCGGGCCGACCCAAGAGAGGAAACATGGCGCCGTTCCTTTGTTGTAAACACAGCAGACCTGCTTGGTGTCTACCATGTGTTCCCTCCTTCTGCAGAGGACACTTCCTCTAACAAACACAGCTTGCTTGGTGCGCTGCATCATGTAAGTCAACTAATGGTTTCCCCGTGTTCTAGCAATCACCTCCCATTAACCAACGAGTCCCAAAGGAGCATCGGAGTGGCTGCGAGGTGTGGAACAGTAAGAGTATCCAAAAAAGAGAAAATGGGTCCCTTTCCTTGGAGAATTGATATCTGATTAAATCCGTGACAGGGCGACACATGTCTTATTGTAATCAAGAGTTCAGTTGCATCTTCTTGATCTCATTGTCAGAAATCAGGGAGATCCAACTCATTTATTAGAGACCCAAATGTGCTACGTTTCTGGATAGGAGAATTTGAGTGAGTATTTCATTTATTTTTAGTATTGCTAGATGCTAAAGGTAGACAGCTGCATTGTCCTCGGGTTTCCTTCCCGGAAGAGAACAGCAGGAAAAACTTCATCACCCAGTCCATGTTTCCTCAGTTCTAACAGCGACTCTTTCAGATCAGTCCAAGTGAGAACTAACAGAGGGAAAGGCAAGAAAAGTTCTTTCTCCAGAAGTGTGTATGTGTTAATGGCTGTGTGTGTGTATGTGTTAATGGCTGTGTGTTTGTGTGTGTGTGTGTGGGTAGGGGGTGGTGTATTGCAAATATCAGACTTTTAGAGCTGAAAGGTGCCTTAAAAACTGTCACATCTTATACCATCATCTTAGAGATAAAGACACAAGGACCTTGGAGTGATTAAGTGATTTGCTCAAGGTTACACATTTTAGCCTTTAGCTCATGGAAATTATTATTACTTTTAGTAAAGCACAATCCAACACTGTTCCAAGAGGCCAGGACTCTGCACCAAACTTTCTCTTTCTTTTTCCGGTGTCATCAGAATCTCCCACTCTTTATTGTGGTGCCTCAGGAAGAAGCAAGGGAGTCTTAAAAACCATCCAGCTCTCCAGATTCAATTGGCAGGTTAATCGAAAACAATTTTTTATGGCACAATAAAGGGCCTGGGGACAGTGGAACGTTAATATTTGTTTCCCAAAGAGTGGACCCTGAGAGAATAAAGCTGCATGCAATTGAATTACGGTACCCAGAGTGGGGGAAGGGGGGTGATGCCTTTCGCATTGCTTCATTTTACATCACCATTAATCTGGCAGCAGACAGCAAAACCTGCCTTACCAACTGCCGCCAGAGCACCCTGAGAGAGATGTCACCCCCAATCTGGGGGAAGGCGGGCAGCTCTCCGAAGTATCTTAGGTGATTACAATCTCGTTTTCATGATTCAGTCTTAATAAAACAAAAGATGGTCCTCTGACAAAAATATCATCCGGTTTTTACAATGTAAAATACAGCAATTTTATCAGCATTAACACTGATTGGCTGCCATTAGCCCCTTGCCTTCTAATAAAATTTATGATACCTTTCAGGGGCCCAATTTGATAGAAAGTGAAATGATTGCACCCTGCTTAGATATCTCTCTGGCATCTATTCCAACAATAATGCGGTAATTTTATGCATGAAATAGCACAATTGGCATAAATAGTTATAATACTGAGTGCTGTCTAAGGAAGCTGGCTGGTGGAAAATTAGAAAGCGTTTCACACTTTTGAAACAGGTAATTAGGATTTTTCTTCATGCTCATACAAGGCAGACTGGAGTTTCATTTTATATTTTATGTTTCATTAAAATATAGGTGTTAAAAAATAAATGTTGAATTTAAAACTGCATATATTATGAAATTAAAGGTAGTCTGTGGTAGGGGTAGAGGTTCGAAGTGTGTGATGGGACCAGGGAATATTATATTTAGTTACAGTGAGGTGTCATTTTTTGAAATAGTTTGGACAGGTAATGTAGCCTTATTTCAAGTGCATTACTTTGGAAAGAATTGATTTAGAAATAAGTTGCATTCAATCTCCAGGTCTTTAACCCAAGAAGCAGTGTGTTGCCTCAATTTAAACTCTAACTGAGGACTATGCTCTTCATTTAACTGGCAGGTGAAGGTAGAATTTGGGTCATGCGGGATTCGCTGAGCAGTTTTGAACTTTGCATTGGGCTCAACAGTTCCCTGTCTATTCCACGTTTCCATCCTGATCTCGGCTGCTTGCTCAGACCTGAGCCAACCCGCAGTGGAAGCTTTTTGATTCTCTTGAACTTTGCTGTGGTTTTGGGAGGTGGGCAAAGGGCTGTAATGGCGCCATTGTATTAACCTCCACTTATGGCCCAGCTGAGGGCAGGCTTTTAAGTTTTCCCAGCTGTGTCATTAAAGTTGTTGCTCTGGCCCCACTGACATGACACCATTGCAATCCCAGCCATAGACTAATGACCACTGCTGCAAAGGCAGCAAGTTATGGAAGACAGTACACAGGGCTCAGAGAACAGAAAACTGAGCTTTTGACTTATTTGTCCATAATTACACATGTGGAATTAGTACTGACACTGAAACTTTGTGTGCCTCAGTTTCCTCATCCATAAAATGAGAACTGTCCCTTTTTTGAAGTTTGCTGTGAGAATGCAATTGCAAAACAAGCTGAGAAAGAGAGGAAGCCAGGCAACAATCCACAGGTGCACAGGGTATGGCTATGTTCCAGTGAGAAAATGCATGCAAAATGAAAAGAATAATGATTTTGGATAATAAAAATGTTTTTTTTTTCTTATGATGTTTGGAGATATGAGAGCAAGCTGTGTCAGTGATTTAAGGAGATATTACAAATTGTTCTCCTAACATAACATGTACAAGAACCATACCATAGAAAGAGCTGTAGCATTTATTGTGATGAAGTAAAATTGCAAAGTCCCTGGCAGTTTCAACAGAAAAATCATAAAGTAGGAAAGAAACTCAGCATAGCTAATAATCTCACTGTAAATTCTGTTCATTATTCCTATCCTATTTTCTAGGTATTGCAACGTAGAGCTGTGGCCTGTTAAAGTTATAATATATTCACATTCTCAAGCAACTCTGCACAAAATATCTAGCCAACCAGAAAGGTGATCATGCAAAGGAAATTGGGGACAAATGCCATTTTCATTAACCTTTATCAATGGCATCATCCTAGACAGAAGTCACTTCATGTTATAGTTATGATGCATCCATAATTAGAGCATCTTACTCAAAGATTTTTGAGTATTTTTTATAAAGGCCATTGAGACTCACATATTCCTCTTAACTTTCTCTTCCTTTATGCCAGTAGGATGGTCTTTCTAATTCACAAAGCTGATTATATTCTTTTTGCCATGTGGCGGAGAGAACGTTTGCTCCCCAGGAGAGAATGCCATGGGAGAGACATGCTAGCCTTCTTTCCCCACATCCTCTCACTTGCTCGCCCTTGAAGGGGGAGGGAGAAGGTTCAGTAATTAATGAGACTGAGAAAAGAGCCTGTGTCTCAGCCCACACTCTTGCTTCGCTTTCAGATCTTCCTGGCTGAAGGATGGGCATGGTCTTGTCGGCTTCCATTCCCCTGGTGAATGAGAAACTTTGAGTTGAGCTATGTTGTTTGGCTCACTGTAGTATCTACAGCATTGAGACCCTGGCACATAGTAGGTGCTCTATTAGTATTTGTTGGATGAATGAGTAAATGTACCCATGTGTGGGGGAGTGAGTCTGGGTGCCAAACTGGAACACATGTTCTCCCTGAAGTGGGTTGCCCAGAGGTGTAGACTAAGAGGAAAAATACTAGGAACCCTGATGATGGCCATCTCCCCACATTCTCAGATCCAGCTTTGTCATAAAGAAAGTGGATACTTTCTCATCGGCTTGATTCCTGTGTCTTTTTTTTTTTTTCAATTTAATTTAAAACTTGTAGAAGAGAGGACTGTGATGTACTTTTATTCCCACTTACCAACTTTCGCTATCTGCTTGAAACTAATAATTCTAATTTGTTTAATACATAAAGTTCACATTTGTTAGGATGATCAACAAGAATTTTAATAACTTCGCACAATTATTCTATAGGAAGAATAGTGGGGCTGGGGTGGACAACTGAGAGACTTAGTCAGAGGTAAATGAATGAACAGAAGCTCATGAGGAAGACTGACAAGAAATATAGAGAGAATAGAACTGATGTATGTTTCAGCAAAACATACATGATAAAAATTTGTTGATCAAAAATATTTACATAATAGAGAAAATTACTGACATGATATGCTAATAATAGATACTATTCTTATGTATTTTAATAGCCTTTTTTAAACGAATTTTAAATGTGATTACATCTGACATTTTTCTCAGTTTCAAGATGGTTTATTTTAAGCTCAGACACCTGGGGTCTGTCCACATATTTGTATCCCTAATATGAACTTTGGCTTCAGTCACAGAGAAACATATTCTTATAATTCCAATAAAGTAGTGCAGAATATGCCTTTTGAAGAAACAGACTCATGCCATTGGGAATTGCCTTTTAGATATCTCAAATCCAGGAAGAAAGCTACTGTGAATTCCCTAAGGTATAAGATGAGGACCCTAAGAGTTTACAAACGGGCCTGTTTTATTTCATGTAGGTCGTATTCATCACCCTGATTCCCTTTGAAAATTAGCAACGTGCCTTATGCTCTGAAGAAAGAGACATTGATCAACAGAGGAAGGAATTTCCACAGCCAAGAATCAGAAATTATTGGTACACAAATTTCAGAAAGAACTAGCTACATATAGATTTCACTTTGAGTCTACTTTCGCCCAAGAGCAAAGTTTCCATACGTGAGACTGAAGAGCTAAAAAGAAACCGAGTTGAGCTTGAAAAAGTTCACTTTTTCATTAGTTTATTGATTGAGCAAATGCTGATTGGGATCATGAGTTTGGGGGCTGGCTTTGTCCTCGGCTTGTTTGACAAAATATTTATACTTTTTTGGACTCAGTTTCCCCATTTTGTAAACAGGATAATAATAACTTTGCTGTAATAACTTTACTGTATTATTGTGACGATTAAATAATATGTACAGAATTGAGTGCAACGTTCACAAAAATGATTCCTTTTGATCTTCTCTCCTATCTCAACTCTTCCCAGTTCCCTATTCTCCTATTTTAAGGGTTGGGGAAGCAGAGATGACCCAGATATTTCATTGCCCTTAAGAGTTGGCAGGTTAGTGGAGGAGCCACGTGATTTAAAAGCAAACTCACTTGTCAAAATGGTAAGCACTATGCATAGGATCCTGTATGCAAGCTTAACTCTGCTTGGAGCTTCCAGAGAGGGCTTCGTAGAGGAGAGTCGCAGAGTCGATGGAGCACACTGAACCACAGGAGAGAGCGAAGGTGCTAAGGCCGAGAAACTGCAGGTGTGTTTCCATAACTAGAGCATCAGGTGTTTACAGATGAGAGGTCGGAGACGGAGCTGAGCAGACAGATAGAACCCTGCTAGAAGCTGGGGACCTTCCTCTTTGGGTGATAGGGATTAAAGACAAAAGACTTTAAGAAGAGATTAGCTGGGTCCATCGCATTTTTAAAAAAGGTCACTCTTGTGACCATGTGGAAAGTAGAATAAAAACTGCTTAAGAGTCAATTCAACTCATTCAGGAAAATGTCTGTCACAAAAGAAATGCAGGTAAGGAAAGACCGATCTGAGAGACTTTCAAAAGGTGTAACAGAGAGCTGTATGAAATTGGAGATGCTATGAGGGACATACCGAGTACACTCTCCACTAAAGCAAGACTGCGTGTTTGAAGTTTGGATCTAGCTGGTAGAAGCCCATTGACGTTGCACATCGTGCTCCACCTCACAAGAATTACCAGAGCCACAGGGGAGACTGATCCGCTTCTGTGATAGTTGCCTCTGTTGGTAAAGGGGATAGTTTCATGTTATCCATGGCTCCATAGGTAACATCTATGCTGAGCGCCATCAGACAAACCATAACAGGATAAAGGAGGGGTATGGAGAGAAGAATATGACTGCTTGAGGCAATTTATGGTAACAAGAGATCCAAACATTTGTGTGTTAGAAGAAGCAGACTTTGCACATGATTTATTTTCACCTGTGGATGTGGTGGATCCATACTGGCATCTGGTTAATTAATCTTTTACTCAGCTATGTCTTCTTTGATAATATCTAGAGAAATTTTCTGCTTAACACGTATGCATTGGCATAGACAACTGTGACCCCTGCTCCCACATGAATGGATCTCCCTCTTCCCACTACACTCCTCCCCTTCCTGACCCTCCACCATGGATGATTGGACCTCCCTCCTCCCTACTCCATGGGCCTGGAGATCGACTGGAAAGATGTAGTCAGTATATCGAGAAAATTCTGAGATATTAGTTATTTAGAACAGACTTTTTTCCCCCTCCAAACAATATCCAATTGTTATTTTCTATAGTCTCCAATGTTAAATCCGTAATAAAAAAAGTAAAAATTCCATATTCTGGAAATACTAATGTGATATGCAAATACCATTATTTAATGTTCCACTTGACTTAATCTTCTTTCCTCAGCAGAATGATTTCTGGAACATTGTGTCTTCAGTGGCTGGTGTCTTTTTTGGCCCCCAGGTGCATAAGCTTTGCCCCAGAACAAAGTACTTGGAAAGCTCTTTCAGATGCTATTAGAGTGTTTCTAACTCTGGAATCAGAGGTAATTGGAAGAAGCCCTTCGTGCTGTAGAAGCACTGCGCTCCTTTAGTTTTAAAGTTCTGAACACAATGTGAGGAGCTAAGAGGTACAAGAATGTGGACGGGGTTTCTGCCTTCAAGAGTCTTTACCCTTTAGACGGGATTAAGGCTCCACATGTATGGAGAGCCGTGTAACTATACACTACAGTGTACGATCAACTGTCGGATTATGTGGATAAATGTTGTAAGTTATAGATAAAACTACATAGAGTGAAAACAAAAACTGCACAAAACAATTATATAACAGAACGATGTTAGATGAAAACTCACAAAGCAAAACTGTTCAAAGAGGAGAGGAGAGGATTTATTTATTGTGAAAGCTGACACTTCGTACAGGTGACAGACACTGTTCCATGCACAGAGACACAGTGGTAAATGAGGTAGTAAAAGCTAATGGGGTTTATAGACTGGAAGAAAGAGAATAGACAAATAATTATTGTAATATCTTTGGGGGCAGTGATGTGAAGCAAAGAGGCAATTCAAGAATGATATGTGAGCTTGGAACTGACCGAGCTGTGGGACCATTTATGCAGATGGGGACCGACTACATGTGGGTGAGAGTGTGAGGTCGTGAGAAAAGGCCTCAAGAACTCTGCACTGAACTATGTTGAGTTTGGTGTTTAGGAATCTGTCGATTCTAGAGTTGAAGGGAGACATAAATGTGAGATGTTAGCCAACAGGAGATGCTCAAAGCCGTGGACTGATGGATTGTCCAAGGCAGAGGGTGATTGTTGAGAGAACGAGAGAGAAGTCTAACCTCAGGTTGGGAGGGTGAGGACAAACCAGCCAAGGTGACTGAGAAAACAGCCAGCGAGGTAAGTGGAAAATGTCAGGATGCTGACATGACCCGGAAGCCAAGTGAATAAAGTGTTTTAAGGACGAGGGAGTGATAAACTGCGCCATATGCTGCTGCGGAGCAGAGGAAGATTAGAACTGAGAAGTGACTCACGATTCAGGAGCATGGACGTTGGCTGACGTGACAAGAGCAGTGCCATGGGGCTGGGTGGAAGCCTCGTTGGAGTGGCTTCAATATGGAATTGGGATTGAGGAAATGGAAAGAATAAGCTTAAATAACTTCTCCACGAATTTTCCTACAAAGGAGAGGAGAAACACACATGAGGGGAATGTGGGTCCAAGAAAGCTAAATGAGAGGTATTACAACCAGGATTTAGACTGATGGGAACAGTCCAGTGGGGAGAGTGGCTGATGATGCAGTAAAGAGAGAGAAATAAAACTGCAGGAACAAAGTCCTCTGTGTGTTTTAGAGAGGGTGGAATCCAGTGTGCAAGGCCGATATTTGACCTTCAAGGTGAGCAGGAAAAGGTCCTTCACCGTGACAGAAGGGAAGCACGCAAGGGGAGAGTGCAGGCGTGTTGGTGAATTTGGTGATGGGGGTGGAGATGTTCTCTGACTTCCCTGTTTTATCACTAAAATTAAAGGTGAAATCATCAATGGGGTGAGGAAGAAAAGGGAGCATTAAAAGTTTGAGGGTAAAAGAAAAGTAGTGACCGTGTTCTAGAGGAAATTTATAGAGTGGAAGTACCAGGGAAATAGAGACAGACCACAGGGGCATTCTGGGATCCTGCAGGAGACGGATGGTTATAAACTTAGAGTGAAACCAGTCAGCATTATCACGTTGTTTTCATTTTTCTCCCCAACCCGCATTCCATAGCTTTAGCGGGATAGGTAAGGAGGTAAGTTTCACCAAGAAGAGGGGGAAAGGCAGAGGAGAGGGGGTGGTATGCAAGGGAAAGAGTTAAGAGGTTGACCCTGGAGTCTATGCTGAAGAAGGAGGGAAGAGAAGGCATAAGATGGGTCTTGGACAATGAAAAAGTTATGGATTGGCTACAGATTGGACAATAGTGTTGATGAAATATTGGTTTGCCTGTAGTGGCATAAATATACTGGGGATTCATGAAGTGGGCTTATAGCTGAAATTTTGGAGGAAATGAAGTTACTGGTAGAATAAATTCTAGGGTGTGATATGGGAATGGGAGGACTTACTGAGGCGGGTAAGACGTGTGCTCAGCACAACCATGTGCAGTTTGAGAATGGATACTGTGTGGAAAGGCAGGTGCGAATGAATATGTGAACAAGTGGATTAAGCCTAAGGATTCATTTGACAAGGAATTTAAAATGGAGATAACGAGATGTGACCTTGATACCTGAGTGACAACACTGGCATAAAAATAGTGGTCATTTCTATTCCCAATCGCTTATTTAAACAAACAAAAGCATATGACATCAAGAAGAAATACAATCTCCATGAGATCTGTTCTAAAGAATTGCTCTGTTTTCTCCTGTGACTTGCTAGTCTAATACCATTTGTAAGTATTCAAAAGCATCCAGGTTGCTATATATGGTTGTAAATGAACCTACACTTGTATCTAGCAACACTGAAATCCTTTAGCTACTGCAAAAGCATAAATGAAAATAATTACGTGCTATTTAGGAAGATGTAGGTAAGCCTATCTAAATTTAAAAGGAAAATGGGTTCAAATCAACAGTGGTTGAAAATACTTCAGGAATTAATAAGAAAGATATTCCTTTCTATACCTGATTCTTTTATATATATAAAGACACACACATATATATTCTTATTGAAGTATAGTCAGTTGACAATGTTGTGTCAGTTTCTGGTGTACATCACAATGCTTCAGTCATACATGATCATACATATATTTGTTTTCATATTTTTTTCACCATAAGTTACTACAAGGTATTGAATATAGTTCTTTATGCCATATAGTATAAACTTGTTGTTTATCTGTTTTATATGTATTAGTTAGTTTCTGCAAATCTCGAACTTGCAATTTATTTCTTCCCACCCCTTTCCCCACCCCAGAAACCATAAATTTGATTTCTATGTCTGTGAGTCTGTTTCTGTTTTGTAAATAAGTTTGTCTCTTTTTTTTTCAGATTCCACATGTAAATGATATCATATGGTACTCTTCTTTCTTTTTATACCTAATTCTTTATTTTCTTAAAACATATTTTAAATGTTGACATATTTACTTATAATTTTGAGCTGTTCTTACTCAAGAAAGAATATTTTAATTTGAAAACAAGTGATCTTCCTCTCTGTTATCTGTTCCTATTTAAAAACCTGAGTCTGTGCTGTGAGACCCCCAACCACTCTCTCTTCTCTCCTTTACCTGCCGATGTGTCTCTGGGAGGACTGTGGGGTGTCGGACTTGTGTGCATGAATTACAAAGTGAGGACAAGTGAAGCCATCCAGATGTGGAATGTCTTCTTGCCAGAGGCTCCTGTGGCTCTTTTTCCCCAGACCAGTCATGAGCACGTTGTTATAAAAACAAGAATATATGTTAGAGATAAAATGACATTCATTATTTTAAAAAAGCTGAGTCAATTAATAAGTCAAACATTGCTCAAATAAAGTTTTATATATACATATATATATATGTATATATAAATTTTCTATTTACTCGAATAAATTAATTTTAGTTGTTTGAGAAACCATAATGAGCCTGAAAGAGCTACTTTGGCCTCCGGCGTAAATACTTCATCAGGCTGTCCTGCCAGGTGCCTTTGGAACAGACTCACTGTAGTAAGTCGCATTGAGACAGGCTCCACTGACGTGGAGGACAGTTGATCATCTTACTCTCCATTCTGGAAACTTCAGGAGTTTGCACGATCAGACTTGCCTACTCATGAAATTAGACCCCCCAGGAGCTCCTCTTCTTAAATGCAGGGGCAGCTTGTTTCAGGGAAAGGAAGATGTGCCTGAGACCAGGCTCTTAACCATCTGTTCAGTTCCTGGTTCTGAACAGGATTGTCGGGCAAACAGAGTCCTTAATTGCCCTAAACGTCTATGTTTGTTGCCTGTGAAAGAGTAGGTTTTTATTTACTCAAAGGGCTTTTTAAGGAAAAAGGAGGGAGAGGTAAATGTTTATTTTTCCAACACATTCTACGTGCCAGTCACTCCTGGGCAGTTTTCACGTATTGTTGCATTTAGGCATCACCTTCATATTGGAAAGAAGCAGAAACAATGGTCTTAATCTGCTTCTCTTCCATTCACTGCAGAGCTCACAGTTTTGACAGAAAATAAAACATAGACAGATTAACTAGAGGATAACATAACAGAGTTAAACAAGTGTAAGACTCAGTTATAGGCTATGGGCTAGGGAGGTTTGGTAAAGAAGGAAGGTGTGATTGGGTTGGAACTGGTACATGAAGAAAAATATTAGTCTTGAATTAGAGAAGTTTTTACAGATTAAAGGATTTGTTGATGGGTGTGTGGAAGGAAGGCACGTATATGATCAGGATTTGAATTGGGGACCAAAGAAAGAGTTAAAGAATCTGTCACAGTCTCCTGAGCTTCTGTGTAGCTCAGAAGAGCACCTCACCCTCTCATCAATGGAGGTTAAAATTGTTCTAGAATATTTCACAGATTAAGAGGACTGGCCAGTCTTACACACAGGATGTCTTACCCATTCTGGGGATGGTGTTCCATTACACTCTGTTTATGTACTGTTATCTCTCAACATTGTTTTTTTCTGAATACAAATAACTTTGGGAAGAGGATCAGTTATGTGGATAACCTTAGGGTAAAGTCGTTTCTAAAATCACTTTCCTTCTTGGCAGAGAAAGAGCTGCATGAGTGAACTGGGCGCACGTGCTCGTGGCCACGGCAGCTCGGGACTCAGGTGGACCCGCCTGGCTTTTCGTCTCAGCTCTGACACTTACATGGCTCTGTGTCTCTGGGAAAATTTCTCCACCATTTCAAGGCTAGTTTCCCTTGACTCTCTGAAGTCAAGACAAAAGTAATAACCAATTTCTCAACTGTGAAAGGTCTTCAGTGCAGTTCCTGGTACATCGTAAGCAATCTAACATGTTTGTTGTTTTTAATCATAAGACACGATAGAGGGCTAGAGAAAGGCTAGTGAGGGACGTGAGGACTTGGGCATCCAAAATGCCTCAAGGATGCTGGCAAAAGGAGAGAGAGAGAGAGAGAGAGAGAGAGAGAGAGAGGGAGGGAGAGAGACAAAGAATATCTCAGCTAACTTTATGATTTTCCATTGGACTGCCCTGCAGAGGAACTCAGAGAACCGTTTTGTAAATGAGCCACAGGATTTATTACCAATATAATCTTTTGCAAATTAGTAGCCATAATGTCCTGCACCTGCGGCATTCTAGAATGCCTCCTGTCCCCTTTGTCCCTTTCTTCCCTTCTTTTCTCCTCATGGCTCTCTGAGGATCTTTGGAAGATAGTGTGTCCTGTACCCTATTCCACCAGGTGTGAAGCCATCACCCCCAAGCAGCAAGGACACACTGGCTGCCCTGGGCCTGGGGACAGAGGTGGCGGTAGGTTGCTGGCCATCTGAGTGGTGCTTCTTATTGTCCCACATAGAATCATCCATCACAGACCGGCAGGTGACCCCAGTAATGCCAGGGAAAGTCAGACCAATTTATTAGCAAAAGGGACGAAGCCAGAGCAAAAGTGGATGATGTGGGCATGTTCAGCTTTGCCACGAATTTCAGTGTTTGGTGGTTTGGGTGATGTGCCCAAAGCAGCGTTTTGAGGCCAGCTCCCTCCTCGGTCTTCCCAGATAAGTTTCTAATGAACTTGAGACTAAAAACATGTCTGTTGCCCTCCCTGGTTGCTCTGGTCTGGGCAGCAAGATAATATTTTCTTCCCTTTGCAGGAGTGTAGAAGATGCTCAAGGTTATTATTATTACTATTTTTTCCTCTACAGGATGAGACAACTCAAGTCAGTTTGAAATATTTCTTAAAAAAACCAATAGTATTTTATTTTAAGAGCATTGTTTCAGTATGTTTTCATTCACTTAAAATAAAAACCCTGTTTCAAAGTATATTAATAATGTTACTATCTTATTTTTTGAGCAGAAAACAATATTCAATTTTTAACAATCTTTTTCAGGTTATTATTTTAGATATAGAATTGTGGATGAGGGGAGGGTACAGCTTAGTGGTAAAGTGCATGCTTAGTACGTGCAAGGTCTTGGGTTCAATCCACAGTACCCTCATTTAAAAAAATAAAAATAAAGTAAATAAATATATAAACCCAATTACTCCCCCCCAAATTAATTAAATTAAAAAAATTATGGATGAGTTATTTAATCTCTTGTGAGTCTGTTCACCTTTAAAATAACAAACACCCAAGCCATATTAATCTGGCCAAATTCCAAGTTAAATAAAGTTTTAGGAAGTTCCCTATCTTTGGTGGTTTTGTGTACAGACTGGGGACATAAGAATACCAATAGAAAACTATTGGAGAACAAAAGGGGACAATTTTAGTCTAGGGCCAATCTGCGCAGTACTGAGGGTAATGAAGCTGGGAAGATACAGGTGGGAGGGGTTAATGTCAACGGAGTACCCAGCTCTGGTTTCACAGAGGGTGCGAAATTAAACTAGGCTTTGCCAGATGGATCGTCTAAGGGTTGACACGGAGAACACAGGAGGGCGATAGATATAGAAATAATTGAGTTGGGAAGGGGCAGGGTAATGTTAACAGTGGTGTTCACACGTGCTGTTAGGCAATACAGCTGAGACAACATTCAGACCAGGAGAACATTCCATCGGTCATCGTGCTAAATAGTCTCCCTGTTTCTTTACAAAATACTTTAAAAATGTATGGAGACGGCATTGGCCAAAGCAACACTAAGACTGGAGTCAAACAAACCTGGGCTTCGCTTTCAACTTTGTCACTTCCTAGCTGAGTGCCCCTGGCCAAAGTATGTCAATGTCTCTGTGTCAGTTCACCCATTTCTAAGATGGCAATAAGAATGCATCTAACTCATAGGAGTTTCGTGACGAGCGAAAAGATGGATGTAAGTCAGACATAGTTCTCACTCGGAAAAGATCCATGGTGGTCCCTAGTTTTGTGATTGCCATTGCTGTTACAAATTTTAGTGGTAGCATTAGTGTTCTGACCTTTTCAATACGATTAGATTGATTTTTTTTCTTTTTTAATTGAAGTATAATCGATTTATGTTGTGTTAATTTCTGATGTACAACACAGTGATTTATTTATACATACATATTTTTTCATATTCTTTCTCATTATTGGCCATTACAAGGTATTGAATATTGTTCCCTTTGCTCTACAGTAGGACCCTGTGGTTTACCTGTTTTATATATGGTAGTGTCTACAAATCCCGAACTCCCAATTTATCCCCCCTCCCCCCGCTTTCTCCTCTGGTAACCGTAAGTTTGTTTTCTATGTCTAAGACTGGATTGGTGTTAAGTGGCATTGGGATATAATTACGTGCATACAGTCGCGAATACAAGGTAGGGGGCCTACATCTAAGGGGACCATATACCCCTGAGGCAATCTCCATCAACACCTTTGGTCTTGACGTAAATACTGAAAACGCTTTTTTTTTTCCCCTCTCAAATATGTCCTGGTTTGGCCAAGAAATTATTTGGTCATATCGCTCATAACCAATGCACAATAGAGAGTTCTGCAGCTTTTTCAGCAGGAGAAATGATGGGATGGAAGCAGTGTTTTAGGGAGATTTTTGTGGTGCTGACATCTAAGAAGCCTAGAGAGGGTAAAAGGCAGGAAGAAACGCAAGGGACGTGCTCTTTCTGACAGCACCCTGGACCCAGGGATGATGACAGTGAGGGGTGGAGTTTAAGAGATTTCCTGGGAACAAAAGCCGGGCCCAGGAGGAAAGGGGCACCTTCTCCTTCCTCAGCTGACCCCTAACCTCTGACCCTTCACATTCCTCATGTGGTTCTCAAGCGCTTTTTACGCAATCCTTTGATGGAAACCCTACGATCAGGGGGCCAACTCCAGTCCATCCTAAGTAGGGGGATTGAAACTCCAAATTACTGTGTCATATAAGACATGTGGCATGAACAATGGAGACTTACGTCAGAAATAGTTCTTCCGCAATGATCTCTGACTTCCATGGGTGTATGATGATAATCGTCCCCTGTTCAAGGTTCTCTGAGCACTTATGCTGAGTGACCCAGCATCACGCTCCAACCCTGGGCCTGTCCTATCTCATATCTCAGTGCACATGAGTCTCAAAAGGAGTATACTTCACCGTGAAGGTGGGGCAGTTTAACTGAGACCCAAAAAATCCACTTTATTACATAAAAGAAAAAAGGCAGGAGGGGTAGGATCAGGGACTCTGGTGGCTGGAGAGCGATTTCATTTATTTTTTTTTAATCAAAGTAGAGTCAGTTACAATGTGTAAATTTCACGCATACCTATAGATACACATACATATTCATTTTCAGATTCTTCTTCATTATAGGTCACTACAAGATATCGAATATAGTTCCCTGTGCTCTACCGAAGATATTTGCTTTTTTTATCTAGTTTACATATATGTAGCAGTAAATATTTGCAAGTTTGAGATTTGGAGAGCGGATTCTTGGCTGAGCATAGTGATGGATGATAGTAGGGAGGGAGAGACTGGACTGCTCCGGGCAGAATTCTCTGCATGATTTAGGTGAAAGCAGGGGAGACAGACTCCAGGAGGGTGGAGACCAGAGACTGAAGCCTGGGCACTGTTGGGGAGAGCAGGCAGGAGAGGATCTGTGACATTGGAGACAGACTCTGGAAAGACAAATCTCTATTCTGGGTATCCATGTGGTTGTGGGCTGTGGGGTATGCACTGTAAACCTTTCTCCATCTGCCAAAGGTAATCACTGAACACAGAGCATTCGCTATTGCTGTCTTATGCTTCCGGTGCCGGGCACCGTGGGGAGGAGTGGCCCTGCGACTAAGTGAGGACAGCGAGGACACTGGGTGAGTCTGTTCAGACCCCATGCAGCAGACTTGGAGCTCCATTTGTCCGTACCCTACCGAGATGAAATCTGGACTGGGAGAAAATCGGATGCAGAAATCCTGGTTTTGAGGATATGATGCTTCAGATGGTTTGTGCACAGACTCTGGTCCAGTCAAGTCTGAAGGAAGACCAGGCATGTCTTCTTCGGGAGTGTTTTCCTGAAAGCCCCAAATTAATTAAGCTCAGAAAGTTCTAAATGCTGAAGAGGAGCTCTTAATTTAAAGAAAATCTAAAGTGAACCCTCTGGTAAAGCACGGAATCCTTTTGTAATGCAAATAACCCCTCCCCAGTGCCATTATATTACCTTGTAAGTTTCTGAGTTGGGAGAAGGCTGGGCCCACCTGTATGCCATTCACAATGCACTGAGGAAGCAGAGCATAATAGATGTGAGCCCTAGGAATATTTCAACCCGAGCAGCATGGTTCACTGTTGTCTATGACATGTTGTTAAATTATTGACACCCAGCCAGGCTTTGGGACACGGGCTCTGCTGCTCAGCGCTAACAAAGCCACCTGAGAGAATGCGGTAATGAGAGAGCAGGGACTTGGTCCGGATGGGATGAGGCTTCTGGGCGGCAAGTCCTGCCAGAACAGGAGAGGGCTACAAATTATTTGGACTGACCACTCTTGCAAAAAGGAGCATTAATGAAATTCTTACAACAGATGGCAAACTGTCCTTGGATCCTCCGGTGGGGGAAAAGGGAAAAAAAAAACTTTCAAAGAATATTTTATAGGAATGTATCACAGAATCCACTTACTCCGAGGACACACAGAGCGCTATCAAAGAGACATTCAGCTAAATTATTGAACAGAAGATGACAGAAAAGAATTAAAGGAAGAAATTTTCTCATCTCAAGTTAAAACAACAATCCACTCTCTAGCCACGGGTAAATCTCTGGGTCCAGATGGTTGCCCGACAGAATTTTAGCAAACATTTGGAGAGATAATCAGGCCTGTAACAGTAGATAATTACTCACTTGTATATGGCTCAGTGCCCCCTCATCTACGTTACTTTCTATAGCAGGTTTTTTGCCAAAAGAAAGGAAGCCGACCCCTGCTCTATTTTTTCATTTGTCGCATTCTCTTTCTTCTCTCCAAACGGTTGCCAAGAGCCATCTTTTTTATTTCAATGTCCTTATGAAGACCTCTGAGCACATGGGGAAGCGGAGGAGACATTTAACATCGCTGACATGGGATAGGAAAATAGCGACTGGGAAATTCTCCAGGAATACAGGTGAAGCTTCAGTTTACTTGTCAAGAAACCTCCTCCAATGAGTATGTTTAGGGTAGGGGGCTCCCGTTACCCTACTCCCTCCCTTCCACCCCTCATCTTCCTAAGGAGAGGCATAAGCACTGGCTTTTGGGAAGCATGCAGGATTGAACACCTGCGCCCGTCCCCTCTCCCCGCCCACCCAGAGAGCATCACGTGTGGAAAGGTCGCAGACGGTCTCAGCAGCAGTAGCTCACAGCTATTCTGCCAGAGGCTTCATGGAGGCTGATGAGTTTAGCTCCAGTCTGTGCTCTAAGGCTGAGAAAAGCCAGGATGAGGCTCCACACTGCAGGCTTCACTGGCCAGAGTGGCTATAAATGTCTCTGCAAATTATTAATGGTCTGGGAAGACCATCATCTTCGGCTCCTGTGGATGCTTCCCCCTCTGCAGCGGAGCATTTTACAAAGGCGAGCTAATTAACCCTGTCACCAATCCAATGATTCCGGGGTGATTTTTTCCCCCCATTCTGTAGATGGAGAAACTGAGCGCCAAGAGTCCAAACTCTGAGCTGTCAACACTTTGAAGATGAAACAAATTTGGAACAGCCAGTAATTAGTCATTTCCACCTCAGGGAAATCTGTCTACCAGACATCCATGCACAGACAGCACAGTAAGGTTTATTGATTAATGCAGTGATCACAGTTATCATTTACTGAGTGTTTAATATGCCCTGCACTGTCCATATGGCAGAGGGCTCAGTTCTCACCATCCTTCAGAACGGCGACTCTCGTCCTTGGCTGTGTTGGGACACCACTGGGGAGACCTAAAACTCCTGATTCCCACCCCCCAGGTCAATGAAATCAGAATCTCTGGTAGGTGGGGACCAGATATCAGTATTTTTTTTAAAGCTCCCCCAGGTGATTTTAATATGCAACCAGAGGTATGAACATTTTGGAAAGAAAACTGGAAGAGAAATAAAGAGATAGAGAAGGACACAAAGAGTGCATGATACCATGTTGTTGACTTTTATTTTGTCTTTCAGTGAACGAGACTTGAGTTGTAAGATGAGCAGGAAGAGCTAGTGGAGAAGAAACATAAAGGAAACAGAAGAGAATGGGTCATTAACAGATCAACTTCCCAGAGGAAATGAGACTGAAGATTCGCCATCTTCTCCTTTATGTCTCTTTGTCCACTTACAGATGCCTATGGGAGCATCTATTACACTAAATTTTTTGTTTACATGTTGTCTTCTCTCCAGACTACAAATTGCTTGAGGTGTGGAGCAGTAGGGTCATCACACGTATGTCCAGCACTTTCAGTGAATGTCTGAGAAGTAACAGTCCCTCAGGCGTTGAGTAAATGAAATAACGAACTTGGGGAATCTAACAGAGAAGACTCTCCGAGTGTCTTTTACACAGTGTTTAAAACTCATGCCATGAATCATCCTTTTAGACTAAAGCTCTGGTGACCTGAGTTAAGAATTGGTTACAGGGATGTTAATGACGCACCATGCTACCTTCAGGCATTTGTGCCTCTGCATAAATGGTTTTGACCCACTAGCCCATCAGTCACCAAGAGGAACCAAAGGAAATGAGAATGTAGGCAGGCTGAGGTTAAGCACAGGAGAGGAAAGAGCCCAGAGCGCTGGGGTCTGCTTCCAGGCTTCCAGGAGGCAACAGGGAGGTTTGAGACCACACATGTGATCACTTACTATCATTTATGTTCCCTGGGTTTCTATGTATAAGCTCCTTGGGAAATGAATGAGTAATAGAAGATGCCACTTTTCACTCAACTGGACTGATTCATCCCAGAAGGAACATTATTTGGTGATTTGTGGACCATCCTGTGAATGCCAAGAACATCCCATGTAATACTCCAGTTCATAGCTGTAGCCAACAGGGGCCCTCCCCTTCATGGCGTCACCCAGTGCTCGATCCCACCACTGTTCTGTAGCCAAGGGGTAAGCCCATCTTGCTCTCACCCTGCTAGTGGAAACTGCATCGTCTCGTCCAGATACACTGTACCTCCTTGCCTTGATTCTAGCCCAAACCCACGTTTTCCTCTGCTCTATGATCAGTATTTCTTCATAGTCTCAAATTCCTTCCTACATTTTTTTCTAGCTCCTTATCTTAATTGTGAAATCATTTCACTTCTAAAATCACTAGTTCAAAATTATTGCCCTCTAACTGAAAATCCCCACCCTTCCAGCCTGCTTTTTCAAGTAGCCCTGCCATGAATATTCAGACCTTTACTTTTTTTGTTGTTGTTGTGTTTTGTTTTTTGGGTTTTTTTTTGTTTGTTTGTTTTACAGACCTTTACTTTTTGATCCCTATTAAAAATTTTGTTTTTGGCTATCCATAAGCTTTTTTAAAAAAACATACAAACAACTTTATTGAAGTGTAGTTGATTTACAATGTTAGTTTCAGGTGTACAGCAAAGAGATTCGGTTCACTCTCTCCCCTATCCAGTTTAGATTGTTTGACTTATCGTTGCAATGAAACCCATTTACACAAATGGTAAATTCCATTTCCCTCTCTGTTCTTTATAACTTTCATCTGGGACAGAGTCAACTCTTGGGTAAAACTATTGCCAGGAAATAAGTTCTGTTGGAAAAGACACTATAGAACAGAATGCTGTAATCCCCCTGTGAATTTCTGACTGTCAACCTCCACTGAGTCTCAATAATAGTACTGCTCAATAAGTCCATTATGTTTATCTGGTCAACCTTCTCTCCAGCTCTTACAATGGCTACTTCAAGCTTATTCCATTGTCATTAATCTTCTGGCTCTTCCCATCGGCCTCTGCTCATTCTCAGCGAGATGATCTTTCTCCTTACGTCACAGAGAAGATTGATGAGAGCACCTTTGTTTTTCCACCTCCATGTCTATTTATCCTCATTCTTCTCTCTGTATGACTTATTAAAACAGAGGAGCATTTGTATTTTTATAATATCGGTTCCTTCCTGCATTTTTAGGAACAGAACATTCTTGGTCACACATTCCTCCCGTTGGAACTTCCAGCAGATCTTCTTGTAGACTTCTCTCAGTTAGCTGTTAAGCAAGCTCCAGTCTCCCATAAATAAAATTTTACTTTCAACTCCACTCTCACCCTTCAACCCTTCCCTATATCCCTCCTCACCTTAAAACTAAAGTGTTCAGAAGATTTTCATGCTGTTTCAATGTCTTTATTCCCATGAGTTCTTGAGCTCGTTTTGATCAGGCGTGCACCAAAATTCCTACTACTCAACCAATTCCCTGATCACCAATGTCCACCATGTCCTAAGATCAATCTAAAATTTTTTCTTTCCTTTTTTTTTTTCTTGACTTCTCAGTAAAATCAAACCTTTCTAGCTTCTTCCCCTGGAAATCCTCTTTCTGTTGTTGACATCAACATCATATATTACTGTATTTACTTCTGCTTCTCTGGAAATGCCTTCTCAGTTTTGCCTTTCAAGATTATAATTCTTTAAATCAGTACTGCAACACCTGCTTTTTTGGCTTTTCCATTTGCATGGAATATCCTTTTCCATCCTTTCACTCTCAATCTTTATGTGTCCTTCTCCCTAAAGTGGGTCTCTTGTATGCAGCATATTGAAGGTTCTTGCTTTATTATCCAGTCTGCCACTCTATGTCTTTTGACTGGAGCATTTAGTCCGTTAACATTTACAGTAATTAATGATAGATGTGTGTTTATTGCCATTTTGAACGTATCTTTGCAGTTGAATTGGTATATCCTCTGTGTTCCTTTCTTCTTCCTGTTGTGGTTTGGTAATTTTCCTTTGTATTATCATGGATTTTATTTAATTTTTGTGACTCCCTTGTAAATTTTTGACTTGTGGTTACCCTTTTTTGTAAATCTATTAACCTATACCCATTTTTATTAAACTGATAATAAAATGATCTCAAACCCATCCTACTGTTAAAAAATTTAAAAAGAAAGAAAAAAAATTCTTTATTTCCCTGCCTCCCTCTCCCACTCTCAGTGATTTGTATGTCTTCTTTTATAATTTCGTGTTTTCTTTATTTGTAATTCATGAGTTATCACCTTTCCAGTTGTGAGTTTCTCATTTCTGTAGCATCCTGCTGCTTTTCTATTTAGAATAGCCCTTTCAATATTTCTTTTAGCATGGGTTTAATGTTGCTAAACTCCTGCAGCTTTTTTTTGTCTGTGAAACTCTTTATTTCTCCTTCTATCCTAAAGGATAGCCTTGCTGGATAAAGTATCCTAGGCTGCATCTTTTTTTCATTCAGGGCTTTGAATATATCTTGCCACTCCCTTCTGGCCTGTAGTGTTTGTGTAGAGAAATCAGCTGAGAGCCTTATGGGGGTTCCCTTGTAATTCACTCTTTGCTTTTCTCTTGCTGCCTTTAGAATCATTTCTTTATCCTTGACTCTGGCCATCTTGATTATGATATGTCTTGGTGTGGGTCTATTTGGATTCTTCCTGTTTGGGACCCTCTGAGCTTCCTGTACTTGGATATCTGATTCCTTCTTTAAGTTTGGGAAGTTTTCAGTCATGATTTCTTCAAAAACCTTTTCAATCCCCTTTGATCCTTCTTCCCCTTCTGGGACCCCTATTATGTGAAGATTGGGATGCTTTATATTATCCCATAGCTCCCTTATGCTATTATCATTATTTTTTATTTGCTTATCTTGTAGTTCTTCTGAATGGGTGCTTTCTGTTGCCCTGTCTTCTAGATCACTAATTCGTTCCTCTGCATTAACTAGTCGGCTTTGCACAGCTGTTAGATCATTCCTCATCTCTGTTAATGAGTTTACCCATTCTGCTTGGCTCTTCTTTATAGCTTCAATTTCATTTTTGACATATTTTATTTCTCTAAGCACTATCTCTTTTAATTCCTTCAGCAATTTGATCACTCCTTTTTTGAAATCTTGATCTAGTAGGCTATCGATGTCTATTTCATTGATCTAATACAGGACAGAAATAGACTCACGGACAGAGAATACAGACTTGTGGTTACCAGGGGGGTAGAGGGTGGGAAGGGATAGACTGAGATTTCAAAATTGTAGAATAGATAAACAAGATTACACTGTATAGCACAGGGAAATATACACAAAATGTTATGATAAATCACAGAGAAAAAAATGTGACAATGAGTGTGTATATGTCCATGAATGACTGAAAAATTATGCTGAACACTGGAATTTGACACAACATTGTAAAATGATTATAAATCAATAAAAATGTTTAAAAAAAAGATTATAATTCTTTAATGTTCAGTCTTAAATACTCTTCCTTTTTTTTTAAACTTTACTCTCTACTCTTTTCCTGAGCAAGTTAATCACTGAATTCTCTCATTTGTTCACTGACTCAAATTTGAAACCCTACCCTAGGTTTTTCTCTGAGCTTTACACCCATGTATTTAACTGTCTAAGTGATGTTTCCAGTTATATATTTCATAGGTGCTTCAAATCCTGTGCAAAACTTAATCTATAATGCCTTATTGCCAATATACTCATCTTTTATGATTTTTTTATTTCTTTCCTTATATTGACGATTTTTCTTATTATTGCATTGACTGGAGCCTCCAATAGAATGACTAGAAACAGTGATAGTGGGCATTCCTAAGCTATCCCTGAATTTAATTGAAATGCTTCTAAAATATCACCATTAAATATGGGGTGACAGTAATCCAGTAGCAGACACTGCTAGTTACCTGTGCAACATGCATTCCCCTATTCAATCGAAATAATAGAGAATTGCTTTTTTAAAAGGGCAGTAATAATAATAATAATAATAATAATAATAATAATAATAATAATAATAAAATCTTGCTTTTTCAAGCTCCGTTGCAGCTAAAAATGCAGCTCTGGGTAATAGCATATAAACTGCAGGTTTCTAGGAAAGCTTTTTGCATCCTTGACATAGACCCTGCCCCTTTCCCTTCTGGCTTCCTTCTTTGTGCCTAGAATCAGATATGATGCCTTTAAGACTAGCAGCCTGCTTTTTCCATCAAACATTGTGGTGGCAGACAAGTAGAAAAATCTGGAGAACCTGAGGCCATTCTTGTATTGCCAGACTGTCTTGGACTGCCACTTCTTAGAATTTGATAGCACGAAACAAATGAAAACTTTACTTATGTAAGCCTTTTCTGTTAGAATTTTGGTTACTCTCAGTTAAAAACAAACCTCATTTTTCTGTACTTATGGTAGCTAGAATAATGGCCTCCCAAAGAGTTTTGTATCCTTATTCCCAGAGTCTGTGAATATGTTGCAGTGCATGGCAGAGGGGAATTAAAATTTCAAACAGAATTAAGATTGCTAATTTTAACTGACTTTAAAATGGGAAGATTATCCTAGAATAACCAAATGGGTTCAATGTAATTACAAAGGTCCTTAACAGTTGAAGAGGAAGGTAGAAGAGGTCAGAGTGATGGAGCTGAGTCCCTCTCAACCAGCCATTACTGGCTTTAAAGATGGAGGGAGAGGCCACAAGCCAAGGAATGTGGGCAGAGTCTAGAACTTGAAAAGGCAAGGAGATAGATTCTTGCCTAGAATCTCCAGAAGGAATGAAACCCTACTGACTTCTTGATTTTACCCAGAGACATTGGTGTCAAGTTTCTAACATACATAACTATAAGGTAATATTAGTGTATCTTTTTTTTTAACATTTTTTATTGAGTTATAGTCATTTTACAATGTTGTGTCAAATTCCTAGTGTATGGTTTTTAAACCATTGTTTGCCATAATTTGTTACAACACCTTTAGAAAACAAACAGAGTACTGTTTATGAAGTTCAGAAGTTTCCTGCTATTTTTGTTGGCTAGAAGTTTTATTATGAACAAATCTAAAATTTAACCACCTGCTTTTCTGGCTCTACTATGAAAAAAAAGTATGATAAGAAGATCCTATTTTTCATTTCTTCTTTTAATTATTAATACTCTGGATTACACTGGGATGACTTTAGTAAATGTTCTGTGTTAATGAGCACTGCATTCCTAAGATAAACAATACATGACGTGATGCTGAAATCAGTTGGCTAACGTTTTATTTGAGAATCTGTCAATATGCTCATCAATATGATTGGCCTGTAATTATCTTTTCTCGTATATACTTACCTTTGCCTAGTTTTAGGATTAAGGTTAAATTAGCCTTGAAAAATGATTTAGTCATATTTCAACTTAGTCACGTTTCCTCGTGTTTGAGAAATTCTGAAGATCAAATATATTTTTCAAGAGTTTGTGAAAACTTGGCTGTGTATTCATCTGGACCTAGTTTCTTTTTGAAAGTTTTATTATAATTTACATCTTTCAACTGAGTTTTTATTGAAGTACTTTGGTAATTTATATATTATTTTGGAAAACTAGTTATGTATAATTAACATGTTTTTTCATATTACTCTGATGATTTAAAAATTCTTATTATGTCTATTTTATTCCCTTTTAAAATTCTAATATTGTAAATGTATGCCTTCTCTTTCTCTCTCTGTCTCTTTCCCATTCTCTCTTTCTTTTTAAACCCCTTCCCCCATTTATTTTTTCAATCAGTCTTACTGGAGATTTGGCTAGAAATTGCTTTTAATTGTATTATTTTTTCTCTTAATTTATTTAATTTGCTGCTCTGATCTTTATTATTCCTTCTCTTTCCTTTTTTTCTTAAACTATTGCCTCTAGTGTTAAACATACCTCTAGTCCTATGTTGGTTGTAATTTCCAAGTTTGGTTACATCAGCTTGAATTATTATTCAGTTTTAAATATTTTACAGGTTTCATTGCAATGATTTCCTCTTTGACATAAGATATTTCAAAGTGCATTTTTAAATACACACACACACATACAGAGGCGTTTAGAGTTGATTTATTATATATGATGTAAGATGGGAAATCTAATAGCATTTTTTTCCCCACAAGTATGGTCAATTTTTAAAACCTCTAGTAAATATTCCTACATATGTCCACTGGGATGCCAGGCCACCTTTCCACCTTTGTCATATGTACATGAGTGATTTTGAAGCTGTTTTTAAAATTCATTTTGTCAATTTTTTCTGCCTATGCCAGGCCTTTACGGACTTAACTCTTAGAGGTTTATAGTAAGACTTAATGTCTGGTAGGACCAGTCCCCTCTCCTCACTCTTGAAGAGTCTTGATTATTCTTCACTCTTTACTTTTCCATATGTATTTTTTAAACTTGGGTTTATTATATCTATAGATAAATGAGAGAAATAATCGCCAGCTTTACAATATTGCTCTTCCCTTCTTTGAATACAGTATCTCTCCACTTCTTTAATAACTCAAAGCAAATAAAAGAGTATAACTTCCTTGCTACAATTGTTTCTTGTCTTTGTTAGATTCATTCCTGGTTATTTGGTGTTATTTTATGATACTATCTTTTCTTTTTTAGTTATATTTTTGGATGTATAGAAATGCAACTGGCTTTGGTTATCTTATTATCCAGCTATCTAGCTAAACTCCTCCATAATTCTAGAATTTATTTTGTAGTTTCTTTAATTTTTTTTCATAGAAACCTCATGTCACATACAGTAATGAGATTTTGATTACTCGTTTCCAAACTTTAAGCCTTTTTTGTTTCAGTTGCACTAGCTAGGTTCACCAAAACAAGGTAAAAATCTGTGTTGTTGAAAGTGGGTGTATCATCTCACTCCCCCTTCATTCTTATAACATTTCCTGTCTATATGATGCTTGCTGTAACACACGCATACACACTTTTTCTGTTAGGGCATTCGTTTCTTTTTCTAGTTTGCTGGAACCATTTTTTTCACTTCTTTTTTCTGGTTACAATGTTGTGTCAATTTCTGGTGTGCAGCACATTGCTTCAGCCATACATGAACATGCCTATATTCGTTTTTGCTGGAAACTTTTAACATGCATTTATATTTAATTTTATGTAGTATTTTATGGAATCTACTGAGATAATTATGTGGTTATTCTTTTTTCATCTATCAGTGTGTATTTCTGAGATAAACCCAAATTGATCATGATACATGATGCTCTCTGTATCATAGTGGTTTCAATTGGATAATATTTTGCTTAGGATTTTGCATCTAAAATTGTGACTTCAATGGATCTATTGTTTTTCTTGTTATAGTATCTTAGTCTAGTTGTATTTCTTTGTTTCTCTGGGCTGCATTTTGTGGATACATTTTTCAATTTTTTTCCCAACTGTCTAAATGTTATTGTGGTTGTGACCTATTTTGAGCTTGAATTCCTAATACAGTGTTTTATATTAATGACAATATTTGCTCAAACAAGATTTTCTAGTTATTTCCTTTTTATGGACATGTTACACATTATATCCGCATGTATTTGTTTTATTTCTGCCCATTTTTTCATGATTCTGACATCCAAAGTAATGAAAAGTATGCCTTTCATTACATCCTTAAACATCTGAGACATAATTATTTTAAATTCTTTATCTGACTATCTCATCATTTAATTTTTTATGGAGAAATGACCCTTCTAGTAGGTTTTGCTTGTTTGTTGTTTTTCAGTTTTTTTCTTTTATCTTTTTTTTTTTTTACTTATTTGATGATAATTTTTTCCTGTGTTTAAAATTTTGAGTTATACGTATCCTTTTCATGGAGATTTTTTTTTTCCCTCTAGTCTTCTCTCTGCCCTATGCTCATCTCTTTTAGTGGTTTTGCAACACCCTCTACTTGCTTTGTAGGACCAGGTCTCACAAGCGCAGGTGTGGTTTCCCGTTTGGTGATGGTATTAAAGGCTTGCGCATCCAGCCTCAAAGCCTGTGGGTGTCTTGGCTCTGTTTCTGATATAGAGTCTTTATCTGTGCCTTTCTGTGCATCATCCTGAGAGCCATTAAACTGAAGTTTCATTTTTATTTATTTTTAAATTAACACATAGCAAAATTTACTGGTTTTGGTGTGCAGTTCCTGGTTTTGACAAATGCATGGAATCTTACAATCAATACTGCAATCAAAATACAGAACAGCTTAGGCATACCCCCTCACATGCACATTTTTTCTGCTGTCTGTTTTTCAAAATTAAACTTCTTTTAGAGAAGTTTTATAGTCACAGAAAAATTGAGCAGAAGGCACAGAAATTTCCCATCTACCCTCTCCCTCCACACATGCAGAGCCTCTCCCATTACGAGCAGCCTCCGCCAGAGTGATATATGTGTTAGAATGCACTCCCAGTCTGGGGCTTGCTTTTCATACTCTTGATGGTGTCTTTCGTAGAGCTGAATTTTTATTATTTCAGTGAAATCCAGCTTCTTGATTCTTTCTTTTATGGATGTGCCTTTGGTGTTGTGCCTAAGAAGTCATTGCCAAAACCTTGGTCATCTAGGCTTCCTAATATATTGCCTTCTAGGAATTTTAAAGTTTTATGTTTTACATTTAGATTTGTGATCTATTTATAGTTAATTTTATGAAGGGGGTAAGGTCTGGGTCTAGATTCATTTAATTCTTTTTTTTTTTGCATAAGAACATCCAGTTGTTCCAACATTGTTTGAAAAGAGTTTTTTCACCATGGATTGCCTTTGTACAGTTTACTATATTTATGTGGGTATATTTCTGGATTCTTATTCTGTTTCATTGATCTATTTGCCTGTTCTTTCATCAACATTTGGTGCTCTTTTGTAGTCAAATCTTCCACCTATTCAACCCATGGGAACCACTGATCTGTTCTCCACCCTTATAGTTCTGTTTTTTTCCAAAATGACATATAAATGGAATCATAAAATATGTTGTGTTTTGAATCTGGATTCTTCACTTAGCTTCAAGCATTTTAATTGTACAGACGTTGCAGCATGTATCCATATCTTATTCTTTTTCATTGCTGAGTAGTATTCCATTATGTGAATGACTCACTTTTGTTTGTTTATCAGTTGAGGGCCATTAGTATTATTTTTACTTTGGGATAATTACCTATGTTGACTGAAAAAAAAAAGCACAATCTAAAAGTTGAAAATTATGTTTTATTTGGCAGACATTTTGAGGACTTTAAGCCCAGGAGATGGCCTCTTGGAAAGTTCTAAGGAATGGCTCTGAAGAGGTCAACAAAGACCAAGCCAGTACCCCTTGCTTTCCTGTTCTGAGTCCCCTCAGGGTGCACCACTGGGGGTGGATGCAGGCTGACAGCTTGATGGCTGCAATATCTCTTGTTTGCTGATATGGCAGGTGGTGTTTGTAGTCGACACCTATAAAGCATTTGTCTGTAAACATTTGATATAAATAAGTGTTGACTGAAATAAATGCACAGCCTCAAAGTTGAGAGTTATGTTTTATTTGGTGGGAGGACTCGAGCCGAGATGACAGCCTCTCAGATGGCTCTGAGGGACTGTTCCAAAGAGGTAGGGGAGGAGCCAGGACATATAGGAGCTTCACAACAAAGACCAGGTAGTTGGGACAATAAAAGATTGCTTGTTAACCAAAAAAAACAGGCATCTCAAGTTAAATAATTTAGCGCTTTTCTATGTATGGGAGGAAGCAAATATTTGGGCTCGTTGAATTCATTCCTTTGACAAGCACCTCGCTATCTAGGGCCAGTGTCCTGTCCTTTCTTGTTCTGAGTCCCCTCAGGGTGCACCGCTGTGAGTGGCTGCAGAGGCCGGGCTGCAGGCTTGTCCTCACTGCGGGGGTGGTGACAGCCACTGATGACTTGATAGTTTCAGTGTTCTTTGTTTACTGATATGGTTTGCAGTATTTTTCGCTCACATAAGCATGTAGATTTTCATTTCACTTGCTAGAAACCAGATAGTCAACTGTGTGTGTGTGTGTGTGTGTGTGTGTGTGTGTGTTTTATAATAACTTGCTTGTGCCAAAGGGAGGTTCCCTTCCTGTCCTTTCAAACAAAGAGCCTGGATCCAATCACCTTTCTAAACTCCAGGGCACTTGGTCTCTTCTGCCCCAAAGAAGCACCTCTATCTTTTTTTAGATCTGAGGTTAGGAGAGGTGAACCTTTAGCTCCTGTCTTCATCTTGTGCTTCTGCTCCATTCCTGGCCCATGAAAATATTGCTTTTATTTACCCTAAGTGATATATTTTTTGGTTTTCTCATGATGTGTCTTGTCCCCAATTACTACATGGCAAAGCAGAGGGGATGATCAGAGTGCCAACTCAGAACCTTCTAGAATGAAAGCCCTGGAATTCCCAGAAAGTTCTGCCCAGGTGAGAGGCACCATCACCTATCCAGCTGAGCCAACCAGAGTGCTAAGAATTTTTCTTGCTGTATCTGTGCAATAGAGGAGAACAAATCTGACTCCATAGTGGTCTGTTCCTTTAGTCTTGACCACTGTGCCCTGTTTTCTAGGCTCAGTCTTGCCAGCCCTGCACCTTTTGTGAAACAATGTTCCTTTAGCTTGAAATAGACAGGAGAGCCTACTCTAGGGGCTCTGACCTGTAAGGATGTCAGCACTTCTGCACTTATGCAGAGATGGCAAGTTGCAAAATAGAGAATAACCTTTGTTTTGTTGGAGGTTTACAGGGACACCATGACCTGGCCCACATGGACGGCTGCAAGAACAAAGAATTCCTGTAGCAAGAAGTTTGCAACAACCAACCACACCCCGTCCCTTGTTTTTTGTATAAAAGGAGCCTGTATTCTGACTGGAGCAGGATGGCTCTCCAAGACATTACTCTGCCGTCCTCTCCATCTGCCGGCTTTCCGAATAAAGTCACTATTCCTTGCCCAACACCTCGTCTCCCAGTGCAGCAAGCAGAACGAGACTCGGCAACATCTCCTTGTCCTCAGCTTCTATATACAGTCAAGCACACAATTGTACTGGTTCTTACCTTCCAATTACTTCTTTTTTAAAAATTTTTTTGGTGGGAGGTAATCAATTTATTTGTTTGTTTATTTTTAGAGGAGGAACTGGGGATTGAACCCACGACCTTGTGCACACTGAGCATGCGCTCTACCGCTTGAGCTATACCCTCCACCAGGTAATTACTTCCACTCTCTTCCATCTTCTGCATCTGCTGAGATCCAGGCTCTTGTCATGTCTCACCAGACCTCTGATGCGGACTCCTCAGTGGTCCTCCCCGCTTCCTGTTCTCCTCTTTCCCTTGCTTTAAAGGTTCCGTGGTTTCCACTGACCTTCATTTATAAAGGAATAACGCCCTGGGGGCTCTGTCTGGAGCCTCCCTCATTACCCTTGACCGGGAACCTTCTTTCACTCCGTGAGTCCTGCTCACACCGATCCCCTCGCTGTGCTTTGTACCTGGCAGGCTGGTCCCACCTCGGGCCCTTCACAGGCGTTAGTCTTTTCTCCTGAAGTGCTTTTCTTTTCTCTTTCTCTCTCTCTCTCGTCAAACTCTCTTTCAAATATAATTTCTACTAGAACTTAGGAAGAAGCCTTCAAGGACGCGTCCCCTGACTCCCCGGACTTCCTTGGTCTTGACTCCATCCTCTCGTGACACTTTGTACTTAACAGTGATTCTTGAATCTGTTGTCGAATGTCTATCTTGCTTTCCTTGTTTATGGCTGTAGCACCTTGAGTTGACCACACTAAGTTCTAAACTAAACACTTATGAAAATGAATCGTTAACCAAAACATTTAAGCATCAGAGGAGTCATTTAAGAAGGATCATTTGAGGGACGCTAAGTAATTCCGTATCTTCAAATATGTCACCTACTGTTGTCTGAAAGTTTCCCAGTCTTCATTGCTCTTGAGTAAGTGTTGCCCTGTCCAGACTTCTTTTAAAAGGCCATTCCTGCTAGTAAAGCGAATGCATGAAGTCGTTAACGCCTGAGTGTAATGAGATTATCAGACTGCTTTCATTCCTGAGGGACAGGCTGTCAGATGACACAGATAGCATCATTGGGATAAGCACTTACAAAAGTGGGGTGGTGAGGTAACAGTGAAACAATACTGCCTCCATCCTTCCCAGAGCGTAGAGTTCAGAAAGGCATGGATTAGGTTTTATTGTGATGGCTTCATTCCCATCCTGGGAAGGCCAGGACAACTTGGATGAATTGATTGACATGGTTGTCTCTCCAGGCTTAAACAAAGAGGGTGCTGGTTCAGAGTGAGTTCATCTCATTGGGGCAAATGCCCTTAGAGAGCCTAGAATTTTTTTTTTTGACTTATTCTTGGTGTTGAATCAGATATTTGGTATCTATGACCCCAACAATTTAGACTATAACTTGGAAGAGAAGTCCAACCTGCTAGCTCAAGTCCTTCTGAATGACCAGCGTGACTGTTGCATGGCATGCAAGTTTCAGGACAAGTACCAAGCCATCAGCTTCTGATAATGTTTTCAGTTGTATCTATTTATTTACATAATAACCAGATATTGGGACAAAGGACTTCTGAAAGTGTTTATAGTGCCTCTAACAAAGGGGTCTTTCTTTCTTTCTTTTCTTTTTTTTTTTCCTGAGAGCTGCAGCGTCTTGTTACAAGGGAGAACCGTAGGTTAAGAAATGTGGATTTTATTAATAGCTAACGTTCATCGAGTATCACACATGTGCTAGGTGCTATAAATAGCTCTTTCTATTGCTTTATTGTATTTAATCCTCAACCCCACCAGCCAGTTGCTACTATTACCTCTGTTTCTTTTTTGAGGAAAATAATAATTTATTTCACTGGCTCGATTTCAAAGAATGGAAAAAATTACAGTAACCTTTATTTGTAAAAGAGAAGGGATCAGTGTAATTACTCTTGAAAAACTACATTTTACTAAGAATAAAATCCAGAATACACTATTTGTATTCATGTATTTCTTCATTATATCAAGAACTTCATAACAAATATCCCAAGTTCCTCTACATCTCAAAACAAAATTTAAATGATTGTACAAGGCAATGTGTTGAAGGGAATGAGATTAAGCATTTAGTAAAGTAGAATTTTATCATCCTTGGGGTCAGCTGAGCTAACATTTAGACCACACCCCAATGTGGTCCTCACTTGCATATTCTTCACACTGTGCTGAGGAGAAATGTTCTGAGCAAGACTTTTAAAGTCATAAGCTCCAAGTACTTTGTTAGCTTCTTGACATGCCTGTACTTAATGCAAAAAATTGTGAAGAGATGTTCCTGTTGGATTAGATAACAATTCACATCAATGGACCTCATGGTTAGACTTTTGGGATCAAATCCAAACAGAGCAAAGTTGGTTTTCCACGTGGATTATATCCATCATATAAATGTTACATAACTTTGTACCTGCAACCTGATTTAAAATGATCCGTGGGAAGACTTTCTGGTCCACAAATAAATTCTTATATAATATCATGAGAAGGTGTAGGGGTACTTTTGTAAGACCATTCATGTGTCCAGAGTAGAAGGTTGGAGCTAATACAAAAAAAAAAAGCTTTGATTCCTTGAGCCACCTCCGGAAAGGTATCTGATGCTGTAAGTAGAAACAAGTATATTTTATGGAGGAATTCCCAAGACACTATTATCTCAACTCTACTGATGAAGAAATTGTATCCCAGGAAGGTTAAATAACTTGTCCAAAATCAAGTTGCCCAGTCAGGATTGAAACCCCCAGAGTTATCTTCTCCCTAGATGCCAACCAAGTTCTAAGGGGCTTTGTATGAAGCCAGTCTCAGATGGTTCCAGATGACTTCCAGGATCGTGATTGCTATGAAAGAAATTACTGAAGTTTCAAAAATAAGCAACACTACTACAGATATGAGTTGTGTGCATGAACTGAGGAAAAAAAGAAGCAAAATGGGACAAAAATGTGGGGTAAAACACTTGCCACATCTCCTCCAAATACAGCCACTTGCTCCGGAGCATGGATGAGGCGGCCAGGGTTCTGGGGCTGGGCTCATTGTGGAGGAAGTGAAAACCTATCTTTTGATTTTTAGGAAACAATGCCTAAAGGGCTGGAAAACAAGTTCACTTTTCTATAATGCAAGAAAACATATTTAAGGTTCAGAATTTACCCCAAGGACTAACCTCATGCCTCTGTGGCATGATCTCAAGAATCTTGAAGTGCCAACACGAATCTCTTACCCTTCCCAATGCCATGTGCCTGAAATCTTGCTTTTCAAGCTTTATTCCTTTGGTTTCTTGCTTTAATCCCCGTGACAATGCAAATTCTCCTTCAGAAGCTTCTCAGCTGAAACAAGTGATTCTAAGCCCAGCAGATCTGAAAAATATGCCAGGCTCCTCTCTGCAACTGGGGTTCACTCTGGCAGTGACTGTCAGATGTCCCCACAACTTCTGGGTGCAGAGTATATGGAATTGTAGGGTGGGGAATTGATGGGGAGGAAACGGAACATTGCACTGTCCAGAAGGGAGCTAAATGTGGATTTAAGTGAGGGAAAGAAGGATGGTCACGGGAATTTGGAGCAGAAGGGAGAGGAAGAGGGTGGAAACTGTACCAACAAACTCTTCCGGCTTCACAATTTGAAACATGATTCTGCTAAATACAGTGATGGGACAGTAGTTAAGAGATACACCTGGCAGCATCTAATGTCATCTAATAGACCTCACGTCCACTTAAGACACCAACATGCTCAACATTGCCCTGACTGGATGCAGGCTGATGAGTCAGAAAGAAGATGGAATTTGGAGGAAAACTTAACGGACTGGCACAGTAGTCTTGAGTATATTAATTAAACTCTCTGAGAATGCCCCTACAATAACATGGTACATGGCGATAATAATATTTACATGGTAGGGTTTTTGTGAAGATTAAGAGAGGCAGACTCCTGAGGATGCCTGCTCAGAGACACTGACTAGAGCTTGCATCTCCGGCATCCCCTTTCTGGCCCCGTGACCTGAATCTCTTCTCACGTCTCTCCTCTGCTGCGTCTTACTATTCTAAGCACATCCTTTCTAAGGGAAACCTGCAAATTTAAGACCGTGCTTTCCACACTGACCAAGCTTTCTGTCACCTCGCTCTCTGATCTCAAGGAAGATTCCAGGTCAATAAATTCACACCAGCACTTTGATAACTAAGAACCAAATTCATGTTGCTCTCTGTAGCATACCTGCATTTAAGAAAGGGTAGCAAATTAAGAGCTGGAGCTGTCATAGCAAGAGAAAAAAAATAAATGAGGCATTGGTGACTGGTTTTTGATGGTGAGTCCAAGCTATGTAACTCCCAAATGTTGGCCTCCATGATTTTAGACCAAAAGACTGATTTCAGCTTTGGGATGAGAGACGCTAGGGAGAGATTTTTGATACAAGAGATCTGAGGGTTGGGTGTAGAGAGCTAGAAGAAGAGAGGTATTTAGAAGTCAAGATGGGGGGAGGGCCCTGGGAAGGAGCAGCCAGTGAGGCTACAGGAAAACCAGAGTGCTGATCACAGTCGTTCCATGTCTATGCTTCTACCTGCTCAGCTGGAAACTGCCCTCAGGTCTGCAGACAGAAGGGACATTGACTGAAAGTTATCTTTAAGTTCTTGTCTTTCCAGCCTCCTCACAAAAAAACCTTTGGTTCATCTCTTTACTGATGTCACCTGTTTGGTTTGTCCTGAGCCATCTTTCAGCTCAGATTTGGAATGTTTTCATTTATTTAGTTTCAGCTGAAGTCAGAAACCTACTTTTTAATTTTTTTGCATGGCCCATTATGACCTCCTTACCCCTCTTTACAACCTGATGATTAAGACTTCGGGCTTGGAGTCAGACAGGTATGGGGTCTAAGTCCAACTTCACCACCGACTAGCTGTTTATTCTTTGACCCAAAGGTAAGATTATCACCTATCCAAATGCAAATTCCAACCTAAGTCCTTACCCACCTCTCTTCTCCAAGATATCATCAGTTTTGCCCAGAGGCTGATCTTTCATGCAGTCATGCTCAAAGGGCCTGGGGCAAGTATCTGGAGAATCCAGAGTCCCGGGAGGCCAGAGATTCCATAGCACAGATAGACTGATAGTATATTTCTGTGCTTCTAAAATCAAGCCAGAAAATCTAATCCTCTTGAAGGAGGAATAATGTTACAAAAGAAGAAATGCAGTCCATAGGTTATGGTTATGCTTTCCATAAAGAGAATCCAGCCCCGAAGCCATGATGTATTTTTAATGGATGTATCAACGCTACTCAAGATGTTAAAAAAAAGCATGGAGACCAAGCCAGCAATAGTGCTGAGGGAAAGCATTAGCCTGGGGAGGCTGTAATTCAGGGGAAGGGGAAGCTGCCCCAGGCACTCAAGCATTATTGTACGGAGGAGGTGGGGGAGGAGCAGCAGCATTGTCCATCTATTGATGGAGAAAGTGAGTGGACTTCAGTTCAATAGGAAAAAAAAAAGACTTTCTTCTTCTTACACTATGAGTTATTCAGCAATGAAAGGGGCCACCTTATTGAAGTAAAATTGTGACATTTTATTGCCAGAAGGCTATTCTGAAATCGTGTTAGTTCCTCTTCTCAATTGACTTGTGAGATGACCAAAGCCAGATTGGCTTTAGTGACTTCCACAGAGTCACACAAGAGGGTTATAGACTCAGAAAACCTGGCTTGAGTCTATACACCATTCCCTTCTGGCTATAAAATTATTTCTCTTGTTTCTTAGGGAAGCTGAGGGCTTTAAGGGCCTGACTCCCTTCATCAAGGATGTGGCTCAGAAAGCTTGGAGATGCAACCAGAGCAGGGTGATGTTTTTACATCATGATAATATTAGCGTTATCGGTTCACCTATGTCTACTGAAAAAAATGCACAACCTAAAAGTTAAGAATTATGTTTTCTTCATTAGACATTCTGCAGACTCCAAGCCCAGGAGAGAGCCTTTCAGATAGCCCTAAGGGACTGCTCCAAAGAGGTAAGGGAAGAGCCAGGAGATATAGGAGTTCTTGCAACAAAGACCAGGTAGTCGGAACATCAAAATATTACTGTTAATTCAAGCAAACCAGACATCTCAAGTTAAGGGATTTAGCACTTTTCCACGTATGGGAAGATGGAAGAGTCTGGGCTCATTGAAATAATTCCTTTGACATGCACCTTGGTCATCTAGGGCCAGCATCCTGTTCTTTCCCATCCTGAGTTCCCTCAGGGTGCACTGTCAAGGGCGGTTGTAGCAGCTTGATGGCTGCAACATCTTTTGTTTACTGATATGGCAGGCAACATTTTTCATTCCCACCTGTAATAAAAGCCGACAAATATGTAAGTAGGGATACTGTCAATGTCTCATACATATCATGTCTCAAGGAACTCCTCAGGAATGGTGAGACCCAAGCTTTGTCCTCCTCTGTCAGAAGCCAGGTGAAGAGTAGCTTTGATATTTATCTGAGAGGAGGGTAAGAAAATTATCAGATGCATAAATGTACTTAGCCCTTAAAAATGTCTAGGAGTGGGGAGAAGGGGCTCAGGGGGAGGGAGAAGGCTGCAGAGTGCAGAGACGAAAAGGTGCGGGTTAGGCAGGGAGGGGGTGAACATAGAGGCTAAACCCAGAGACCCAGGGACCATCCATGGACCCTCTGGAGACTTAGGCAGTGACGTCACTCTCCCTTTTCATGTTACGGACAACTTAAGTAGCTAATGCAGGAACGTCATTCCATCCCTCACTCTAGCTTGTGTGACGTTGAGCCCGACACTTAAATATTTGGACGTGAATGTTCTGAAACCTTCCTTGGAGCAAGCTTTACTTGTTTTTGTGAAAGAAACGGACACAATCCCTTCTGCTCAGTTACCTGGGGCATCGGGTTCAGTGTGGACAGTGAGACAGCAAGAAGTGTTTACCCCCAGGCCCGGGGCAGCAGCCAGAGGGGTGGCAGGTTAGGTGCTTTACTTCTGCGTCCTCTGATACCACCCCTCCACGCCGCAGGCTGGACTAAAAGCAACCATGAGTAGCAGCTGAGGAAGTTTCTAAACTTAGTAGCTTAATTTTCCTATTTATGGAATCAGCACCATGGCCACAGGTCCTTTTTCGGTTGTTATTTAAACTCACAGTAGGTAAGGTGTGGTACCCTGATGATAAGTTAGGCGCATCCCGGGGGTGCTGCCCACATGGGAATCAGTCCAAAGGTGGGCGAGCTGCCTCTCAGGCATATGAGGTTGTGATTCATATGCTGGGTGGGACATGACAAGCATGTGTGCGAAGATGCCCTGAAAATAAACAAACAAACAAACAAAGACATAACTTTATAGTGTCTTTTTTATTAAGGACAAGAGAAGGAAGCAGGCAGCTTTGTACAAGAACACAACCAGATTTCATTATTTGGGGGTCTACCTTTCGATGTGAGCTTTCTCATTGTTATCTGGGCAATTTGGGACAAGGCTTTTTAAATCTCAGATGATGATAACACTTTCACCCAACTGAGGAATAAATAAGTAGGTGGGCTTAAAATTGTTTCGCTAACTATAAGTTGACACCCCACTGCTATTTAGAGTAAGGAAGGAAACTTAGAATCTTAACAGCCGACAATGTTATGATTGTAAAACTGTATCCTTAGGCTGTAAAAAGACAGATGATTAAAGAATAACTCATCAATGATCTCAGTCCAGATAGACTCACCCAGAGCTGGCAACATGTTAGATTCATGCTTTATAATATTGAGACATAATGGGTCAGGGAGAGAGTTTTATTTGACTGCTTTCCTTCCTGTAAGTGTGGGGCTCAGACCTACCTGAATACTTGTTCTAACAACCGTGACCTCAAAAATTTTGCTCTGCTAAGATCTAGGTGGAGAGATTCACCGGTACTGTGGCTTGGGTATGCACACTGAGAACACAAGGAGGAGAGCTGTGTTATACTGAGGTGCCATTTCAGATACTTCAGATTTCCAAGACAACCCCGTGATCCCTTGCTCTGGATTCAGTGCACGGCTTTCAGTGGTGTTGGCTGTGTCAGCTGCTCTTAGCCATGAACCACAGCATCTCGGAGAGACTCTGCTAAGTGCCCACCGGGTCTGTAGCGTGGAAAACACGACTGCCAAGTTAATGGAGAGCTTCTGCTACTGAGGGCTGAGAGATTTCAATCACGGCTGTTGTCAATGAGTGGGGATGATTGGAGCCATGGTGTATCCTTGTCTGAAAAAAAGAGCAGAAGCTTAAAAAAAAAACACATCCTGAGTAGATGGCAGGTCCAGTTGTGAGCTGCTGCAGGTGTGTAAGCTGACGGGCGCTGGGCTGATTTCCTCCCTGGGACGGGGAGCTCTCCTGCAGGGCCCTGCATCTCCCCACATCTCCACTGCTCCAGAAACAGGAGGTTAATTAGCCCAGTGCTTAATGAGAGTGTCTGGAGGAGCTGTTGAGAAAATACTAAAAAATAAATGAGATGGAGGAACAACGGAGACAAGGCAGAGGGCTGCGGTGCGCTCCGAATGGCTGGTGGGAGAAATTAACGTGGCTGAGACAGATTGACAAGGACTGTGCAGCTGGGTCCCCGCCCTGGTGCCACTGGAGGGGCACTCTGGTGATAAGCAAACAGCGCAGAGATGGGGGAACTTGCGAGACTTGGCAGCTCTGGATGGTGATGCGAGGATATGTGTGCAGGAGGCAGAGTGGAAAGGGGGAGAGCTATGCTTATATTTTGAGGACTTGAGAATCATAAGACTTCTAAGGCAAAGAAACAATTATCTTCTATTCCTAGCATCATTGGTTACTGACTTACTATCAAGCTTGGTACCTAGAACGAGGGGCAACAGGCAGAAAGAGGATGCCACAAGATGACCCTCTTGTACCAGAGCTGAAAGTAAGTATCTGTGGAATACATGAATGAATAGAAAATTAAATGAGTTTTCCTAAGCTGAGGCCATGATTTCATGGCAGTGGTTTTCAAACCATTCTCTGAAAAGCCCAGAAGGTCCATGGAAGTATGTCAGGAAACTCCATGAAATTGTTGGTCAAATTACTTGGATGAGTTTATGGCTGTTTGGAGAAGTGTTTCAAAGACCAGACACTCAGTTAGGGTTTGATTTAGAATCCTACTAAACGTTCGTGTCTAACTGAGTCAGGCTTCAGCACGGCCATCAGAGCCCAAGGTCACGGGGAGAGCTGGTAGCTGAGTTAAAGATTAAGTCAAGAACTTCTGATTTAAGCTCCAGTGCTCTTTCCAACTCACCAAGCTTGGGGCTGCAGATGCATCAGAAAAAAATGAGCCCAAAATACGTTAGAGGTTCATAAAAAATTGTCATTGCCTTGGAAAGGTGGCAAGACTCAGGAGGGCAAAGTGAGAACTGAGCCAAACTTTCAGGCAAATGAGTGTCTAGAAATGGGGACTTTGACAAAACCCAGGGGAGCCAGGACAGAAAAAGCATGTGTATATCATTGACACAAAGAGATCTTAATACTGTGAAATCCTGTTAGCTTGGGCTCCTATTGTTTAAGGTAACTTTAATAATCCCAGTTTTACACTTGAAGAAACTGAGTCTCAGAAAGATGAAGTAACTCTACCGAAGTCAAGGTAGAGCCGGGATTCAAACTCAGGTCTGCCAAGCACCGAAGTCCCCATTGTCACTGGGTGGAGTAGGTGGGCCTCTACAGGTCATTAATAAAATTCCAAAACAAATGGGGAAAGTAATCAGAAAGTGTAGTGATTATCTGAATGCTGACAGGCCCTGAGAACCAGGACCATCCATCTCAGGGCCTGGGCACTGAGAAAGGAAACCATGTCTCACCCTCTACAGTGACATGACTGTGCCACTCCTCCGTCTTTGTTAGCATGCACCTTCTCCCCCAAGACATGCTGAAGTGTGCAAGGCCATGTTCCCAGCATGTAGCAAGTCAGGTTTGTCTTATAAAGAGGTTGTAATAAAGATATTTGGGGAGCCAGCTCTTGATACGAAATTGGTTTTGCAAAGTATTCAAATCCCCAAACCATCTCGCCCTGTCGTCTTTGACAAAGAGCCAAGTGAGGAATGCAGACCCAGAGAAGCACCAAGCAGGGCTTACAAAATGCTCCCCTTCTCTGCTGAGAAATTTAAGTTCATAACAAAGGAGAAATGTTTTATCCTCTTCACTGCCTCCTCCCCTAAAAATAATAGAGACTTTTGCAGTCCCAGTGGAAGCCAGAGTTGTTGGGGAGGGACAGAGGGATTGTGTCATCTGGAGGAACTAGGGGCAAGAAGCAGAGGGAAGGTGTCACAAAACGGCCCTCTTGTGCCAGAGCTAAAAAGATGAGAAAGTGTAATATTACCCGGGATTCCATGCTGCTCACTGAGGCTTAGAATGGCACGCTGGGGGTGGGGGGAGGATGGATGCAAAAGTCATTTTCTGAGCAGAAGACAAAGGACACAACAAGATGCCTTTCCATCCGGTCCTTTCACAACTTTAAAATTTGATTCCAAACTGATTTATGGAAGTTACATTCCATCTCAAAAGGCTTTGCTATTGACCTATTATCAAAAGCAGGGATAGGAAGCAGGTAATTGCCTAGGAATATAAAGACATGGACTGGAGTTCTATGTGGTGGATGGGGCTGCCAGTACGCCCCCGTCTCCATCATTCAGCACGCAGGCTCCCTGACTCCGATGAAACCATGAAACTTGATGATGCTGCAACTGAACTTTGGGTGGAGTTACAAATGAAGTTCCCAAAATCCTCTCTGTATTGATTGGCTTCATTTGAATTATTTTAACCAACTGAGCGTGGTGTCTAGCACACAGCAGTATTCCTAAGTACCAGTCACGTGATCTGATCGTTCAGATTAGGAGGGCCTCTGATGGTGGCCATGTACAATGTGAGACCCACGGTCCATGGGCCTGTTTCATTTAACAGAAGTTTTAAAGGAGTCAGAACAGGCAAAGAACGACCACAGTCATTACCAGGGTTGCCACCAGGTTGGAGGGAGGAATCAGAAGAGGGTAAAACACGTGGGCAAGTTCACTTCATGCAGGGAAACCAGGCGAGGGAGGAGGAAGCCGGCTGCTCACACTTTCTCTAAATCTGGAACTTCTCTAGGTTCTACAGAAACAAAATGAAGAATTCTCCTTCTGCCCTAAATTCCCTTTACGGGCTTTCAAATCCGAGGTGTTCCCTGTCCTTCGCTGTCAGTTACGCCTTCTCTTTTTGTTTCCCAGCTTCTAGGAATTTCCAAATATTTCTTTCAAGCTGATGATTCTACTCACATTATATATGCCATCAGTTTTTACATCTTGTGTTTGGTTTTTATTACCTTTAATTTTTTTTTTTTAATTTTGGAGGGATGCTGAAGGAGTTAAGCAAAAGGTGAGCATGTGTGTTGATCCACTGCCCTCAACGAGAGGACCTTCCTGACACAAGCAAACATTTTTAATTATAATGAAGTTCAATTCGTCAATGTTTTCTCTTATGGCTCACAATTTTGGTGTTGCCTTAAGGAGTTTTAATACGGCATCATGCTTAGAGATGTTCCCTGAATATCCGTGAGATATGCTGAGTGGTATATGAGTATTAAAAAGTCCTGTAAGAGCTTAGGGGAGGGGGACACCACTAAGAAGTAGGTAGCCTGGCAGTGTTGCTTCACACTTTTCCAATAAGCTCCTGAATTTCCTAAGTACAGAGATATATTGTTAATGTTTCAGGATTTGGCTTGAGCACATAAAATTGGAGAAATGCATCTATCTGTGGCCAGTGAGCCCTAAACAGAACCACTTAATTCCTAAAAAGCCAGGAATTTTCCTAAGCTCTCAAGTCCTGCCTAGCACCTCTCCCCTGGCTCGTCATATCCTTTTATTTCATAGGAGTTTCTGTGAAGTTTCAATGGACTCTGTGGACATTCTCTCCTGTGATTGCAGAGGAATTAAATGTCTGTTTATTTCACTTAGTGCTGTGATCTTCTTTGTTCCACTGAGATTTTAGATTCTGTTTATTTCAAATTTACTATTGAGGGACTGAAGACCTACCTGATTAAAAAAATAAAAAATCTATATATTTTTTACTAGCAAATGCCCTATCAGATAGCACCACTGAGTTCTCTGTGTGTGCATTGTTAGCATCCAGCACAGAGTAGGTCCTCAGTGAGTCTGATGAAATAATGAAATAAGTGATTGAACGCCAGACACAAACCAGAAGAGTTGAACAAAACTTTTAATCCTACACCTCTGCATATCTATCCATCTCCATATACATGTAAACACTAAAACCAAGTGTATTACAGATAATTCTGAGGTTGAGAAAAATATTTTTTCTCCCTAATTCTGGAGAGGAAAAAAAATCTAGTTTCTCTAGTTATAAAATGAAGGGCATTTTTTCCCCTTTAGCTGTTCTACAATGACATTGGTGTTATTATAAATGTCACTTTATTTAGCTGTTTTTCTGGGGGTATTTTTGGGGGGGAGGGAGATAATTAGATTTATTTATTTAGTTGTTAGTTAATGGAGGTACTGGGGATTGAACCCAGGACCTTGTGCATGTTAGGCATGTACTTTACCACTGAGCTATACCCTCTCCCCCATTTAGCTGTTCTTCTAAGGTGCAGAAGAAATCTAGGTGGGGCACAGGAAGAGAAGCCCTGCATGCTCTTCCCAGAGTCAATGATGGCATTGATCAGCCGGAAGACGGCAGCATGGCTGGCCCTTCACTGGGATGTCTGCGGGACAGCTCTGGTCCTTGCTTTGCAGTGGTTGCTGCTCGCACTCACGCTGGGGGAACACAGAGCTGGAGCCCCAGCCCCTTTCTTTGACTTCCAGCTTCCCGCCAGTGCTCATAATGAGCATATGCTCTGGCTGCATGACCTGGCTTCATTCACAACTAAATCAGGACTAAAGCAGTCTGGATGATAGATAGCAGCTTATCAATAATTGAAAAGAAAGGCTCAGCGATGTCCCATTATCTGAATAATTAATGCTCCACTTGGGTTTTGTAATTCCTTAATAAAACTGACTGATTGATTTGCTTAATTAATTCCTCCTTCGACAGGCTTACTGCTTTCTTTGGAGACAGGGATGGGTAAAAGAAAAAAGAAGGTAATTTAAGCTAAGAGGAAAGATTTAAAATCTTCATAAACTTTTAACCTGCTCAGAGTATTATAAAAACAAATTTTGCAGCAAACCTCCCCCGCGTCTTGGTTCTGCCATAAAAGACCCCCAGACGTCTGTCAACAGACAGCGCATGTCACCTGGGTATGTTTGGTGTGGCAGCTGATGAAATATTATGCTACACGGTACGGGCCCCAACCACATCTGTGGTAATAAACTCAGCTCAACTTTAAACACTTTTGAATAAATCGATCTGAATGAACGTTGACAGCAGGCTTCTGTTTAAAGCAGTGAGCTCTGGGCAAGGCAGGGGCAGCTACCTCGAGGCTGAGTGAGCTGACGGCCTTGCCTGTGTGAAGCATCCCTCTGGCTTCACGTGCACCTGCTCTCACTGAAGAACAGTGCCTGTCACTAGAGCTCGGTCCAGCACCAAGTCTACTGCCACCCTTCCCGTGATGACTGGGGTTGATCAGAGAAGGACTGAATCAGCGCCACAGTGAATTAAACTACGAAATGGAAAGAAACAGGTCGTACAGCAGGTGAGGGGTGGAGGATGGGGATTGAGAAAAAGAAAACTGCGAGTTAAGTGAGGGAATGTGAAGTGGTACATAGCCCAAGGAAGAGAATTAAAGCCATTTCTCTTAATTCTGGGACCCAGGTGCAATTTGTAGCTAGAAAAATAATACAATCATTTTTAGAAAATGTTAAAGAAAGGATAAAACACATTGAAGATAAATTATTCAGTTGAAAGAAGAAAGCAAGCCTTACTAGTACAAACCTACTTACATTTCAATGATGCTATTAAGCTACATATCCGGGGTGCGCAATGGAAGGTTTAGTCTCGGATTCTATTTCAGTCACGTTTTGCCATGGCATTGCTTTCTGTGGATTTGTTTAGAACTTTGTCTTAGCCACCTTGGGCTGCTATAGCAAACATCGTAGAAAGAGGTTTAAACAACAGACACCTAGGTCTCACAGTTCTGGAGACTGACCTTGGTTCCTGGTGAAGACCCTCTTTGGGGTTTATAAATGGCTGTCTTCTTCCTGTGCCCTCATATGGCAACAGGGAAGAGCGAGGCGGGGATGGGGAGAGAAGAAAGACAGAGAGAGGAAATAGAGCAAGCCCTCGTTTCTTCTTATAAGAGCACCCATCCCATCATGAGGACCTCTCATTGATCATCTAAACCTCTCAAAGGCTCCACCTCCTGATACCATCACTTTAGGGGGTCAGAGCTTCAACATCTGAATTCTGAGGGGATGAAAGCATTCAGTCTACAACACAGTTAAGAAGAATTACTGGTAAAGGTGGGTTGAGTTTTGGGCGTGGAAGCCTATTTCTAACTAGGGGCGAGGGTTTTGTGCACAGACTCAGGGTAATGGCAGTGTCTGCGGAGTAGTAAGAACAGGTTTCTTTCCCTCAAATTTTCATGATAAAAGTAGACCTATACCAAAGGAAATGCATTTCCTGGTAAGGTAGCGACCAATTCACAGTACGCGTAGCTCAGCTAACTAGCTGGAGGAGGTTGAAATGATCAGCACTGATTCTCAAAGGACTTGAAACACACATCTCACAGTCTTGACTACTGCTACAGTGATGGCCACCAGTTTACCTTGACTTTCTCACTTTTAACCAACTAGCTACATGTCTCATATACAGGAGGGACACACCTTTCAAGAATGAACAAACGAGTGGCTGAGAATACTTGAAAAGCATTCTAAGTACAGTTCCGGGAGCGATGTCACAGGCCGTCTTGGTAAATCTCCATTGCCATCCTGGAAGACAAACATCTTGAGTCACTTTTTACAGGTCAGAAATCTGGGGCCAAAGGGGAGCAGTTGTAGAGAAATAAAAAAGCCAAACTTTGAACGAGGTTGGTTCATCTTTTGTTGATCCCATTTATTTATTACAGTCACTTTGGTTTGTGCAAACTCTTGGCCCTCTTACCCACATTCTCTCTATTCTTCTAGGCCCCCTCCTCCATGAAGAGTACCCTGATTGCACCAGTTTATACCAATTTCTCCTCTCTGAATGGCTTTTGCCCTTTTCATCAGATACCTCCAGTGTACCATGCTTTCTTTTTCACGTGGTTCACTTTTATCTTTTCACCTAGTATATAAACATCTTTGCCATTATAATTTCCTTACAGATAACACAGTATTAAGTACATTTTTGGTTATGTAGATATCTCAATATATTTTAGACCATCAATCAATTGACTGAGCGATTTTAGATCTTTCTCTTGAAAGAGTTAAATTATTATATTTTTTGCAAAATAATTGAGTTGTTTTCTTTTTAACTGAGTGTTAACTAAAATGATTAGTTCTGTGTGTAATATGTAGTGAATTAGCTGCACCAGAGAATAATAGCACCAGACTGAAAAAAAAAAAAAGACAAACTAAAAAGAACCCCAAATTTGGCATAGGATTTAATGTCTAATCAGTTAAAATGATGAGTTTCTGGAAAGATGTCTGTAGGTTCAGGTGACTATAGAAAGTTGGTTCATAGTGTCCTCAGATATGTTTCTACCAAATAAGAGTATGAGTCAGTCTTCCAAAGCTTTAAAACTAGGCATACGCTTCTTTGTAAGGACTTTCCCAGAATAGACCAGTTCCATCAATACTGAAAACTCAGGAAGGAAGCTCCTTCTTTGGTGACACTCTGCAGGTGTCATCAGGGACTCGTCATCAGGTGCAGGGGCAACACACTGCGAATTAAGAGCATTAGGTTATTGAAATCCAATGTTTATTTGTTCATCCATTCAAAAATATTTACTGAGCTTCTATTCTTTGTGATGCAATATTTTAGGAATAAAATATGTCGAATGGAGGGAGTCAACATTTTAGATTGGCTAGTGGGTGGTGAAGGTAAAGAGAAAGACAGAGAGAGAGAGAGAGAATGCTGTGCAGATATTATCATGGAGATGAGCTGTCCTGGCAGAGGGAATTTCAGATGCGCTGGTGTGGAAGAGAGCTTGGCAAGCTCCAGGAAGAGTGAGGAGGCCAGTGTATTAAGAGTGATGGAGCAAAGGAGAGAGCAGAAGAGATGAAGGGAGAGAGTAACAGCAAGCCAGTTCACACAGGAAATTGAAAATCAGGGCGGAGAGTAAGTCATGGTGAGGCTGTATTCTGAGTGAGATGAGTAGCCGTTGGAGAGTTCTGCGTGGCTCCTGCACCACATGTGGACACCCCAGCTTCTCTTTCCTAATTGCCGCTCTGGACCATCCCTTGAGCTTATAAGAATACTCATTGGTAGCACCATTTGACCTATGCAGACTGGACACAGTAAGGATCCTGTGGAGCTCTTAGAGTCAATTTTCAATTTCATAATCTGGGACAACACTGCTTAGAATTTACTTCTGAAAAGATGCTCAGTCTAGAATTTAGAAGGTTTTAATTTTAGAGCAGCTTTTGTTGCAGCTGCTGATGGGAGGTACTAGGAGTTGAATGAGGTAAGATAGTATCTAATTTATTCTTTATTCAATAAAATTTGATTCCAGAAAAACTGACAAAATTACAACTAAGTCCCCAGAAAAGGCATCACTCAAAGAGCATCTTGTTGGGGTTTAGAGTCCAGGCTTTACAGTCAATAGACCACTCCACCATCTACTTGCTCATAACATGTTATGACTTCAGTTCAGAGTTAACCACTCTGAACATCACTGTCTTCATCAGCAAATGATGTTGATGGTGCTCACCTTACAAGGCTGCTGGGAGGGAACAATAATTATCTATATATCACATAAATGACACCTGATACCCCATCTATGAGCCCCCACTCAGATGTAGCAGACCGGGACCGTGGCAGGATATTTATGTAAACTGGAGAATTAAGTGAATTTCTCAACCAACCACCCACTTCAGTGTTTCAAGCTAAAGTCATCAGTGACTTATGCCGACCTCATGACTAGAGCCGTTCTGACCTGCACTCTCCCTGCTCTATTCACCTGTGTGTAAGCCCTAATTCCTATATTACATTTTTATTTCTTGAGGTGCTTTGATTCCATGGCCCGATCCAGACTAATTTATAGAGAATGACCCATATGAAAGACGCAGATGCCTTTTCAGCTACTCAAGTGAAGACAGCACAAGGATCAATTCCACCATGACACCCAGGTGTGCTCCAACCAACTTCCTCTGAGGAACTCTCCCTTCGAAAATCATAGGAATAACTAACAGACAAACATCCTTCACAGAGTCTCAGAGCTCAGAAAACCCAAAGAAAGCTCAGAGAAATACCTCCTCCATGAATAACTGACAGTGCTCCAAATATCCCTTTTTTTCAGCATTTCCAAAAGAACTAAATTGCATAGGGCAGAACTTTTTCCAGAATTAAAAATTAACTTAGATGTCAAAATAAAACCCTAGAATTTAATTTATCATAAAAGCTGTATTCTGGAATAGAATCTAATGGACCAAAACAGATAAAGCAATTAAATGGGAAATGCTATGAATTAATCTTATTTAAAGAGGCAGTCAGGATGGAATTCATATTTTTAAAGTTACAAAAACCAGCAAAAGAAAAAAAAATCCTTTCCAGCAAAGCTAGTGGTGCCATAATTTAAAATAATAAAGCATTGTAAGTACCTAATTTATTCATTTTCTGCAGGTGCTATTTATTCATTTTGACATTCCTCTCAGTTTTGATTGCTGGTGACTTTCCTCACTTTGGGGACATTTTACTTTTTTTTCCACTGTTACTTGTTAAATTTTAGTGGTAGCAGTGTATGTGTTATGTAAAGTGGAAGAGTACTAAAGCCCTGAAAAACAGTTCAAGCTTAAACCCAGTGCTTCTAGAATATTCTATTAAATAGCCCCTCTGTGCCTTAGTGTCTCCCATCAAGTGACTAGAACCTCATATAATAATGTAATGGTGAAAGCAATCTGTAAAGATCCTAGAGCATCCTAATTATCATTGTGACTGTTATTAACAGAGTGACTATTTCATCATCTTCCTTTTTATAAGAATTGCATATAATTAAGGGGTATAACTTGATGTTCTGCTATCTGTATACATTGTGAAATGACCGCCACACACTGAAGCTAATTAACGTACTCATCCCCTCCCATAGTTACTTTTTATAATGAGAAGATTTAAAATCCACCCTCAGCAAATTTCAAGTAGGCAACACAGTATTGTTAACTGTAGTTCTAGAGATTTAATGTACAGCAGAGTGATTATGTTTGGAGGTTTGGCGTTAGATTTCCTTTGTTACTGCTTTTTTGGCCATGCCGTCTGGGGTTCCCCTGTGTGGGCTTGGAGGAAGACCCCCCAGGTTCTCATCCTGCTTCTGTCACTTCCTAGTGCTGAGATCTTGTACAGATTCACTCTCTCTGTGACTTGGTTTCTCCATCTCTATAGTAGGAACATTAATAGTACTTGCCTTATAGTTTTGTGCTGCTTAAAAAAATTTCACAGGAAAAGAGCTTAGAATATTAGCTGGTATATAGTAAACATGCAATAAAGGTTAACTATTATTATTATTATTAATAATCATTTTATATAATTTTTCTTTGACTTCACCCTAAATATGTGTGTTATGATTTCAGAGAATCATTTGTAACTTTTGTAATTTCCTTCATGCTTATAAATTTAAAAGCAGACTGATAAAAATAAGCAAGAAAAACTCAAAGCCTTATCTTAGTAGATCTTAACCTTTAAAACATTCATTGTAAAATATGATAAATTCTGATGTCTATGAAATCTCACATAGATGATGCGATATAAACAAATCACCAATGAGACAAAGTGCATCGCCCCTCCCCATCCGCACAGCGGGGGCCAATGCGCCTCCCTCTACCTACTGCATCCCGCAGGAAAAGTGCAGTTAATGAGAGCACAGCCTCTATTCATTGTTAGTTCTTCCTCTGTTTTTTTGTTCTGCAGTGTCTCTTTCTCCCCCCAGAAGATTTTGCATGTTGTCCCCAGTCTTCAAAGCCATCCACAGGCTGCCTGCACCTGCCAGTTGACATCATCTGAGTTACTGCTTCTTTCTTCAGTATGTGTTCAGTTCTTCCTGTTGGCTGATCATTCTCCCGGTCACCTCCAGCCACATCTGGAGCTGGCCCCACTGTGCTGCGGTTTTTTTTTTTTTTTTTTTGCTGCTTCTTGGACGGTCTGCCCTTCTCCACTCTTCCCCAATCCTACCCACCTTCCAGGGTGGCTCCCAGTACCTCTCACCCTAACAAAGCCTCCTCTGTGCCTTGGCTCCCTCGGAGGCTTCTGTTGTGAACCCCAGGGTAATTATAAAGGGCAAACCTCCAATTCACATGATTTTAACTCCCCACTAAGTTTTAAGAAAATTTGGAGTAGATTTTATGAATCAAATTCCTAATAACAAAACTGATTTTTGTTTTCTTTTTTTACTGTGTTGTTTAATTTGTTAGGGCTGATTTTTTTTTTAACTTAAACTTCCTCCCTTTCCTCTTTCTCCACGGCCCCTCCCCATTAGGTATTTGTGTCTGATGATAATGCAGTCTCTTGTCACAACAAAACTTTTTATTTTTTGAAATGAGCTCTTACAAGTTTTTACTATCAACACATATTTACTTAGTAGTTGCTCCTTGGAGTCATATTAAGTTAATGGAATTTCTAAATTAACACTATGGATAAATAGCTAAAGTCAATTTTGTTTATATAACAAGTTTGGCTTCATAATCAGTTCTGATTCTGCTATAAGATTTAGGACAGTATTTAACAATGGAGAATAAACTAAGTATACATTGATTATAAGAGAGCTCTGACTTTCATTTTTTCCCCCCAGAAAATGGATAGAAGTTGAGAAGATTTGATAAAGGATAAAGAACTATTGGCCAGTCATTAAAGAGACACCTCAGAGGTAACCAACCCCCAAACATAATTAATCACTTTCACTCCTGGTCGAGGAGAAGATCCTGGAACAGCATAGACTGATAAATGTTATCTGAGAATGAATGATGGATGCTTACCTGAGAAACGACAACAACAACAAAAAGCAACATAAGATTGTCGATCAGATTGTCAGGCAATGTTACCTTGTCTGAGTAGACTTGTCTGACTTGAGTCATGGAAGAGCCAACTATGGATTAATTAGACAATTATGGAAAAGAAGTGTTGTTAGAATGAAAATCATTAGTTTAAGAAGTAAACGTACGGCTGGCTATAAACAGTGAGATAAGATTAAAGTGAGGAAGTATAGTTAAACCTAGGAAAGCTTGACCCAATGAAGTAGAAATGTCTATTTGATGAGGGAGCAATACTATGGGGTATCATTTCATTTGCATCATGCTCAGATTCCTAATTATGATAAAATGCAGTTTGGTGTTCGTGTTCATGAGGTAGCCACTCAGTTAAAACTGGACATCTGGAATGTGTCAGCAGGAGTGAGGGAGGAGATTTTTAAGGCAGCAGAAAGAGGGTGGGGAGGCAATGGTATGAGTGAGATCAGAAAGGAAGAACATTGAAAGGAGAGGGATGGGCAGGCTGAAGGACTGAGGTTTTCATGCATAGGAACCAAAAAGACACAAATACAGATGAATTTCTTATAAAATAATTCTGAACAGAACAACAACAAAAAATAAATAAATAGGTATAGCATAATAAGACCTGTAAAATCCATACAACAAAAGCTTTTTATTTTTAAAAGAAAATATTTTCTTTTTTATTGTTGGCAAATATACATAGCATAAAATTAACTGTTATGATTAACTATTTTAAGTGTGTGCTTCAGCAGCATTTAGTATATTCAAAATGTGGTGGCATCACCTAGACTTTCCATCTCTGGATACTTTTTGTCATCACAGATGGAAACAAACCTAAGCCCCCTTCCCTCATCCCCCCACCCCCCAGGGAGCTTTGTTCTTCTTTCTGCCTGTGTGGGTTTGCCTCCTCTAGTTACCTCATGTAAGTGGGATCATAAAACATTTGTTGTTATTTTCTGCCTGGCCTATTTCATTTATTATGTTTTCAAAATTCAACCATTTTGTAGCATGCATTGGAGTTGCATTCATTTTTTAACTCTGAATAATATTCCATTGCATGTACATACCACACGTTGTCCATTCATCAATTGATGGATGCTGGGGGTGGCTTCCACCTTTTGGCTATTATGAATGATGCTGTTTTGAAATTCTTGTAGATACATTCTCAGAAGTGGACTTAACTGGTCACATGGTAATTCTGTGTTTGCTTTTAGAGGAACCACTGAACTGTGTTCCACAGTGGCGCCAACATTCTCCCCAACAGCACACGAGGGCTCCAACTTCTCACATCCAGGCTCTCACCTGTTCTTTCCCACTATTTTTTATTAATAACATCAAATAAGTATGAAGTGATTAAATAACGTACTTCTTAAACATTAACATAGCAAGAAGCACAAAGATAAAATCTTCAAGAGGAATGCTACATTGCAAAGCATGATGTATTTTTCAAATGGTAGCCAGAATGCTCACAGTCTTTGAGGTCTCCCAGAGTTTTTCCTCTGCCTCACGTGCTCTGTGTTATAGCTCAGTAGAGAAAACCTTACTTTCACTCTATCACAGAGAAGGTGATGGCACACGTCCATATGTGCCCTTTGCTCACCATGATGGTGAGTCTTACAGATGTAATGCACCTTGAGTGGGAGCACCAGGTTGAGACAGTGGAGCTGTGGAGGAGGAATGAGGGGGTACAGAGGTTATGGACGGTTTCCCAAAAGTACATCCATGATGCTGATGTCTCTGTCCACATCAGAGTAGTCACTGCTATGGCCACACTTGAGAAGTCACCATTTCCTGTAACAAATTAAGCGATCAGTTAATCTCCCTGCTACTTATGACTAAATGCCTCCCACATGTCTCTTTTTGGCTCATAATTCAAAAGAAGTGCAATACTTAAGCACTGGTAGAACTCACAGTCCATGAAAGCCAAGTTGAATGGCACGATATGACAACATAAATTAGGAGCTGGAATAATATGCTGCAGGAGTTATGGTGAAGGATGACAAATAAAGATATGAAGAAAGCTTGGAAACAGAGATAAGAATTGAGTAGGACTTCGAAAGTTGGAAGAGGTCTACTTAAATGGAGAAGAGAAAGGTGGGCATTCTGGTAGTGATGAAAACCAAGAACAAAGACACAGAAATGGTGATATATGAAAGGGGTGCTTGCAGAACATAGAAGACAAGTCTCACAGAACTGAAATAGATATGCTAGGAAGCTGTGAGAAATAGGTAACAGGAAGGTCCTTGATTATTTGAAATAATATAGGAACAAATAAGACATTTGAGCAGATGGGGCATTGGGCCAAGATACATCTCTAGTTTGTCTAGAATAATGTTGTTTTTCAGAAGAACAGAAAATGTCTGTTTTGTTCCTTGTAGGTTGAGTCCATAAAGCCAACTGCCATTTACCTGGAGGCGAAGACTATCTGATGAGAATAATTGATGTGGTATTTACAGCACTACGCTTTTTTCCCCCTCTTTTCTCTCCCTTTTTCTTTTCTCCCCTCTTTTCTTTTCCTTTCTTTTCTTTTATTTTCTTTTCTTTCTTTCCTTTCCTTTCTTTTTCTTTTTTCTTTTCTTTTCTCTTTTCTCTTTTCTTTTCTTTTCTTTTCTTCCCTTTCCTTTCCTTTCCTTTCCTTTCCTTTCCTTTCCTTTCCTTTCCTTTTCTTTCTTCTCTTCTCTTTTCTTCCTTCTCTTCTCTCTTCTTCCTTCCTTCCTTCCTTCCTTCCTTCCTTCCTTCCTTCCTTCCTTTCTCTTTGAACAGAGGCAAGTGGCTAAGTGTGGAGGTACGGAGGTAGGAGCTGTTCATTCTGAGAAGCTGAGAGTCCGAGCTCTGAATACAAAGCTCTCTTTCAGTCTCATTCAGTCACTTAAGAGAGTTTTAAATGTACACTGCTCCTAAGCAGTAAATAAAATCTTATTCTAGGATCCAAAAGCTAATCAAAAAATGTATGTAATGACCCTCTCTGCCTTTACTCTTCATGAAAGAACAACTACTTTACACACAGATTTAGAGAAAAATCACTTTCCTAGAATTTCAGAAATAGGGTTTATTCAGTAAAGAGGAGAATGGAGAAATCTAGTGTGGGGGGGGGGAAGTGCTAATTGTGAAACCGTAAGATTTGGGCTGCTTTGCTTTCTTGCTAAAGTCATTTTACTTGACAGGAATAATGTAATTTGAGGACTGCTGTAATGAAAAGCAGTTGCAGGAAAACTGGTTCCTGAGAGCAGCAGCAGCAACACTGGCCGCCTTCTCACCTGCCTCAGGTCGGTGGAAGGTAGACTGACAAGGAGAACGCACATGCATCAAGCCTTCACCCTGAACTTGAGAGAAGGATTCTGACAGCAATCAGGCCCAGCCACAGAAAAGAGAAACCACTGGTCTCTTCAAATATGGGTGAACACCAGGCTTCATTTAAGGACTTGGGGTCCACAAAGAATCTTTGTAACATGAAAGTCTTAGAAATAACGCTCGAGAAATGGAAGAGAAAACTATGAGTATTTATCCTACAGTGTGTAATTCTATGTAAGATTCTCCAGCTCTCCTGCCCTCAAATTCATGCCTCAATATACAGCATGGCATAAATACTTATGTCTAACCTGAAAATAAAGTATATTTTAATTAACAATTGATCATACTATGCTGTTGTTGCAATTTTTCCCACTTAAAAATACATTGTGAAAAATGATTTTAAGTCAAGCAAAAGAATAGCAATAATAATATACCTATTATGGGAAGGTTTCCAGCCAGAAATTGGTAGATCTCTGATTATTTTAATAACTGTCTTATTTTTGTTGTGTGGTTTCTACCACGACTCGTCTGTCTCCCTCTTAAGCTCTGACAGATGCTACAACAGATATTCTTTTGTTTATTTGTGTGACTTTTATATTAGGAAGAGGAACTACTACGTAAAAGATACGTTTCCATATTGTGATAAACACCATCGTTCTCCAAATAGGTTTTCTCTGTCTACACCCTAACAGAGATCTTGTTTTCGCACACGTTTGCCAAACTAGTTAACTATTAAATAAAATTTGAGAGTCTGGCTTAAAGAGGATTCCTTCTGTTTCAGCTTGATTTTTAAATATCTTTCTCTTTACTTTTTTCCCTAAGCCGCAGTGACACTGGCCTTCATTCAGTAGTCAAGCCAGCTGTGCCCAATTCTACCCCAGGGCCTTTGCACTTGCTGAGCCCCTGGCCTCAAATAAACTTCCCTGAATTTTCCATTGCTGATTCCTAGATATTTCTCTCTAAAAAGTTTTTGGCGTCACCTTATTGAAATTCCCCACCATTCCTACCCGGAAGAGCACTCTTTTAGTTTCCTTTATTTTCCTTGAAATGCCTGAAATTATCTTATTTGTCAGTTTGTCTTTTCTCATTAGAATATATGCTCCTGGAATAGGCCCTGGACTTTACATTTTCTAAATATATAATTACCTCCCTCAATATCATTTGTTGAAGAATCCATCATTTCTTCTCCTATTTGAAATGCGAACTTTTTCATCTATTGAATTTTCTTAAATTCCTGAGGCTGTTTCTTAATTTACTCCTCCTTCCCACGGGTTAGATATATATTCTGTAACAGAACAGCATCTTTCAAGTTACTGCACTTTTTAAATATCATTTGATATCTGAATGGAAAAGCCTTCTTTCATAATTTTTGTTTTACAAAATATTTCTGGCAAGTTTCCTGCATCTATATTTTAAAAGATATTTTAATAATCATTATTAATAAGACAAATTGATAATAGAGAAGAACACAGGTTAAAGTACATGTGTATTTTTCAAAACTGAAAGCTTCAAGTAGAATTTAAAATTAAACTTGTACCTCCAAAATTATGGAAGGTAGTTAGTTGTAGTAGGTAAAATATAGTCCACTAGCAGAAGATAGAAAATCAAGCATGTATAGGAAGCACAAAGCATGGCAGCAGAAAACGAATGTAAACTAAACAACCAGTTGGTCGGTACAGTTAATAAGACCTTTATCTGATTCATTAGAGTATCACTTTCAGATTAAATAAAAAATAAAAAATAAAGCTTGACAAGATGCATACCCAAACAAGGAGATTTAGAAGATACAGAAAGAAAAGCAGACAATAAGCAGTGAAAGAAAGAGTAGAGAAAAAAGAAAGAAAGAAAAGAAGGAAGGGGAGAGGGAGGGAAATACAAAGAAGGAATGATCTCTATGCAAACAGCAGATTCATAGAAATCTTGGAAAATCATCCCATGTGACAAAGTAGATCATCTTTATAAAATACAGAGTAAAACTTACCATGGGATTATCTGCCTAATATAAAATATACAAAGTATATAAGGAAAAAGTGGGAAATTTTAATACAATTCTCTCAGTCTTTAACAGATTAAGGAGATAAATTTATAAACTGCTTAACAGGTATTTGCCAAGCTATCTGTGGATAGGATATAAAAAGCTAGGCATTCTCTGGATCTTATTCTAAGTTCCTCCCCAAACACAACTCAAAATAATCAACAAAATTTCAAACAGAACACATGAAAATTTAGAAAATATTTCACTAAATAATCCTTTAATCAAATTGTGAAAATTCGATTTGACTCAAGATTTTGAGGGAAAACAAAACAATGAGGTCCAAAATAAAAAGATTAAAAACTAAGAAGGCAGAAAAAGTGTGGAATTAATACGTTAGTTTGCCTTTTAAAAAATAAATAACACAGGTAAAATGCTTATTAACATAAGCAATAAAAGCATAAGTACATAACTAAATAAATAGTAAAGGAAATAGAATATATGCATACTTAGGTGAGGTGGAAATAACACTAAAAGAAAATTACACACAATTATATTTGAGTAAATGGAGAAAATTAATGTTTCAGAAAACATGATTACAATAAACTCAGGAAGAAATGGAAAATCTTAGTAGTCAAAATTTATTAAAAAGCATTTTAAGCGTGAAATAATTATTTTTAAAATGCTGCTTGACCTAGCTGTCTCAATGAGTGAATTATTCTTTTACTGAAAAGATTACTTATCTGTAATATTGGAAGATGGAAAATTCCTTAATTTTAAGATGCTAATGTTACACTGACCTTAAGGTAGATAAATGAAAGTTAAAAAAAAAGATAAATAAAATTCACTTCTAAATGTAGACACAAATTATAAATAATGTAAGTTTAAAGTTATGCAAGAAAGTACTTACTGAAATGATAATAAAATATTACCTAAATACAATACAGAATATTTGTTTCAAACTAAAGCCAAAATATACATAATGGTGCTGGCTGCTCTTACTACCATTTAAAACAGTTCTTTGAAATAATAGTACAATAAGAGTGGAACTATAAAAAATTAGAATAAATAATGGAAAATTGGTAAGTTATCAATATTGGTAGATGAACTGATTGCTTGTTTAGAAAACCAATGTGAGAACTATTAAAGTAACAACATACAAACATATGTAACATTGCGTTGTATTATTAGAAAGTACAATGAGAAAGTATAATGTGTAAAAGTTGCTTAAAATATAAAATACCTGGAAATGTGAATGAAGAATTTTTATCTAGGTTCTACATGAGAAACTACCAAACATGACTTAGGCACATGTTAAGAATAATGGGAAACTGAGACAGCTATTCCTGCTGGTTGAAAAGAATCAGTTCAATATTATTTATATGGGAGCTTTCTAAACATTTAAGTTAACTATTGAATGTAATTTCATCCCAAATCTCAGTAGACATTGAGGAGAGTGAGCCATAACAAGATAATTATAAAATGTATCTCAAAAAATAGAGGAGCTGACAATGCCTGAGATACTTTAGAAAAAAAAAAAAGAGAGAGACTTATCAGGCATAAAGTCATATAAAAGTTAGAACAATTAAAACAACATGATGTAGATATGAGGCTATAACTGTCATTCCAGCCATCGTCATGTCCCCAAAACACTGACCTTTCACCCTCGTCCTCTGCCGCCTGTCCCCACCCAGCAGCTGGAAGCACTATTACAAGGTAAATACAGATCATGCAGGACTTTCAAGATATTTGCTCACTTCTTGTGCACTTAGATTGCTCTCAACTCCTCTCCACGCGTCAAGGTCTTCTTCGCCGTCCTGCTTGCTCAGTGTCCTGCCCTCACCTGCCCTTCTGTCCAATGCTAGGCTGCTGCCCCCACCTTCCTGGGGTCCTTGGTGCCCTTCTGTTACCTGAGGGCTGTCCCCACTCCACTCACTTCTGCTCATTGCTAAGACTGCAGCCTGTGTGTCACCTCCTGTCTCTCCTTGAAGTAGATGTCCCCATTTCTTTCTTTCGTGCTGCCCTACTTACTTACTTCTTCTCACCTTCTGTATTTCTCCTCTGTGCTTTTGTACTTGCATGCCGACCTGTTTCACTAGGAGTTCAGTTCCACGAGGTCCAGGTATTTAGAAGGAACCAGCAAACTCTTACAACACTCTTTTACCTTAACTACTTCTGTGGGAGAAGCTTCTGGATGTCGGTGAACGTCCACTTGGAGGGCCATCCCACACCACCTGGGCAGTCTGTCAGAGATGATCCAGTACCTTTTTGCTCCAGGGGGGTCATCACTACAAACCCCATGAGCCCTCCTTCATGTTAGAGTCAGCATCCTTTTTCTCTGAGAAAATGTCTGTTTCCCAGCTTCCTCCTTCCACCATCCTCTGACCATTCTGATTTAGGAAAACACTTTCATCTGCCAGTGTTGAATTCTACTTGAGCTCCATGTTTCTGGAAAACAGCAAAGGTTAGGAAATCACCCCATCCTTCTGTATTCCGGAAACAGTTGACTGCAAAGAACCACACTTCCCCACGTGACACGGATAGTTCGACTCCCGTGCCCCCCCTTCTGGTCATCTATGATAGAGACAGGCAGAGACTCCAAATTCCAGTTCTTTGCCTCATAAACTGTTAGGTGAACCGTTTTGTCCACATTGACCAACTGGGATAAAAAACACTTGTGAACCAAACTTCTTTTAAGATTCCGCTCACCCCCAGGTCTCTGGACTTTAGCCCACCCTCAACCTGAGCCAGAATACAGCCCGGTCTTAACTCCTCCTCCTGAGAATAGACTGGCCTCGAGGCAAAATATCCTCTGATCTTCTGTCCCATCACATCAAATCTTCATCTCTCTTCCCCTCAATATGTTCTTTTTAGCCTTGTTTATGCCTCCCTATAAATGAAAACCTCCTTTGGCCTAACACTAAAGATGCTCACAGATTGTACAGTGAGAGAATTTTTCATATGGGAGTAGTCCCTCTCTCCCTTGAGATTGTCTCTTTCCCATCATGTGATAAGCTTTTCAAAGGAAGTCTTTCCACGAATCTGGATTTGGCTTCTATTTGACAATTTCCTCTTCTTTCCTCAAGGGCAGACTTCTCCTTCAACCCTTTCTCTTTTTATTCTTTCCATCATACATTCACTATTCCTTAGAACCCAGATCCAAAATATTTAGCAACTCATATGGCAAAGGAAGGCGAGCATTATCTTCTATCCCTGTGATGTGAAAGGAAATACATGGAGTCCATCCTTCTGGAATAGCAATAAAAGAGAAGAAAAGAAAAAGTAAATTTTTTGTGGGTTTTGGTTGTTTTTAACTAAAATACAAGTCTATATATTTATTCTAGCTTACATGAATCAAAAGCTTTCAAAATACACATTATATTTAATCCAATGATTCTGGTTATAGATGTTCTAAGGAAATAATATGATATAATCAAAATTTGTTTAAAATATGCATATACTTGTAACCTTATTTACAACAAGAGCACCGCTGAGGAAAAGAAACAAACAAAACTAAAATCCATCAACAAACATTGGTACATTTATAGAACGGACAAATCTTTAATAATTTATTGGCAAAGAATATTTTATGATACAAAAAATGTCTATGATATACCAATAATGTACAAATAATTACAGTTTATAAACAGTAAAATTTTACTTTAAAATTATTACAGACATGTATAATTTATATTTTTATGTTTAGTATTTATTGATATTTTTCACATTTTAAAAAATGAACATGCTTTTTCTACATTTGAAAACATCATTTCTTTGTTTGGCTCAACTTCTTGTAAACATGTAACAGTTTAACTGTCTGTCCCCTGCATCATCCACCCACAAAACCTGCCCATCTGTATTTTTATCATCTACAGACAGGTTCTTGCTTTGTCTCACATATAGCAAAATTGTCTCACATTTTGCCTTTTCTCCTCCCTTGCCTCCGTTCTGAGTTATTTCCAAGAAGCTTCTAGGATCTGTGAGCACACAGCTGAGAAACAATGTATAATGGGCAATAAGGAGCCATTACAGAGTTTTGAAATTATGTGAGCAAGGTTTTTGCTCTCATAAGGACAAAGGAGGTAGGGACACAAAAGGCCTTACCGATCACATTTAGTTTTGCACAAATTTAAATCTATTTGGTTAATTCCAGGGTTGCTAAATCCTCTTCTCCACAGAACAGAAGGTGAGCCCACCATCCTTTTACTTTTTGGAAAAAGCTTCTTAAAAAGCTCTGCCTTATTCTCATAGTAGTTCCAGAGTAGGTAAGATCTGTTCTCATCTACTGGAAATATAGCACTAAATTTTACCTATTATAAAATTAGTATGGCAGAATTAGATAAAAACAAACAAAACAACAACAACAAAGAGCTAAGAAGACACGCTTCCTTCCCTACTGAGGTTTGCAACAAAATGGGGAGGCTGACGCATTAATAGAAAAATAATAGTCAGACAATGCAATTCGAAATTGCAAATACTCTACAGCAGTGCTGTCCTCTAGAAGCATAATGCAAGCCACATGTATCATTTTCTAGCTATCACATTAAAAAAGTTAAAAAGAAAAAAAGTGAGATTAATTCTAATAATGTATTTTAATTAACCCAATATTTTCAAAATATTATCCAAAATATTAGCATTTGGTTGTGTAATATATAAAAAAAGATTAATGAGCTATTTCACATTATGTCTCAAGTATGCATTCTACACTGTAGCACACCACCATTTGGACTAGACATATTATACGTGTGCAACAGCAACATGTGACTAGTGGCTACTAGTTCTAGACAGATAGTAACTTACCTGCAACCATGTAACCTACAACCATGTAGCTTACCTGCAATCATGCAACTTACAGCGGTGTAGGTTGCATGATTACATGGCTACAACCAAGATATAATAATTTATTAGGAAGTGGAAGGGGTTATTTTGAAGTTGGGGGATCCAGAAAATTCTCTTTGAGGATATGATGGTCTAGTAGTGCCTGCAAGAGTGAAGTGAGACAGTAGGAAAGGCATTGGATAGAGGTGGGCAAGCATGAAAGAGACAGAAGAGCGATAGAGATGCAGTCTGTCCACTGTGGCTGAAGTAGGCAGTTTATGGGGTCAAGAGAGGACAAGGAGGAAAAGGGTGGACTAGATTGTAAAACTTTTCTAGCTTCTTCCAACCCTTCCTCCTTGGCTAAAGAACAAGCTACAAGCTTTTTTCTCCAAAGCAAGCCAGTCCCTAGCAGACTCACTCCCTCCAGAGTTTTCACCAGCTGCCTGTGACCTAGTTAACCACTGATTTCCAACTGAGGCAGTTCAGTGAAAGTCCCGCATGCCCCCTCAGAGGGAAGCTCGCGTTCGGCTTGCGGTGTCTGAAGAGCTGAGCGCAGGTGCCCGGGGTCTGGCATCTGCCTCAGCATGGCTAATTTATGAGTCCCCAGCAAGTCAGCGCGGGGAGAGAGCCCAGGTAGGGGACCCCGCTAATTGGCCCTTTCAGTTCCTGGCAGCCACTACGGGAAGAAGCTCCCTGCGCTCAGACTTCTTAGGTCCTTTTCTAAAGGCAGAGAGACAGCTTAGGTCGACAAATTGAAAAGGAAAAGCATGTGGGAAAGGCCCCCAGCCCTGGGGAGGGCTGTCGTGGGCTCCACCTGCTGTGTGGCCACGCCCTGACAGAGGCTTTCATTCCCCGGAAGCTGAGAGGCAGGGAAGTCAGGCCAATTGATTTAGACTCACATGTACCTGCTTCTCAAGCTCAGGTGCAGCGTGGGGCAGCCCGGAGAGGGCAGCCTCCCGGCCGCAACGCATCTCAGCTCCTGTCTGCAGTTCGGGGGCCACAAGAGGAGCCAGAGCTGAGGACGCTCGGGCCACTGCAGGGAACGTCACAAGGAGGTGGCATCAGCTGAAAGAAGACTGATAGCACCTGGTCGGTCTATCCCCTGCCCACAGCAGCGTCTTGGAAGGAAACAAAGGGAGCAAATTTCACCCTAATCGCATCGCTAATGATGGTTCTCTTGCCAGTCTTCTACCAACACCCGAGCCTCTCCTTTAGTTGTTCATTTGACCTACTTTCACTGGTAGAAAAACGATGCCACCTGGAGCTGGTGGAGTGTGAGTGAAAGCACTTGTGGAATGATTTGTGCACTTTGCTCTTGGAGATGGTCTTTGGCTCAAGGAACCACTGAAGGAGCGATGCATTTTGGTGGAAACCAAAGACTTACAGGACTAACACCTTCTCCCAGAGTTTGAAATACAGAACTTGAAGGGAGACACAATCACAGTCATGACAACAGGTGAAAATACGTGCATTTCCCTTGAAGACGTCTAAACGTACACTGGCTAGTGAGAATGAGCAAAGATATTGGGTATCTGTATTGACTGGGGTTCTGAGGCATATTTGGCTTAACAATCGGGTTTGCCCAGCAGGTAAGTCCTTTTGCAGAGGGGGCAAATTATTTCCTTTCTGGTAGCATCATGGTCAGACAAGGCTGGATGCGGAGTTGGTGGTAAGTTAAGAGCTATTCCATTTGGAGATGATACTGAACACAATCCCTTAACTCTGCCTGATGTTATGACTAACGTAAACAGCTGTGTGACTCTAGGGTAACTGCTTAGTATTTCTTAGCCTGAGCTTAGACAACAATTTGTGTCCCCATGACTCAGAGTGTGCCATAAGCTTTCACATACGCTATTCCACTTCCTCATCCCTGCTGTGTGAGGTAAGTGCCCATTTTATAGATGAGGAAACTGAGGCCAGAGAGTGTAGAAAGCTTGGTCAGGAACACCGAGCAGTAAATCTGCATGCCTGGACTTGCACTCCAAGGTTTCTGGGTTTTCTCCAGCATCTTGCCTCCTTCATTATCATCTAAAAGGCAAACATGTTAGGACTTCACCTGTATGGTCTTTGGTGACCTGAAGAATAATTTGCAACTTTGGTGGGACCACAAATAGTGAGGCAGTTTGTTTTGTTTTGTTTTGTCTTTTAAACAGTAGCTACCTTTTATTGAGTACCAACTGTTCTTAACCTTTTTTTATAGGTAGAAAATGAAAGCTTAGAGAATGTCACTTGCCCAAGGCCACCAAGCAAGTCGATGGGAGAGCTAGACTGTCTGGGCCAGCCTCCATCCTGACCCCCTTCTCATTGCTCTGGGCTTCCTGGATTCCTGAAGCTCAAATGGAGCCAAGATAGCGGATACGATCTTACTTGGATTCAGGCCACTCACACAGAGAGCAGCAGTGTCACCCATTTTCCTGCACCCCAGCTGCCCGTGCCCTTGATTCACTTCTGCATTGTTCCCAGCATGTCAAGCAGGAGATATGGGGTGGCGAGGGGGCGGGCGGTTCTCCAGAGGCAGTTTGCTTTTGAGAGCACAGACTTCGGCATGCCCCACAGGGCGGAGAACTCCAGCTCCTGGGCCAGCTGAGGCCAATCTCCTGGTCCCCCTAAGCCTGCGTGTCTTCATCTACACGTGGTAGTTATATTGGGGTCTCTTGCAGAGGACTGGGGGGAAGATTAAATCTGAGGTCTTAGCTCAGTGTCTAGCATTATTATAACAGCTAGTCAGTATCAGCTACTATCCTTAAGACACAGAGAAGGATCCTCGCTGCCTAGCCACGTGAGTCTGCCCACTTTAGATACGTGATCTAACATTCACTTCCAGTCAAGGGAAAAAATTAAAGGAGCTAGAAAGGCCACAGCTCCATAGGTGGAAAAAAATCCATCCTTTTCCTCTGGACTTTTTGGGTCTGTTCCCTTAACTGAATGCCCTTGCTTTGGAACACTTACTCCATGACCCAGCTTGTTGGCTACCAGTGGAAGATTGAGAACTTGATCATGTTAAATTAACCTATGCCATTTGCGGTATCAAGAAGATGCAAATCCCCCCCAAAAAATCCAGCTAACTGTATCACTTTCATAAGATACTCTGGCTGTGGGCTTATGCAGCGTCCACATAGTGACAGTTTTCTCCTAAACTATTGACTGGGTGTCTCTGGAACATTGTAAAGTGTCTACTGATGCGCATTGCCATGGTGGGGGTCATTCTTTAAATCTTCTTACACACTGAGCACATTCCTGTCTTTGTGTTTCCAGAGCTGTGATTTTAATAACAGTAAGAAGGGAGGAAAAAAAAAAACCAGCCAGATACAGCCCAAGATCAAGATTCTCTTCTCTTGCAATCTCCTTTGAAATTTCTCAAAGTCCAAAATGCAATTAATCACTCCTGTGGGGAAATTTGGAATAAATCAATACATTTCATCACTGCTTTAATTATCCTTAAAGCTGTTTGAGGACCAAAGTTTCTTGCTTTTGGAAAACAAATGAATAAACAAAGTTTTCATTAAGACCCCACTCACTCTCCCTTTCTCCCAAGGTAGAGCTATGGACGAAGACACAATACAGATAAGGAAGTATTTTTCCTCTTTTTCTATCTCCTTCCTCTTTCTCGCTCCTTTGTCTCTCCTTCTTTTTTCTTTTCTTTTTTCTTTTCTTCTCTCCATTCCTGCCTTCTTTCTTTTCTTCTCCTTCTCCTCCTCCTTCTTTTTCTTCTTCTTTACATCTTTTCTCTCTCTCTCTCCTTCTTTTCCTAATTAGGAAATTAGAAGGTGATTTTCTTAAAGCTCCCTAACCAGCAAGTGAAGCGAGTGACAGGGCCCTGAGCACACAGACTGATTCTTGAATTCAATGCATGGGTACAAAGTGAAGGAAAGAGGAAGATGGTGGAGGTGATAAGGCAGTTGGATTAAGTCCCAGAATTCTCTGAATTCATCACTCAGTACATTCAAGAGGGAGGGGGAGGGGGTTCAGGACAAAGGCAGCAGGCAGACCACACAGAGTAGATGATGCAACAGTGTCCACTGAAATTTTAAAGTGGAAACCCTCTACTTGGGAGCCAAGCTATCCGTTGCCACATTTAATTGTAAAATAAACTAGATACATCAACCCACATACAAACAAAATGCATGACACTTACTTACTATAAGACAGTATTCTTGACTAACCACCGGACCAAGAAATGGAACGTTGACAACTAGCCCAGAAGCTCCTCTGCGGGCTGAGTCCCATTTCAGCCCCTCCCTCCCTCCCTCCCTCCCAAAGTGACAGCTTTCATGGCTTTCTTGGTAATTACTTCCATGCCTTGCTTTATAGTTTTATTACCTAAATGTACCTCTGCAGCTTAGTTACTTTAGTTAGCCTTGCTTGCTTGTTTTTTTTAACCATATATATATGGTTTTTTTGGTCTACAAGTTCTCCCTCCGTCCTTTCCTTGTCTTTAGAATTTATCTGTTGAAAATCTGGCTCATCTGACGTGTTGAGTTTCCCACAGCCTTCGTGCTGCTGGGTGCACTCTCGTGGTGTGGTTTAGCATGTTCTTCTGTCCTTAGAAGTCCCTACAAATTGGTAGCTGGATCCAGATAATAGGTCAAACTTGAATTTGATCCCCCTTGAGCCATTGTCCTTTATCTGCATGTGCTAACAGTTGAGGTAAGCACATCTAAACTGCATGGCTTTGCTTCACAATTTTCGTTTAAAATTACCCTGATTTGGATATAGTGATGTTTTCTGCATTCTCCTCAATTCATGTGTCACTAAAAACAATACAAATAAATAACACTTTTTTATTGACTCAACAGACATTTATGAAGCTATTACTAGGGGCTATTCATACCCCAAAGAGTAACTCAATCTCCATGCTCTCATAGGTTTTATTTTCAGTTGGGAGACAATAGACCATAGACAAAGAAATGAATAAATAAAATGTTAGTTGATGATAAATGGGTGGAAAAAAAAAGGAGGGTCAGAGAGATTGAGAGGGATGGTGAGAAGAAGCTACTGTTCTATATAAGATGGTCAGGGAAGACTTTTCTGATCAGGTAACATTTGAACAGAGACCTGCTTCCAGTGAGGGAGTGAGCCAGGCTGATGTTTGTGGGAAAAGCAATCCACTGAGAACAAAGCCCTAAGGGGGACTATTCCTGGAGTTCTGAGGAGCGACACAGGGGACCACGGTAATGTGGTGAATATGGGAGTGACTGGAAAGAGATGGGGTCGGGAAGCTTGTAAGTGGACAGATCATGAAGCATTTAGCATCTGTTCATTTAACAAAACTTCATTTAGAGCATCTGTGTCTGGAGGCTAATTCCATGCACTGTTAAAGAGAGAGCTGGGGTGGAAAAAAGCAAGAATGTGTTCAGTAACCAGAGGGTTTTGAAGACAGACACGGAACCCCTACTGCATAATCTTAACTTACATACAAATAACCACAATTCAGGGCAGCATGCAGTCTCTGCCACATCATGAAAGGTCCTTTAGAATTCACCAGAAAGTATTTTTCTGATTATGATAATTAAAAAAATAAGTAGCTTCCAGAAGGAGGTAGCAGTTCAGTGAAGGTTGAGAAGAGGTAGGCTTTTGAAGCGGAGGGGGCTCTAAGTATAGGAAATGCCATGAGCAAATATTCAAAAAGCAGGGAGACAGAGCATATTTTGAGAATGGCCAGCCGTTCTATTTGAAAAGACTTGCCAAAGGAGTCACGGATGGACAAGGCAGGTAGAGGGTAGGCTGTGGGTGGGCCTAAATGCTATGATGAACAGGTCAATGCTTTGGAGAGGGGAAACGTAAGGACAACATGGGAGCGAGCAACTGTCTTGATTAAAATGGAAGATGGAGAAAAAAGAGGCAGTGTTTGAAAGAAGAATTCAATGAACAACATATTGCCTAATGGATCAATCCAGAGCTGAGGGACTGAGGACCCTCAATGGGAGCAGAGGAAACATAATTTAAAAAACAGACTTAAGAGACACTAAGTTGCAACTGGGACTCTGGTTAATGAAGAACAGGAGGGGTGAGCGTGTGCTATAACCTCAAATCTCAGAGTTTAAACGACTCAGGTGGGATCACACATCATAATGTAAATTATGCATGCATATAGATTGTAAGGTATATTATTTACACGTGCAATATGCGGTTGGCTTTCCATATCTGCAGGTGGCATCTGTGGATTCAACCAACTGCAAATTGAAAATATTTTTAAAAAAATTCTAGAAATTCCAAAAAGCAAAACTTCAATTTGGCATGCACCAGCAACTCTTTAAACAGCATTTATGTTGTATTTACAACTATTTACATAGCATTCACATACTATAAGTAATCTAGAGATGATTTAAGGTGTACAGGAGGCTGTGTGTAGGTTATATGCAAATATTGTGCCATTTTATTTAAGGGACTTGAGCATCCTTGGATTTTGGTATCCACAGGTGTTCTTGGAACGCTGTGCATCCCTGTGGATACTGAGGGACAATTGTACCTCTATATATGCATGTATGTATATTGTATGTATTTGCCAGTTCCTTGCTCTTTCTTTTTCTTGCTTTTTGTCCCTTCCGAATTCTAGTGCATTCTTTTTGTCCGTCAACTCCTGAAGCTTCTTACCAGTATAATTTAATCTTGTTCTGGCCTTCTAGACAAGTCCTCACAGGGTCTGGATTTTTCCAGTACTACTACCAAACACATTTGAAAACCTACCTCTCCTTAGTGACTTTCCTTTAGTGCTCTGTTTTCCACAGTGACAATTATTTATAATGAACTCTGTAGTGGAAATAAGTTTAAACAGTTCTCTTCTTATGTAACATAGTTGCACTTTATATACGTAAAGTACCCACAGTACACAGATTTCACTGACAACAAAATGAATTGATGGTTAAGAAAGCAGCCCCTGGAACCATTTTGCTGAGACTGAAATTCTACTTCTGTCCTCACTAACTGTGATATTGGACACATCTCCTGAGCCTCAGTTTCTCATTCTGTAAAGTGGAACCGTTATGTTAATTGTATCATTTTTTTTAAAATAAAGCATTACATAAGGTTAATATATGAAACACTTAGAGCTGAGACTGGCAGAGCAAGCACTTGTTAAATGTTGGCAGTTTCTGTCCTACAAGTAATCCTTTTATTAAGCCTCACCCATCATCAGAAACTACTGTGTTTCATACCAAAAGCACACTAGGATGCCTATGAAAGGAAACTCTAGGTGGGGTCCTCAGTGTCCTAAAACCCATAATCCACTATGGTAGCTGTACAACATTGACTTCAGTAGTGATCTTTGATTAAACCACCAGTCTATCCCAGCCACTGGGAAACCCGTCAGTGTTTCGCCTAAGGGCTGTTATGGGAGAAAGATCAATGGATTGCTGCCAAGTTCTGGTTCCACCATTAACAAACCAAGCAATTGTGGACCAGACGTTTCACGCCCCCGGGCTTCAGGCTCCTTCCCAGTAAAATGAGGGAGTTGGGTGGAAGATTCCCCAGGATTCCTTTCAGATCAGCCTCTCTGTGTGTTTTTTTTTTTTTTATTGTCTTTGTCTTTAGACTAAGTTTAGAGAATATAGGGCAAATTCTAGCACAACTAATTGCTTGCCTTCCCTCAATGAAAATATAAACACAAACACACACACACACCCCAACACACATCATGGACCGTGTTCTTTTTGTTGATCCAATTTCTTGTTGCAGGAAGTTGACATTGTTTTCTCTTCTTTCTGTGGTCAGTGTCAGGAGGCACTGATTGTACACATTTTGGTGCATAGACTTTATGATCTTCTTGGCTTTTCACTTTAAATAAATGCAGGGTGACATGAGAACAGATTACATTTGTCATAGTTTTTCTTGTATATATTCCTGGTCTGGAGGAACCATTGGAGGGCAAGAAAAATGCAGAATCTATTTGTATCCCTCAGAAACAGTGCTGAGAAAACCGTGAGCTAAGACATACACACCCTTTTACAAATATTATAAGCATAACCTAAATTTAATGCTAAATACAACCAAACTGAGAATGTATCCCAAATATTATCTAAATAACTGCAGAAGTGAAGAAATGCCACCTCCTCTGTCTCTGATTTCACAGCAACATATGTGCTTCAGGTAACTGAGTCCTCCTAACATTTATTCCCACATCCGACATTCATTCAGACCTTGAATTTGGCAAATGCCATTTTCACCGAACAGGAGGATGAATTACACCAATGTGGGGACTCTGCCTTTGGATCTATGTCTTTAAGAATCCTAACATTAAACTGACACCATGGAGGAAGTCATTGACCTTCAGATAAAGAGGGGGTGATTGCCCCAGGCAACTTTATGACCCTCTCCAGCCCTGACATGTGAGCATCCTTGCTGGTCTTTCAAGCTCTGCTTCTGACTCCCAGCATCCTGAAGCATCTCATTCCACGTAACCCGGAGCTACTCTTTAGAGAGTTCTTTGTCATCCTTGGCGGAACTATATCACCATGCCACTTTCATTGATCATAATTTCACACACCAGGGCTCCAAAGAGCAAGTCAAATTCCTCTTCCATCTCATATATTTGACACAGACGGACTTGGAGTTCTTGACTTTTCTTGACCTTAACTTTGAGGAGTCCCAGCAGGCAGGGTTAAAGAGAGCCTCTGCCATGTGGAGGCAGGTTTGGAGTTAAGAGAAGGGACCAACCCCAAAGTGGACACAAGGATGACACAAAGATGAACAAGCCATATCTTGTAAAAGGAACAACTTAATTCATGAAAATATCTGTGTATTTTGCTATTTGTTGTTACAGACCCTTTGTACGTGTCAAAGAGTTTAGCCTTGTCTCAGTTTTGGCACAGAGAACTAAAGGAAGGTGATGTGTCATTTTGGAGGATAGAACATTACAAAGAGAACAACAAACACTAGAAGACATCATTGATTTTGCCACAACTCACTGGCGTCCCTAGAGAAGATGGACCATCAGCTGGCAGATCGTAGGAGGTGGCAGGTCACATGCCTCTCGCCTCTACAAAGTGCTTCTTCCTGGGCCAGCATCTTCGGTTATAGCTTTTTTTTTCCATACACTCAGACAACAATTTTTTTCAAAAGTTAGTCTGGTGGAAGAATTCAATCTTTGGAGCTAAAATCCCCATCTACACAGTGAATTAGTCAACTTTAAAACTTCTGGGCATTCACTATGGCAAGATCATCAAGCAGGATGTCCAAAAGGTACCTACACACATATATGTACACACACACACACGCACACGCACACGCACATGCACACACACAGAATGGAGAAATAAGACAATTTTTTACATCATGCAAGTTCCAACCAACCCATCAGAAGGCTCATTTCTTTTTTCTTTTGATGTTTAAAAAAATCATATTTTTATTTTAAATATATTTTTGTATTTGCAATTACATTCTTTTATTCTGGAAATCTTATTTTATTTATTTTTTCTCCTTTTTCAGTTTTATTAGGTTGAGTTATTACAGTTTGACTGCACATACACGTTATATTGCATGTAATTGCATATATACAGTACCCTGCACATTTTTTTAGTTTACATATATGTACTAATTATTGTTTCTAAGAAAAGATTAGATCTTCAGCTTTTCAAACTTACATAGTTATCAAAAGAATAAAGCCAACTACAAAATAAGAATCAATGGAATGAGGTAATCTAGTCATAAAGGACGGTCAAATGTGCTCATTTCATATACATTATCTTTCTCCTTTAAGTGAAAAATCTCCCCTATGTTTTCTTGCCTAGTACTATGCCATAAACGGGGATAGCCCAAGACGCTTGTGCAGACAAGTCTGAGGGAGCTTAACAAGATGAATGCTGAATCGTATTTACACTTATTGCCTTTGGAAAGGTCAAGAGTCAGTTCTGTGCATCGCAAAGAAGGTGCCTCCTATGCTTTGCATTAATAAATCTCTCCCCATCTTTCTCTCTCATTGCATGACATTCTTCACTTCCCAATTCAAGATTGATTCATAATAAGAAGGTCATATTTGCAACAGTATGTAACGCTGGGAAATGTGAGTTGGTGTAAATTGTTTATTTTTCCTCTATCATCTCATTGAAAGAATAGGAATAGGTGGTAAAAGAGGAAACGGGATGTTTCCTGGAAGAAACGTTACTACGCCACGGTGAGGGTATCAGGGTGGCTGATGGCAGGTCCTAGAATGTGGGCAAGAGGGCACCTCAGGTGTGGCATCTCAGGCGTGCTCAGCTGTGCTCAGGTGAGGGTGCGTGCCCTGACCCACGCAGAGCCCCTCCCAGTCCCCGCGAAGAGGCACAACGAGAGCCCTGCCAGACCTCCCTGTAAACTGCCTTCCACCAGCCAGAGAGCACAAGGCTCCTGCAGGTGATTGAAAAGAAGAGCTGATTTTCAAGCATTTTCCTTTAAAACATACATTTCCCTCTGCTTTACATCTGCATATATCTTCCCATGATGTGGCAGCTTAAATGCTTTATTTACTTTTTAAAGCTCTGCAATTGGCTTTTAAGTTGTGGTTACAGCTCCTGTCCTTTCCCAGATGCGAGCCAGTTGTACACAAACACATAAACAATTAAAGTGGCAAGGTGAGGTGGGGGGAAGGGCAATAAAAATGGTCAGAGTCAATTAAACCAGTGAAATAAAAAGGAAAAAAATTAAACTGCGGAATGGTGTACACAATAACCCATATTTTATTATTTTCCCCTTACAACATTGTGAAAAATACATAAGCCCTTGATGTATGTACGCTTCCTTGAGAAAGGTGCTCTATGGCTCAGAGGCGGATTGGCGGCATGTGATGTGGGCAGCTGTAAGGTAAGAACATGTTTTCCCATAAAAAGCAGAGGAAATAGGCACATAAATTCCATATAAACTGTCAGTGTGTCAGCTATGCTAACACTAGGGAAGCCGGTGCCCTGGAGCTACGCTAACTTATGCACCTTCATTTTTCAAACACACACTTCTGGGATTCGCAAAGCTAAGCTGCAGTCTGGCTGCTTTTTATTCCTTCTTCTTTTCCCCATCTCTCAGCTGACCGCACCCCAGCTCCTTCAGATCTCTTTTACTTTAAGCAAGCCAAGGCAGAGGACACTAATAAAAGAGGGAGGAGGGTTTCAAGACGTGATCCTTACACTTGGTTTCCCCCTTGCCAAGCACAGCACCTTCTGGGACCTTTGTTTAACACAAGGCAAACCCTGTTGAAATTGAATCTAAGCGCATCCTGGTGCTAAGTCTGTGAATGCAAAGGTCAGGGGTACAGAGAGGACTGGGAGGAGCTCTTTTTTCTTCCTCCTCTTCTTCTCCCAACTCCTCTTTGCTTCCCCTTCTCTTCCTCCCCACCGCACCTCCCCTCTCCAACCGCCTCCTTCTTCTTTATTTTGCCATTTCTTTGATCCTTTGGGGATAACTTCTCGGATATAAACTAAACATAGTTTATTTGAGAATAGCACCCAGGAGGTAACAAAAACACTTTTCTCCTGCTGTTAATGTTATGTATAAGGCTATTGAAAGTGACCATCACAGATCTGAATTCAGGATCATTTGTCAAAAGGCAGCAAAGCCAAAGCTTCTTTCTACCTCCTCCCTGGGGTGGTTCAGGTGGATGATGTGTGTGTGTGCTTGGGGCTGGGGTGGGTAGTAAACCTGGGGTCCACATTTTTGACTCCTATTTTCAAATTTCTCTATTTGAAATATTTTGGGAGCTATTTTGTAAAACTATAACTATACCTAAACTCCAAATTTCCCTTATGACAGCTAATTATGTGTCTAATTCAACCATGCAGGCTCTCAGTGTCCAAGACCATGATTTTCTATGTGGAAAATTTTCCTCAGCGACCTGGGCTTAAATATCTTTGTCAACCTATAGAGGTCAGCATCTTTTTTTTTTCCAGTTGTTTTTTATTTTTATTTTTATTTTTTTATGTTAAAGAGAATATTTAATACCGACAAAACACTGAGTGTTCACATAATAGATCATAGGTACATTTTAACAGAAAACCTAGGGGTCAGCATCTCTATCCTACAGGATCATAAGGCTGCTGGGATTACTAAGTGAAATATTAAATACGAATAATATAGAAAAAAAGTTTTGTGTGATCTTCAGGCATGAGGAATTGCTGAGTCTTTGACAGATTTTGAACTCAAGATTTTGAAGGCATACTGAGACCAATTTGAATATAAAATGTGCTGATCATTTTCTCCTGAAATGTGGAGTTCCAGGGTCCCACAATTTCAAATGTGTCTGACACAGTAATTTTCTCATCTAGGAATGGTAACAGGGTTAAAATGATGGTGAGGAAAAAAATGAACAAAACAAAGCAAAACAAAACAAAAAAACACTATGAATAGCGATCACTCCCAAAGACTAAATAGAATAAAGCAAAAAGGACACGTCCATGGCTGTTATTCTTGCACATCAGCAATGTAGTGTCTTTTTACACTGCTACACAGATGTCCGTGGTCCAATTCTGCACATTGGCTCAGCCCAGGATCATCCCCGCTATGTTGTGGCCATTGATGAAACCCTGTCATTCTTTATATATGGTGTGTATATACATACACACACTACTTGTCAGAAGCAGTCTCAGACAGCAGTGGACTTCTAGGCAACACGTATCCGAGAGTGCCAAGAAAATCATTTGGATATAAGACCTAATCACTTACCAGTTAATTGCTCCGCATCGCAAAATCATGATCAGCGTTTGCTTCGCTCTCAAGCAGACCAAGAAACTGAGACACAAAGATGCAATTTGGACTCTTCCCAGAGATCTGGAAGAAGTAATGGCACCAGGATTTACCTTTAATTTAGAACTATGAGTAATTCTGCCTACATGTCATCTTGGTATGGCTCTCCAAGGTCTTTCACACCTTTCAGTGTGTTTGTTCATAATTCTAAAGCAGATTCAGTTAAGAGAGAGGTATGATGTTTACCGCCATAAATGATTACAATGATAATAATAACCTTCGGAGCTAAAGAAATATAATTCTGGGAGAAGATGATTAGTGAGTCCTAGTGATTTGCCTTCCTTGTCTGCATGGCTCAATGTTCCATTTCTACCCACTTGTGTAACTGAGAAGCAACTTCTTACTGTCAGAGTCAGCTTTGCATGGGGGGCCTCTCATGTTCCCAGCAGGCATCTCTTGCACGGCTGTTGGACCAAAATGGTTTAAGTTTAATTATCTAGATACATTGCTCTCTGCAGTCACCTCACTATTGTTCGCATTGTAATCGACCACATTATTAATGCCAGATTTTTCCTATTAGCTTTTAAACTGTTCTTTTACACTGAGTAGTTTGCCACCAAATTGTTGCCAATAAAAATCCCCAAATGCCTAAAGGTTATTTTAAACACAGTGTGAGCAATGCTGGCTTCATTTCACCATTTATTTTGTTGAATCATTATCGGGTATGCAATGTGTGAACTTATTGTATGCATTTTTTATGCTGCTGGAATGGCAGTATATTTTTAACGAGCCCATTTTAATATGACTGTCTTAAAAAAAAAAAGTCATTAAACCCAGGGTTTAACAAGGACTGTTGCAAACTTTACCTATTCTCTCTGTGTGTCAAATACTGTTGAGTGATAACTTTGGGAACCTAATGTATTTGGAAATCTTGGCTTCCATTTTTTTTAGAGCTATAATGCATACTAAAGGATGCTATAAAAGAACATTTCTCTTGCAGTAAGTGTTCTCTGCATCATATTCTCCAGTAGTCAGATAACCAAAGAGCTCAGGCGTAGAATAGCCTTCTTTATAAGTGTCAAAAAAATTTAGGCACATAGTACACATTTTAAGAAAACTTTTAAGTCATTGAAAATCTTGTTCAAAACCTATGGTAAAAACCAGTCATATTCTTACTAATAGCGTTTCCTATGGGATATACACATTGGCCTGTGGCCACACCACTTCTAGCTAGAATCCCACCAGGTTTTGTAAACTAAACAAAATTGAACTGGGTCAGTATGGATGAGGACTTCTAGTGGAAGCAAACAAAACAAAACAATTAGAACTGGAATAGGAAAATACTGGTTGAATGCTTATCACCAGGTCAATATGTCGTGTTACACGTAAATTCAACTTCTCAGAAGGCAAAGATGAGTTGTATCAAGTCCTCCACCTAGGTTGACTAGAATCATTTACAAATACTGTGTCCAGAAGTCCTGGGAAATAGACTGGTTCAATGTGATATAACAAGGTCCTCATTCTAAAGAGCATTTTAGAGTTGTTATTGCTAACTTGGGGACAAGGTGTTTTTGGTGGGGTGGAAAGAACAGGGTGGCGCAATCCACAGGCATGTCACTCATCCATTCCTTCATCCATTCAGCCTTCCAATATTGATTCAAATTAATCAAATATTTATTGAGCACTTACTATGTGCCATGCTCCATTAGTAGCTTTCAAATTATACCAGTGAGCAAGACTGATGGATGCTAATGACAAGAAAGAAAGCTTGGCAAAGTGAATTTTTCCACTTGGTGAATAATATATTCGGGCATAAACATGTCAAGGTGACAAGAGTTCCTCCAGTCATGACATGGTGACACTCCATAGCTAGAGGTGTGAAAACTAGACTCTCTTACAATTTGGTTCTCAAATTTTAATGTATCGTTAAGAAAACTACATCCCAACCCATGCTTACCAATCAGAATGGGGAGGGTTAGGGATGGGCAGTAGAAAAAGAGGAAGAAATTTCCCCTAAGGATTCTGATGAACTATGTAGCAAGCCTTCTCTATTCAGAGGGGCTTAGGTATGTATCTTAGCTATAAAGCTGAAGTTCCTGGTGTGGCCTCATAGGAGAGGAAGAGGAGTGAATTGAGAGAGTGATCAATGGGATTCAAGGCAGACACACCGTGGATGCTAGCTTAACCAGGGTACGGTACTTGGGGCAAAGGGAGTGGCAAAGCAGGGAAATGAAGGAGACCAGACCACAATGGTGAGTTCCTCCAGATAGACTATGCCCACAAGTAGGGAGAAGTTATTAAACCTTCTTGTGACTGAGCTGCCCAGTTCCACTTTCCCGACAATGGCTTGGAAACTGAGGTGGTCTGGGTCGACCCAAGGTGATTGTGGTTGATATAGTTCACGTGAAAAAGCAGAGATCGGAAGCATGAGGCTTCAGCAGATCAGGCATCACTTCTGAATCTTCATCATTTCAGAGCTGGCCCTCAAGTCTGTTCAGAGAGTCTGAACTATGGCAGTGGTGGTAAGAGAGCTATTTAGAAGCGGACCTTAGCAGAGGGGCACGTGCTGGCTTTAGGGTCACAGATCTGCTCTGAGTTCCAGCTTTAACAATATGGAACTACGTGGCTTTGGTGAAAAGTTACTGGAAACTGTGATAATAAAATAATGTTCCTTAAGTACTTGGAGCAAAGTAAATGCAAACTATCCTTAAGCCTCTCTCCCTTCCATTAATAATAAAGTATATTCTTTAGATCATTGTCAGGCAAAAATTAGTCTAATAAATTATTGGCGAATTGAATGATTATGCTAACATCTTTGCTTTTACATCCTTTTACCAGTGTATACAGATACAGCCACACTTCTTGTTGGCTGACAGGTAATAGAGACATGTAATTCAGGCATCTTCAAAGTGGCTGTATTTTGATGAGAGCTGAGAAGAAGTGTCCTTTGGCAGAGTAGCTACCGTCACTTTGTAAATCACCAAAGAATGGAGCAGGATAAAATGTCTGATGAGATTTTCATGGCATTATCATATAGATTACAACATAAAGAAGGGTTTGAATACATCTGAAGAAGTGTTGCAGGATTTACATAATGAATTAAAATAAAAAGGCAGACTGAAGTCTGAATACTTTACCCGATATTCATTCATAGCAGAGGGAATGATCTTCAGTGCGTTCTGTCTGCAATGAAAGGGTCTGATGGGTCTTGTTAATGGTGTTAATGGTGGAAGAATATCTTAAATTTTGAAATAACAGAATGTCCTTAACCTTTAGAAGGGTTGAAAAATGGAAGGATCCGAGTGACTCAACTGTCTCCAAATGCTATAAAATCCCAGATCTTGTAGGTAACCTGTATAAGCAAGCCATTGACCAGATAGTTAGAAAAAATATAAATAATTGGGTCATTACAGTGCTAAACACTTACTTTTAAAACTAAACTCCCTTCCCCAATGCCCACAGAATGGTCTTGTGAACCTCTCTTGATTCCATTGTAGATGTTCCAGATAAGCTCTTTCCACTCCAGCTACATCTTTCCCAATCCTCCAACCTTGTTAAAATGTATCTAACTTAGAGGATAAATCCAGCTACAGGGTTTATGTCAACTCAGAATTAAGTTGTTGATATACATGGATCTCATTCTACAAGGGAGGACATTCACAATTGAATGTCTTTTGCAGAGCTGACTAATACAGGAAGTTCTGACTGCAGGAAGCTATATTTTTGCAGAGCAATTAGAGATGTGAGTATGTTTCTGGTGCCAGTCATAATACACAGCCACCTTCTCATCCAATATGTATAGATAGACCTAGATTTGAGATATGACGTGAGTTGGATAATCTGTTTTTTTTTTTTAAGGTTATGGAATAGGTGTCTAAAGAGTGGTCTCTTCACTGGTGAGGTGCTTTCTTTGGTCATCGTTCTACCATGAGAACAGGGATGCCCTTCTTGCCTGAATCGAGTACAAGCTGACTTACATGGGCACATATAATGTCTACACCTGAGATCCAGAAAGGAGTGGTACTGAAGTGGGTACAGTGACCCTAAAGGGAAGACCAGAAGCAGAAATCAGTACCACCCAAAGTCCATCTATGACTATCAAATAGGTCCAATTCTCAGTAGGAGGGTCTCTCAACAAATGAAAAAATACGGGCCATGGAAACATGTGGAGGCAAGAAGGGAAGCCAACAGTGAGAACCTTCTTAGAAGAGGCCATAGGGTTGCTTATGGGCAGCTTATTTATTCTTTTTTTTTCTTTCCCTGAAAAAAGCTCTTTTCCGTTTGGTTCAGAGTGGTTAAAAAGCTGCAGAGAGAAGCTTCAGGCAGAAGCTCTGACACCACAGGGGCTCCTTAAAGGCTGGGTTCCTGAGGGTCCTAGCTGTGTTTGAAGGTGACACCTTCAAAGAGATGCTCGCCCAGCCCAGCCTGGGACCAGCCAGCCTGCGGAGACTAGTCAGGTGGTCCCTCAGCTTCTTGATGAGTTTCACCTTCTCATACAGGAAGCATCTGTCCTGGAAGTCATAGGGATGGGGGTCTGGCCGGCAGAACCCAGGGCTCGCAGATCCAAAAAGGTTTGGTTCAGGTTTTTCTCCAGGACCACAGTGGCTTCAGCAGCATCCTGGGTTTTACCCTACTCTTTTTTTTTTTTTAATTGAACTACAGTCAGTTCACAATGTTGTGTCAATTTCTGGTGTACAGCACAGTGCTTCAGTCATATATGAATACATACATATTTATTTTCATATTCATTTTCACTGTGAGCTACTACAAGATACCGAATGTAGTTCCTTGTGCTATACAGCATAAACTTGTTTATTTCATATATATACCAGTCAGTATCTGCAAATCTCAAACTCCCAGTTTATCCCTTCCCACACCCTTCTCCTCTGGTAACCATAAGTCTGTTTTCTATGTCTGTGAGTCTGTTTCTGTTTTATATATACGTTCATTTGTTTTTTTTTTCATTGTTTGTTTTGTTTTGTGTTTTTTAGATTCCACATATGAGTGATATCATATGGTATTTTTCTTTCTCTTTCTGGTTTACTTCACTTAGAATGACAATCTCCAGGTCCATCCATGTTGCTGCAAATGGCATTATTTTATTATTTTTTATGGCCGAGTAGTATTCCATTGTATAGATATACCACTGCTTCCTACCCTATTCATTTTGAGATGGCTTCTGATCATCCTGGAAGAGGGCATGGCTGCTTTGCTAGTTTTACCTTTTCAAGAGATGCTCAGCACCCTCAGTCTTCTCCTTGGCCAAAGAAGTGGTCCATGCCCTCCAGAGCCACATCGTCGCGGTGGAAATAGAAGCCTAGAGAGAGGTACGTGTAGGAGGCCTGTGGATGCATGTGGACGGGGTGGTTGATGACGGCCTCCACCTAGATGGAATATTTCTGACGAATCTGGGGGCTCATGGTTAATTGGTCAAAAAATGGTGTTGGCTGGTCCCAGAGGCCAAGGGCAGCAGCGTGGCTGGTTCTGAGGTTGTGACTGGACAAAAGGGTGGTTGGAAGCTGAAGCAAGGGGTGTCCCTGGGTCTGTTCCATCCAAATCCTGTGGAAGCAAGAGATAGATCCTTGGGACCGCCGAGTGCACTGCCGAGCATGTTTGTTCTTGATTTAGTATGTGATTACTGAGTCACAGAGTAGAAGTAGGTCATCTTTCACTTCCATGAGTCATTTCTTTTGTGAGCTGAAGGTTACAGTCAGTGCCTAAAAGAAAATTTAACGTACTCTTGACTTGGAGCTCACCAAGCAGCTGCATAATTTTTCAGATTTGGTTTTGTGCGATTGTAATATGTTGGTGAGAAACACTCTAAGCACTTGGTTTTCACAAATAAATCTGCATAGCTTATACGTTTAACATTTTGACATTCCTAACAGGTGTGTAGAAACTTGCCTTTAAACTTGGGAGATAATTTGTTATAACGATTGAGTTGTTCAATATTATCTGAGCCATTGCTTGCTATACACTTCCATATTTCCTAATTTTTTTTAACTAGTGAACTACTATTGCTCCATTTTTTTTAATTAATAGAGCTTCCAAATGATTCTGTAACAAGATTTTAACTATTTTGAAAGGGAGGTGTTATTTGTAAACTTCTTGGTATCTACAAAGCACCAAAATTTGTTTCTTTTCTTTTTTTAATATTTTTTATTGATTTATAATCATTTTACAATGTTGTGTCAAATTCCAGTGTAGAGCACAATTTTTCAATTATATATGAACATATATATATTCATTGTCACGTTCCTTTCTCTGTGAGCTACCATGAGATCATGTATATATTTCCCTGTGCTTTACAGTATAATCTTGTTTATCTATTCTGCAATTTTGAAATCCCATCTATTCTTTTCATTGCATGTGTTCAATATATATTTGCTTTGAATAACAGGCACTCAGTAGATACTCATTGCAAATAGCCAGCACTTAGCACATGATTGTTCAGTGAGTGTCCAGAAATGACAGGAACTTGGGTTCAAGTCCTGCCTCTGGCATTAAAAGTAATCAGTGAAGTCTTGTCCATGAATAGAAATATGATGGGACCCCTGATTTAATTTTAATTCATTCAGTAAATAGATTCATAACTGAATTCCATTGGTTCTTTTTATTAAAAATTATTGAATAGTAGTTTTTATATTCTTGGCTCTATGTAGGAGCCTCCATACCAAAAGTTAAAATTATATTGAATACACATATATATTTTATAACGTCAGTTGCATTCACCCCCTGACCCTTCTTGAATGGCTCTCCGTAGTTTCCAGAATACAGCTGGGTCCTCACTTCTGCTAGTTGAGGACCACCCTTAACTGACTCAAAACCATCTACTTAAACGTAACTCATCTACTCCCCAATGTAATTGCTCAGTCCAGCCACCACGGAGTCCTTAGCGTTATTTAAGCCCCCTTTACTTCCACTGCCATACGTACCACCAATCACATGGAAGTCGCATGGCGCACCAGAATGGTGCTGACTTTGAAGCAAGATGGTTCAGTTCCAAGGAGCACCATGTATTTCATAAGCCAGGCTGATGAATATTGACTTTCCGGGTTGTGATGAAGACCAGAGATAAGGTGTATAACACAGGATATGGACAAAACTTAACCCGATAAATGCAAATCTATCTATGAGAGCAGAAGCTAGGAAATCAGATCACATCCAGATAATTTCGGCATGTGGCCACCTACGCTAAAGGAAAGAGCTGTGCATGCAGCCCCCTCTTCCTTTTTTCTCATACAAATTCCCTCCCAGCTCAGCTCAGATCTGAGATCTTCTGAACCTAATGGTTTGCATCATGCATGCTTACATTAGTGACTTACATTGCTCTAACTTCTAAAGTTAAACAAGAGCTCAAAAATGCTAATAGCATAAAGGTTTTATTTTATTTTATTTTATTTTATTTTATTTTATTTTATTTTATTTTTTTAGTATTGACAAGGAAGAAGACCCGAAGGACACACTTAGGCTGTTTCAAGAATGTAATTCACATGCCTTCATTTCAAATTGTATAAATCAGGAAAATAAAAGGAAAGAAGAGGGGGGGAAACTCATTTTGAGACTTGGATAATCTTAATTCTATTCATCTAGCATCTTGTATTTGTCAGATTTTCCTTCTTTTCCTGTTGCTGAATTTCAGATGTTCTATTTCTTAAATAAAGTAGGAAGATTGTGGTCTGATCAATAGTAGCAGAGCAGAATGGAATCCTAAGGTAATTTTCAGGTAAGGTGAAGCAAGAAATAAAAAGCAAAACTCTCTAAAGTATGTAACTCTCTAAATAAAGCATTTTTAGGGTCTAAAGTCTCCAGATGATGCCCCCAATTCCCAGCTGGACTGTGTGTGGGAACTTGTCCTGAGCAGAGGAATTCTAAAGAAGAAAACGAGATGGCATCACTCCTAACCTCACCTCGTCCCCTTCCCTTGCAAAGATGTGACTGAGGTTCTTCAAACAGCCTCTGGCCCCAGATGAGAGAGGACGATCAGTGTCCCAACTACAAGAGGTTTTTCTGGGGTTAATCTTACTGGTTATTGAAAGCCACCCAGGACAGTTGCTATTCATTCATTTCTTAAGGGAAAGAGGACTCTAAATTTTGCCATCCTCTTGGGACGAAATTGTGGTCCCTCACTGTACCATTTCACTTCCATCTGACTTTAGGGAGGCTGTGGGTTACAAAGACAAGCGAGCAGACAAGCAAACAAAAAATATAAGGCGAACAAGGTCTCCCAGCTGGAACACTCGCTGGCAAAATGGTGACAGATAATGTCACCCAGATCTCTTGCTTGCCTTACTGTCACCTCACTTTTTCCCCTTTGCAATTCATTTCTCGGTGTTTTAAGAAATAACTGAAAATCTGTAAGTTCATCAATTGCTTTAATTATTCATCTGCAATCCAGATTTTTATATGAATAGGCTGAATTAATAGCCACAATAAGGCTGCAAATGTCGATGAATGGCACATTACAGATTTTATTATTTTTTGTTTTAAGAGTTTCTTGCATTTGGTGAATGGAACAGATTTTACAAAGGGAAAGAGAGAACCCAGGCAGACGCATGTCTGCGCTCAGAGGCATTTAAAGCGAGTGTAATTCCAGTCCCATCCTTTAAGAGTGGAGAGTATTGTCCTACCCATCAGCCAGGGCATTTGGCTGTGAAGTTGAAGACAGGAATATTTAATTACCATCAGCAAACAGAAGCCCAGTGAAGAGTATTTGTGTCAGTTAGATGCCAATGAAACTAAGCTTTTCTGAGATGGAGAGGATCGATTTAATTTTTTTTCCCCTTCTCCAGATTTTTGCTATGACAGAATGACATACTCTTCATTTAGCCACTCAAGCAAAAGAATGACTGAGGAGCCAGTGAAGGTCAAACAGTTTTCCAGCCAGCATATGCTGTTTCAGACCGACTTAACCCACCTTAACAAAATGGCTGGACCGAAAGTTTGTCTCTAAAGACCCTAAGTGCTACCTTTCCAGAGACAACCCCCCTTACTTGCTTTGCCCCCCAAATACACACTGAAAGAGCACTTTCCAGAGGGTGGTTTTATGTCCTCACAAGGCCCTGCCCTCCCCTTCGTGTGCAGTGGAAGCATCTTGTGACTTTCATGGTACTTTGCTGGCGTTTCCTGGTCTCGCACCATCACTGGGCTCTGGCGTTATGTTTCATCCATGTCAGTGCGCCCCAGGGAATCAGCTTCTCTCTTTCCCTGAATGAACAAATGCTTTCCCTTAGTGAAATCTGGAAATATATGGCCTTTCTAACAAAGTCATAAGGGAGGACTCTCCAGGAGGTGGGAACATTTACATAAAACAAAGTCTCAAAGAGTCTAGTGAATCCTTCAGTTCTGAACTCTGTTAGGAGGCCAGGAGACACTCTTGCCTTTGACCTCTGATTCTTTAAGACTGTACATTTTTCAATATAGCATCATACCCTTGAGAGATACATAGATGGGAGAAAATCAGGGAGGATTTGGCCGAATATTTCGTGTGCGAAAATCTGACAAAGGGCAGTAGACAGGTGAACGCAGAGGACCCTCTCATTTTGGGCTCTGTAATCCTAGACATTATCAACTGAAGTTAGTGGGTTCTTGAAGTTTTATTTTTGTTGTCTTGAGAAGTTGCCTGCTGGCCCGCCTGCCTCAGCACAAATCCCACTTGGCTAGTTGGCCCCTGGGACCCTCTCGAGACTCTTAATTCCTTTACCAGCCTCTTGAAAACACATGCCGTCTATTTTTATCCTTCTGTTCCCAAATTCTTCCACTTAAAAGATGTGAAGACTCAGTGGATTCTCTCCAAATGTCTCTCAAGGTAAAAACACAGCAGTGTGTAACAGCGTGATTTGCATTTAGCTAAAGAACTTGCACAGACTTTAACTCATTCCATCCTTGGCTCTGGTTTTTCCAGATTAGAACACACAATTGATAGGTGAATGAAAAGGAAGCCTTGAGTAGTTGTATTATATGTTCAGCTTCACCTTATAAGTCGCTGATAAACCAACAACACGGGTGGAGCTTCCTGACTCCTTGGATGGGATTTATCCTACTACGTGTTGGTGGAATGTTTCCGTTTTCAAGTCCAGCTAAGTCTTACTGATTGAAGCAGTCGTTCTTCGAGCAAGTTGTTATTCACTCCAGTTACACCCAACACTAAGATGAGAAATCCGGCCCCCACTGAGGGAGAAAGGGATGCAGCGTAAGAGCAACAGGTGTGCTGGACAGAAGCTGGCCGATGGCAGAAATTCTGTAATTCAGCAAACAACAATTCTACCACTTAAAAAAAAGCAATGTGACATTTAGTAGCTGAACTTACCAGATAACCTTAATTTCACCACCAAGCTGGAACTGACTGAAGTTCAACAATATACCCTTGAAGTAAAGAAAACATGAGGTATAAAAGAGGATGGTGCTGGCTGATTTGGGTTTTATGAATGTGCCACACATATGAAGAAACCCAGAGTGCCCTGCATCTCCCGGCTGCAGCCAGAGTCTGCTCAGCGATCTTACGTCTTTTCAGGTGCACCTGACGTGGAGGATGCAAACGCAGGCGTGGAGTTTCCTTCTCCTGGGTCATTTTCTAACAGTGTCACTTACTGTGAGCGTTTTACTTAATCACTCTCAGCTTGTTTTCACCTTCGTAAAATAAGGAAAAGAAAGCCTGTGTGACCGTGGGGGAATTAAGTAAAATAATTTGCATACCGTATTTACTGTATTATACTATTATTTTATTTTCTTTGTCCGTTCTCCTTTTTTCCCACAAAGACAAAGAAGGGGAAACCGCTAAGAAATATCGACACCATTAGTGTGAGTGAACAGACTTTTTCTAGACTTGCACCGATCTTGAATCTTCCACCAATTGACTCAGACCACGGGCTGCTCGGTGTACTTGTTACGCACCCCATGCACCATGATGCAAAATCGCTGAGGACGTGAACGTCAGTACAATTTCAAGTAACATGTCGAGTCAGGGGAAATGTGTGTGGTATTTTAATCCAAGTGAAATCAATCTACAATAATTTTTGCTTTAAAAGAACCAAAATCACAAGAAGTGGGGCTTTGTTTGTCAGAGATGCTAAAGCACATAGGTACAAGCAGAGACTGATAAGAAAAAGATGGCCTGATGTTGGATGTTATAAAATACCCAAGACCCATTTATATGTGAGAACTCCGAATTTTGTCTCTGCCCCAAATCCTTGCAGCATGCATCTAATATATTGTTTTGCTTTGTTTCTGTTCAAATCTCCCCTTCCTTTAGGAAAGTGCCACACCCCACCCCAGCAGTCACATCACAACCACTGGAACTGCCACGTGAGTATAAATACTGGGCGGCTTCAGCTGACACCTTCCACACTGCCTGTGCGCAGTTTATAACGTGGATGGCGCCCCATATAATTATGTAGGCGGTGGCCCTGGTACCATAGGAACCTGCCCTTGACCACAATTGATTGATCCAGGATTTACACGATTCAAGAACTAAATGCTACCAAAAGAAAAGGCTCATTATCCGCAGCTAGGAAAACCTAGTCATCTGACATAATTCTTCCTTTCCTAAGGTTTGGATATTCAGCACCTGCTTGGATACTCTGATAAATCCTCATATCTTTCTGGTAGTTTCTCTGTTGCTGCATAAGGTCGCGGGATTCAACTTTCCTTAACTTGAGTAAAACAACAAAGAACCTTGACTGATAAAACCATTCTGACCTCACATAACATCCTCACACAAACCAGACATGTGGAGCAGAGGCAACGCCTATTCATTATTCAAGACCCAGATCACTGTGATTGAGGATGTAGGTTCTGGATTCAAACTTCCTGCACCTACATCCTGACCCCACCATTTACTCTAAATGCATTGTGCAAAATACTTAATTTCAGTGTCTCGGTTTCTTCATCTTTCAAATAGGAGTAACAGTAGTACCTCTTAGGGTTGGTGAGAAGGAGAAAAGATTCATACATACTTTACTCTTTATAAAGTCAGTTGTTATTATTCAGACCCTGGGAAGTCATCTGAAATTTCTCCCATTGATTCTCCAAACCCACATTTGATATAATTAGCTCTTGTGTCTATTTCACTTTTACCCCGAATGCCCAGCCAGAATAATGTCGGTCAGATAACAGTGCTCGATAGATACATCTGGAAAAAAAGTAATTAGCAAAATTACTGAAGAACCACTGTACAAAATCACATTCTGCTGTTCATAAGTACGTTTTTCCCCTCTCTCATAACAGACACAAACATTTCTCTTTTTTCCCATTTATTCATGCACCTATTTGGCAAATATGTGGGTAGAAGGCTACAGTGTGGTATGTTCTGTGGAAATAGAAAATGAATAACAATCTCTCTCCTCTAAAGCAGTTTGCAATCCACGAGGGGATAAAGCAGGTACCCAGATTGCCGTAATATAAAGTGCAAGGTGATGGGTTTTATAATAGAGGCCCTAGGAAATTGCCATAAGATCTAGAAGATGTAGAGATCATTTTAGGCTGCAAAGCTTGAAAAAGACTTCAGGGAGGAAGTGCATGTGAGGTTGTTCTTAGAGAAATGAGTATGCTTTCAATAGACAGAGAAAATATTTCCTCAAATGGGAAAGGTCTGCAGGTTAATGAGTTTCTGCTAAGTGTGACTATCACTGACAGTTCCTGTCTGTCAGATGGACTTTGAGGAATGCAACCACAGTCTTGGCTTGGGTTAGATAAAGGCGGAGGTCATGTGGAGAGATCTCCGTTTTCTTAGGCTTCTGTTTTTCCAATGAACCACTTTAACACTACCTAAAATCTCTGCAGATTGAAAAAAATATGTTTTAGTTTTACTCTGAACAGATATCAGTGTTACAAAAATAATTTGGATACCCATTATGAATAATGATGATGCAGGTGACATTCTCTTTGAGTTGTCTTCTCAATATTGGCTGTAGTTCTTTGTAAAAATCACCCTCTGAGATTCTTCCTAGAAATAATATAATCTAACACATATGTAATGAGTGCCTACTGTGTACCAGACAGGTGCGCCATTGGATTTTTTGGGTCAAGAATATTTGATTGAAGTATAATTTACGGTCAGTGAAAAGTGCGTATTTAAAGGGAGCGAGTTCATTGATTTTAACAAATGCACTGTGCCTGTGTATCTTATCCCATGACTCTCTCAGGATAGAGAACATTCTATCATGCCAAAGAGTTTTCCTTCCCTGCAACTTCCCGATTTCTTTTATGGTAGATTCATTTTGTCTATTCAGATATTTCTTGGAAATGAAATCATGCTGTGTTCTTTTGTGTCTTATTCTTTCACTCAGTATACTTTTTGGAGATTCATCTATGTTGCCTCATATATCAGGAGTTCCTTTTCATCTCTGCATATTATTCCCTTGTGTAACTAAAACATAATATATTTTTAATCTGTTTTCCCACTGATGGGCATTTAGATTGTTTTTAGCTCTTAGCTATTGTGACTAAAGTTGCGATGCACATTTTTTGACACTTTTTTTTTGTGGATATAGCATTTCTTTTGGGTAAATATCTAACCGGGTGATTGTTGGATCATAGAATATATACATATTTAACTTTATAAGAAATTAAAGTTTTACACTTCAACGAACAATGTTTGAGAGCTGGTTTCCTCAACATCCTTTCTCTGATGTTATCAGTATTTTTAATTTTAGCCCTTCGGGTGGGTGTACAGTAAGTGTCTCAGTGGGATTTCATTTTATGTTTCCCTGAGAAAAGGTAATGTTGAGTGCTTTATCAGACTGTTATTATAGCTTGGTGTATTTTTATTCATGAAGTGCCTGTTAAAGTTTTTCACACATTTAAAAAATCAGATTGTCTTTTTATATTAACTCTTCTAAGTTGTTTATTCTGGACAAGCCTTTAGTCACATATATGTATTACAAATATTTTTTCCCAATATGTGGTTTAGTTTTTCATTTTCTTAACAATGACTCTTAATGAGCAGATTTTTTAAATTTTATAAAGAAAAATTTATTTGTTTTTAATTATGGTTATGCTTGTGTCCTGTCTAAGAAATCATCGCCTACCCTATGGTCTCCTATTTTTCTTCTAGAGCTTTATAGATGTAACTTTAAGTTTAGGGTTATAAGCCATCGAGAATTTAATTTTTGCATGGCATGCGGTAGAGGTTAAAGTTCTGTGTGTGTCTCTCTTTCCCGTAGAGCTGTGTAGTGGCTCCCAGATATTTTGTCTTCATTGCATTGCTTTCACATTTTGAAACCGGTTGAACAAATACAATAGGTCTATTTCTGAAATTACCAGTCTCTTCCGTTAATCTATTTGCATTTCTTTATGCAATACCGCATTGCCTAATGTAGTTTATAATTGATCTGAGTGTCAGTAGCATAATCCTCCAGATTCGTTCTTTCTCAGGATGACTTTGCCCACAATAGGTCCCTTGCATTTCCACTTAAATTTTAGACACAGTTTATCAGTTTCTACAAAACACCTGCTGTGATTTTTGAGATTGCATTGAATCCATAGAATAATTTGTGGAGAAGAGACATCTAAATACTGTCATTTCTACTCTGTAAAATGTATCCAGAACCTCTTCAGTTTCTCTTAGTAAAGTTTTTTGTTTTATTTTTTTAGTTTTCAGTGTGCAAATGCTGCATATATTTTGTTAAAGTTATTCATTTCTATTTTACTCATTTTTGTTCTGTGATAAATAGCATTCTCTACTTAATTTTTTTAAATACTTTTAAATATTTTTAAAATACTCATAGAATTATGTTGAATTTTATGTATTAATCTTGTGTCCTACAACTTGGCTAAATTCACTTATTAATTCTAGTACTGTTTTTTATAGATTGCTTAAGTTTCCTACATAAATTATCAATTGTATATGAAGAAATCATTTTCACATTCCTTCAAATTTATGTCTTTTATTTTTGCGTGTTTTTAGTTGAATATGCTTAAAAGTCTAGTACCTTGCTAAATAGAAGTGGTGAGATGTAAACCCCTTTCTCTACTTTTGATTTTACATACGAAGTTAGCTGTAGGTTTTGCCAAGATGCTCTTTATGAAGTTGAAGAAAATTTTATCTTAGTTTTATCATAGTTTTCTGATTATTTATTTAGTTTTTTAATCATAAAGGGATATTGAATTTTTCCAGTGTTTTCTGCATCTATTGAGACAGCAAGTGATTTTTCTCTTATTTTTGCTGATGTGGTGTATAACATGGGTATATTTTTGAATGCTAATAAAACCATGCATTTCTAGAATCAACTTCACTTGGTTATTATGTATGAGTCTCCATAAATATTGCTGGATTTAGTTTGGGAATATATTATTAATAATAATTCTTATTCAGGTTCATGAGGGATATTGGTAATTTTGTTCTCTTGTAATGATCTTGCCTGGATGTAGCGTCAGGGTTATACTGACCTCATAAAATGAATTTGGAAGTGTTTCCTTTTTCCTCCAGTTTCTGAAGTTTGAACAGCTTCTTTTACCTTGTCTTCAGGTTTGCTGATCTTTTTCTTCTGCAGCTTCCATTCAATTTTATAATTTTATACATAATTTCAGATATTATAGGTTACAATTCTAAAATTTCCATTTGGATTTTTATATATGATTTCTATTTCTCTACTGATATATTCTGTTTTCCTTCATCATATTTTTTCTTTCTTTACACTCTTGAACAAAAATTCTAGCAGCCCTTTTTAAAGCCTTCTATGGTCAGTTCCATCACCCCATGATCTATTTCTCCTGGCTTTAATTTTCTTTTTTCTTCTTTTAGTTATAGGTTTTATTCTCTCACTTCTTCATGTGTCTAGTAAGTTTTAATTGTGTGCTAGATATTGTAATTTCTATGTTGTTGAATATCTAAATTTTGATATTTTTCTTTTCATAGTATCAAGTTTTACTTGGACAAGAAGTTAGTTTACGTACAAAATAGCTTACTTCTTTAAAGGCTTGTTTTTATTATTATTTTTCTTGAAGTATAATTGATTTACAATAGTGTGTTAATTTGAGGTGTATAGAATAGTGATTCAGTATGTTTGCAAATTATATTACATTGTTGGTTATTGCAAGATAACGGGTCTAATTCCCTGTGGTATACAGTAGGTCCTTGTAGAGTAGTTTATATCTGTTAATCCCATACCCCTAATTTGTCCCTCCCCTCTTCCTTCTCCTCATTGGTAACCACAAGTTTGTTTTCCATATCTGTGAGTCTGTTTGAGAATACCATACTTGCAAAATAAGTCAGATGAAGTCAAATACTATATAATGTCACTTATACCTAGAGTTTAAAGGCATGATTTGAATTAGAATAGACTGAGTCTGGTTTAGCCTTTACTCTAGGGTCAGATAAGTTCTGCTCCAAAGGTTTGGTCTTTCTGGGATCTCTGCTGAACACATTAGCTATTCCATAACTTCTCTTTACTCTGCCTGTGAGAGCTCAAAATCTCCCAGTCCTATTTAGCCCTGGAAAGTGTTTTGGCCACAGCTCCGCAATAACGATTATTTCCATGGTGATGCTTTGTAAGAATTTCATCCTGCACATGCTTTGATTAGCAATAATTTAAAGACTTGGGGGGCCCTCTGTAAGTTTCTGGAGCTTTTCCTGTCTGAAACCATGCCCTGTTAATTTGAGCCACCTTCACAACCCCAAATTCTGATCTTTATCCCTTGTCTCATGATGTAAGATCATTATGCTCGATTTGTGCATCTCACATACTGTGGTCTGGAAAGAGTGTCCAGGCAGAAATCCTGGGCAATTCTGGAGATCTCTTGTTGTTTATCTTCTTTGGGGGTTGCAGTCACGTATGACTTCTTATCCTTTTTATGTAAACAGTGTGTTTCCTATGTTTTGCTCAATTTTATAATTGAGAAGGCTATTCTGGTATAAATTATTCCATTATAACTATAAGAAAAATCTCCATTGGATTTTATGAAATGCCTGGCGAAGACTAGTGGTGTGGTATATGGCTAGAGAGTTATGGTAAATAACGTAACCAAACCTAAGTAAACTGATAGGCTCAAAAGTGAACTTACAATGGTTAATTGGATGGGAAAATACAATCACTGGAATCGTTATCACATGAGGATCATGTGCTATTGCATTTTTTTTTTAACTCTACCACAGAAAAGCTATATGAAGGTCTGGAAGACAACAAAAACACATGTGTGTCACGTGTCCTTTTTTGATGACTCTTCCCTCTGAAATTTGAAAGGCAGTAGGTCTAGCATATAGTTTGTCACATCAAAAATTTACATCATAATCATTTTATCATAATATGCCTCTTTAATTGTGCTTTCCTAAGGAGAACAGAATTAGGCCTGAGCAAGATGATGATCAGAGAAATGGAAGTTGAATGCTCTGGTGTGAGGAATATTTATTTCTTCTAGGGAACGTTAATGGTCCATTGTCCACAGATTTAATTCAGCTGGTCCTTCTAAGCTTTATGCATCAGAAATATCCACTTCGTTGTTATTCCTCTACATGGACAAAGGGTTAAGTCATGCTAGTTCTAATGATATTTTCTTATGGATTGACTTCTAAGGCAGAAAGCTTGTTCCTCAAAATAGGACTCTTACATGTAAATCTTCAGGTTATGGATATAATGCAGATTTTTAGAGTGTCATGATTTTCAACTACGCTATGCAAAATAGAGTAAAGAATACAGAGCTTTCATGTTAAATAGATCTGGATTCTAGTCTTGGCACGTGAGTTCAAAGTTTTGTGATGGGGAAATTTCCTTTGCCTCGCTCACACTTGGTTTCTACATCTATGAAATTGGAGTTATGCAAATACTTATCCTGAAAAATTCTTTTGGGAAATAAATGAGGTCACATGTGTGAAACACTTAGTAGAGTGCCAAGTACTTGCTAAACACTAAACAGACATTTACTGTATTTTCAATGTATTAAAACAAGTGAATATAATGAGGTAACAAGTGGTAAAACTGAGAAATTATCTATGTAAATATATGTAAACCTACATTCAAAAGCTAATTCTAGCAAGTGTGTTGGTTAATTTTGTGTGTAAACTAGTCGAGCATCATTATTCTCAGTTTGTCTGTGTGGGTATTTCTCAGTGAGGTTAAGATTTGAATCAGCAGACTGAGTAAAGCAGGTTGCCGTCTTGAATGTGGGTGGGCCTTGTCCAATCAGTTGAAGACTCGAATAAAACCAAAAGGCTGAAAAATAGCGAACTCCTCTTTCCTAACTGCGTAAGTTGGGACATCAGTCATTTCCTGCCTTCAGAATTTAACTGGAAAATCAACTCGTCTTGGGCTTTAAGCCTGCTGGCTTTCAAAATGGAGCTACATCATTAACTCTCCTGGGTCTCCAGTTTGCTGACTGCAGATATGGGGACTTCTTGGCCTCCTAACTGCATAAGCCAATTCCTTATAATAAATCTCTTTCTCTCTATAGGTTCCATTGATTCTATTTCTGAGAATTCTAACTCATACAGCTAGTCTGTAATGTTGGTTGTTCACCCAAGTTCCCACGGATCATGAGGAGAGTGGAATTTTCTGCATTTCCAGGTGCCAAAGACCCACAGCATCCAGACCTATGTCCTGTTGTCTGCTGCAATTCTTCCTTTACTGCTGTTACTCTGAAAATAAAAAGGATGATGGCATATTTATTTACATGTTCTGAGAGGTCATAAAGTAAATAGCCTGGGCGGTGGGGGGGAGAGGGCTGGATAGAACCGCACCAAGAAACAATTGTTTTTCTCTTTGAGACCCACAGGATGAATTTCTAATGGGACCAGCAGGGGGCCAGCCCATTTCTGACTTAAAATGCGTTTGCCTTGTGGATTTATTCATCCTTTTACGATACCGAACTGTCTTAGTCACCCTCAGAAACAAAGCTGAGATCATTTTGAAGGCATTAAGGTGAGAGGTCAGGTGCGATGATTCCTCAGGCACGTTTAAACTGCCCGATCGTCAGGCAAGTCAGCACTTCCTAAAGTGGCACAGGTTACCGGAGACACTGTGCCACGCTGACTCTGATGCTGAGAAACAGAACTCGAAAGCACACATGAAATACTGCAATAATAAATGACAGCTTCTTTCTTTAAAGGACTTTTTTGAGATGCACTCCCCTGATGAAGGGGAAGATAAACGCATGCTGTCTGATATATTTCTCATGTCGACTAAGGGCCTTGGTTCTGTATCTGAGCCCCGATCCCGGACAGCAGGCCTGCCCTGCCCTAGTTTAGCATCAGAGTTTAGCTCACGCTACGTCCTCCTTACTTTAAAATAATAAATAATCATTGAGTTCCATCCATTTACTAAGTCTTGTTTTAAGTATGTTAAGGATATAAATGTGACCAGGACACAATTCCCCCTCTCAAAGCAGCTCATAATTCACTGGAACATTTATCGGTCACCCTTATATGGCAGGTTGCGTCCTAGGTAAAGGGGATACATAGATATAAATGGCCCATTCCTTGCTCTTGATAAATACCTACTGAGGGAGAGACACATAAAATAAACAGAAGTATATTTCTATAAAATAGAAGTATATGTGAGGAGCCCAGAAAGAGTGAGTGAGTGATTCAGGCTGGAACAGGAGATAGACTGGGTTACAAATAAAATATTAAGATGAGAGAATGGGGAGATGTGTATTCATGAACCCAGGACCCTTCTAGAATTTATATTTTTTAAAAAAGAAAGCATACGACATGCAGGGAAAAAGCCATTTTCCTTTAAGCCCAGTCCCAGCAAAGAGGATACTGGCAGTCCTCTACGGGTCTGGCCTGTGCCTTCGAACCCCAGGTCTGGAAGAGGTTCTCCTCTATGTCCCTAAGTGGGGGTGGCCTTTTACACATAATTCTTACAAGCTAATAGCTGCTCTGTCTTAAGACCCTGTAGCCTGGCTCAGAATTTAGGGGCAGAGGCTATGACCAACATTTCTTCTGCAGTCACCACAATGTTCTGTACAAAATGAGCAGAATAAATACCACTTGCCTGATGAACATGGTTTTCCTTTCATAACACACACATTCAAAGCCCAGCTTCCTCAGAGCTGATGAAAAGACCCCTTGGAGCGATGAAGAGCCTTCTCTCACGACCCGTGCCATGAAACGCCCTCGGGGTATCATCTGTCTCCACGCCAGCGCTTCTGCTGACCATCGTGATCAGGTCTGGGGCCAAACGTAAGGGCCTTTTTAAGAAATAATTCACTATTCAGTAGCTAAGGAAAGAACATTTCCTTAGACCATAAAGGAACTATAGAATGACTTCTAAATAGAAACCATACAAACAATGATTTTTGAGGACCCATTATTCTTTAGCCAAATTAAAAAAAAAATTAGATGTAGCTACGCATAATAGGGAGATAGGAATATATTGGATACATTCCAGCCTAAGTGATTTTCAAGAGTTAGAAGAGTTTTTGGACCTAAGTTTGCTCCCAGTAAAATAGGGTATATGAAAAATTGAGCACCAGAACAAGAAGACTTCTATTTCCTGGCTTCAGCTTCTGTAAGATTTATAGATACTTAAAATAAATGTAAAAATCATGTAAATATAGCTGGGTAGGATAAGAGATAATATAAAAAGTTACTTATTTTTCCAAAGGGACTGGCTAAATATTCAGTGGTTGATTTACAAGGGAAAATGCCTGCTTTGCTGCAAGTCAGACTTACTCAATTACTGGCTCCTTAAACTATCAAGACAGCTGCCAGATAGGAGCATTTGGGTGCACAGAAACGGGAACACTCATTTTTTTTGTCAATGCGACCGATCAATAATTTTTTTTTAAAGTTCAACACCTCACGTATACAAAACATTATCCTGTCACAAGGAGACTCAAATAGGCATCAGATGTGTCCTCAAATTGCTTATGACCCAGCTGAGCTGAAAATGGGAGGCCCACATACATACATAATACCGAGATAAGCCGGTGTCATCCTCTCGAAAGTGTGCACCCTCGCTGAGGGTTTACACAAACAGCACTACGGCTTTATGAAAGGGAGTGGGTGCGTCAATGAAAGCATTTGTCAGGGGTGCCCTCTACAAGGCAGGTGGGTTGTAGGTGGACTATCATGGAGCGTATCAGAGTGGTCCTGGGAACGAGGCATCGAATGCCTACCTTGCCTGGAAAGGACGGTCCCTAAATGGGATTACTGGGAGAAGGGCTCAGGAGCAGATCCTCAAAAACCTTGGTATTAGGACTGAGAAATACGAATTTTAACCTATGAATGATGAGAACGTAAAGGATCTTGAGCAGGAAGTTATTTACCGAAAGGCACTTTCAGATTTCGGGTCTGGGTGAACTATGCAAGGTAATTTTCAGAGAAGCGATAGCAAGTAGTGAGGATGATAACGAACCCAGATCTGGAGCAACAAAGGTCAGAGTTAAAGACTCCAAAGCGGAGTGCGTGGGTTTGCTTGGATGCTTGGATGCTTGGATCCTGGAGTTAACCTGAAGCATCGAAATGTCTTTTCCATCCGACTTACAGTACATTTTTTTTTCTCATAACCTCATAAATTTGATAATGAAAATCTACATTCTTACAGGGCACAGCATTTTGGGCACACACTTTTTTCTGATCTTTTCGTACTCAAAGACCCACACCGATTCCCCTAGACAAAGATCTGCTTAGATCTTCAGCTCTGCCGGCTGAGCTATGGATTGTCTATTCCCGGGGTACTTCTGCAACTGAACCTCACACATCTAAAGATTGGGATTTAGTTGACAGTGGAATTGAAGAAGTTTCTCTGTGTTCATTCCCCCATCCCTGGTCAGCCGAGGTCATGCTTCCTGGGAGCGAGGCTGCATCTGTCTGGAAAGACTCCAAGGCTGTTGGGCATTCAGAAAGAAATGGTAAGAACCTTAGCAAAGTTCACACATTGTATTTAATTCTTATTTTTAAAAAGAGAACAGGCTTAACAGAAATCCAAATCCTTGCTTAACGTCTCATCTGTTAACCTCGTGCTATAGTTTATAAACCAGCAATGGCAGAGATGAGGAAGTTTGAAACAGAAATCCTGGAACCAAGGTCAGTCAGGGGCCTGCGACCCACCCAACAGGGGACAATTCGATGAGCTGCTGAGTCTTGCTCTGGTCAAAAAAGGAAGCTCTCTTTTTTTCCTTCCTGCTCTGGCTCTCTTCTCTTTCCCTCCTTCCTCCTTCCCTCTCTTACATCCCTTGTGACCCTCCTTTTCTCTCTTCCCTCTTCGCTTTCTTCTTTCTGTCTTTCTGATGAGAACAATAACTTAATTTTCTTTAGTTTCACTGAACAAAAAGGTTGGGGAGGGAGTGCCTGTTTCCAGTTGTTGTCGGTTTTCCCATCCTTTAGCAAAAAAAAAAAAAAAAAAAAAAAAAAAAAAAAAATCCTTTCCCTTTAGAAGCCCAAAGGTGGAGCTGTTGCAAAAGGAGAGAGCCAGGCAGGCCAGCTGCGCCGGCGGGGCCTCCGGCACAAGATGCAAACACAGGCATGCGAGGAGCAGCAGATCCTGGAGGCTTTGCTTCCCAAACATAAACATTCCTTTTTTTTTTTTCTCCCAAAGAGAAATAAAAATCCTGATTACCGCAGATGCATTACTGCCAAATTGTGCAAAATAGAACAAGTATTAAGTGTCTGCTTAACCCCCTCTAATTGTTAATTCCATACACTTTAGTAGATTTCAGTATTATCAAAATAACTGCAGGGAGAAAGGATTGAAATTCACTTGGGCCATTAAGACCACCGTTTATCAGCATAATGTCCTGTGCATAATGATGGGAGGGTCAGTCTATTCTCTCCAGGTCCCCTTTTCTGGGTAGCTCACTGAAATGTTTTCGGGGTGGTTACATTTAGGTGGGGGAAAGCCTGGACAAATGCTCGTTTTGGCAGCTGGAAAGCGGCTCCTGCCTGTGCATTCGGCGACCTCTTGCAATAATTTCCCACACGAACAGCACTTATTTTTCAGGATCCTAACTTGGTATTTTGCTGTCATCATCCTGAGCAGCAGCAGCAAATTTTGAAAACCCGTTTTATGGAGAGAAAGAGGCCCAGAGCTCGCTGACTTTTCCTAGCTCCTCTCAGAGATGGAATGAGTTTATTTCTATCCATTTCCATAGACTTTTAGCTCCGAATTTTGTCTCGTAGTTTTGCTTGTTCTCTTCCCTTGAATCCTTTCCTTCTTCCTTTGTCTCTCTCCCTGAAGCAAAGGCCTTCAGACTGACCTTTCGAGAGCTCTTGAAGCCCACAATTTAGCTGATTTCAAAGTGTCCTTATTTATTGTCAATGTATGACTTTCCCCCTCATCATTTTAATGTTTGCTTTCAACCCCCAGTTACTGGAATAAACAGGGACAAAGTAACCTGAGATGTTTAATGCCACAGAGACAAAAAGGTATTGATCCTTTTTGCTTCTGGAATAAAAAAAAAAGGGGGGTTTGAATAATTTCCAGATATATTGTAGATTGCATTGCTATCTTTAATTAAAACATGACATCGGACAAAATCCAATTATCTACTCTTTTAAACCACAGGGCCACCTTTGTCCTAACGAATTCTGATGTCCCATGTGCAAATTGGCAAGTTTGTTTTCAATACTGCTGTGTGTGTGTGTGTGTGTCTGTGTATGTCTGTGTGAGTGTGCATCTGCTTGTACTACTGGCTTGAATGCAAGCATGCTTGTGAATGTATTCTTGGCTTTGCTTCTGGTGGCATTTAAATGTGGGTTTATGTCAGGTAGTTAAAAACATACAAAAGGCTGAGCTATACCAACATTGCGTATCATGCGTGCCCCCAGGATGACTGAGGAAGGAATTTCCAAAGTGGTTTTATTGGTGCGGCTTTGGTGCGCCGTGAAACGGGACTTGGGAAGCAGGGGCTGCAGCAAAGTGGAGGAAAATGAAACGCCTTGAAAGGGAGCTGATTTCAGATACAGAAAGAAAGCAACCTCATCCCACTACGAGGATACTTGAACCGGCTCAGTCCCTTCCTTGTTTCTTATTCTCTCCCAGCTGTCTCAAAAGGCGCATCTCATCACCTGTCTCTGGGGCTTTTCCTCTGATCCAGACCTGGCCTGTGTTCCGTTCTTTCCTTTCAGACGCTGCTGGTCTCCAAGACGTCTCCTGCGCAGCCCCTGCCATCTGGAGCTGTCTGCCTTCGACTCCGCCGTGCAGGCTCAGGCTCCTTGAACCTGTCATCGCGAAACAAATTTATTACCTCCTCGTGCCCGGGCCTCTTGGTGCCACGCTCCTGCTGCTCCGCGACCACGCCGGGCAGAGCCAGGGCGACGCTACCCCCTGCGTTGGTGCTGAGCGGTGCCGTGAGCGCGAGGAGCACGGCCTCGGAGGGAGAGGTGGGCACGGCGGGCTGCTGCCTGCGGCCGGCTCGGCGGCCGATGCTAAGCGGTACCCCAGGCAGCTCCGACGTTTCGGGGGGGGCGCCTTCTCCTCACTTTGCTGCTACTGGCTATGCTGTGAAATTCAGCTGGTGTGAAATGAATCTACTGTGACTGCTTCTCCCTCTCAGTAGCTGAGAATGTACCCACATGCCTCAGGTGGCCGTGCCTTTTAGGCCGTGGCCCTTAGTGGCTCCATCCTCTGGAAGAGCGGATCCACTCACAAAGGAGAAGTTGTTTTAGAGACCGGAGAACATGGATGTTCTGCAAACCCTTTTCCCGACAAAATGGCAGGCTTGCTGAAGTCTTACAGACAAGACGGATCTAATCCACCGTGAGCAGAGAAATCCATTTGCACATCTGCATTTGCAAAACTAGCCTTGAAGTCCGTGCCTTATGACCTAGTTACAGTTAGTCCCATGGTACTGAACGGTTCTCTCTGCATTCCTAGTAATAAAATCGCATTTCAGGGACCCACGATAGATACACTGAACAAATAGATACAGATAAGATACAAAAGGACAGACACAGGTTCAAGTGCATCCTGGGATGGCAAGAGTTATATCTCACAGGCATTGGACAGTGATCGAAACAGTTCGAAAATACTTTACTTTTTAAAAAAGAAATTTAAACTCCACTTGGCTCGGTACCTTCATTTACGCCATCACTTCTTTGATTATGGTTGCCCCTTAATTGATAACATTAAATGAATGAGGGGTAAAGTGACTGCCAAATGCGTCCCGCTGCAGTTTTTGACAGATGCTCTGATATGAGCTGCTGTAATAATGGACAAGGAAGGGGAGAGCTCCAAGAGGACTTTAGAGTTCAGCTTTGGTTGAAAGGGTATCATTAGTCACATGTGAGAAATAGTAACATTTTCCATTAATTCCAAAGAACTTCCCAAATGTATGTGGATGTCCATGGCTAGTATTATGGTGGAAATGCAGCGAGGCCTGAGGAAGGGAAAGAAACTAAAGCCTTTGAGGGTCTATGAAACGGGGGAGAAATTATACATCTTCCATCTCCTGGGCATTTAAATCTCATAGACTCATCTCAGCAGCCACACAAAGCGAATGTTGTTACCTCGATTTGACACACGATGAAACTGAGGCTCAGAGGCGTGAGATCAAAGCGGCCTCCTGATTGAAAAAAAAAAATTTTAACTCTGGGGGAGTGTATAGCTCAGGGATAGAGCACGTGCTTAGCATGCACGAGGTCCTGGGTTCAATCCCCAGCACCTTCATGAAAATACATAAGGAAATAAATAAATCTAATTACCTCACTCCCAACACAAAAATAAAAAGTAAATAAAATATTGAAAACAAAAACAAAAAATGCACCCCCAGTGGGTTAGTCTGTGAGGAGAGCAGCTCTGCTGGTCTGTCACGTCAGAGATCCTGGAGAATAATTATGAGCACAGAATTCAAATCCCAGAGAGCAAGGGATGAGAGACGGGGAGAGGGAAGGTCACCAAGGCACAGGGACATTTGGTGAATTCTGCTGAGCCTTGGGGCTGCAGGAATAGACCCGCTGGATCTAACTGCTCGCTCACATCTCCCGACCAAAACCAGGCTGAGGACCAGGGCCCTTGAGAGCAGAGTTCTTCCAGAGCACTCTCAGGGCTGTGTTTGAGCTGGAATAAAACTGTTCTGTCCCATTCTTGGCTAATCTACCCTTAAAAAAGAAAGAATTCCTAAGGGGTGGGGACATAAAAGCTTAAGTTACTAACCCCCTCCTGGCTTTAAGGACAGAAGCAGGTTTCAAATGCTACTAACTTTTCACCCAAGACTGAGAGGAAGTGAAGGGCCTAATGTTGAATTATGACTATTTTTTTCAATCTGTGTTCTCTTCCTTTATGTTCTTAAGAAAGAGGTGGGCCATATCCTCAAAAGTCAAGAAAATTGAAAAAAAAAAAGTAAAATGAAACACTCAGACAAATAAATAAAACATAAGGAAAATATAGACGATGTTTTCTGAGCAATGGGACATCCAAATGGCCCTTGTTGTCTGGAGATGGAAAAGCCAGCTTATCACAGTTGCCTTCTTGCTTTATTCATCCTGTTAAGGAAGAAAGACAGCCCCTAACCGTCAGAACCCATCATTGAACCGTACAGAAGCACTGTGGTTAAAGAGGCAGGCTTTACCAAAGACACACACACACTACTGTGCAGTTTTATTTTACCAGAACTCAGAGTGTTTAGATATTTTATATATTGTCTGGGCAACACATAGAACCTTCAAAGCTACTATTTTAGAGACATCAATACACTCAAATAAATTTTTTTTTCTAATTTGTTTTTCTCCAATCTGATCATTGTTTGGAAACCAAACAATGTCCATTGTCTGGATCAAGGTCAGGTTTAAAATGGGTTGAGTAGAGGGAGATCAGAATGAAGTGCGTTCATTTTATACTGATGCTACACTTAATGATGCTAATGTGACCACTATGAATGTGTCTAAGGATTAAATTAGTTCTAGGAAGAACGCTATACATGTGTCTATTTGCTGCACCAATATTAAGAATTCTAATCAGGAAACACTCTCATCTTCTTTGAGTCCTGACATCACCAAGGCTAAGGTTCTTCTCTGCTAACTGGATTACACGTGCTACTTGAAAGTTGCCTGGAAGTTGCATTTAGCACCAGTTTCCACCAAACTTTCTATCCTGTGTCCCAAATGAAAGCAAGGGTGGATGGTAAAAGTACAATCTGCCTTCAGTGAACTAAAGACTTGTGATTTCAGAGAGTTGCTTCACCCTTAAGAGACGGTGTCTTCTCAAGTCTTAGAACTGTAAAATACTGTTGGTAAACATCATGGTGACATGTGAAAATCCTGGGTCTCTTGGCCCTTTTATGAAGAAACGTCCCTCAGTCATTAAGAATCAAGACCACCCATCTTTATAAGTGGGTGTGGGTAAATTACCAGGTTTACAGCAAATTTACACACTAATGGAAAAATAGCTCGAAATTTATTTCCCGATCAGTCAGTTCCCCTTGACTCCTGCACCTCCAACTTGAAGTCTTACAGCATCATTATGACTACTGTTTACTTTATTATCTGTTTGTTATCCGATCTTGGCATAAACGTGGATCTTAATTTAACTGGACATGGCACTGGAACCTCATTTGAATGTTGCACTCCTCGGTGATGAAGACTTGCTCTTAAATTTTCCTTCCGTAAACTCCTGCTTCACTGCCTCATTTACTCCATTGTTCAGTTGATTATTTGCTCATTAAACATTACTAAGTAGCTATTCTCATTGCTTATTGAAAGTGGAGTGACGACACCCACATAAATGAGATATTTAAAGCAATGTAATCTATATCAAAATTAAAAGAATACATTTACAGTATTGAATCTATGTATCCTCTAATCAGGGTAGGAAAGAAAAAAAAAAAACAAACTTTGATGAACAGTTCTGTCTTTGGCAGCTATCAGCAGAGTCCTCCAAACTCTACAGGAAGCTCCGTATGAAATTTATGACTGGCAGGACAGTCTTGTTTGCAAATGTATTTCATCAGTCTGAGATTTGCAGCGAGCCCGGGTCACTCACATTATTTACTCAATGCATCTTTTTATTCATGGGTCATTCCATCATTTTTACCGGATTAAAAAAAAAACCATGAAGTCTGTAAGTATTGCTTCTTTTTGAATGTCCTGTAAGTGAGATGGCTAAGTAAACAATTAGAAGTGCATTCTAGGTGGCTTTGACCAAAAGAAGAAATGGGTGGAAAAGAGTTATACATGAATTTTGTAACATTTCACCTAATTTAGAGCTACCTGGTGTGAGGATAGGAGGGTGGCAGGAGGTGGTTGTTCAGACTGAGTGCTGGTTATTTTCTGATTAAAGACAAGACAACTGCTGACCTTGGATTCCTGGTGGTCATGACACATAATCTGGGGGCACTGTTTGTATCAGGGTCCAAGTGGACAGGGCTGGGTGGCACTCAACCTGCAAGGTCACACTTCCTCAAGGTCTCTGCTGACCTTAAGATGGCTATATGGATGTCACCATCAGGACCATTTTAAGGTCCCATGTGTGAAAGTTTCTACCCAGGGCAGTCAGGTTATTAATGGCTAAAGTTTAGAGAGAATGTCTGTAGAAAAATCCATTCTCCTATCATTATTCCAGGAAATTGCTTCTTCTTTGAAAAACGTTACTGCTCATGTGCATATACTTTGCTTTTCTACCCCTTGGTAGCCACATGCTGGATGTGAGCCTTTTTTTCCCTTTTTCCCTTGACTTTTTGGCAGTTAGAATGCCAAGGTGCCCATGAGGACTGAGAGTTTGGAAGAATTTTCCTAGTGAACGCAGGGGTGTCTACTGCCGGCAGACAGAACCACGACTTATTTTGAAAAACATTCATTTGGGCTAAAAATGATAAATCTGTATTTATCTACTTAAAATGTTCCCAAAGGAGAAGAAAAAGGAAAAGAGGGCTTGGATTTGGAAAGCGTAGAGACCAGAGAAACGAAGAAGGCAAAAATCTGCTTTTCCCAATAATTTATCTTCTTTGATCCTTCCCAGTGGGCACTGGGTACTTTTCCAGGCTGTATTTTGAAAGATAAAATAAATATTTCATTTAACCAGCTGTATTCCAGAATCTGCAACTAGCCGAAGCCTCATTATGAAGAAATGGGAGAGGCTGCTTTGTCTCAACACTTGTAGGGTTCCCCCACTCTCCCAAAGCAGAGCACACCTTTGAAACCTTTTGTAAACTGGGATGACGTAAAGCAGAGAAGCAGGTACCTTAGGACACATCTTGCTAACGGATGCACAAAATAAATCGAGGTGAAGCACAGATGCTCATGGACACAGCTCAGAGTGCGAATGGCCTGATGCTGAGATGATGAGTGTAGCTCCCGGGAAGGGGCTTGCTGGGGACACCCTGGCTGCTTTGGGATGTGCCCTGCCTCTGCGATGGCTCCCTGCCAGACAAACACTGAACGCTGTTTTCACTTACCTTGTTTCTTTGTAAAAGCAAAATCCTTTTTGGATCTCTTTTGGTTAGCAAAAACAGGTTCAAATGTAGGTCTTATAAAAGTAAAGTGGCATAAAGTATATATTTGGAAAGTGGGGGATACCTGTATAAGCCAGAAGAAAATGTTTTACAAATAAGAAATGGTAGATACCTTTTCTGGGCATCATACTAGCTGGGACTTTTGACAGCTTTGCAATGCTTCCCAACAAAGTCTTTCTGGTTAAGTTAGTCATGGTTTCTAACATGCTCTACATACTACCCAGGATCATTTTCTCCCAATGTTTAACTATTTTGTGAGCAAGAAGTAATTAAATATATTGGAAGATAAATAGAATAAATGAAGGAATTTTGTATGTTTTTGTTAAGGAAATCAACAGCTCCATTTTCCCCCAGTGGATAATCCAGTGTTGAGAATTAGTCCAATTATAAATGCACATTAATTATAATATTGTATTATACATTATATAATGATATATTATAATATGCATGTTATATAATTATATTTTAGTATAATAACACATTAAGAAATATACAAGTAAATATTTTTGTATACAAAAAACACTATAGTATTTCTTCCTTAATTTTCTTTTTTCTTAGTTAAAGATGAGTGACTCTCTTGTATTATTATACAGTCCTTTTCCAACTTTAATGTGCATATGAATCAACTAGAGATCTTGTTAAACATGCACTTTCTGATTTGGGCAGGGTCTTGGTTTCTGCCCATCTAATACGTTCCCAGAAGGTTCCAGGGCTGTTGGTCCACAGCTCACACTTGTAGCAAGTCTCCTCATGTCATTGCTTAGAATATTGGTTGGCAAATAATGGACACTCGATAAACATTTGCCAATAGGTGAATGAATGGATAAATAAATGAATCTCAGGCATATTCTTATTTTTAAATTCTTTATGATATCATCTCCTAGTTGGGTTAATCACTGAGTTCAGTTAACCCAAATACGATTGGTGTTTATATCAGATGAAATGTGCCCAAATGTATGGCTTCTCAAGTGAAAAATATTTTCTTTCTCAGGGAAAATAGAATTATAGCATATATTCAATTATAGAATTTTATTAAACAGATTAGGGGAAAAGAGCCATAGAAGTCAAGTTTAGGAAGCCACATGTTGTAGCTGAAAATCAAAGTTGGGTGAGAATGGTGTTTACATCAGACAGACCCGGGGTCAAACCTTACTTGCCTTGTCTGCTGTGTGGCCTTAGGCAGCCGCTTCACTAAGCTTCAGCATCCTCCTCCAAAATTGGAAGAATGTTTCCTATATAAAATTATGAGGAAAGACTGAAATGTAAACATTAGATTTCTTTGTCTTTTCCCTTATCCTTGCCCAAAGGGACATCACGAGGAAGTGTCACAGCAAGATGGTAATTCCAAGTCACTTAGCTGCCAACTCTTTGCTCACAGAAAACAAAACAAAACAAAACAAAACAAAACAAAACAAAACAAAACATCAGATTTCTGTAGACATGCTCCTCCAGTTTTGGAGAATAGAGGAGGCAGGTGGTAAATACTCTTAGAGTATATATTTCTCCAGCATTAATTATTTTTGTACTAGTTTTAGCATAAGAAATGGCCACTCGCTTTATGCAGCATAAGAGTCTGGGAAGTGCTCCCATCCTTGCCAGTGCTGAAGGCTTTTTCCAAGTTGAAAACTGAACATTTTCTTCATACATTTTCTTCTCCTTTTATAAATGTTATAACTTTCAATAGCACATCATTGGTTTGCTGTCCTGATGGCAAGAGCTTCTCACGTGCAAATTCAGCGATTTAAATCTATTTCCTGTTCTCTTTGAAAAATGGAAATAGATGGTACAAAGCAACCTCTTCCTCAAGGAGAAAAGGGGGCAATATTTAATATGCTATTTACTTTTTTCCTTCTCACTTAAGCCTGTCAACAATCCTGAGTTGAGTGCTCTTAAGTTTGTCTTACAGATCATGAAATTGAGTCTAAAAAAAGTGAAATATCTTTCCCAAGGTTACAGCTAGTAAATGGAAGTGAAGATTTGACTCAAAATTTCACTCTTCTGTAAGTGCATAAAGATGAGGCGTGGTCAGTTTGGTGACCTATGCTCTGGGTATGACAGTGCAGGATCCAGGAGGCACCTTGTCTGGACCAACAAGTGTTCTTGTGAGGAAACTCCTTGCCTGGAGCTGGGCAGTGGGGTCTCTTGACTAGGGAGCCGTGAGCTCTTTGTACCCCAAAACCCCACAGGTTTCCCCACAGTGTGTCACATTTTACTTGTTTTCCTTTGATAGGTAATGAGTTGACTATCAAGTCTTGATTATGGGATCTCTTTCCAATAGAACCTGCAAAACAGAAGCGTCCCCTTAGCCCAAGGAGAAGGCACTATTTTTGTTTTCGTTTATAGATAAAAGTCTGTCTTGGTCTATGGTTGTTCCAATCTACAGAGCTTTCTCCTGAATTTCAAACAAGTCACAGTCTGTGCCACGTAACTGTTAATTTAGTCTTTGAGTCTGTTCTCTGCTATTTTCCCCATTGTTTCAAAGCGTGATGGGTTTGTCCTCTCAGTTTACAGATTATGTGAAATCAAGTTTTGTGGCTTCTTCCTCCTTCTCTTCCTCCTCATCTTCCTCTCTTCCTTTGACGTTGTCTTCTTATTTTCGTGAAAATAAATGAAGACCAGCAAATGAGTAAAGCAAAGGCTATGTGAACCGCTAGAGCCAGGGACTCAGGCGTCTCACTTGCATTTGGGCAGAGACTCAAAGGCAGACAGAGGAGAGGGGAAACTTCAGAGTGGAAAGGAGGGTGGTTTCAGGACCGAGCCTGAGGAAGCTGCACTTGGCAAACTAGAAATGGGGCATCTGTGTAACTGGTTAGCAAAGTACATTAGGCTTCCTCTAGTTGTCCCTAAGTTGGGAGCAGGGACAAAAATTAAGGAAGCTGCAAGTTAATAACGAGGTCCTGTCCATTTTGGGGTCAATTATCACAGAAATGAATGTTTAGCTTCCCGGATTGTCAACAGAGATAGCAATCAGGCTTCCTGCAAGTCTGACATAACAGTCTGACTTCCAGGCTTGTTTGTCGTCAATGAGAGGGTTGGTTTCCTGTGCAGATTGCTGCAAGTATGGGTCAAAGCTCTATTTTTAAATATGGTCTGATCATTCTCCATTTTTATCCTTTCTTCTTTTAGCTTTCTCTCTTCCCGCCTCCCTCCACCACGTTTCTTCTACTTCTTACTTTGATATTCTCCATACCAAAGTCAGTACAAATAGGATTTGTGGAATATTTTATCTTCTTTTAGAGACTTTAAAATTACAAAATTTATGCATACCTATTGGAAGAAATGTCAACCAAAGTAGAATGTGTAAAGAAAAGGAATGCTCACCCCCTTCTCATTATTGTAGAACAGCCATCAGTTGGCAGTTTGGTGCATATTTCAAAGACATTTTTAGACACATATCATCATTTATTTAAATACCAAAATTAGCATATTAGATTTTTTTCAATTTGCCTATTATCAATATGATAGATGTCCATCTAAGTCAGTGCCTGCAAATCTATTTCATTATGCATTAAATCATTGACCCGGAGCTCACTAGAATATAAACTCCATGAAGGCAGGGATTGTAATTCTATTGTTAACTGCTGCTGTTCCAGACTCAAAAAGTACTTGGCACATTGTAGGCAATCAGTGATGTCTGTTGAATGAATGAAATTAGGGTGCATCCTGTTTTGTTTTGTATTTTTAATTCTTATTTCAAATAATAAAAAAATATGTAGTCTTGAACTGAAATGTCTGCACACTTGTACTTCATTAAGCCTCTGTTTTAAGTGATCTAATGAGGATAATTTTAGGACTGTAACTAGGGATGCTTGGGGGAAAAAAATTCTTTCCCTCTTTATGAGAATGGCAGTTGCTATGCAGATATGAAGCCTGAAAATACAGCAATAAATATGTCCTAAGTGAGGAATCTAGTCATAGGATGAGGTTGGCACAATCAAAGCAAGTAGGAAGGTAGAAGTGAGCCAGGTCTGAATCCATCCAGCCCTGAAGGCTGATCCACTGCAGGACTTCACCCACATGAAGCCAGTTGAATTACGTTGCCTGGCAGGCAGCTCGACCACTCTTCTTTTAATTATTTTATTCTGATGTTTTTCCAAATGATCTTGGACCTAAGGAAAATCAGGGAGAAAATATCGTCTAAGCAACTCACCTTCCCAAATAACTCTGAGAAATGAAATGATGGAGAGGAGGGGTGATGTATTCACTGGGGCCAAGTGGAAAGAACATTTCTAGCCCTGTCCGAGGTTCAGAACATGCAGCAGAGTCCCAGAAAGCCGGGAGATGGACACAAAATTAATTACATTACACGATTTTACATTTTAGCTCAACAAGAGGAATAAAATGTGGGAGAAAGGGAAGAAATGCTCTGATTGAGGTCAGTTGATTTTACTTAGTTTGTGTCTGTATGCCATCTAGTCACATAATGGGTGATAAATACACGGTAGGGGTCTTATGTAGAGTTAACTTCTTCAAATAGCTCTGTGGAAGGAAGGACGCTTCTTCATTATTTGCTGACATTTCCTGTAGGGCAAGAAAAGGTGATGTATGCCATACAGTATGATTCCACAGCTCTAGCTATCTGTAGGGATAACTATAATAGAAAGGGTGTCTCTTGGACTATGGGACGATACTTTACCACGTATTGGTTATAATGCTTATTTTTCCAATTGCGGAAAAGTGCTTTTTGGAATTCCTTTAAATCTATTTGAGACTCAGCTTTTACATAAGTAAAATGGGACCTCCCCCCTCCCCCCCCAAAATACTCTGAAAATTCTTGACTGGTTCCAAGATTCTGAGATTCTGTCTCCATCATGCTGCATATCTTTTAGCTTTTGAACCTCTGTACACAATTACAAGAGAAATGCTCCCCTCCACCTTTGCTCATGAGATCCTTAGCACACTGAGGCAAAACAGCCAGGTACATGGATGGTTCCAGGGTGATCAAAAGGGGCAGAAAATAGAATATTTTCCCCTTAAGTCAATAGCACAAGTTTGTGTCAAGATTTCCTGTGTTACTAAGGACAGCCTGAAATTTTAAGTGACTTGCACCTAAAAGCATACATGTTTGTTTCATCCAAGTAACTGAAATGGCTCTAAAGATGAGAGTTTCATTTTTTAATACTGTCACAAATCCAAATTAAGGAGAGGTGTCTGCAAACCCTTTGATTATAGATCATAAAATCTCCAGCTTATATCAGACACTGTAAAATTGCTCAGTGACAAATGAAATGCCTATGCACTAAATATATCTTTTAAGCACCTTGCAGTGCTGGTACGTTTATCTCGGAGACACAATGGTACTTCTGCAGGTCACAGGTACAAGGTCAGAAATGCTGGTTCTGCTGGTTTGGAATGTAACACTTAATGGCCCATTATTTGAGGACACAGAGCAGAGGCTTCAAGCAAATACCCAGACTATATTTCATGTGGAAACTTCAGAAGCCAACAGACCAGCCATATTTAGAAATAATGATGGACGAGACCCAGCATGAGCATGGATGGCTGACAAACTATGGGGACTCACCAGGGTTCAGCTTTGTGACAATAGTTTGCATCTGGGTAGTGTTTTGTAGTGTTTCAAAGAACTTTCACATCCAACATCTCATTTGATCTTCACAGCAACATTGTGAAGCTGGCAAGGCAGAAATTATTACCCTCATTTTGTAGAAAGGAAACTAGCCTCAGAGAGGTTAAGTGACTTGGCCAAGGTCACCCAGATGGTATGCAACAGAATCACCGGATTTGAATATACACCTTCTGACTTCCATCACAACAAGCAAACAGAAGCTGATCGTGTCTATTCAGCTACACTGTCGGCCGTTTCTGGTTCTGAAAGTCCATGCTATGGAGTCAAGCAGAAAATACCATAGGCATTTGACAAAATTGCTTTTCTCTTCCCTTGCCATTTCCAAATGCCTAGAGGCAAAACAGGTATATTTTGACAATGACAGAAGCAAAATATCTCAGCTGGATGGCCAATGTGAGAGGTTTCCCCTAGAGTAGATTTGGATACCGGAGAAGGAGAGAAAGCACAGAACCACTGGATACTGAAATTTGAGAATGACAGAAGAAAAAAAAAAAAAGGCATGTTGATAGTAAATGGGAACTGAAATACTGAAAACATACTTCTCAATTTTACATTCTAATCCAGTGAACACGTGCCTCACCCTCCTCTACTCCTTTCTGCAGGCATTTCTCATTTAGTGATGCTTTTGGGTACCGTCTTGCTGCTTCTTGGCTGTTGTGGAACCTAGAGATCTGTTTCTCTCTCTTCAGGTAAATGAGTTAAATTTGGCCCCACTGCCATCCGTCTTGAAGTTACCTGTCTCTCACCGCCTCAAAGCCCTCCTTTGCACGCTGCTCAACAAATGAGCCAATTCACTAAACAGGACATACAAAGCACAGACAGTCTTCTGGGACACGTGCTGACATCCTAGAAAGAAATGCCAAATCTAAACCTACCATGGCCGATCCCCATTGTGGATACTGACCGGCCTTATTTTTGCTCTGATGCCACACACCATCAATAGATCCCAGAACTTCTTTTCCCTGCTGAGCTCAGTGACAGTATCAGAATCCATCTCTGTCCACTGTTTTAGACAGCTGCCAATAATTAATCAGAAGAAGCGAGAGAGATGAGAATTATTTAACATCCTCGTTCGTCCAAATATCCTATGTTGGGGCAGCCAGGAGACTCTCCATAACCCCTTTCCCACCCAAATCAAGTCACATATTTGACCTAGAAGGCAGAAGGTGTTGTAAGCTCCTCTCTGCTTCTCTGAGCCTCATGCTAGTCTATCTCAGAGTAGTAGGTTTCAGAAGCACTAAAGGAAAACCTTACAATCCATGAGTGGGAGAGTTCCACATCTCGTGTGCAAAAAACTAAGAATCTGTCACTCAGATAAGCATTACGTCTTGTGTTCTGTGATTCTAACACATGTGATCCAAAAGGCTAAGCAGTGGAGAAAGAGGGATGGCTGTGTCCGTCAGTGACTCGAGCCTTAGTACCTCTCATTTTTTTTCTGAACTTTTCAGAGATTGAGAGTAAAAAGTTCTCTTCCAATTCTGTTTGTTGAAAACTAAAGATGAGTGTTTGGCAAACGAGCATGCAGTGAAAGGCTGGCAGAACAAGGAAGTTTGGTTGAGACGATCGATAAAGACCCCTTATTTTCACCTTGCATCCAAAACGGTAATCCGTAAATGCACCCTCAGAGGGGGCTGGAAATAAAATTAGGCCTTCTAACAGGAAGGAGAGATGCTGGTTCTCCTGCCAGGACCGCTTGAGCTACATCTCCAAGGGGACTTTGCTAGTGAGCGCCTTGCTCCTCCAAGATGCTTTGAATGAAGGCACGAGCAGGTATCCTGCGAGGCAAGGAACAGAAATGTGGGGGAAAAATGCATTTAATAAAAAAGTGAATCAATTCAACTGGAAAAGAATCTTACAGGGACTCTGCATTCTGTTTTTGACAGTGATTTTCAGGGAGTAGCGGGAAGCAAGCGGATTTGTAAGGCTTTGCACTGAAACCAAGATTTCAACGTCGGCTGTGAATAAGCAAGAGAGGGCAGTGTTGTAACATCTAATCCGCGTCTTGGAGGCTTACAGGCTGAGCTGTGAGAGACATTTTTCTGTTCAAAATTTATGGATTCTTATTGTTGTTTGTCTCATCCTCCCAAACTATGCCCCCTCACACGCGTTTCTCTTGGAAGTTTTGTCTGACCCCCATCAAATAAGAAACCCTAAAGTAACGTCTCACTGGAGCCTTAGCCAAGACTGAACTGTGAACGAATGTAAACCAAGCTCAACCTGGGAAGGGAAGGAAACACACGATGAATTGCTTGCAACGAAATGGAATCATTTCAATCAAAAGCATCTTTTTTTTTAAATGAATGAACTAGCTTCTTTGCTTGATTCTACTTCAGCAAGAGGATCAAAGAGATTTACGACCTGTGTCTCTTCAAGCCCGATGCCAGAAATGCACACGTTCTCATTAATAGTCATTTTCTCATCAAAAGAAGCCTTTTATGCAGACAGTGTGCCTGGTTTTCGTAGCTTGCTTGTTGGCCACGTTTTTTATTAGAAGTTGGATGGCTCATCGTAGGGGATGATGGGCTGTATGTCTGTGTGTGTTTGGAGGAGGTCGTTTAATTGCTTTTCTGTTTCAAATGTTCCAAACTTCTGTGGTCCGTGTATATTTCAACTTTCAGAATCCTGGGTGTTTTGTTGAGGTGGGAGATTCACCAAGAAGTTCAAAAGACAAAGGTAAATCTCTAGTCATTTGGAATGTTTTAAGTCTGATGCTGTGAGGGGATGACATTTCTTTGGGAGTTCTACTTTTGCACATTTGAGCACAGCCAGCTTCACACTGAGATTCCACAGAGTTACTCTTGTGAAGACTTAAACAATTAACTGCTGAATTTGAGCAACAAAGTTCAAAAAGCTGAATAATGAAAAAAAAATAAAAGAAAGAAATACAAATCGTTCTCTCCCTTTCAGGAACAGGATGTTTTGTTCCTCTTCAATGAATAGTTTCTGTTTGTTTGTTTGCTGAGTATGTCAGCCCCAGTCTGTGTCTGAGAATATATTTAGACAGACAAATGATCAGATAGGAATGACTGCAAAGTTCAATTAAGCAGCCAGTTTGGATTTTTGTCACAAAATTAACTAATTGTGTTAATTGTGTGGGGCATTACATAACCACATGTAGAGTAATGACATATGTTCGGGGGCATTTTTTTAGTTTGATTTTGAAACTAAGATGATCCCAAGACATTGTTATCACCTGTAGACCTCAGTCACCGCGGGGCTGGCTCGTGCCTTACACCAGGAGTGAGCCATGCCCATCAGATTTTTTTTTAAACCTCATGTCACTGCACAGGACATTCTCCCGAACTGACTGCTTTCTTTCTCAAAACATTTCTTTTTTTTTTTTTTTTTTTTTGGCTTTTAGTATACTGCATATGCCTAACTTCCTTTCCACTTCTTTGGACATTTTTGCTCAGCCTCTTTCTGTCCCTGCTCCCCCCCCATCTAAATATTAGAATCCTCACAGTGTTAGTTCTGGGCACTTCACATCTGCAACTCCCACCTAGGTGATCTGATATTACCATGCTATCAAATGGCACTGACGGAGTTCAGGACAAGCTACCCAAAAATATGGCACCTAAGCATACCGGGTATTTTAAGCTAAAGGAATCTGAGAAATGGCAGGTGAAAGAAGGATTCTCTGGCCTCCCCCATCTTCCCTGAAACGGCAGCTTGTGAGCCAAGAGATGTGAAATATAATTCAAAACAAAGAGATAATGTCGAAGAAGTTTAAGTGGAGATGCAAAATGATCATGCAACTATTTAAAAATATTGCTCTGGATGTGATACAGTGAATAGATTGGAGAAGCTAAGAATGTAAGGGGTCCTCCGTAAACCCCGATCAAAGGAGCATCCTTTCAGCAAGTGGAGGGAGGCCGAGAAGAATTGGAACAAACAGGACTTGCTCATCTTCCTCCAGGTTACTACCCTTAGCTCATAAGCTTTTTTCCTATCACGTGTTTGCGCGACCTTTCATTCTTCATCAGACCTGGTATAAAAACCCTCAGGTTTAATCATTTTGCCAGGAGGAGGCTTCATTTTCTTATGAAGGTCCCTAATATCAGAAAAAAGAAATAAAACCTTAAATAAATAGGTCTGCAATTTTCTCATTAATCTGTCTCTTGTCAGTCAAATTTAGAGAGTCCCAGCTGGAGACTTTTGGAAAGTAGAAGGAAAAAAAATTCAATATGCTGATGGCTCCCACAGTTCAAGCCAAACCTAGCCTCTTCTCTGAGCTCCTGATTTACATGGCAACTGCTTACCTGATGCCACGCTTTGGATGACTCACAGGCATCTCAAAATGAAGAGGACCCGAAAGGCATTCTCAGTCTTCCCTTTTCTTCATTCTTGATCACAAACCTTATCCCAAAAGGCTGCCACCGTTCAGCCATCTGCTCAGCTTGCTACCTTTCTCTCATCATCCAACTCTATTCACGCGCACGTCCTGGTGTGTATATGGTTATGTGTGTTTCAGACAAATACATTTCTCCCCATCTCCCCTGCTCTGACCAGCTCCACGCCGCTGCCATTGCCTCTCACCCAGACCACTGCAAGTTTCTTAATTCTTCTCCTATTTATATTCTTAGACCCCTCAACCCATTCCCTGTACCACCATCGGAGTCATGTTTTTGAATAGTTGCATGATCATTTTGCATCTCCACTTAGCATCCGTTGACATCATCTCTTTCATTTTGAATCACATTTTACAACAAACAGTGGCTCACAAAGCCCCTGCCTCCCTTTCCAACCCCGTCTCATGCCTCCGTTCCCCTCATTCACTCAGGGGCGATAGCCTCCCGGACTTCCTTTGAACACACGTGAGACATTCTTTTCCAGTTCAGGGTTTCTGCATGTCCTGTTCCCCTGCTCTTCTCAGGAGTGGCTCCTTCTCTGTCTTCATGTGTAAATGCAATGCCATCTCTTTCCAGAGACGGCCTCTGACCCCTGGGTACCACCGGGTTCCTCCCGGTGCTTCTCTCTGTCTCTGTGCCTGCCCTGCTTTTGCAACACAACACAGGAGGGCAGAGCATACATTTGTTGATTCTCTGAGCTCTCACCCAGTGTCCAGCAGTGCCTGCTGCATTTGAGCCCCTCAGTAAATATGCATTGAAGGAAGAAATTAAAAACAATGAAGGGCTGATAAACCCTCATAACTAGTGTAATGGCTGCTTTTGAAGGAGGGCTTGAGAAGAGTAGGTAAATTGTCTTGATAAACTAGGAAGGGCTCGTTCATCCATACCGATGGCTTTCTTTGCAGAAAAAGTAGCTTTTGTGATTTGAAGGTACTTTACCATATGTTCTTTGTTTGTCAAGCCAGTGACAATCTGCTTGTGACATGGAGAAAGCAAAGGTCGCTTGAACAGACCCTCTGTCCCCAAGATCATTTCATTTCTTCTCTAACGAGCATGAAAATTTCTGCTTGAAAACATTTGGGTGTCAGTGCATATATTATGTTTACTTAATTCTGAAATGAAGATATTGATTCAAAACCACCTGTCTATGTGACAGGAACGATCTTTTAAAACAGAATTTACCTGGCTGGGCACATATTTGGGGGATTGGCCATTGCTCCCTCGAGACGGAAGCTAAGTCTGCAGCTTGGGGTAGCTGCTTCTAGTAGGGTGTGTCTTGTTCATGTATGTAGCCAAAATATTTTAAAATTTAAATGCCCCATCGCTCTAACTGGATAATGAGAGATTATGAATCAAATAAGACTAAAATATGAAAATAAAAAGCAACAAAGAATAAAACTTAGAACTGGTCCAAACAGCGAAGACTTCAGAATGAGTCAGAAAATTTCAAAATTAAACAAGGCAGGAAGCTGTTCATCTTTGTGCTCTGTGCAAAACCACTCTGGTCACCAATGTTTCCCATCATTCTCTGGGCTGCACTGCAGGCTTTCGGCAACCTGCGTAACGTGGCCATTCTATTTTGTGCTAATGGGAAAGGTGAGCTGACAGTAGGAGTGAAGTCCTGAATAAAATTTAAGTAGAAAAAGAATGTAAGAGAGTACAGGACGAAAGGAATTATGATGCTGAAGTTGCTAATCCAGTTGATTAAAAACACTTTCTTTATTTCAGCATTCTACACACACATCAACTAGTTAATACATTGAACAAACTTTTCCATATTTAAAATAACATTTTTCCACATCAGAATGATATGGGATACTGAAATAAATCCACAAGGACAACATCTTTCATTTTGAAGAAATTACACCAATCCGTGGATATGAGAATATGTAATTATTGAAAATGTTCAAAGCCAAAGAGTTAAAATATGACTAATGGATGAGTTTTTACTGGACTCCAGGCCAAACATTGCTTTCTGGAAGGAGATGGGTAAGGATGTACAGTGTCAAAGATGTGGGAGAGGGCAGAAAGCAAGGAATCAGTGTGCGCACTGTTCAGATGGGATATTTCAGATCTACAATCCAAGTGGCAAATGCTTGCCTTTCTTCCACCTTTAATGCACCACCCAAAGATCTGCATTCTAGGGCCAGCTGTCTCTAACTGGAACCCTCGGAGCTTTCCAGTCCTATTTCCCACCACGCCTTCACACCAGTCATGTTCTTCTGCCACCTCCTGAAGGCAGTACCTCTCTGTTCTCACTCGCACTTCTTTCTTGTCTTGAATAGACATCTTTCCTCTCTTCCAATTGTTTATTCAAAGCAAACCCGTCCTCAGTGGCCCAGAGGATACCCCATATCCTTTTATCAAACCTTTCCTGACCATTTCATTTGGAGGTTAAGTCCTTCTCCTTTGAATTCCTATAAGATAATTATTTGTACAGTGCAATTGACATTTAATCACACGCTGCCTTTTGACATGTCTTCTATTGCTATCTCCAACTCACATTTGCGTTTGAACTATTATTTTCACTTACTTTTCACAAAATTGGATTCTAAGTCTTGATGCCAACGTCCATGGCTGGTATTTGCCTTGTAATTTTCACAGAACTCAGTGCAGTGTTTTGTGAGCATCCATTTACAGCTGCTATGTTCCTTTTTTTTCTTTCTTTTTCCTCCTTTCTTTTTCCCTTTTTCTTTTTTGGATCCTCCTGGACCTGCTAAATTTCCTGCACAAAAATCCTACAGGGAGGATTTTGTTTCAAACTCTCCAAACTTCTTTTGGTCCAGACAGAGACATACTTGAACTTTGAACTTTGGTTTTTCAGTTTAATGTCTACGTCCCTCCAGTTTCCCTCAAAGTCTACCTTATAGATTTTACTCCTGGGCGAAGACCAGCCGTGGTGACCCAGGAAGGGGAAGGACTCTGGAAGTGAGAACGGAGTAAGATTCCTTGGAAGGCTGTAGAAAATATCTTCAAGTTTCCTTTTTTTCCTGTTTGTTTGCATTTTTACCTTTCCGGGCATCTTTATTTGCTTGCATCACAAAGCGTGGGATCTGATTGGCAGGAGTGGATTTTAGTGTTGCTGGTATCCGGCAAGGGGGCTTCCGACACAGTTGTGAGTTGAATTCAGGGGCGCACAGACTTTTCAGACAGGTGTGTATCTTTGTCTCACTTAATTGGTGAGAACTTGGGGTGTTACCTAGGATGTCAGAATGAAAACTGCAGGACTGGGGTTTTGTTTTAAAAGAATATAAAATTTGTTATGTGTTGAACACAACAATAAACCCCTCCCTCTAAATAGGGATGAAGAAAGCTCTTTTTATCTCACTCCTGGTGCCCCCACGTCTTTCCATCCCAGCTCCAGGGAAGACACTGTTTCAACCATCCTGCAGTTTTAGGAAGAACAAAAGGTGGCAGCCAGTGAGGCTTTATGATACGTAAGAAGAATCACATGAGATGAGTTGGGGCTATAGTCATTTTGAAGCCAGGTCCCTGGCCATACTTTCTCTTCTTTGGTGTTCAAGCCCTGTGCACTGTCAGGCTCTTTGGTTAGGATCTGTGTGAGCAGTCAGATTTGACAGGTGCTGATCATCTGGGTTACGGAGAGGGAGCCCGGGAGAGGGTGTGCTGTAATGACAGGAAGTCACGGAGCAGCAATACGCAGTGCGAGGCAGCTCAAAACCCTCTCCCGGAGAGCTGAGAAAACTGTGCATCAAGCCAAACAGTGTCGGCCTGAGTGGAGCGGTCACCGGCTACTTCAGTGACACCGTCGCTAGGATCTGAAACTCCAAACGCACTTTTAGTGTGAAAGTGAGATAGTGTGAAAGGAAAAAAAAAAATAAATGGAAGAAAGAAAGAGAAGGGAAGAAAGGAAAGAAAAGTCCGGAAAACAGTCAGTCCCTGGTGCTTTTCCCGGGCCTTGGAGGCACAGACATGACATCACCAGCAGCCAATCAGAGCTCTCCAGCTTTGTCCAGGTTCCGAAGCCATGGCATCATCGCCGATGTGGCCCAGAAATGAAAATAGAACTCTGTCTAAATATACAACAATGAGAGTCAAGCACTGCTTTAAAGGATGTGAGAACCAAGAAAAACTCCTTAAATCAGAATCCTCCTTTCATGAAGGGTCCGCAAATCTAGATTTTGGCTCCTGGAGCCACTAACCTTGGTATTGCATTTAATCTTTAGAAACCGGCAGCCAGAACTGATGAATGCACCACTGAGACCACCACCCAGTCATTCCAGCTCGCTCCTGGATGTGGGACAGAGGCAGCAGCGGGGTCACGGCCACGGGGGCAGGGGGACAGTCTGCCTGGTCAGGGGCCGGCACGGGGATGCAGGGCCCCTCGCGAAGGTGGGTAAGTGGCTGTCATTGTCAGTAGGTTCCATTTAGCTAAAAGCACAGTTTACAGTTGTTGAAGGTTGATTGATCTGTTGATAAACACTAATGTTTTCCAGTTGACAATTTCTCCGTGTTAATTTCTTTAATGCTGGCAGACCTGCCTAGCAAGGGCTTATAAATAGCACCGGTGTCATCGTCCTTTTTAAGTTATTAATGAGCCATCGTGCTTCAAGGGGCTGGGGTTTGGGGACAGGTTGTGCTCGACTGCAGTTTCTGACATTGATACGTTAGCATTTGGAACTTGCTTGAGATGAGAACATGTTTCTTAAAAAAAAATCACAGCACTGGCCAAATGCATCCATAATAAAAGAGACTTGTTTATAATGAGTGACTAATTAAACTTTGGAGAGAGGAATAAACTGCCAAGGCCCTTCACGCAGCATGTCCTTGATGCGGGGGCATCAGCACTGTCCCCACCTCGACCGCAGCTGCCCTCTGCTGTCTTTGCGCCTTCCCTCTGCACGTACCCTGTTATCACTGAGATGAATGAACTCCTGCCTCTGGGAATCAGCTCCGGCCCAGACGGTTCTGTCTGCCAACTGGTGGCAGGGGACAAGAGCAGACTTCTCCAATTAGCAGAGTCCCCCATCAGGCAGCCGGACGGACGCAGTGTTTATGTTTGCGGACAGCCTCTCTGGCTGAGGTCTCCTGCGCCGAGAAGTAGAATTCTAAAGGCGAGACAGACAAATGGACGAGGTGGCGTGATATCCTGGGAAGGCCTTCTCTTGATTCACCTCTTCTTACTCTTTCGGGGCGATGCAGATGAGCACCCGAGGCTTTGCGCAGTAGCATGGGGGAGATGATTTGCATCATGGTGGCAGGAGCAGGGGATGGGGGGTTGCTTTCTAACTGACGTCAATACAAACGGACACGTGGCCAAGCTGGGTTTGTTATTGCAATAACCCAGGTGTGTCTCTGGTCTTCAGCTCTTGCATTGCACAGAAATGACTCTAAGACCTTTGCTGGGCCAGGATTTTCCATCTAAATGCTTGTCTCCAGATCCTCCTTTTAATTATTCCATTTCCTTCACTCTGAAATACCAGCTTCTAATTACATTTAATCATTTTATTCAGAGTTCATTTTGGACTACTAACTCATGAGTAAATGCCTTCCTGTTCTGGTTTCAAAAGTTCCTTTGTGTGTTTTCAAAATAATTGCGTGAATTTGTTCCCACCCAACAATCTACACTCAGAAGATCCTTCTTCGATGTCCCAGTATCAGGAGATGCAGGGGCTGATGCTCTGCTGTCCCAGTTTCAATATATGTGACCTGACAGCCTGGGAGGATGAACGTATAGAGAAGATTGTATACATTCAGTGTCCACTAAGGAGATTTAGCTCAGCCGAACCAAACTGATGACAAGTTCTCGGTTTTCTCTGCTGGGTCTACCTACTTCTCATTCCTCAGCAAAAATAACTTAGGGACTAAGGCACAGCTGATAAAACAATTTCTTATAATAATCAAATTATCTGCCATCTAAAGAATATTATGGAAAATCTGGGTTGGTAACTTTCTGTGAACCCACAACTTCCAGTATATAATCATTAGCCATAAACTGGTACCAAAGAAACAAATGTCTGAGCTCACCAATCAATTATATTTAGAAGCACTGAAATATTTTTGAAAGTAAACATCACTAATCTGTTCGCAGTTATAATGAGAAATGGTTTCATAATATTGAGATGTGGCTCCTTATAAAGGGAGATAGTTTTAGATATTTAGGGAATACATTTAAATTAATGAAAATTAGTTGATGTAACATCATATAACAGGAGGCTTGATTAAGTCGAGATGTGATTGTAAAGCAACGGCAGTCAGAAGGAAGAGAAGAAGTGGAGAAACAATTGGGCTCATGTTTTCCTGGGTGGATTCTGGAGTGGCCGTCAAGGTAATCCCACAATAAGAATGACCAAACGATCAGAGTGGTGACAGCCTTACCGGGGCAGCTGTATGTCCTCACCAGCAAACTAATGTGAAGAGGACACACACCCCATTAAGCTTGTGCAAAGGAAGAACAGAAATATCCTCACATAGCCACTGTCCATCCCTCAAGCATCACTACCGGAAGACTGTCCAAAGCAATCACTGGCCGCCAAAAGGCACTGGTGGTGACTGAAGAAATTGTGGACAAATAAAGAGGATGAAGCATTTACGTTTACTTGGTCCAAAAAAGCCCTAATGACACTAATAATATGGTTGCTATATATGAACTCTATAAAATCCTAGAAAAGGTGAGAAAAGAAATGGCATGCTGCCATCATTCAGAATTACAAAGAGCAACATGGATATTAGATAAAGGGTGTGACTGCGAATCCAGGTGACTTGCAAGAGTCAAGTGCTCTGGGGTTTTTCTTGCTCATTTTCAAAACAAGAGGTGTAACAGATCACTTCTATGAGCATTAATGGCCTCAGTATTGTATTATTTTGTGTTTAACTATCTGAGTTGTATGTGTTTATATGTATATATACCCATGTGTATATGTGTATAAATTTTGTATATAACCACTTAAATCATACCATATCACATATGCACAAATATGTAACATATGCATATTTATTCGTGTGTGCACATATGTATGAAGAAACGCACAGCCGATCCGATGGGAAATCCTCTGAAACCCAAGTACAGAGAACCAGTCACTGCAATCATCTCCTCTTTACAGCAGTAGTTTTAATACGTCTCGTGGCAGTCTCCAAAGGAAGTCCGTATTTTTACATTTCAGAATACATCTCTCCACCCCCAGATTCTTTTGCGATTTGATTAAAATGTCTTTTCTCAGATGTAGAACAATTTAAAACAGTTGAAACAAGTAAGGAAAAAGTCTGTTTTAGGGTGTTTAATTCCATCCCCTCAGGTTTCGTGACTCAAGGTAACGTTACAGGTGAAACGGGATTTACGTGGGGGTTTGGGGGGTGGGGAGAGGGTGTATGGTCAGTTGTCCTCTCTCTTGGCCTTGGTCTAAGGCCCCCTTCTGCTCAACAGGACCTCAGAGAGTGTAGTTGGGGAGCCCAGTATTCTGCTTCCTTCTCACTGAGGCACTCCCCAGCAACCTTAAATCAACAGTGATCATAATGTACCAGGAAACACAATTAGATTCTTTTCCCCTAATAGTTCAATTTTAGGATAAGAAGGGACAAATTACAAAGAAAGAAATGTCAGCAGGGACTTAAATTTTGTTTTGTTAAACACACTCCCCTGGCTGTAGGCTTTGGCTGTTACTTGTTCAGACTGTTATCTGCACCAGATTTTTGGAAAGCAATGCCTTACCTTCCTGAGATAACATAGGTGTGTTATTACCTGAAATCCACACTGCCTGCTGTCACAGCGCCTCCTCTCACCGAGTATAGTAACCTCCCGCTCGCTGCATCTCTGGGAGAGCAGGACACTGGACTCCGACACAATCTTCCCTGTGCACGAAAGCAGACAAGGGCCCTGTCCCCTCCTGGCAGTGGGGGCTCTATTCACAGATCCCTCCGCACCTGGGAAGGACAGTGCATTGTCATCTCAACGCCCCCCTCACCTAGAACACCTCTCCACGTGAATGTTCCCCTTCAGATGTTACCCATTCTGTATCACCACCCACTGGCAATCTGAGAGTGACCAAAGGATAGCTATGACACCCAGAATGAACCAATGGTTGCACCATTATCAAAGAATGATGCAATTATAGTGATTCTAAAACCCCTGATTGAAACAGAAATAGGACCTAGCAGAGTGCTTAGAATAGTTGCTCAACATATATGTATGTATAGAGAGAAAGACAGAGAGACAAAGAGACAGAGACAGAGACAGAGAGAGCTAATTATTTGAAAGAGGGTCAGTACTTCCCAATGAAGAACTGAAAGAGAGGAGAAAAGGATTTTAGTTTAACACTACCATCCAGAAATTTAATAATCCTTATCTAATCCAAGTTTTATAACTTTTGCTACTGAATTTCAATCTGAATTGCTTTCTCTGTATTGTCTTCATCATAAAGAAATAATTATTTGGTGTCTAGCAGATCCGTGTTTTGGAAGTTATCAATGCTGACAAGACATGCCGTGTTTATAAGCCTGAATGGTAGCCTATTGTGTGCCAGAAAGAAAACCTTTAGAAAGTTTACCTAAATCTGGAAAAAAAGATTCCTGGTGAGTTTAGAATGCTTGGCTAATTCCAATCACTAGGTTTAGCCATTAAGCCCTCCACACAGATTTTAGAGGTGTTCTAATGAGTGCCTTGCCAGGATGCTGGTGTGATGAAATCTGTATTAAAATTTTGCAAAACAGAAACAGACTCTCAGACTTAGTAAACAATCTTATGGTTACCAGGGAAAGGGGATGGGAGGGGATAAATTTGGGAGTTTGATATTTGCAGATGTTAACCACTGTATATAAAAATAGATTTTAAAAAAATGTTTCTTTTGTATAGCCCAGGGAACTATGCTTAATATCTTGTAATAATCTTTAATGGAAAAAAAAATGGGAAAGCGGGTCTATGTGTGTATTCACAGGGCTGGGACATTGTGCTGTTCACCGGAAATTGACACCATGCAATTGACTTTACTTCAATTAAAAAAAATGTAATAAGTAAATACAATTGTATTAAGGAGAAGGAAGGTCACTACCACTTGTTCTTATTGTGTGTCTAGAAGGACACGAAGGGGAAGGGTCTCCTGATTTCTCATCTAGTGATTTTTTTCTGTGACTGTGGTGCGTTCGCTCACATGAGTGGCACTTGCGAAACTCCACAAATTCCACTCGTGTGGACTTGTGTATGATGTGAAATGGATGGCTGGTAGGCCCTGTGTGTTACTGCCTCTTCCATCCTGGGAGTGGCATATTCTTAGAGGAACACCACCAGTGCCTCGGGATAAACAGCCTTAAAACCGTCCACTCCAGGACAGAAACGGCGTGTTCCAGCAAGTTAAAGCCTTCCTGGGACACGCGACGCTCTGTTTCCTGCTCTTCTCTGGCCCCCAAATGCCCGCATGGCCCCACCGAGAATGCTTCACATACTTTCCTGTCTATTCACTGATTGTTCAAGTGTAGTGGCCTTGTCCAGTGTGACTGTCAGTGCCTCCCAGCTAGGACCCCGTTCTCTTCTTACCACCGTCACCAGGAAAATCCTAGGAATGCCATTGACACAAAAAATCCATTGAATTACTGGTTAATTGATTAAAACACACAAATTTACAAATCATATTTTAAATGTGGGTTTTGCTTCTAGTTTGGGTGGCATTTTGGCAGGATAATGACATCATGAAGGGTCAGGAGTCAAACAATAAAATAATGCCTCAAATGTAGGCCAGCTGCCAGGTAATCTATTGCCCCCAAGCCCACAGAATTGTTATTTAAGAAAGTAACTTTGTCTTCACTGGGAAAATTTTGAGAACATGAACATAATTAGAAGAGAAATATAAAGCTCAGAAAATTGCTATTGAAGAAGACTAAGGATTTCAACCCGAGATACTAGGTTCAGTTTTTATCTCCAGGCAAAAAAGCCGTGTAAGTGTCCAGCTCTTCAGTGTCAGGGAAAATAGCCTTTACCCCCAGCCAGACTCATAAATGAGTGTTTACGGTCCTACATTAGAAGAACCTTCATTGTATATGAAGGGTTTGCTAGCATGAGGAGCCAATGATGAGAGGAACCTTAACAAGGAACTCAAAGAAGGAGATTTGAATAAACGGGGGTTCTTACAGAAGTACAGCTGGGGTGAGGGGACCAGCAGGGCATATTAAAGCCCGCAAGGGCTAATGGCTACTGGAAGCTGATGTCATTTCCAGGTCTGAAGAGTCACAGGGAGGAAATCGTGTTCCTGGACCCCAAGGAGAGCTAGAACCGTGGAGAATGGACCACTCAGAGGGGACTGCCATCATGGAGAGAGGCGGCCGCTGCTAGAGACGCAGTTTTAAAGCAGGAAGGAATCTGTCCCTCTTCCTGCTTTTTGTCTTCCTATTTGTGCCTCCCGCTAATTTAACTGGGAACCAGTTCTGATCACATGTCATCAGCCAAAGTAAGTCACACGATCAAGCTTGATATAAGCAGGGCTGGAAAGCACAGTCCTTATCCAGCCCAGCACAGGTCAGCTTTGTGACCCACAATACCGTCCCCCGAGCCCACTGAGCCCAAAGCTGCTGGGATTGGAAGCAAGTGCTCGAGCTCTCTGGCCACGGGGGGAGTGATACAGCGTGCTGGCTGGCTGTTTAAGGACACGTTCACAGCCCGTATTCCAGCATCTTGTCCTTGCAGGGCGCTGTGTCTCAGACGGCTTCTCTGACCTTCCTAAGAACACAGGCAATGTATTCCTCCTCCTGCAATGCCATTTGCCCCTTTGCCCTTTAACATCCATCTTCTGACCTTCTCTCCATTGTTTTTTGGTCGAACAGGTCTTGCTCCCTTCTGTTTGGACCCAGCCAATGGGAAGCCCTGGTTGAAACTCAGAGGACAAGATCGGGCCCATTCTTTTCCCCTTTGACCTCTGGCAGTGGCTACATTCTCCCCAAACAGCTGGAAAACCCTTTGGGTAACGTCTGTATCGTAATCACTTTCTACCTCTTCTTAATCATTACCCGCCTCCTGATGGCAGTGTTTCCAGTCAGTCCAAACTGGTGAACTTTATAGATCACGGCTGAAAACCTGCCTGTAGAAACTTGTCTGTGTGCAGACGATGAAAAAAAAAACATTTCATGTTTTTGGTGAAGTATTTTTCCCTATTCATAACATGCACGGTACTGTTTTTATATCCTAAGCTGTCTATTGATATATTTCAACTTTTATTCCTTGAACATTCTAATCTCTATGTGATGGGGCTCCCAGAGATAGAATTTTGGCTTTTTCTTCCTTTGAAAAACCACATCCCTGCTTATACCACCTGGTGGTAAACAAAGTCTCACTCTGCCTTCCACAGATCATAGCAGCATTCAATCAGTCTTATTTTATTACCCAGTAAGTAAACACTTGAAATATTTTAAAATTGCACTGGGCTCAATAGTTGGGTCCTGTGCAGTCATAAATATAGGACACTGATGTATTTATTTGTCTATCTAGCAAATAAATAGCTAGACCCTGGTGTGCTAGACCTGACATAGCAGGGAGCAGGGGCGTCATGCTCCCTGCCCTGAGGGGAGGGGAGGGTTTCCAGCAGAGGCAGGCACAGATGGGTGACACTCAGGGAGCAGACAGTGTTGAGCCCAGGGGGACACGGTGCCTGATACATATTTGATGCTTGATAAGTGTTTGCTGTGTGAACAAGGACAGGACAGACTAAGGGAGGACGTGGCAGAGAGGATCCAGGAGGATTTGGTGAAGGAAGGGGGTGGGAAGAGCAGAAGCAGGGATACAGTGACCCTCGTTATTTATGGATGATATTTTTTTTCAAATTTACTACTTGTTAAAATTCACGTGTAATTCAAAATCAGCTCTGTGGCCCAGTCACTCACGGACATGCACAGATCAGTGGAGGCTTTGAACTCTGAGGTTGGACAAGGCGATACCCTGCCCCCTTGTCTCAGCTCTCATGCTGTAAATACGTGTCCTTTTCCAGTCTAGTTAGTGTCTCATTTTATACTTATCTGTGCTTTGTGTGAGTGACTGGGCTGTTCAGAATGACCCCCAAGCATCACGCTGAAGGGCTGTGTGGAGTTCCTGAGAGCAAGAATGCCGTGTGGGCCACTTAGATCAGGCCTGAGTCCTAGTGCTGTTGACTGAATCCAACACATTAATGAGTCAACCATATCTATTAAACTAGGTGCACTTAAACAGAAACCCACATACAACAAGGTTATGTATTGATGGTCGATAAAAATGTTGTGATCAGAGGCTGGCAAGAGCCTAAGCCCATATCCCCCCATAGGAGCAGTGGTTCCATGTTCACTAACTCAGTGTAAGTGGTGACTTTAACAGAATATAACTACCTCAGATAATGAGAATTTACTGTAGATTGGGCAAGTGGCAAGAAATAGACAAAGTCTGTTAGAACTGACCAAGAGAAGAGAGGGGCAGTGTGGCATGAAGAGGATGGAGGAAGCACAGTGGGAAGTGGCAGGGAACCAGGGTTCTCTGGGCTGAACTAGGGCTGGCAGCCGGGATGCGAGGAGGATGACTGGGGTGTCGGCACTTTCAGCCAGAGGGCTCAGCAAGGACTGGGGGCCACACAGAGAAGTGCCCGGGCCCCACAGAGATGCAGTGGGAGATGAGAGATGGTGACCCAGCTGAGATGCAGGGAGTGCAAACTGGAAAATACCTCAAGAAGTCCAGTTGCTTACCTTGGAGCGAGTAAAGTACTATCTTGCCTACATCACAGATTAGGAGCAGGGCCCGGGGGCCCTTACAGATAACAAGGGGTGACTTGAAGGTAGGTCCCCTCTTCCTAGGGTCTCCCTCTAGACTAGTTTGGATCCCCCCATGTGGTTTGGGGACTTAAATTTCTCCATATGATCCCCATTTTCCTCCGACACATCTCAGTGTAAGGGTGCTGAGTGCCAGCTCTGTGCTGGCCCGTCTCTTCCTGCCCTGACTAACTTCAGCCCCCCTGTCCCCCAGCCTGGCTCTCTGGTCCCAGATCTTGACCCTCACACATCTCTGTCCATGACTTCTCTCTGTGGCCCCAGAGAGAAGTGGGTGACACAGGTGGGCTGCCGGGTAGAGCAGGGTTCTGTGGCTCCTTGCAAACAAGACTTGCTCTGTGTGCCGCGCTGCAGAGGCCAGCTGCCGAGGGAAAGGAAAGAGAATCTGTTTTAAAAAGCCCAGGTGAAGGCCACCAAGACAAACACAGCTATCCAAGGGAACAGGAGGGCTGGGGGGTTCCAGGTGTAGAGGCCTCCCTCCACCACTGTGGTCTGACCAAGGGGCTGGGCAGATGAACGAGGCAGAGGAAGGTGCCAGGCAGGGTGTCTTTACCTGCCACCTCCTGATCCCAAGCCGGAGACATTTTCCCCGGGACAGGCCCTTACTGGCTGCGGGGCTGAGCTGGTTTCAGCCCGACAGCTCAAGCTTCGGTTGGGAACTCATGGTCCCACAGTGGGCAGCAGAGGAAGGGGTATGTGGACAGTGCCTGGTGTTGCCCCAGGTGATGGCCAGTAAAGGACCGTGTCCTCTGCTCCTTCTCCCACTCCCACTCTTTCCAGCCCCCCGCCTCCCTCACTCGGTGTCACGTGGCCCTTCTGTCAACACTGGCTGAGCAAGGGGGGCTGAGGGAATGTGTGGGTCCTTCCTTTACTGATGTTCTGGGAACCAGCCTGGGCCTCATGGAAATGTACACTCTGAAAGGACAGCCCGTGGTCTCCCAGCACGGGACACTTACCCAAGGTGGGCCCCAGTGAGTCAGGGGGCCACACGGCCCGGGAGGGACTCACGTCGGTGGGCTGCAGGCCTGAGCAGTAGGGCATTTTGCTGCTGCTTCATCCCTAACCCTCTCTCAGCAGCAGAGGGAGAGGCGGAAGAGAGCAGACTGGCTGCAAAGTTGGCACAAGGGGGAGGACCACACGGGCCGGAGTGTCTGCAGACCAGGTTGGGCAAATGTGCCTGGGGCCGGGCCACTAGGCAGAAGCTCTCTGCAAACAGAGCCCCCCTTGAGTTTTGAAAGCAGACTTGTGTTGGCCTGATGCCAGGACAGACACGAGGGACAGGCCCAGAGGGGCAGGGCAGCGGGACAGAGGTCTTCACGAGCAACTTCATGGTATGGCCGAGGCCTCCTGGCTGAGACCGGAGGGTCGTTTCTGGCTTTTTGAAGGGCTGGCCCCTGGAAGACAGTGATGCTGCCCTGTAGGGCCCCCAAAGGGAGCTGGAGTGATGGAGTTTAAGGACCTGGAGACAGAGTTACCCTTAAAATAGGGAGGAACTTCTCAGCGATTGAGAGATCTTTCTGAGGACGGATGATGTGTTTTGGAAGATAATGCGCATTCTTCCATTAAATATGTTCACACAAAAGGTATGGCAGCCGCTTTGGAAGGATGTTGTGGGGTGGGGGAGTCGCAGACTGGACGGATGGCTGCAGTAGATGCTCTTCGGAGGCCTGTCCCATCCTGAGAGTCTGTAAGTCCAAGGAATCGAGTTAGTGACATGCATGGTGGCAAGCGTCTTAATCTCCTTAGCCTCAGTTTCCCCATCTGAAAAACTGAATTCGTCTGGGTCACATCACGGTGGAGACCAAATGACGTTTGACACCCAAAAGCCTACAGTGACATGTGAGACATCACTAATGTAGGTTCTCAGTTAGATTTGGGGAGCGATTAAATTATCAAGGGCAGTAGCTGAAAACACCAGTAGTGTGGCCCTGATACCTGCTGAAGTCTCTAGTGCCAAGCCTGTTCCCTAAACCAGCAGACTGAACACACACACACACACACACACACACACACTCTCTCTCTCTCCCTCTCTCTCCCTCTCCCTCTCGCCCATCTCTTCCCACCCTGAAGACTCGCTCAGCTCAGTCAGGGGGCAGACATGCTTCCACCATCTGGCTAACTTTTACCTTTTTGAAAAACAAGACTGAACTCAGAGTTCACCCCTCCTAAGTTCTTTGTGGCCCACTGTTTGGTGTTTAGTGCACCACGGAGTCGGGGGACTTAGTGGTGAAGCGCACGGGCTTTAAGATTGGACACGCCTGGGTTGGAGTCCCAGCCTGCTCTTGGCTGACTGCAGGAACTTGTCCTCCCAGACTCAGTTTTCTCACCTGTAAAATGGGAATCATAAAGTAAGGAAAATACACTCAGAGCTGTTGTGAGGATTAAAGAGAGGAAGTGCGTGGGTGCTCAGCACGGGGCCAGGCGCGCAGTAAACGCCCAGTAGATTCAGCTCTTGTGCTCGTGGTTACGGAGGCGGTGCCCAGCACGCAGCGGGAGCCGGGCGCGTGGGGGGCTGAGCCGGTGGAGGAAAGGCTGAGCAAACTGACGCTCGCCTGTCCCCTGGCTGCCAGGGCTGAGCTCTCACGACCTTCTGCGGCGGGCTCTGCGTCCCTGCAGCAGACAGTGCGCTGAGTCAGGGGGTAAGGAGCAAAGCGAGTCCCTTCAGGGCAGGGAAGCGAGGGACCGAGGGGCCCAGGCTTATCTCGGGTCCCACCGCAGCCGCTCTGAGCCCTGCAGAGGGGGCCCAGGAGGGCGGTCCTTGTCGGGGGGGGGGCCCTGGGAAGTCCTGGGCCACAGCCTGAGCTCCGCCCACTCCTGCGCCAGCCCCACTCCCAGGGTGAGCGTTGCTTCTGGAGTCTGTTGAAGGAGAGCGGCGGAGCGAGCACGAGCGCGGGGGCCGCCCGCCGTCCGGCCGGCCGTGGCTGCGCGGGCAGACGCACCGCAGAGCCGCCGCCGGGGGCCGGGCCCGCCTCGCCCCACGTTCACGCGGAGGCGCCCAGGGCTCCACTGAAAGACCCGCACCCTGGACGAAGCACGGATGGGCTTATCCCTGACTGTCCCCACGGCCCCCCTGGGATTCTCTCTGCAGAGTGGCTCTACTACCCCGTTGGCCCCAAATCACCCCCTCGCCCACCCCCAGCTACTTTAGTCTCTGAGTCTGTTCATTATGTCCATGAATGACTGAAAAATTGTGCTGAACACTGGAATTTGACACAACATTGTAAAATGACTATAAATCAATAAAAAATGTTAAAACAAACAGCCTACTCTTAGGTTTTTTAATTTTCTTCTTTCTGAAACTCGGTTTAGCCAGGTCCCTCTTAGAGGGCTGAGCTTGCACCAAATACAGATGTTTAAAATTTAATTATTTTGCTGCTACCAAGTAGCAGAGGCTGGATTTTTTTTTTGCAGGGGGTGTGTGGGGTGGGTTGGGGGTAGGGGAGAAGGGGCCGCAGGAGGCACAGAACGTGAAACCCAGGCCGGCTGCAAAGTGGGGCCCATGGTGGTTGCTCTCTGCCTGGGCAGGAAGAACTTCTAAAGTGCAAACAAGAGCCAAATGGCCCCTGGGCCCAGACTGCCACTCTTCCCTCCAGCCGCTCACAGGGAGGGAACTGAGGACGGCAGGGGCAGCGCCAGGTGTCAGGCTCTGAGCCCGGGGTGTGTGTGTTATGCACCCCTTCTGGGTGGCACTACAGGGAGGGATGGGGGAGCTCTGGGGTCAGTTGGATGAAAATTGAAATCCTGGCCCCACCAAGGAAGCTTCTTATCTCTCTGTGCCTCAGTTTCCTCACCTGTAAAAGAGGGTAACAAAAGAACCAACTCATAGGGTTCTGGCAAGGATGAAGTGAGGTGATGTTTGCAGAGCAGTCAGAACAGTGCCTGGGTCTTGGCGAATAATCATTATTATTCCCACATTAGAGAGGAGGAATCAAGGCTTGCAGAGGTCATTCGAGGTGCCCAAGGTCACATGACTTGCCCAAGGTCACACAGCTGATCAGTGGTGGAAATGGGTTTCAAGCTCGAATCAACTTGATCCGGAGCTGCTGAACTTGCCCTCTCCCTGCACTGCCGCACAGAGGAAGGTGTTCCACCTCTGACTCGGATGTTTTTTAAAGAAATATCAAAATTCCAACTGTCTTCAAAAAATTCTTGGGTGGGTGCCCTTACTGAGCTGGTGCACCAAGAGGCTAAGCTGGGCTCATGGACAACAGAATCCCTGCTGTCAGGGAACTCAGGCCGGTGGGGGCACCAAAACTCAGTGCCCAGTGACTATGATGTGAAGTGTGTAGAAGCTTAAAGATGAGGCACTTGCGGAGCACAGGGGTTTGGGATCTCACACAAAGCTTCAGAGGAGTCACCCAGAAGAAAACGAGGACATTGGAACCAGTTCCTCCCATCAACCAGAGTCCCTGAGATTCATCCATGTGGCAACTGAATCTCAGCAGCCCTTGCAAGGACCAGGGGTTGACAGAGCTGGGGCTGCTCGTCTCCATGGGGTCCTGCACGTGGCCTGGGATGATGCTGGCTGTCATGACCCTGCTTCCTGTGGTCGCTGAACCAAGTCCCCCTGAGACACCAGCGCCCATTCTAGGCAGCATTCCCTGAACTCCACCTCCTGCCTCTGTTAGCACAGCTGTCCTTCCATGAGGCCCATTCTTTGCAGTAAACCCTGAGAGGCACGGCTCTTTTCTCACTCACCCCGCAGTGCCCTGCCTCACCCACATGCTGTGCCTGACACGCTGCTGGCAGATGAAGCAGCTCCAGAGATGTCAGCTCAATGGGCCATGCTTGTCCTCATTCAGCCCCAGAAGTGCTGGTTAGCATCCTACTGGCTCACATTTATCGAGCCCTGGACATGGGCCCGGGCCTGGACATGGGTGTTGCTCGCTTTGCTGCTTTGTCTCAGTTCTCACATCAGCCCAGGCTTGGAGGTGCCCGTGTTGTTTCCATTTCACAGATGCACTGACAGAGGCAGAGAGAAGTCACACAGGTTACCAGGGGCAGCGCTGACCTTGATGGCAGGGGTTGACTCTTGAACATCACACGGTCTGTGCTGCCTCCCACACATGCAGGGGAGGGGCCTGGTGGCTCGAGGATGGGCTTGGAAGGGGCAGATGTGAGAACACCCTACACTCACTCTGGACCCAGAGTGTGCGCGTATTCCCGTGAGGTCTTTCTGCTCCCATCCTTAGGCTGAGGTCCAGACAGGCCCTTGGCATCCGTCCCTCACTTCTCCTGGGACCCTGAGAACTGATGTCCCCCAGGCTTGCCCTCCTATGGAGGCCCTGTGGTCTAGAACTTCTCTGACCTACCCTCCACCCCTGTCAGGGATTCTTTGCTTCCCAAGGTGCTCACCCCAGAGGGATGCATTAAAGGCATCTGTCCTTCTTCCCTAAGCGGGGCTTTCTGGAGACAAGGCATTAAGACAGAGAGGAGAATTTCAATGATGAACTTTGTCAGGGCCTGTATCAACCTCTCCAAAGCTGACTTAAACCTTCTACTTGGAGCTCCTTCCTCCAGGCCTCTAAGGCTCCTGCGCTGCTCTGCCTGTCCTCTCACTGTCCCTCCTCTTGGAGCTGTGCAAGCCCAGATGGCTGCCGCAGCCACAGCAGAAGGGCTCAGCACCCCGATCCCCGCCAGGCCCTAGTGGGGCAGCCCGTCTGAGCAGCAGATCTCACCTTGGGATCAGCTCCCACTGTCTCAGGTGCATCAGGCCTCTAGGGGCCATGGGATCGAGCTTAAGCCCTTCCTTCTTCAAAACTGGAAGAATTCTGGCAACCTCAAGGAAGGATTTTATATTTTGTCTCCTGCTTCTCTTTAATAGCAATTGAATGGAAACTGCAGAAAACCCTATGCTCAGCAAAATGTCCCTCTATAATAAGGAAATAGCAAGAAACCACGTTCCAGAATGAACGCCAGGCCAGTTTCGGTGTTTCTTGGAGCCTCTGACTTGTTACATAATGTCTATGATCCAGCCCAGGCGAGCTGGCACCCCTGGAGCTTGTCAAGCCCCCTTTGCTTTGTGAGCCCCCTGCCCTGGCTGGTCAGTCCCCTAGGAAGGCACAGGCTTTCTCTGTAATAACAGTTGTCTTTTTAATACTGACTCTTCCCTGTGCCCCTTCTCCCCTGCCCCTTGGCTCATTTTTCATGGAAAAAACAGCAGTTCCCCTGATGAGCGCAGTGCGCAGGCAGGAACCGAACCTGTCGGGGCTTTCTGCTTCCCCACTGGAGGGCTGCGGATCAAGTGACCTGAGGTTATCGCTTGGAGCCGACATCCCATGAGTCTGTGGTTTTTCTCATAGAGGAAATCTTCTCCCTGTTCTTGAGTCTGCAGACCATGACTGAGGGGGAAGGCTTCCACACAGAGCCATCAAGTCCCCTCCTAGCTGGCTGTGACTAATCCTGTCTTCTCCCCCACTGAGCAATGACATGCACATGCACACAGGATATCAGGCAAGCCTGCCTCTCATGAGTTGCCTTCTTTCATTCATCCACCCATCCACCCACCCATCCATTCATTTGTTCCATGACTGTTCATTAAGCTCCCACTAGGTCCTACAGACACAGAGGTGATGGGATCCGCTTCCTGCCTCCAAACTCACAGGCTGGTGGGGGAGGGGCGGCGTGCAGCCCAGACAGGGCAGTGCTGAGTGAAAGACCCAGTGCAGCGGTCTGGCGGGGGCTGGCAGGACAAGTGCCCGCAGCATCCTGGCTACTTCGCAGTCTCCTCAATCTGCGCTTGCTCACACTGGACCTGGTGTGCAGGCGTATGCCTGTGAGGTGCCCTGAACACCTGGGAGAAGTCCTCTCCAGTCCTGTCCCCAGAGTGTTGGCCAAAGTTCAGGAAGGTCATGCAAGTGGGGAAGCTGGAACCATACCCTGGGCCCCTGAATGTTACCAAGCTGGTGATTCTTATCATGGTGGCAGCTAGCAAGGCTCAAGACTCCAATTAAGACAGGGTAGAAGTAAACACTCGGGCTTCACTGTAGAATTCTAGAGCCAGCACTGTCACCTACGTCTTGGCAGGCAGGGAAATTGAGGCATAGATTGGACGAGTCATCTGCCTGATGTCCTCAGCTAGGAAGAGGCTGAGCTGGGAGAATGCCCAGGTCCCCTGACTCCAGGCTGGCCTCCAGCAGGCTGCTGTAATCACTTACACCCCCACTTCCTAGACCCTTCCCTGGGCGGTCCTGAATCAGACGGCCTGGCCATAGCAAATGCCGCTGTGCCAGCAGATAGGGGTGAGCTCATCCCCCGAGATGGCGTGGCAGGACTGTGGTGGCAGCCTGGGCTTCTGCTGCTGTCTGAAATCATGGATGAAAGTGGCTTGCCTGCGGTCTATTGGTAGCTGATACTCTATCATCAGATGGGGGAAGTCAATTAAAAGTGTCTGGTTTCCCCTGAGGGCCTGGGAACTGCACAGAGGCCAGGGACCAGGGGCCGAGAGGAACAGGGCCGTAAGTCCCCCTTTACAACATCAAAGCCAGAGGCTGCAGGCTGCACCTAGTGGGTCTATTGGAAGCAACAGGCAGTTCCCAGCGACTGGCAAAGAGAGACCAGCTCTCTAGTCTGAAGAACAGGCTCGGATTCAGGCTGCAGAAGCACCTGGCCCTCGTGGAAAACACACAGGAAACAGCTCAGGACGGGAGGGCCCTGGGACTGCCCTGGAACTCCTGTGGCCAATGGGGCAGAGGCCAGGAGACCAGAGTGTTATCAGTTGGGAGTGACTGTGGCTGGTTCCAAATGGGACTTCAGGGACACTGATTAATGTTCAGAGCAGGGCAGAGGGATGAGTGCCCAAAGGAGTGCAAACTCTTCTCCTGTCATGTGCAAGACACAGGAATGTGGACCTCTTCTCGTCTCCAGCTTGATGCTGACCTGGGCCAGCCAACAGGACACAGAAACCAGACTCCCCAAGCCTTACTCCAGCTGAAATCAAACTGTGCCCCTTCCTCAAGACGGCTTGACCCTCTGTGGGCTACAGGTCTAATGCAGTTCCACCTTATTACTCAGCCAGCTCCCCTTCCACCTTTGGCTGCATTGGCCTTTCTCTTTTCAGGCCCCGAGGTTCCAACTTTCCTTGGCTGGATGATGAAGACTGTGCGGGCACAGGGATAACAGGCTGGGCCAGTGGTGTCCACACTTGAGAATCCAATATCCAGACCACCTTGGATGGATTGTTAAAACAGAGTGCCAGGCCCCATCCCCAGAGTTTCTGACTCAGTAGGTCCGTGATGAGTCCTAAGAACATGCATTTTGAACAAATTCCTGAGTGATGCCGATGCTGCAAGTCCAGGAACCATGCTTTGAGAACCACTGTACTAACCAATGACCTGATGAGGAAGGGGGAACCTGTAGCTGGCATGGCCAAGGAAGACCTCCCTTAGGAGGTGAAATTGAGCTGGGACCTGAAGGACAAGGAAGAGCCAGACACGCAAAGGTCGGGGGAATCCTACCTCTTCTGTGGCACAGGTGCTGGGACAGTGTGGCAAAAACCTCAGGACGCCTTCCCTAGATGATGCATAAAATAATATGCAAAGTGTTTCATAGGAAAATAAATTAAATTCAGTGAAATGGAAATCCACCTCATCCTATGGACCCGCTGGTTAAGAACCCCTAGGGAAAAAGTGTTTGGGGAAGAGGGAACAGCAAGTGCAAAGACTCTGGGGTGGAAATGAACTTGGCAGGTTGGAGCTCAGACCAGAGGCTGAGCTTGGTGGGAGGAGAGGAGTAAAGGCAGGGGCCTGGGGCTGTGGGCCTGGCTCTCACCTGTGTTCCCAGTGTGCTGAAAGATGTCACTTTTAAACAGGGCATTGTGGTGGTCAGATTCATGTTCTAAGAGATCACTTTGGCTGCTGGATGGGGGATGGGATGTTAGGGGGACAAGAGGGAAGGCAGGAGGCCTATGATGGGGGCTTCCAGCCCCAGTGGTACACAGGACCTGTCTTTGACTCAAAGCATGCAGAGCCAGGGGAGCCTGGGGAGTCCAGAGGGACTTGGGAGGCATAATTGAGTGAAATGCCTGTGTTGGACACAGGGCAGAGGCAAGGGAGGACCGGGGTTTGGGGTTAGAGCCTAGGGCTGACTCTGTCCCTAGTCCACCACGCCACTTTGACCAGTTGCTTCCCCTTCTGCCCTAGTGCGTAAACGGAGGGGTGGACTAGACCCTAATTGCGAGCCTGGAAGTGCTCCGTGGGGGCGTGGCGAACCCCTGGCTGAGAAGGGCTGTTTGCCCGGGGAGGGCGATGCCCGCGGCGGGGCGCCCCGGGGCTGCCCAGCCTGGCTGCGGCCGCTCTGCGGGCAGAAGGGGCGGCGGCCGCGGCAGCCGGGTGGCCGAGCGCCCGGGCGGCGAGGGGCCGCGGCGCCCCCGTCCGGCTGCCGGCGCCGGCGAGGCCGGGTCCGGTCGGGCCGAACCAGGGCAGTGGGAGCCCAAGGGAGGCTCGGGCGGCCGCGCGGGCGCGACGCTAGCGACCTCCTTCTCCGGCTCGGCCTGCTCCTCCTGCTGCTCCATCTGCTCCTCCTCTGGGCAGAGCGTTTGGGGGGATAAAGGGAGTGGCAGAGGGACAGAAAGCAGCTGGCCAGCTCCGCACGGCCCACCAGGGCAGCGAGTGCTCAGGAGGAAAAGCTACCGCCTCCTGGCCGGGTCCCACCTACCCGCATCCCCACTCCCGAGGTCCCGCGCCAGAGGCCTGGGGGAGGAGGCTCTCCCCCACCACCGGACCCTGCTGGCCCCCCGCAGGGAAGTGCTTTCTCCCGCTTCACTGCCTCAGCCCCTCGTTCCCTCCCTCAGATCCTTGAATTGCAGCCTGGAGATTGCGTCTGGGAGGCGCTGTCATTTACTCAGTCAACAAACTGTATTGAAAAACCTCTCCTTGCTGGCACAGAGCTGGGCCCTGGTTGCTACACAAGTTAAGATTCAGTCCCTGCCCTGGGAGAGCACCAATCTGATGGTGGAGACAGAAATGTACAGTGACATGAACTGAGCACCCATTTTTTGCCAGGTTTTGAAGGTACATAGTGTTATTCCCACTTACAGGTGTGGAGACAGATACGTACACGATAGACTAAGATAACAGGTGGGTGAAATTACCTTTACAATACAGTATAAAAAATCCTAGAGAAGTGAATCTCTTAGAATACATAGATCTCTTACAAAACCCACCAGAATGGCTACAATTAAAAAAAAACTGAAAATATCAAGTATTGTCAGGGATGAGGAGCAACTGGAATTTCCCCACACTACTGGTAGGAGTGTAAATTGGTATGAACACTTTAGAAAATGTTTGCAAGTGTCCATTAAAGCTAAACCTGCAAAAATCCCCATGATGCAACAATTCCACCCTCAACTGCACTGAGTGCTTATACCCAACATAAGGCATGTTCAAGAATGTTTATAGAAGCTTTATTCATATATAATAACCCCAAACTGGAAACAACCCAATGTCCATCATCAAGCAAAAGGGTGAATAATTGTGGTGTAGGCACACGGTGGAATATCATGCAGCAATAAAGAAGACTGACTTAATGCTGCAAACAACATAGACGGGTCTTATAGACACTATTCAGAGAAAAAAGTACATATTGTTTAATTCCATTGATATGAAATTTTGGGACAGGAAAACTGACCTAAGGTGATAGAGGTCAGAATAGCTGCTACCTTAAGAGATACTTGACCAGGGGACCACAGGGAGCCTTTGTGAAGGCTAGGACTGCTCTAAGTCTTGATCTGGGCAGTGGTTACACTGATGTAAACATATGTAAGAACTAGTCACGTTCCACACTAAAGATCTGTGCACTTCACTTTATGAAAGTTATGTCTCGATTCAAACAAACCAGAAAAAAGAGCTCCTGCCTATCAGTAAGGACAAGCCAGGAAGAACAAAGTTTGACAAGCAAAGAATATTAAATGGTAATTCCCAGAAAGAGAGGTCCTAAGAGCCAATGGGTATTTGAAAAGATACTCAGTCTCATTAGTAATAAGATAAACATACACTGAAAGACGGTATTACTTGACACCCATCAGAATGGCAAAGATTTGCAAATTGGGTAGGTACCCAGTGTGGGCCAGGATGTGGGGAGGTGGGGGCTGGAGCACTGGTGGAGCCCAGGCAGGTAACTGGTTGGTCAGGCAGTGAGGAAGCAGTCAGGCCAACAAAGGGAGGGATAAGTAAAGTGGTGGGGACACACCATGAATGCTGCACAGCAGTTAGAAGCAACAAGCTTTTAATTGCAGAGGATGCAGAGTGGAGCTCAAAGAGTAAGGTCAAGTGAAACAAGTAAGAAACAGAACTAGATTTACAGCCTAGTACTGTGTACGTAAGTTAACCATCCCTGCCACCACCACACACACACAAACACACACACACACACATACCAGCTCTGAGCATTTTAAGAGGATATGTTCATGGTTAAAGGAATGTATCAGAGTGGGTGCTTAAGGGAGAGCAAGAGTAAAGATTAGGGATGAAGGAGAAAAATGTAATAAAATATGATCCAGTCATTCTAATTTGAGAGACATGAAAGCGCATGTCCACACCAAGTGTTCTGTCTGCATGCTCACAGAGCTTTACTTGTGATAGCCAAAAAGTGGAAGCAGCCCCAATGTCCATTAACAGGTGAATGGATGAACAAATTATACTATAACCATACAATAGAATGCTACCCAACAATTAAAGAGGAAAAACCACTAATACAACATGGATGACCGCAAAACAATCATGCTGAATGAAAGAATCCAGACAGTATGATTCCGTTTATGTACAATTCTAGAACAACCCAAGTCTCTCTGTTGCACTACTCAGCTCTGCCCCTGTAGCGTGAAAGCACCCAGAGGCAACAGAAACAAATGGGCATGACTGCATTGCAATAAAACTTTGTTTATAAAAACAGGCAATAGCCTGGACTTGACCTACAGATTACAGTTTGCTCATGGCTGGATTTGATTATTGTTTGGTGGTTAGTTTCTCCTTTCTCCCTTCCTCTTGCCCCTTGATTTTGGGCTCAACTATGAAACTTCTTTTTACTAATGGCTGTTAGCAGATGTAGGACAAACAGAGACTTGACACGTGCTTATGTATTTCCGCTTGCCCTCATAGGCTTCTGTCATTGCCATGAGAATATACCTTGGATAGAGCACTGGTCCAAGGATAAGACAAACATGGAACAGCTCAGTCTAGATCAGCTGACAGCCATTTAACCTGCAAACGTGAAGAAGAAGAAATGACAATTGATTTAAGTAACTGAGTCTGGGGTGGCTTGTTACACAGCATTTTTGTGGCAGTAGCTGACACAGCTGGATATCTCACTATCAAGTTAATACAACACATCCATGAATTATCTTCTGTCCCAAACTTGCTCATTATCCTCTTCCCCTCCTTCATATACCCAGCAGCACAGGCATGGTCCAACCCGCTTATCCCTGGTCTACAGGCATGTGATGGATCTCCAGGTTCTGTTTATTCTGCCCCTTCTCATTAATCTCATCACAGTTCAGTACTGCTTATCCCTACTGCGGCTACCCTTTGTCATTTGTCTTCAGTATTGCTGCAATAGTCTTTCAACAGGCCTTCCTTTCTTTTGCCTCTAGTATTTCCAATAGAGTCATCATGTTACCCCCAAAGCCAACTTTCTGATACAAATGGTGAACCACATCACTTCTCTCTACAAAAACCAGGAATGGCTCCCCCACAGTTCCCATGAAGGGGTTTAAAATTTGGTGTCAGGAGGCATGGAGAGAGAGGGAGGGATTTCTGTCAGCAAACCTTCTCCTTGATCCTGGTCTCTCCTCCCCCTACTCTGTCTTGCCCAGCGGTAGGCATCTCCACCTGCCACCTCCCCCATGCCACTCGACAGCTGGGGTGCAGAACTCAGCTCCACTGCACCGTGAGGGATTCAGCAGACTTCCATGATGTTCAGGCAGCATAGCTTAGACAACCAACCTACCAGAGGTTGGGTACTGTAAACAACAAACATTTACCTCTCACAGTTCTGGAGGCTGGGAAGTTCAAGATCAAGGCACTGGTAGATTCTGTGTCTGGTGAGGATCTGCCTCCTGGTTCACAGATGGCTGTCTTCTTGCAGTGTCCTTACCCGGTGGGAGGGGCGAGGGGGTGCTCTGGGATCCCTGTTATAGGGGCACTGACCCCACTCATGAGGGCTCCACCCTCATGACCTGAGCATTTCCCAAAGGCTTCATCTCCTAATACAGTTCCCTGGGGGGTTACAGTTTCAACAAATAAATCCTATATGTGGGGGGACACAGACATTCAGTCCATAGCCCTGAGTGTCTTAATCTGGTTCCCTAGAAGCGGGCCTCAGGTGGGGGTTTGTGTGCAAGTGACTTATTAGGAGAGAAAAGTGCAGGAGGTGGGAGGGGTAGGAGAACAGGGGAGGGGAAGGAGTCAAGCAAGGGTGAGTTTTGAAGTGATTCCAACCTCAGTCCGATCTTTGGGGTAGCTCTGGCATGTACGTTACATCTCAGAGTGTGCATCTCCTGCACAAGTCAGTCACTAGCTGCTGGCTGCCTGTGTGTGTGCAAGTGCATATGTGAGTGTGAAGAGTGGTGGACATCAACTCCCAGGCACCTCCTGCTTTGCAGCGGTGAGTAGTTTGGAGAGGAAATGGCTCTAGCAGCCCGGAGCAGCCTTCTGAAGATCACAGATGCAAGCCTTTAAAAGCAAAGCACACAGAAACTGAAGAGGACTCACAGACCCAATGAAGGGGATTTGAGTGGGCGCATTTATAGTGTCTGCTATCAAGGGCAAAAGGTTGTGGGTTTTTTTTTTTTAAGAGAAGGCAATTAACATTTATTAAAGTTCTACTTTGCAACAAGAGCTTTATTGGCATTATTTTATTTAATTTTCTAAAAAGAGAAAGAAAAATCCACTTACAAGGTGTCAGAGCCTGCCCCAATGCAGAGTTTCCTGCTGTCCTTCACATGCCTTTCACTTAATATACCCAGTACCTGGTGAGTTACTGCCATGTGTCCATTTTACAGATGAAGGACCCCAAAGCTTAGATCACTTTGGAAAGTAGGGGAACTGGTCTTGAGGTCAGGCCTTGTGACCTTGCACACCCAGGGCTCTGGCCCTTATGGTACAGTTGTTTCCTGCCTAGATTGGGAGTAACTTGAAAATGGGATCCATATTTCATGTTTTAAAATCCTATTTAAAATAAAGGGTACAAATTTCAATCCACAAAATCCCACGTGCAAAAAAAAGTAACGATCTTTTTGTAACTAACCTTTGCTCTAAGTCTTGGTTCCCCTGCCTGGTGGAAACACTCTCAGTCAGCTCGTGGTTCCTCTGACTTTCTCCTGTCCCTGTACGAGCGGTTCCTCAGGCTGGATAACTCGCCGTTTCCTTCAGGGCCGCCCTTGCACACACAGGCGCCTGCCTGCTCTGCTGGGCATGGGCACTTGCTGATCTCACCGACCCCTGCCTGCCTGCACACCCCACTCAGACATTTCCACTTCAGTTGTTGCCATATCTTCATTGCTCTCAGATTTTCTGAACCTACCTGGCTCTGTCACCCCCATTTTACCAGGCATGGGATGGAGCACTGTCCGTGGAGACATCTGCATCTTAATGCTCTTTGCTTCCTCTCCAGTTTCTTACTGGTAACCATGGGCCTTGTCTAGCTCTGGGCTCCTACCACTTGCTGTGTGGTCTGGGACAAGTTACCTACCCTGTCTGTGCCTAATTTGCCTCATGTTTGAAATGAGAATAACAATAACTTAATAGAGTTGTTATAAGGATTAAATTAACAAATGTATGAAAAGCACGGAGGATAGTGCCTGGCACAAAATAAATGCTTAATGAACATTATTATGATGGGGTGTTGAGTCCATGGGCTGACTTAGACCATTGGAAACCCACTCAAAAGATGATTCAAAGATGATTCAAAGCCTAGGTGAGGATTGAGATGATGTCCTGATACTGTCTGGCTTGGTGCCTCCCCCACCCTCTGCATTTGTCTCTAACAGCAGTCATCGGGAGGTTAAAGTTGCCACTTTGGGGGGGTCAAGTAACAGGCACTGTGGCTTGGCATGGAAAATAAAGTCCCTCATATTCACTGGCAATTATATAAAGGAAAATGAAGTATTTACAATAAGAAATCAAATTGATTCATTTTCCAAAAGCATAATCCATAGAAACCAAGCAGAATGAAGATGAACAGAAACAATCTGCATCCTGGTGCCAGCCTACACCTTAGAGGTCAGCCACGCAGTTCTTCCTGCATTAAGGACAAGGAGGTCTGGGGTGGGAGAAGGGGAAGGGACTCGCCCAGGACCACACTGGACCACAGCAGGGCTGGGTCTAGAACTGGGTGATCTGCTTTCCAGTTGTGGCTCTGACTTCATCCAGTTACCCCAGTTCTCCAGGATGCCCCAGCAAAGGCACACACTTTGGGCAAGCTTTGTCCTCTAAATCCCCTTGTACATCCCTCCCCTGACAAACTGAGAATGAAGAAACTGCAAGGTCCATTTACCTCCCTGCCTCAGAGCCTGGGGCCAGTCTCAGCATGACCCCCAGACTGCGGGCCCAGGGGCAACACATTTTCTTTCTCTAAGCATTAAAAGATGTCTCTTTTGAAAATACATAATGCAGCCTGATCTGCTGACTTGGAAGAGCTGTGAGGATTGGGATGTGATAACGTAGGCCAAAATGCTTAGAGCTTAAATGGACATAAATAAGAAGTGGGGGGGTGACCCCTCCCTCAGATGTGTGGACTCTACCTACCATGCCTTTAAAATGTTAGCAATCAATGTAAAGCAGAACAGTTGTGCCTGTTACAAAAGGACATGTATCTAGGACCCCTGAGTCACTGAGTCCACAGCTCCTGACCCTGCAGGAAGAGTCCCTGCTGGCAGTAACCAAACAAGACTGAGCCTTGCGGACCTTTGCCCACAACCCCCCGCTTCCGGGGTGTCCCAGTCCTTCCTTGTGCGCTTTGCTGTCCGTGTTTCCTGACTAGAGACCACTAGCCAAGGTGGGATCCTGGCCAGAGGCTCTGATTCATTCTTTTAGGGAGTGGGCCCCTGGCTCCTTGTTTCTAAAAATCTCCATGCTGCTTCAGAAGACAGGATTTTTTAAAGAGGGCTTTTATCCAGCTAATGAATTTCTCTTCTATTCCAAGGTTTTTGACAGGTTTCATCATAAATGAATATTAGATTTGTCAAATGTGTTTTTCTATTGAGGTGATAATGTGGTTTATTGCTATTGTTTTCTTAACAGAAAGTAATTAAAGGAGATCTAAATAAATTGATATAGTTTCCAATTTTATCAATTGGAAGAACCCATATTGTTAAAATGGAAATTCTCTTAAATCGATCTATAGACTCACTAAGTTAAGTTTAGGGTTAGGGTTAGGTTTAGGGGCACAGAAGTTCAGAGGACCTCAAATTTGTCCTGGAAGAAATTCTTGAACCTACTTATGAGTTCTAATTTCACAGGCCCAAACTCTAAACAATGAAAATACAATTTGGAGATCAGTCTAACAGAGACAGAGGGATAGGCTGCAGCTTGGGGGTCTCTCTGGAGTGCCAGCCCGTCCTGTGGTCTGAAGGTGGGCGGAGGCATTCACTAATCTCTGAGAAAATCTTAGATCAGTTTTGTTTTTTTGTTTTGTTTTGTTTTTGCAGAAATTGATAGATCGACCCTAAAATCTATATGGAAATGCAGACAATTTAGAATGGTCAAAATAATGCTGAAATTTGTACTTCTTGATTTTAAAACTTACTACAAAGCTACAGTTATCAAGAAAGTGTAGTACTGGCAAAAGGATAGACATGCCACTCAATGGAACACAGCAGAGAGTCCAGAAATAGTGCTTCATTATGGTCAATAGATTTTCAACAAAGAAATTAAGGCAATTCAATAGGGAAAAGATAATCTTTTCCAGCAAATGGAGCTGGGGCAATTGGATATCTACCTGCAAAAAGTAATATTTAGAGCACAGATCAACAAACTACCCCCATAAAGTAAATCCAGTCTGCTGCCTCCTTTTGCAAATAAACTTTTTTGAAACACAGTCATATCTGTTTGCATACTGTCCATGACTGCTTCATGCTACAACAGCACAGGTGAGGAGCTGGGACAGATGCTGTCCAGCCCACAAAGCCCGATGGCCCCATACAGAGAAAGTCTGCCAACCTCTGACTTAGATCCTTACTTCATAACATATATAAAAATTAACAAAATGGATAATATATCTAACTGCAATAAATGAAACTCTTGAACTCTTGAAAGAAGACATAAGAGTAAATCCTCATAACCTTGGATTTGGTAATTATTTCTAAATAACTCATCAAAAGTATAGGCTACAAAACAGGAAGAAACAATAAATTGAACTTTCTAAAAAAAAGCATATGCTTTTCAAAAAGCATTATTAAAAAAATGAAAAGACAAGCCACAGTCAGGGACAGAACAACTGCAGATAATATGTCTAATAAAGGCTTTGTATACAGGATGCATAATAAACTCTTTCAATTCAATAATAAGACAAATAATCCAATTTTTTCTGCTGCAAAAATAGCAGGACATAATAGAAATATACAGTGATTTGGGGCTTCCAAGCACTTTCACATCCCTCATGCAGTTCAATTTTCTCAACAACCCAACCAGATGTGGTATTATTATTAAACCCACTTCAAAGCCCACGGGGACTGACTTCTCAGGACCCCTCAGTGAGTAGTCATTCTCTGAATCCTAGTCCAGTGCCCAACCAGGCAGCACTTTCCTGGCACTGCGATCCTCTTCTTTTCCTCATGTATTCAGAGCTTAGTTCAATTAAAGTAATACTTCTAGACAAAGAAACTATATAAATATTAAAGCTACATGAAGCTAATCTTTGAAAAAAAGATTAGACCATGTGTATCAAAGTATTCAACTGAAAGGCTGGCTCTCAGAACCCAATCTCACAGAAAAAAACACATAAATTTAGAAAAGCAAGGCTAACTCTTCCTTGAAAATACATATATTTTACAAATTCTTCCTATGTAATAGAATGGTAGGTCATCATCAAAATATTTCATTTACAGATAAGATGTAATCACCTTCTTCTTAATTATATCATATACTTTTAACCTTAGCTATACTTAAGTGTTAGGAAAGTTCATACAAAGGAGAAAAATTAGTTAAAAAAAAAAACCCAAAAACCCAAGGTGATATTTAAAGCCACAGAAAACCTGAACTTCAGGGACTAGGGATACATTCTCACATTACGACTTTGCTCAGATTTTTCCAGCACAGTAACCTTAGACTAAACTGGGAGAGGGAGACATGGAGGCAGGATGAATGGTCCTCAACTGGCTACAGCATCACTAAACAATGAGTCCAGCAAACAGAGGGATTGTAAGGGAACTGGTGTGATCCTCCAGGCTTCAAAACAGGAGGGGTCTCTGTTCTCTGTGTGAATCTGAGATTTGGGAGGTGGGGGCAGGTAGCAGAGGTAAGAAGCCAGCAGCTGGGTGTCACGTTACAAAGTTGAAGGGAAGTAGAGAAACCATGAACAGGCAGAAGAAAGATCAGAGAAAGCTATTATTATGTAATATGACCATTGCAGATAGACAGGTGGCCCCTGCCCTTCATCTTTCTTAACCTCAGATTCCGAGAAAGCCTTTGTTACAGCCTGGTCAGGCACACACAGGCACACGCTGGGGTGAGGTCAAGGTCTCTGCCAACCCCACTCTGGACAGGAGGGTAACTAAACTTGGGAAACCCCTGAGACCTTTTCAGGGTAGCCCCATCCTAGTTGTCAGTTTCCCAGCCTTAGCTTCCTTCTGTTGCCCCCAGCTCCAAACCAAACCCCTCTGAGGGCAGTGGGAAAGTGGGGCTGCCTCCAGCATGGCAAACAGCAACATGTTTGGGGCCACAATTTGCCCACATACTTGGCAGGCACCACCCTAGACTCATGCTGACTTGAGCTGTGGGAAGTGAAAGACTCACTCATCAAATAGTTGTTTTGTCTACATGACACCAGACCAACCACTGGTTGATCTAGTGCGACAGGGTGCAGAGAGCTGCCTTGACTGAAATCAGCTCCTCTGACTTTGTCTATCACCTCTGGCCTGTGTTGGACGCCAGGATAGGTAGAGCCATAGGTCAGAGCATCCCTCAGACCCAGCCCAGCTGAGGGGGGCTCTGTTTGCTTGTCCCCCTCTTATAGTTCCAATTGCTGCTCTGTCCACTGCCACAGCTCTGAGTGCTTGTGTGGCATCGGCAGGTGTCCCTGTTGGAAGACACTTGGAGGGGAGAGGGGATTTTCTTAGAGATATTTAACTGAGACACAATAAATTAGTAAGGTTTGGATAGGTCCTCATGTACACGCCTTGTGTCTGCTTTATTATGGAAACTATTTTAAGATGAAAGGGTGAAAAAAAGAGCCTGGAGTCAGAGTGAGGTTCTGAAGGTACCCACCACATAGGATATAGTGAACATTAAATGAAATAAAACAATGTGCAGATCACCAGTGCATGGAGGCAACAGTTAAGTGCCCAGTGGGTGTTCACTGCTCCCCTTCTTCTCTGCAGCCTAATTTTCCCAAGTTATTTTAAAGTCCTTGAGGACAGAAACAAGCGATCCTTTTTTACCTTATATCCTAGGGTCTAGAACAGTACCTGGCAATAAAAATTACACTGTCTGACTAGCATTTATATCATTTGTAACACTTCTATCTCCCTCTGGCCACACTCTTTCCCTTTTCTCAATTTTCTCTAAACTCCTTGTGATTCAATTTATTGCTTGAATTAGCTCATCTCTGGCTTTCCTCCCCCTCTATTCATTTGCTGTGCCTTCAAGCAGTAAGCTTCTCTGTGTTCATGTATTTTGAAGATTCTCTGCTTCTTAGTCATCTCATTCTTGGGGCAAAGATAGAATGTTTCCTTTCCCTCTAAAAATTTTAGGCTGTAATAATCACCATCTCTGTGACCTGGGAAAGATGGAGTATTTCTTTAAAATATCTATTTTACTTGCTCAAAGTAATGGGCCTGCCTCACAAGTATAGGTTTTTAGCTAATTTATTCACTCCTCACAGCAGATCAAGAGGCTGTGAGGAGTTCTAAACTGAATTCCAAGTTGCTGTAATCTAAAAATCAAACCTAGATAAAACAACTAGCATTTAAACCTCAACATCTCCCAAACCTGCATCTCACATGGTCATATAAGGTCAAACTCCAGAAAACGTATTTACTTTGCCTTAACAAATTAAAATATATTAGAGAAGCACTTTGAACTATCTTCCTACGTATGTATGTGCACTCTGGCACTACACAATGAGCACACATGCTGTACAAATTAAGTAACAATATATATCTAATACCATCCTGTGTATATTTTTTGAGGATTCGGAAACAAAATTTTCCAAATCACACCCTAGAGCCTTCTACAAATTCTATCACACACTGACATCATGCAGAACTGAAGCTTAAGGAGTTTACTTAAACACACACATGCACACACACACACACACACAAAGGATTTATACCCAGAAATGGCTCAGAAATAAGGGAGACTCATGCTTGGTGTAGAAAACCCAGAACTCAAGAGTACTCTTCCTTTCAGCAGGAAAGTTAGCTTATGAGATATCCTCATAACCAGAATAGATTTTTTTTTTAAAAAGTTAACATTTTACCCAAGTTTATTCAATTTTTTTTTTTTGGTATTGAAATAAACACTTTCCAAAGACTTCCTCTCAAGTCATTAAAACATGACCAGGTAGGAAAAGATCAGTTAAACATTTCCTACTGTAAGTCAGACTAAGATATATAACAGTCTCAGTTACCTTTCAACAGACAAAATATGCCACTGGTTCAAGGATACATTAGACGCTTTCAATTCAATATCACACCATGAAAAGCAGAAAAATACAATGTGAGATAATTTATTGAATCCAATGTTTTCACAGTAGAATAAGATTCTTCTTTAAAAGCAAAAAATTACTTTATTTGTTTAACATTAAGGAGAAATTAACATCAGTATATGTGAACATTGCCCAAATTTAATCAGTGACATTTCTGACAGTGGGTTGCAGGTCTATATTGCTCAAAGCAAATCATTGTTTTCTGGGCTAATGTAGTATATATATTTTTGAATCTCTTTGAAATGGTGCTTGAACTCACACAGAGTGAACTCTGTGAACTTTGAGAGGGCAAAAATGCAGCAGTCGCAAGAAAACAGTAATACTGCTTAAGTTTACACAATCTTAGAAGTACTGATGTCTTGTAGTATCTGGATCCAGACATCCTGGGATGCCTGGGTGTGTCTGGAATCAACTGGACACTCTGGTCAGAATGGTTCAAATTTAGATAAGAAAATCTTATACAATCAAATCGAGTTAATTTTTTTTTTGCTATAAGAATGTAGACTATATGTGCATCTGATTCTAGGAGCACCATGAGAATATAATACTTAAGAAAATGAAGACTTTGTGTCTAAAGCATGACTTGTTTGGTAAATGATAAGAATAGAAAAAATGTCTTTTTCTGGAAAGACTGACCATGGCCTATGATGAGAAGTTCAAAGTTCCAATTCAGCATTAATTACATTTTATGAAATTCCCAACGTTAAGCAGAAATTGAGCTTATTAGCTAAAACAGTTACACAAAGGGCAGAGTAATAACTCTGGTGGGATTGTTAACTTTTGGAGAATGGTGTTTCATTTAATATATAGCATGGACTTCATACATATCTATTATCAGTGCCTTGAAAAATCAAACAACTTTAAAAGTTAGCAGTTTCTGCAAGTACAAAAATACACATTTCTTACATAACATATGGTAGTAAAATTTGTCAAGATATATTATACAAACTCAAAAGCATCTTACATAAAGCATCAGTCTAATATTTTATAGACTGACAAGAGTGTAATAAAATGACATGTAGTCTGTCTTCAAATCATACAATATAATACTTTAAAGCAATATTAAGTATTCACATTAAATATGTAAGGAGTGTCTAAGGGAACACAGAGTAGAAATGGTTATTAAAGAACTCGCGTATCTATTCTTTTCTCTGCTTCAAACTGGGTGTATGATTTTCTCCCGCCAATACAAAAGAAAAACAAAAACATGGCTAGAACTATTATTTTGTTAAGTAGAGAAGAAGTTTGTTTCTGGAAAAGACGCTCCAAACAATAGAGCTTCATTCACACATTGCAGTTCTGACAGTAGTGGGCCCACAAGGTGAGGGGAACCCTGCTGCTCTCATCTATCATATCACGTGAGATGCATAGGGATACTTGGAGGAGTCTCAATATAGGAGTGGTTGGTGATAAGGTGAAATCTACTTCACATCTGTGACTAGGATGGCCAGTGTCATAAAGGAGCTCTTTGGACACAGAATTCTAACGGCTTATTATACTGCTTAGGACAAAAAGGGCCATGTCCCCGAGAGGTAGGTAGCACCTATAGCTAATACTGAAAGGACTTCTTCTAGTTTACAGAAAAAATATTTTTTTATAACAAAAAATACAATCTTTAGGACAACAGGGGACGCATATATGGCATGAAAGTTTCTGGGTGGCTAAGAAAGGTGATTTGAAATAAACAAGTTTGTGGGAGAAAGGGCTATTGGAATTTGAATTAAAGAGGTCAAATGGGTTCTAAGCAATTACTAATAAGTAAGTGTTTAAAATGAAGGAAGGTGCACAGCCATCCCTGATTGTCACATGATACTGTCTGGCAAGGCCCAATCATAAATGGAGGTAATCCAGGAGAGGTGTAACCTTTCAGAGAGAGGGGCTGGCAGGTTGTAAAGAGTCACAGAACAGAAGAGCCACCACAGTGGCTGTCAGGCCTTCTTTCAGACAGTATTCGATGCTGGATTTTCTCACCTCCAGAAGTTTTTACATCTTTTTGTCCCAAAATAATTCATGGTCTATACCCCACTGGAATACACCAATGGGGTAAACACCACGGTGTGTGCCCCACTGGAATACACCAATGGGGTAAACACCACGGTGTGTGCCCCACTGGAATAAACCAATGGGGTCTACACCACTGTGTGTGCTCCACTGGAATAAACCAATGTGGTATACACCATGGTTTATACCCCATTCGGTGTATACCACTTTGGTGTATTCCAGTGGGGCACGCACCATGGTGTATACCCCACTGGTGTGTTCCAGTGGGGCATGCACCGTGGTGTATATCCCACTGGTGTGTTCCAGTGGGGCACGCACCATGGTGTATACCCCATTGGTTTATTCCAGTTGGGTATAGACCATGAATCATTTTGGGAGAAAAAGATGTAAAAAGTTCTGGAGGTGAGAAAATCCAGTATCGAGGACTGTCTGAAAGAAGGCCTGAGTGCCACTGTGGTGGCTCTTCTTTTCTGTGACTCTTTATAACCTGCCAGCTCTGTAAACTGCTCTCTTAGCTGTGAATTGGTCATCAGAAAAGGGAGAATTTATCAGCAATTTTTTTTGGCTGATTAATCCTAGAGACAAGGCTGCAGAAAAACATTTCCGCAAAGTGGGGTCCTGCTTTGATCACCTGTTGGCAACGATGACCATGTAACACAGGAATGACTGTTGTTGCAGACTCTTCCTCCTCACCCAGACAGCGAATGCTGTCAGGAGGGCACCTCCTAGGAGGGAAAAGTGCATTTCTGGAGAATGTTCCTGGCTCAGGCATCTCCGGAAAGAACACTGAAATGAGCACCCATTTCCTTCTTTCTCCCCATAGCTATGTCCGGGGGCCTCTGTAGAGCAGTGAAACACCCATGGAAAAACAAATTGACCAACAAAAACTATGATGTCTTGGTACTTGTGGCTTGAATCCCTCGAGTTTTTTCCACTCTAGCTGCCTTAATGGGCTGGTACCTGGAATGATTCTGTGAGGGCACGTGATTGACTATGAGATGTCTCAGAACTGGCCACTCGCTTGGTTTCAGGGAAAAGTCTGATGTGATTTCCTTGATCATCTGACATGCTTTCCTTCTTAATGCTTTGATTGGTGGTATTTTTCTTGCTTACTTATTAAAAACATTTCATGGAATGCGGATGGTTTCTTTGCAGACTTCCCACTCTGTCCATGGTTTTTATTCTTCACTTTTGATATCCTTGCCTTCTTAGTGTCATCTAAGGCATGTTTCCTCTAGAGAAGATGATGCTTCTTTAGCCCTCTGCTCGGATCTCTTAAAATGCATGACAGGATCAATCCATGCTCTAATAAGGAAAAGCCTCCCAAACAGGTGATAAAATCTTTTAGTCTCAACTTTTTGCCAAATAAATCTCAATAAAGAGGATTCTTTTTTTGTCCTAAGTATCAGCAGTGATAACCTTGATGCTACCTGTCTTGGTTATTCTATACACAGGGGTCATAATAATTATTATCTTTATGTTATTAGCCCGGTTTCTGTCCTTGCAGATATTAGATTCTGATTGTGGTTAAATGTCTTTGGTTGAATGCGTGTCCTCAGCATCAGCACTGGGCTGTTTGCACAGCTCCAAGTCCTTCAGTTGCCCTTTGGGGAATGTCTGTCTGTCTCTCTTGCAGTGTGCTGGCTTCTGGAATGCCAGAAGCAAATGGAGGTGGCTCCATGGGTCCTTTTAGAGAACCTGTTTTATTGTTTTCTGGTCTCGGTACCCTTGCCTTCTTTTTGAGGGACCAATTTTTCAAACTGGCTATACCATTTCTCAACCATGTGCTGGGGTGAAGAGTTATAGAATGCATTTGTGAATGCCCTTCTAGGCTGTCCTTTTTTGTATGAGCCTGGTGGCTACTGGCCTGCCCTGATGAGGGACCGGGAATTCCAGAAATGAGGCTGGAACTGCTAAAGTCAGAAGAAAGCTCTTCCTGTTTTCCTTGAGCTTGAAAAGTGCAATCTATTGGAGAGGATGTTTCAGTGGGTGTAAACACCGACTGTTCAGAAATCTGAGGAAAAGCGCTGTCTTGGGAGCTCACTGGTGAGCCAGATGGGGAGGTGTCCGGGGAGGACAAGCTGGAACAGCTACTCCTCGGGCAAATGTTTAACCTTGGGGGGAAGACCTTCTCAGTGATCTGGTTTGTGGCACCACTCTTGCCAACCTCGATCCCCATGACCAAGCTCCGATTGATAAGCTTTTGCCCCTCCATCTGCAAAGACTTGTGCCGCTTGAGATAATCCTCCTCTTTGTGCGAGAGACTGGCGTCACAGCTTGCGTTGTGCTGCTTCTTTTTTGAATAAAGTCCCATGAGATAGGTCAGTTTGCAGTGCTGGTCTTCAGTGCTGGGCTCTGAGCAGCGCCGCTGCCTCCTTGAGCCCTTGAGGGGCTCTGCTGTGCGTGGTGGGGAGTACCCAGCCATGTCCGCAGTGAAGGGCTGGTTCCTGGGACGATCATGTGAGGACAGGCGGCTGTAAGAAATGGTCCCTGGCTTGGATTTAGGAAAAAGCTTTACACGATTTCCTTCGCTATCACAAAAGCTTTTCTCCTTATGATTTTTATCAGTGGCATTTTTCTTGACATCAGTATCTGTGACTAAACTCACTTTAAAACCTGTCTTACCCTCTTCCTGGAGGGGTGGATTCTGACTCAGATGGTTCTCATCTTTTTTCAGGAGAATCGCATCATAGCTGGACCTGCGTATCCTTTTCTGATAAAACGCCCTAAGAAAGGAAAGCTTTGAACCCAGGTAGCCGATGCTGGGCTCCGAGCAGTGTCGCTGTTGCATCGGGGTTTTTGGAGCATCTTCTGTAGCTGCGGACAGGTAGCTGGGGGTGCTTGTGTCAGAAGGGACACTGGCCTGGTCCTGCAGTGAGGCCTTTCTGTGCACTGCTGCCATGGCCACTGGCGCGGGCTCACCGGGCTGTTCCACATGGACGTCTTCATCTTTAGGATGGTCTAAGTCAAACTCACTCAAGGTTAAAACGCCTTCTGCCTCAGGCTGCTCGAGGTCAGAGTCAATGTGGGTTAACACGGAGTCCATGCTTCTGCTGCCTGGACCGAGTTTCTTTACTAAGTCACTGCATGGAGCATCGACTTCTTCATTCAGCTCACTTTCCAGGCTGTCATAGGAGGAGTCATTCAGCTGGAAGCAGGAGATATCTGCCAAAAAAATCAAACCATGATTAACATTTGCACTTGCCTCAAATACATGCTGCCTTAAAAAAAACAAAACAAAAAACAACTAAACAACTATGATGTTTAGTTTAATTCTGTTTTCATGCAGATTTTTCAAATTCCTACTCCCAAGAAAGAAAGCATCTTTCACAATGTTTCTAGTTGTTAGTGCAGAAATTAAAAGTAAATTTTTGGGGTATACTAGATTTACCTCAGTCCCTGGAGAAATAGGCTTTCTTTAAGTAAGATTTCCTCAAAACAATGAACACATGTCATAATACCAAGAAATGGTAAAAAAAAAAAAAGAATAAATTAATGCAGATACACCCAGGTTCTGAATAAGACTCTGTCTTTTATTAAATGGATTAGCTGGCAGATATACCTAATTAACTCTATTAGCCTCAGAGAAATCATTTACCAACCGTATCAATTTCCCTTTGACAAAGTTCTTTAATATCTATTACCTTGTTTATTCTTTACGGCAATCATACCAGTTAGATGTTATGGTTTCCTACAATTACAGGAGAAGATACTAATGTTATGGTGGCACAGAATAATTGTTCAAAGATAACCAAGAATTGGTGGTGCAGGCATTCATATTCTGGAAGGCTGAATGTCTTCAAGCCCCACACACCCTGCCCTGCCCCATGAAGCTAGCTGTTTTCTCAAGTACTTTGCAGGGCGCTGGATTTCTGAGAGGTGTCAGGGACCTCAGAGAGGAAGATGAGGAGGAACCAGACCAGGCCTGCTTCTGGGTCTCCTACTCCAGTTTCAACCACAGCAGTTCTGTTATATTGTAAGATATTGTAACAATATGTTATAACAATATATTATATTGTAAGTCTGTTAATTGTTCTACTGTATATCCTTGTAAGGTTTATTTAAAAAAAAAGTTAAAATTCTGCCACTAACAATGTCTTGGAGTTTGGGAACCTTGTCTTATACGCTTGGTAACCCGACCACAGTGTTAACACAGCCTGACCTACGAGCAGGCCTTCTAAAGAAGGGGCGGAAGCCCGCGGCCCCTGACCCAGGCGAGAGGCCCCTTCGCCTGAGCTGCTCTGGGCTGAGGGTAACCGGTGCCCTCGCTGACCTTCACGTGTGTGGCTATTTCTCACACACAAAAACAACCCCATTATTCACAATACCTGAGGCATTCTCTTTTGTATCACATGTCACTGAAACCTCTTCCAGAAGGGAAGTGATTTCTTCTCCAAATATTCTACAGCAGTTTTCAATCAGAAATTGTATAAGCAGAGAAACCTGTACAAAAAAGGAGCAAAAATGAAGGGCTACTTTTCACACAGCGCACCTATAAATCACACTTCCTGTATGAATCCTGGTTCAAACCAAAAAAAAAAAAGTGAAAGAATCCTGAGAGAAATTCAAAGTTCTTTTCTCCTTGAAAACTAAACAGAACTGTTTCCCCTAAAAAACACATGATACTTTCAAGAGTGGTTTGAGTATAGAAATTGATTTTAACCAGTGGCTTAAAGTTATTATTTGTGGCCTTGGTTTAATGCTAACATTTTGATACTAATGGTCCTGTCTTTCAAATTAGGGCAATTTTAAGTATTCTCTGGACAGGGCATTTGGGATGAAGAAATATACTTTCTTATTAAAATTCATGAAGCATCACTAGATAAAGACTTATAAAATATGTTTCTTATGTAAAAGGCAGGTGTCGTAAGTGTGGGAGGTGGGCATCCTCTGTGGATTTACTGTGAAGGAGAGAGACAGCTGGAGAGAAAAGCGTACATTTTGCCTGACCAGCCTCTTCCCATGCACTTCCCTCCCTGAGGAGCCAGAACTGGAGATGCTTGGAGAAGAGCTCACTGGGGAGCGCTGTGCCTCCACTGAGATAAACTGGAACATTTCCATAGTCTTCTTGCCCCAATAGCTGAGGCAAAGGAACAGGCAGAACATTGGGAGGAAGAGGAATCAGTACCCTGTCCCTGTACTAACCACCAGGTACTGCAGGAGTGTGATTTCAAGTAAGTACTGACTGAGCGAGGTACCATCCCCACCTCCACTGTGTTAGGTGAGGAAACTGTGGATCAGTGTAACTAATTCTGCCCTAGATTGTACATCTGGCAAGTGGGGAGGGCTGAGATTTCCACCTGCACCTGTTTAATTTCAAAGTATTTTGTTTCTTTTTAAAATCTTATCATCTGCTCTTATTCCTCTATGGTTTCAGTCAGTCATAGCTGTTTGCCCCCTTAAAGGGAAAACAGAAGTAACCCAATTACTGTCACTTTCTTTACTTAAGAAATCACCTTTCTGCAGTCTACCAGGAGAGGACAGAACTGTTGATGAACTCAGACTTATAAGAAGATGTACTTAAGAACATGTCTTTCAGAATTAATACCCCAGACTTTAGGTTCAAAATGGGGACTCAGTCCCCCAGGGCAGAAAAATGAAAAACTTCATTACCTTTTTTGTAAATTCACTTTCTAGTTCAGGGCTGGAGGAAGCAGGAGGCCAAAGGACGCTTGGAGCGATGCACACCGCTAAGTTAAATGCATTCATCTGATTCGATGAATTGTGTTGTTCAATCTTGTGCAATAACCCAAAAAGATGCTTTAGCAGAATAATGTTGGCTCTTGGGAGCTGGTCTAATAGCCTAAAGACAGACAAAAGTGCTCTTTAAGCAAGACATTTTGTGGAAAACTTGTAGACAGGGCAACCTTTCTTCACTTTTCATGGGGAACCATGCAGACAGAAACACAGTTCAGAGATGCAGGAGTGTCAGCTTATACGGTACGTGCGGAGCGAGGACTGTCTTACAGAGGGGGAGAGTAAGACTCAGGGGTGTTATTCATTTATTTTGTGTATTCTGTCTCTGGGTGTGAACCTTTCAAGCCTCAGCCACAAAGATACCCAGTTTCATCCTGAGAGCTTACACTCTGCTCCACCAGCTTCTAAGGTCAATTCTGTCCCATGTCTCTTTATCTCAGTGGTACCACTTTCACACATCAGTCAAGCTTATAACAGTGTATTTCCTACTGTTCCAATTTTATACTTGATAAGGGATTTTTAAATTATCCTTCACCATCATTTACTACCTTTTTTTTTTTTACTACCATTCATGCTTGTTGCTTTTTTCCAACAAGAATCTGCAACTGAGACAGGAGGGAAGGGGGCAGGACACAGCCATTAAAGGAATGACACAGCAGTTAGCACCAAGGTGGAGGAAAAGTCAACTTCCGATGGACCTTGAGGACCAGGATGGAAGGGGATCTGACCTCCAGCGGACCCTGAGCTCCCTCACACACATTGTAATGTACTAGCACCATGAACGGCACACCCACAGGTGCCATGACAGCTCTGAGGCTGACCATGAAAGTCAAGGAGAGGGTGGTGGCCCAATTCCTGGGGATCCCCACCCCTTCCTCAAAGCAGTTGGAGTAATCCTCTCACTTGTTAGCGTATAAAAACTCGCAACACCGTGCCTCGTGGACTCTCTTGCTCCCTCACCTTCCCAGATGCCCGGCACTCTGTCTATGGACTGTGTGTCTACTTCTCCTTTAAACTAAACACCCAGCCCTGCTCCCCTCTGCCCTTCTCCTGCATTCTGAGACGGCCTGCACTCTGTCTACAGAGTGTACATCTCTCTAAACAAATCTACTTTTACCCAACTAGGGCTTGCTCTTGAATTCTTTCCTGCATGAAGCCAACGACCCTCACTTGGCAGGGTGCATCCCAGGGACTCAAGTGAGACCTGGGACACAGCCCTCCTCTCACGCCCCATTTTCCTGTATCACAACCTGGGGAAGAACATCAGGTAATCTGGCTCTTGTTGCATAAATTCCAGAGAGGCGCTTCTTCAGCACCACAGACTGACAATGAGGATGGTTTTCTAGGGACAAATTATGACAGATTGCAATGGGCCAAAAGATAACTGAATGTTTTCATTGGACAGTGAGGCCTTGCCTAGCGTGCTCTTTTGGGGTGTCAGATTCTGAGGGGGCCCTGAGCCTTTGAGTTATTTTACACCTCTGTAAACTGTAGCACATTGACAGCAACACACATAATTCTTGTCCATAGACCTGAAAATTCTCTCTGGTGAAGAGACACGTGATTTATTTGCACTGCCTCATGTCCCAGCAGAAAAAGCCAGTTTTTTTCAAATCTATTTATAAAATCATTTCAGCATTTCTGATTCAATTATTATAACTTGTGGTAGTTAACCATCTTCGCTGAACCGGCGGCAGTAACATCTTAGTAGTTCTCTTTATTAATTCATGTTTTAAATAAAATTTCTTTCATGTGTGTATATTTATATGAGAGCCATAATTTTGGCCTTTTAAAAATCATCCTTTAATAGCTTCTAGAATATAAAGTTTTAGACAGTGAGCAACAACAATACAGAATCTCAGGTTCCCTGTCTCTGAACAGTTCCCAACAAGCTGTCATGAAAGCAGAGACAGCATTTTGTACATGGCTCTGAGTCTGGTGTCTTCAACACTTACACCATCAGTAGCTGCGTGTAGATAATGATTTACATTTGAAAGTTGCTCAAGATAACATTGCACTAAACAAGCATTTGCAAATAAATGATACTGGGATTCTTGGGTTTCACAGAAACGCAAGTATTGCTTTTCATTAATGGACACTTCTTTCCTATTCTCTTATGATGTGGGAAATACTCAGGAATGGGGGTGCTGGGTTCTGCCCTCAACTTCCCTTTCCATGAGGACAGACAATGCATTCTCTGTGATCAGGCTGAGGCTTTGCAACTCCCTTTTCCCTTGACACTTTCAACGAGTTGACTGTCTCTCTGGACTGTCCTCACATCCCCTTCTCCACATACCCCTGTCACAGCACTGACTGCACCGCCCTGGAATTCTGGGTTTTATCTGTCTATTTCTACTAGACTGTGAGTTCCTTGAGGGGAAGGAATTTTCTCTGTATGAATTCAGCTGCTAAATGAAGTGTATAAGGAATCGCCTGGTTAGTTAAATATTTACCAAAATTAAGGTCATAAATTGTAGATTGTGTCTACAGTATTAGCTATTAGTCTAATGGGTTTCAGTGCCTATCAGATTAGAATATACAGAAGGTGTACAATGGTCGAGTATTCCATATTAATAAGATTAGGAAAAAAACCAATAACAATGACAGTTGCTAGCATAAATCTATTTTTAAACTGGCCCCTATGGATATGACTTTGACAGTTATTATTACATTAACAGACAAGCTTATAAAATATAAGTTTTTTTAAAGTATTTTTGAGGAATGACCAAATTGGAGTAATTACCTTTGAACTGCATTTATTTTCTCCTCATCATTTCCTTCGTCCATTACACAGACCCAATGATCATAGAGATCTGATGAAAATATGCTTCCCGGAATGTGTCGTAGAAAATCCTTACATAGAGGGAAAATTTTTTTTAAATTGTTATTCTACTAATTTGTATTAGAGAAATTAGAAAGAAGGCACTTTATTGGAAAGTTCAGTCCTCCCTTCTTTGGAACACACAGAGCTCTGTGCCAGCCCTCCAATGATGTGCATACACAGAAAAATATGCTTTGAATTTTTTTCCTAACAAAAAACCAGAGGGAAGATGGGGTCTGGACTACAGTGGGAAAGATAAAGGACAAACTGTTTGGACTGAAACCTCCTGTTTGTATATATCTTAGCAAACTAGTGTAACATGGCAGAGTGTGGCAAACCATCCTAATCTTTTTTTTCTCTCTCTCTCTCAAATCACTAGTTAAAAGAAATGCACGAAGGTATCTGTGAGATTCACAATGTGGTAGTCAGTCATCCAGTCATTCTATACATATTTACTTATCTGTGCCAGGCACTGCTTGAGGTGCCAGGAACAGGGTAGTAAATAAAACAAAGTCCCTGGTAATTTAGAACTTTAGATTCCAGTGGCATTGGTGACTAATTCCACCCAGAGGTGTCTGGAGTTTCTCCCTGTATTCTTCATCAGAGGGGAGAAGGCATTCCAGGCTATGGTTGGGCTCTGGGAGCCTAGGGCAGCACCCTCATCCATAATGTATATTAAATAACATGTCCCTGGTACATTATCCTTCCTGGCCTTCAAGACTCCTGCTGAGAGCACTTGTGGGGCCGGGTGTGGTGAAACCAGACTATGACACAAGTAGGATCTGACCAAGGGAGTTTGTTGTTTGACATTTGTTTACAAAAAAGCTTAAAAGTAAACACACTTTGGTCCTGGTCCTATGTTCCTTTCCTTTCTAGGCCAGCACTCTCTGTTGCTTTTGGCATGGTCCCAACAAGCCAAGCTTGTGAAGTCTGATCTCCACCTTAGGAAACTTCAGGTAGAGAAAACCCAATTCCATGTCTAAGCGCTGCACCCATGGCTGACCACCCTCTTGCAAGTTCCTGCTTACAACATGGAGACAGGTGTGCAATGGAGTAATTTTAATTCTTTCTGGAAAATCAAATAGCAGCCTTACATATGTGCTTTACCAAAGGCGATACACAACTTGTGATGTACATGTCGTGTTTCTGTGACTTCATGGAAGCCTTGGGCCTCGGTGCTGCAGTCAGTTGATGAGGTGAGCATGTCTCCCATGAACCTACGAGCTCCTTCAGGGCAGGACCAGACCAGACCCTCGCCTTTCACTGCATACACTCAATGCCAAGCACAGTCACAGTCGTAGCAGGGGGTCATTACTGAAATGTCGCTGTATGTCCTATGGCCAAATGTTAGTGAGGAACAAGGGAAGGCCAGCTAACTACAGCTGAGGCTCTAAAATAATTTAAAAGTAAACCTATTTGCATAGACATCTTTGCCACAAGTATTTCTGCTACAAATACTTTTACCACATAGCTAATTGGCTGTGAGAATCTAACTATGATGGTTCTTTGCAGATGGGGATAGCGTTATAATGAGGGAGACCAGCTGTCTTCCCCCAGAGCTCCACTACTGGGGGGACCAAAGGTGTGCGTTCCCACCTTTAAGACAGAGGCTATCACGAAAGCCGATTCACAGTCTAGCTGTACTTCAACTGCGGAATTCAGTTTCTCTTTCAGCTCTCTGCAGGATTTCATGTTGGCCGACTGTCTGAAGATCCCTTTTGTGAGGGGTCCTTTCTGATTAAGGAAGAAAAGCATATCCTATGGGGAAGCAAAGGAAACAAAAATCAAAATGGCACTTGACGTAGAAGGAGCTGGAGAACACACAGCTGCCCTCTCCGGCTGCCAGGGGCTGGGGCGGCCCGGCAGGAGGCACTGAAGGGCTGGGGCTGGACGGGCTGCCAGCGGATTAAAGCCAGTTTGTGTGTGTGTGTGTGTTTCAAAATCTATTTTCTCCCATTTGTTCTTGCTACATTTCAACTCTTGCTTTCATGCGACTGTCCTTTTTCAGCGATCCAATAGTCACTTCAAGGTACCTGTTACCTCGTCTCCCTCCTGTCTCACTATTCTTTGCCCACTGTTCTCTTAACATGAAATCTTATCCCCAGACATGGAAATGTTATTGCCAAACTCATCCTCCACTTGCTTGTCTTTCTTTTCATGCGACTTTACACTTCATCCTACTTCCTGTGTTGCCTTCTTTTAAAATCAGCCTCCAAAATTATCGCTTCCCAGAAGCTTTCTCTGTCCCATTCCATTCCGATCTTTTATTTTGCTTCCTTTCCAGCTGCATGTCCTACGCTTGCCGAGGAGGAAGAGAGTGGGTGTCGGAGACGTGCAACCCACAGGACCTGAGACCTAGTTATAGCTCAGACTTGCTGTGTGTGACTTTCAGTAAACTTGAGGGTTTTTTGGGGGGAGTGGGGCTTTAATTTGTAAAGTAGGAATGATGGAGATGGTGATGGTGATGGTGACAGTGATGATGGTGATAACTACCTTCTAACTCTGTTGTGAAGGACCAGCAATAAAGTGACTAGACTGTGTCTGGTACTTACAGACATACAGCAGAGCATGAAGTGCCAGGCATCCAGGACGGTGCCTGAAGGGTACTGGACACTCAATAACTGCTGCTTGACAGGGTTCATTTACTAACTTCACTAAAGACCATACACACTCAGTGGCTTTCACCTGATCTGTTCTACATACAAAAGGTAACTAAATGCCAGAGGATGTATCTACATGCCTAAACACTTAGAATACTAATAAGAAGTGTGAGTTTTAGTCCCTGCTGCTAAGGTGACTGAAAGAGTCATGTTCTGAACAACACAGGGTTCAAGAAAGGATGTGAGAGGAACGTGTGGGATAAAGTGCATTCTCCATCCACAAAGCAGACAGACTCTAGTTTATCTGAGCAGGTTTACGCTGCTCTTTCCTGCCGCCAGCAGACGAGACCATCTCTCCCCATCACGTCTGCCTTACGATGCTGCAATAGTTTAGTCAAGATTTGTATTCTTTGAAGTAATAATAAAGGTTCTCAGCCAAAGCCATGAGTGTTCACAATTTTTCCATTTGGGGTAGAGTTTCCCTCCAGAGCTCTCCTTTCCTGCTAAGTGTTACAGACCAAAACGAGACTTACCAAGATAGGTTTGGGTAGATTGTCGTTCTCACAGACATCTGGCAAAGACACTCCGAAGAGCTGTCCCGGCTCTGGAGACGTTGGTGACACGGGCTGGTTGTCCAGGTGGGTGCTCGAGCCCCGCCAGAAGGCCCAGTTAATGACAGATCTTCTTTTAAATGTCTTCTGACCTGAATCTAAGGAAGAAGTGAGATTATTAGTAAACCTAATTTAATTCATGTAATCTTATTTCTATAGTTCCTATTTTATAGTATGCTCAGCACCACGGCTCAGAATTTTATAAGGTAAGGAAACATCAAACGCTTGGGTTATTCTCCCCCCCCCCCATTTTGGGGACATCACTGGTCTATGTGCTTGAATTCTGGAACCAAATTTTCAAAGGTGAAAAAGGGGCTCCCCCTTTACTGAACTTACAGCACAAAGCATTTCACAGGCCATTTTAAAGAGGAGACTAAGTGAACAAAAAAGCTGAAGATCAAATTAGACCACAACTCAATAATGACAAAAAGAAAGGAAGAAAGAGGAGGGAAAGGAGAGAGAAGGAGAGGGGGGAGGGGAGAAGGAGGAGGAGGAGGAGGAGGAAAAGAAGAGGAAGAAGACCTGGGGGAAGGGGAGGAGGCTTTGCTATGAAGGTGCTCTCTGAGAACAAGAGCGCTCTACTACCTGATGCCCCACTCTGCTGTTGAGCACAGAGGCAGGAAGCTAATGCTCTGCGTTCCCCCCCCCCTTTCTCTCCAACTGCAGACTTTTCATGTATCTTTTTGGTTCCTGACTTTAAAAAGTATGTTCAAGGCAGCATGGATGGATGAAAACATGAGTGAGACTTGCCCTTGCCACGGTAAAGTTTATAATCTTACAGGGGGACAAGACTGGTGATGGGTGGCGGGGGGAGAGCAAGTATATTAATAAATAAAATGTCCTAAGGGAGGAACAAGGCACCAGAGGCATTCAGAAAAACCATGAAGCACATCTGTCTCCCCTTTGGGAGAGAGGGAGCGGTCCTGCAGGCACCTGCATTGGATGTGAATTTTGAATCAACATGATTTCAACAGGTAGAGGATCCAGCATCATCCCTCATGTCTAGTAAGTACTCAATAAACCATTCTCAAAAGTAATTGAACTGAGCAGACATTTAGGTGAAAAAAGACAGCAGGAACAAAACAGGCAGAAGAAAGTTCAGTAGTGAATCATGGTTTTGTGAGATCATAGTTCTAAAACAGTTCTGATGTCATCTGCATCTAATTTTAAGACAAAAATGGATGAATCTGCACAGGATCTGGTACCTAAAAAGACAGCTGTTTAGGGTCCTTTTTGACCTTTCTGCCACCTACACCTGCTGGCCTAAACAAATACACACAGGTAACAGCTATAAACTCCAGACAACACTTAAATATGTAAGAGCTGACCTGGAGACACTGAAGAGTGACCAAAGGAAGGCACAGAGTGGAGGTAACAGTTTGACACCTGGAAGAAGGGAATGGCATGGCGCTGGGTGAGGTTCCCATTTTTACAGCTTATTCCATGAGCACAGGACCCAGGGTGGCAGGGGTGACTAAAATTTGGAGAGAGACCTGTCCTCTTGTTGGTTTGAAAAAACTATAGAGAATGGAGTTGGAGATGACCACAGCAGCTGGAGGGTGAAGGGGGAACCCCAGGAAGGAGCAGACAGACTAGTGGGAGCCCCAACCCAAATAATGGGCATGAATTCTGCCCAAACCTCTGGCTGATCCCCGAAGCCTGCGTTGCGTGGGGCAGATGCGAAACAGCTTTTAAGGCGAACAGGCCCCCAGGTGGTGCCCACGTAGTCTGACTACATTTTTCACCAGGGACAGTGCATGAAACTGGTCATCACATTCTGGCTGTGAGGCCCTGACACCCAACCATGCTGCCAGAGATGGTGCTTTACCCCTCAGCTCTCTCTGATCATGGGGCAAGAAGGGGATGATCTCGGGGGGGGCACTGAGGAGACGATTCCGTGGGGGACACGAAGGAGACAATTCCGGGAGGGGACACTAAAGGAGATGATTCCGGGGGATGGGGTGGGGCACCGAGGAGACGATTCCTGGGGTGGAGGGACACGAAGGGGACAATCTTGGGGGGCGGGGCACTGAGGAGGCAATTCCAGGGGGGTGGTGGGGCACGGTCAACAGTGCCCAGTGCTCATTTCAAGCGTTTCATACTGTTTATTTCCTCAGCATAACCAACATAAACCAAATACTAAAAAAGCCACGTCGTGGGAAGATAATCAAATAGGAAACATTTTACTGAACGGCATCTAGACCATCATCCACCCCTGGCTTCCTCAGGATACAGGAAGTGCATCATAAATGCTCATACACCCAGGTGTAGAGGTCTTTGTTTCAGGAGTCAGGAGCCCAGCTAGACTCCCACTTCAGATACTTATTTGTGCAAGTTATTTATCCTGCTTCTTCACTTTAAAATGAGAACACCACCTACAGCTCACAGCCTCACTGAGAGAATTAAGTAGGATAATGTTTGAAAAGCATTACTTTGCCCAGGGCATAGGTCCATAGCAGCCTCAAACAGAGCTGCCAAGACACCAATCTCCTCCCCAGAAAGAGGACCTCCTCCCCACATCCATTCTCCACTTGTTCAATAGCTTTCGGGAAGTATGTGGACAGGAAGGAATCCCAGACTCTGCTTAACTAAAGAACTTTCTTCCTGTCCTGACATTCCCCACTCACACCATCTTAAAGAACAGGAAAGGAAGCTGAACCCATTCTTAAATCCAGGAGGGGTCTCCTGTGTGCCAACAAAGCCAACCTGTGCAAATGTTTGTTGAGCATATATGTTGACATATGATGAGTAGTTGTACTCAATCTAGTTTCCTCACATTTAATCTGGTTTCATTATTTCTAAAACTATCAGATTTATTTGATTTTTTTTAGCTTTCATACACTTCTTAGGAAGAATGCTCTATCATAAAGTTATATACCGAGCTATCCTATGCGTGCAGACAGAGGATAAAGCAGAAACTGAGTCCTGAACTTGATTATGAATACTTTCAGCTGCAGCCATGTCTTTTACTATGTACAACATTCAATTTTAGAGCTCATGTTCCCTCTGGGACTGAGAGAAAAGAATCTCATTAAAGTTTACTTTCTTGCAGAACTTTAATGCACAGCTCTTACTTTCCAAATGTCAAAGACTGGTGAAAAGACATGCAATTGCTATAAAAACTGTAAGGGAAATGTAAATGCAGGGCCGGTGGAGTTCAGGAAGGCCTAGCGTCCCAGACAGCCTGGACAAGGTCCAAGCCGGTATTTCTCCACGCTTCAGTTAGGGAGCTGAATATTAAAAAAGTATAATTCTCAGAAGTTTGTCCTCATAGATTGTTAAAGAATAATCACAACAAAAAACCCTTTAATGAGAGATTTTAGCAAGATGGTGACATAGGAAGACCCTGAACTCACCTCCTCCCATGCACACACCGTATCTACAGCTACCTATGTGACAGTTTTCTCTGGAAAAAAACCTAAAAACTGGCAGAGAGACTGTCACATTGGGAAAATGAGAGGGAAGTGGCTAGAAAAGGCTCAGACAATCTCACCATAAACCCCACCCCTAGTGCAACAACCCACAGTTGGGAGGGAACTTAAAATCTCCTCAAAACCCGGACCTTCTCCAGAAGGAGTGAAAGGTTTGAACCCCACATAGGTCACCGCAACTTTTAAGGTCTGGCACCTGTGAGACAAACCCCAAAAACATCTCACTTTGAAGGCCGAGAGAGCTCACGCCCAGGAGATCTGTGGGCCATGGTGGACTGGGGAACAGTTCTTAAAGCACTTGTGTGCACACTACCCACCCCAGGGCTCAGAGCAGAAGCAATTCTTTCCAAATCACTGACTTCATGTTAAAGAGACTCATTTCCTAATTTTAAGGCACTGGCCTGAGGGGCAGGGCTGCTGGGATACCCCCCAGAATACACAATGGGGAAAGAACAGTCTCTTCAAAAGTGACGTGGGTTCATTTCTGGGCTCTCTGTTCTGTTCCACTGATCCCGATGTCTGTTCATATACAAATACCATGCTGTTTCAATTACTGTAGCTCTGTAGTATTGTCTGAAGCCTGGGAGGGTTATTCCTCCAGCCTCCTTCTTTTTCTTCAGTAATGATTTGGCAATTCTAGGTCTTTTGTGATTCCATATAAATTTTATTACGATTTGTTCTAGTGGAAAAATTGGAGAGCAGTAAGTGAAAAATGAAACTGGACCACACCATACACAAAAATTATTCAAAATGGATCAGACGTGAATATAAGACCTGAAATCATAAAACTCCTAGAAGGAAACATGGGGGTAAATTACTTGACACTGATCTTAGCAATGATTTTTTTTTTTGCATTTGACACCAAAAATGGAAAACAACAAAAGAAAAAATGAAGGAGTACATCAAACTAAAAAGCTTCTGCACAGCAAAGGAACCCATGAACAAAATGAAAAATCAACCTACTTCAATAAGGTGATGGGAGAAAGTATTTGCAAATCACACATCTGATAAGGGGTTAACATCTAAAATACATAATGAACTCATATAACTCAACAGCAAAAAAACAAACAACCCAATTAAAAATAGGCAGAGGATTTGAAGAGACTTTTTCCAAGAAACATATAAAGTTGGCAACCAGGCACGCAATAAGATGCTCAACATCACTAATTCTCAGGGAAATGCAAATCAAAACCACAATGAGATAGAAACTCACACCTGTGAGAATGGCTATTATCAACAGGACACAAATGACAAGTGTTGGTGAGGGTGTGGAGAAACGGGACCCTCACGCACTATTGGTGGGAACGCAACTTGGGGCAGCCGCTATGGGAAACAGCATGGGGGTTTCTCCAAAAAGTAAAAATAGTACAACCATATGACACAGCAATTCCACTGCTGGGTATTTATCTAAAGAAAACAAAAACATTACTTTGACATTTAATGACATTTAGTGAACAAGTAATGTCAAACAACTTTCACACTTTTCTTGCTGTCTAAAGTCAAAATAAGAAGCAAGATCTCCATTCTCATAAAAAAATTGTAGTGGATATATTTTTTGAGCTCAAACTACATGTCTAGCAGTATTTACCTACCTCAATGTAAGTGCAAAGGATACTTCTATATTTGAAAATCCTTTAACTGTGCAATTGACCTGTGCAAAGGGGAATTTCATGTTTCAAAAGCCTTTAACTTCTACCTAACTTTCAATTGGAAGTGATTAATCTGCAATGAAATGACATGCCAAAAGGCAAATATCAAAAGAAGAATCTAACAAAATTCTACAAATGTCTCTGAAGAGAGAAATATGCTCAATTAAAATTGTATGCTTGTAGCATCGTATGTCAGTATTTGGCAGTACCTACTTGTGTGAAAAGGTATTTTCAAAGATGATGAAATACATAAAACCTCATTACAGATCAGAACACTTTCCATTCAATGGTGATAATTGGAATACTAACATTGCACTTCAATTAAGTGAAATATTATTCCTCCAAAACAATTCAATTCCTCTCATTAGCAGATCTGTACTACACAAAATTGTACTCTATTACTACATATCGAATGTCATCGGTAAAAAACTTGTGAAAATTTGTTTTTCCTCTTGTTATTTAAGTACCTGTGTAATACCATCAATTCTGTCTCTTGATCTGCAAGTTTTACTACCTGGCCCTTTACAGAAAAAGTCTATTGAGCCCTGGTCTAAGTCAGTGGTTTCCAAAGCAGCTGTTCATCAAAATCTTGCATATTAAAAAAATACAAAACTGGTTCGCTTGTTAAATTTTTATTTTCACAGGTAGGTTGCCACCATGGGTCTGTAGTCACTCCATTCCCTTAGCGTGAGTCATCTTACAGCTGCAACCAATATCATCCTACTTCCAACAGAGAGAAACAGAGGACTAACACACAGATGATGCCTACAATTTAATTAAGCAAGCTGTTGACAAAGATGGGTAAAATTCTTAGGATTCTTGACCCCTGATTATTTTGGTCAAATCAGTTAAAATAAATTTATTTTACTGACAAGGGACCCAGAGAAATCATTTTAAACAACATGGGTAGAAAGATAGAAGAGTAAAACACCATTTTCCTCAGCTTAGTTATAAAGGTGACATTCCCTTTGTGTCTTCAATGAGTACCAGCAACAGATCTGTCAATAAAACAATTCATTCAACAAATATTTATTGAGTTCAATTTATATATGCAGACACTGTTTCAGGTGCTGAAAACATAGCAGCAAACAAAACAGACTCAACTCTCTGCCTTCATGGAGCTCACGTTTCAGGGGATGGAAAACTGTAATATCTCCATGACACCCCAAAGATGTGGGTAAACAGCCTTAGAGTTCAAAAACTCACTTTAACTCTGTGGGAAAGAGGAAGACTGGTGCAAATGCAGGGTAAGTTTTTATAGCTGGTGTTGGCAAGATGAAGGAGTCCTGACCAGTGATTTCAATAAAGTATAAAGTTTGAGGCTAGGTCATCAACCGAAAGAGACAGGGCTGGACATGCATGTGTGGGGGGATGAGAATAAAACAGTGGCCACTGTCCATGGTGTATCCCAGTTCATTCAGGTTTACAAAAGTAGCTCAAAAAATTCAGCATCGATTTTTGGCTATCCCCCCACCCCCACCTCACACTTTTTGGTATGATACATTTGCTTTTATTTCTATACAATCTTACTTTCAGACTGAGGATGTAAAGCTCAAACACGGGTTAGGGTAATTAATGATGGTCCTCCTACGTTGAACACCACTTTTTAATCACTCTGGAGTCTTCATTATGGGGAGGGTAACAGATGGCTATGTTCCCAGGGAATTCAGATTAGCTTAGCAGACTAAGGAGAGATTTCTATGGAAATTACCTTCATCTTCACATGATTATCAGTACCAGGATCCAGGTAAGGCACCAGCATCTCCTGACACCCATCACTGACGGCCTTCTTTTAATAATGTGATCATTTAGGGGGAACACACAATGCAACGCATTACAGTACAAAGAAGGCATTGAAGAACCTGCTGCCCTGCCTGGTGCATTTGACTCCGCAGTGGGCATAAGGCTAAAGGGGGAAGGACAGTGAAGAAAGAAAGAACAGACCATACCACAACCAGCTGCTGCTTACCCGTCAGTCACCCCTACCGCTGATTTATAAACCCATCTTCTAAAGCTCCATCTTTCCTTTCAAAACACTTAGAAAACTTAAAAGAAAAAAAATACCTCATCTGGCTGGAAGTTTGGGTCTTTGCCTGTATAAAGGCAAAGAACTTTGAAAACTTTGTTTTCAGGAATGAAAAGTTTTGCTAAAAAAAGGCTCTCATGAAAGAGAGAGAAAACTCACCACCCAGTTGTTGGGCCACAGCCAGCCGGCTGGGATTCAAGATGAAGTGGCACTGCTTCTCTTGGGGCAGCTGTTTCATGAGGAAGGGCTCTTGGAGGTTGGAAGGTGTGGGGGAGTCCTTTGACCCCTGCATCAGGAGTGCCATGTCTCGAAGGTGACTCATTTCAATCCCATAGGGGAATTCATGTCCTACACAGAGAAAAATCTAAATGTAGACTTTAGGCTGACTGACACTGTGTCAGTATGAGCATGTGTGCTACAGACTGGAATGTCCTGCAATTTGCTCCTGGGACTTTTGGTATAAAGAATCCTTTTGTTGACTGAGTGATCACCATGCACACTCTTACAGTTGGAGACCACTGTGTAATGCAGGTGGCCCCACCAAAGTAGTTTTTTTGGGGGGGGTTGGTAGAGAGAAGAAACAAAGAGAAAAAAGTCTTTAAAGAATATCTTGTTTGGGAATGCACAGGTTAGTTTGTGAGTTGCATCATGTTGACTTTTCCTATGTTCACATCTGAGAATACTGAAAGGCATTCTAGTTTCTCCTTTGACACTACCTATCTCTGTAAATCTTCAGCAAATCCTTGACCTCTCTCAGCCTTAAATTCATGATTTAAAATATTTATCCTACCCATCACACAGTATTATAAGGATCAAATAAGTAAAATTTAGTGGTTAATAGTATTTAAATACAAAGGGCAAATAACCATATATTTCAAAGATCACTATTATTACTATTATTCAATATAAGATATCTACCTGAAAGAAGACATTTTATACTGTTTATTAGTTATAGACACAACTAGAGTTACTCAAGGGCTGGCTTGTCTGACTTATGCTTTCCCTCCCACCATGCCACTCTGAGGCCATTATTCACAGACAACAGTTAGAAGGAAGACTGCGGGGTATGAGAGACACAAAAACAAGATTCAAAAAGGAGTTTTCAAACTAGAAAAACTAAACCCTGGACATCTGACTGCTATATAAGTTTTTGATCTTTAGTACGCTGAGTAATTTCATTTTCTCAATTCTTAAGTACCATTGTGCTGTAAATTTGTTTACTTTTTAAGTACAGAGAGTAAGGTCTCTTCCATTCCAGACTTATCACTGAATCTAATTCAGTGAACTTTTCCTTTTCATCTTGCATAGGCATATAGTGTCAATGTTTCATTGATATTAAGTACTACAGCAACTTTCAGGGAGTAAGGCAGAAAAATAAAAAAAGACTTCTACAACAGCAATAAAACAAAATTGATTTACCAAAATAGCCAGTAGCTAATCCACAACTGAAATTTGCAAGGTGCAGTAAAATATACAATGGAGAATTGCTGCTAAGTAACAACCATGTCCCATATCCTATTTTTTTTTAGTGAGTTAGAAATGAAGCTTCATGTTGTTTTAAGCCTGACAGTTATTATCTACATAGTTTTAATTAAATTAATATATTTTATTAAAACAACTATTTTAAGTACTTATTTGACTTTTCATCACAGCTTTAATTGTTGCTCATTGACTTTTACACAAACGACAACATTAAGAAATAAACTGGTGTCCAACAACAGGTGACTGGATAAAGAAGATGTGGTATATTTATACAATGGAATACTACTCAGCCATAAAAGCTGACAACATAATGCCATTTGCAGCAACATGGATGCTCCTGGAGAATGTCATTCTAAGTGAAGTAAGCCAGAAAGAGAAAGAAAAATACCATATGAGATCACTCATATGTGGAATCTAAAAAACAAAAACAAACAAACAAAAACAAAGCATAAATACAGGACAGAAATAGACTCACAGACAGAGAATACAGACTTGTGGTTACCAGGGGGGTGGAGGGTGGGAAGGGATAGACTGGGATTTCAAAATTGTAGAATAGATAAACAAGATTACACTGTATAGCACAGGGAAATATACACAAAATGTTACGATAACTCACAGAAAAAAAAATGTGACAATGAGTGTGTGTATGTCCATGAATGACTGAAAAATTGTGCTGAACACTGGAATTTGAAAGAACATTGTAAAATGATTATAAGTCAATAAAAAATGATTTTAAATAAAGAAAAGAAATAAACTGGAAATGTAGGGAATTTTTTGTCCTCAGCTATGTGCATGATGGCTTGCTTTAAAGCTTGAGAATATACATTTCATAGAAAAGTTTGGATTTAGATTATTCAGATCACTTGAAACCTGAATTACACTGTAGTGATCTCACAGGTAAATGAAAGGATTACATGAGATAACTCATGTGATATGCTTTGCATAATGCTAGGCAGATAGCAAGCATTTAAAAATCATTAACAGAAATCGTCATCATCATCAATGTCATCATCTCAAGATTTGCTTTAGATGCTGTCCCTTATTTTAATTTCCCTATTTCCATTAACTATACTGAAGGACTTCACTGATCAAGAAATATTTTTGTAGCTAAATGATTTAAATAAGGTGAGATGTGACCTATTTTCCAGTAATTCCTCAAAACAGGTGCTGGGAAATTTGGCTAGAGAAATAGCAAAGTAGTTAGTTGGTAGGGTAGTACCTATTGCTAAATAAGTCAATAAAGATTTTTAGGAATCTAAATGGTTTAGTTTCATTTTCTTTTTTGATGCCTAGGAAAGATCTGGGTACAGGGCAGGTGTTCAATACTCACTGATAGATTAAGAGGCATGACTGGATCACAGAAGGTTTTCTATAGAGGCAAACAGTAGGAAAAGGAAAGGAGATTCAAGAACTAAATATGAAAAATAAATATACAGGGAAAATGGAATTCCAGCACATCTTGCTTTCTCTTAGAAAGAAATTTTTAAAAGGTGTGACAAAAATAGGTCTATTTGTAAAGTGAAAAAAAAAAGAAAGGAAAATTTACATTTCTCTTCCCCTCTACACCACTGGTTGCTTGAATGAAGAGCTATCATTTATCTGCACATAGGACATACTTGATATATATATTTGTTAAATGAATATTACATGGGATTTATTATTTAATAGTATTTAAATTTAGGATCATATTACCAATTCTCTGAGACATTTAGAACTATAATTAAAACACAATCCATCTTATATTTTCACAGAAACTTACCAATAAGTAGGTATGGTGCCTCCTCTTTGCCAGAATTTACCCAACACTTGTACTCTTTCTCAGAGCCCTTGGAGATAAAAGAATTAACAATCATTCTCTCACACTTGGTAACTGAACAAAGACATATTTTTTGTCATTTCTATGTTTTGCAAAAACATAGGGCCACTATAAATGCTTTCATGGTTCAAGGGGGTGATATGGTTTTTGAAGGTGGCAATGCTGATTCCTACAACCCATCTCTCCTCTAACCCCTAACAGAGGATTCAGAAATCTTGGCCTTTTCCCCTAGTGATGATGAGGGATCCATGAACTTCAGTGGAATCAGGCTCTCAGTATTATGGGTAGCCCACAGAATGGGAAATCACATACATGCCCTTTTGTAAAGTAAAAAACAAAACAAAAAAAAACCCCAAAAAACCAAAAACCTTCCTGGTTTACTAAAAGGTTAATTGATCTTATTTAGAGTCCTGACTTCTGTTAGGTCTCTGCACTTGTTAGCGAACACTAGAATTAATCTCCAATGTGCCCCTGCAAAGACAACCTTGTTATACAGAAAACCACAACACTGCTGTGTCTGTGATGAAAAAGTAAAATCTCAGAGGCTGATTATTAACTCAGCTGCTCCTGAGTGGAAAGAAAAGACTGACCAAGGGGCTCTGAGGAGACAGGTAGTTGGCACAGTGTACGCTGGCTTTATTTTGGGCAAGTCCAGTCCTGGGGACAGAAAGGACAAGAATTCTGTCTAGAGAACAGGCCCAGTTATGGGAAACAATGAAACTGTTCACTAGCAGAATTACAACCCAGTAATACTAAAAATCCCATTTGAAAGAAATAATACCAAATTATATGGACTTTGCTGTATCCTCTAGAAGAGGATAAAGCAAAAATGTTTAAAATGAAGTCAGAACAGAATGGCAATATTTAATATTCTTGCCTTTATCTTCTGATTAAGAATCATGACTCTGACCTTATAATGAAGGGAACAGGCTAGGAGACTATCCTGCCAAGTCCCCTCCCCTACTTTGTCACTTCCTTTCCTATCCTCTAGTCAAACATTTTTATTGCAAACAGGAAGAGCAATCTAGTAAAAATCCTTTCTTTTCATGTAGGGTAGCATACACATTAATAATTCCTTAGAGCAGTATAACCAGAGAGACTCAATTCCTAATTCCACACTGAATAGAAATACTTTTGGTGTGATGAAACTGATCACTTATCCAAAAGAAAAGAATAAATAAGAAAATGAGTCATGTCATTAATTAACCTCCCTTCCTTCCCTCAAGCTACTCACTCTCTTCCAATGTATAATTCTATAGGCTCAGAAATCTATGCAGAGGGGCCTGCTTTACTCAGTGCATATATATTTAATTATACCTTAAATATATTTCTAAATTGAACTAAAATATATCAGGTATCTTATTCTAAATTTTAGTTCTTTCTTAAGGGTTTAACAATAGCAATGTGTAAAAGCAAATCAAAATACTTAAAACTATGACATATCTTAAATATATGTCATGTCATGTCATAGTAACACTGTGTCTTCATATTTATAGAGAATCTCACGCAAGAAATGGTATTGTCCAAGTGTTTCCTCTAGCATCCATCCTTTTGAAAGTCACTCACTTTAATACAAGGACCCACTGTGTGGTGTTTATACACTGGTAAGGAGGAGATGGGACTCCCCAATGCTCTTTCCCTACCTCATCCTCAAACATTCCAATCTTCTCCACTAACAAAATTGTGGTGTGTGTACTAAAGGTCTTCAAATCCATGATCTAATTCAAAGCTTATGTTTTAATTTACCAGTTCATCAGAGGCACCATCCTTCTTATCCTCTGAACCTGTAGCCAGTGAATATGGTTTCTAGCTATATATTCTTTATGTAAAAATTCCATAGAGTAAATCCTTCAGAATTCAGCATCCGAGAATGAATTGAATTTTGGGATAATAAAGAGAATAACAGATAACAAAGATGAACTAAGAGAGGAAACAGGGAAAGAATAGTCATACAATGACAAGTGGGGAATGGGGAAGGAGGTTATTAAGAATCTTATACAACAAACAAACAAAACCCTCAAAAAGAATAAAAAAATCTACTGTCCCTATTTTCTACATTTTTGGGGACAAAGCAGAACTTTAGTATCTCTAGTAATCAGCTGTCTTATGATGGAAGGGATAATATTTACATGAATCTAAAATATCAAAGTTTGTTTTTAATTAAGAATGTCTAGCAGAGTAACTTACAGTTATTCCTAGCATTGGTAGGGAAGCGTTGATAACGTCATTTGCAGTATCTGTATTTGTTACTGTTATAGTTTTAGACTGTAGGAAAAAAAAGAAATAGAAAAACACAGCTATAAATAGAGAATTTTAAAACAGGTGAACAAATGATTATCTACAGGCAAATCTTAGTTTAAAGTGTTTATAGAGTAAAGCACATGGCCTAAAGAGAACACAAACCCTTGATTATAATTTATTTTCATTCTATTATATATGATGCCTTTTAATACAGCATCTCTTTCTCTTAAAATAAAGAATATGTGGCTCAAAGAATATAAGACCTTAAGCCAGACAGAAAAGGAATAAAATATTTCAGAGAGATTACATGAATCACCCTCCCAACCAAAAGAAAAAAAATCAGTGAGGCTGATCATGCAGCCCATGATCACTTCCATAATGCAGCATGTCAGTAAAGAGGGGACTGAGCTTGATTAATTCCTATTTCTTCTTGTGTACTGTTTTCACAGTGTGGGTTTTTATTTCTTTGCATGGTAAAAAGTCAGTTTAGGTAAAATCAGAACTAGAACTGGTCACAAAAGACATTTCAAGTTTAGCATTAAAAAGCCCCACTGTTTATTGAGCACTTTCTCTATGTCAGGCACTGCGGCTACTGAGATTTTCATTTCTGAAATCTGGAGAGGCCTTAAAGCCAATGAGTCTAGTGAAGAGACTGAACATTTCAGAAAGCTCAGGCCTGTTACCAGCTTTGCCATTGAACAGGGTATCTGTAACAGCTCTGTGCTAAGCCACAGTGAGAAATGACTATTTAAAAGTACAGTTCACAACAAAGAGAATAACAAGATTCTGAAATGTCTATAAAGTTCACTGAATTCCAAGACATTACTTAAATATAAGAAAATGCTATGCTATAAAAAATAAGTATTTACTATAGGTAGGTTCTACATGTTACAATGATCAGATAAATCAGTAATTAGGGCTGTGTCCCCGACAGGGCTTAAATGGCACAGATAATGCAGCATAAATGGAAACAAAATGATGTATAAATATGAAGCTAAGTGAAAGCCACTGATAACTCATCACTCATCCGTCTGTTATAGAGCATTTCTTCTCTATGAGCCAATTACTTGACATGACAAATTGCTTAAATTTGTTAACTGATTTCAAATTGTGTTCCTTGCAGCTCCAAGGTTTATGCAGAAGTGTCTCAGAACCCAGCAGGGAGGGCTCAGTGTTCACCTTCTACCAGAATGGCAGAGATGTTTTTGCAAACTTGAGATAACTTTCATGAAAGGCTTCTGCTTTTTTCCTTTAAAGTCTGAAAAACCTCTCCATTTCATATAAAGAAACACTCAATATAAAACCTTTTGTAAAGTGAAGCATCTATCCTGTAATACTAATAATCACTCGCAATCTATCTGGTTTCTAAGACGATGATTTGTCTTAATATTAGAGACATCTGCTCAAAACAGTAATTATAGGATGTGTATTTTTCCCTGCATGCCTCTCTGGTAGACAAAACAAATGAATTTTAGCAGATAAGTTTTCTTTGGCTAGTACATAAAATAAAGAGGCAAAACTGAAAATGTGGCTGTTTTTTCCATATAGCAGAAGTCACTAGTAGGTGGCACATAACTGAAGGCCAAGGAGAAAGAACACTCTCGGACATGCACTCCTGCTTGGGGGAATCACTCTTTCTGGCAGCAGGGCTGCCCAAAAGGAGAGTGTTGCCCTGAAACAACTTCAGAGAGCAAAGGACAGTGTGTCACACCATCGTGGACTTCACCAGGGTCTAGTGATAGGACAGAGCACCCAACCCGACCACAAACAATATGATAAAATATAAAGCTAAGTGAAATCCACTGGTAACTCAACCACTCAAGTTTTTATGGTGTGAGGCTGCACAGACCTTCTGTAGCAAGCAAGGGGCAGAAAAAACACCACCGTTTTCCTGCTGGCCTTCGTTCAGGGGTTATGGCAGCTGGTTACACTCAGGATTTTCATGGAAAAACACCTTGAAATTTTTTTAAACAGCTGCAGTGTATGGAAAGTGTGTCCTTGAGAAAAAACTGGTTTTAGAAGAGAAGTGAAAGAAGAGAAAAATTTGAGTATTTCCCTGAAGCAGTGACATCTGGCACTCGTATCAGAACTTTGCATAACTTTTGCCCAAAATATAACTGTTTCGTACTACATATCTGTCCACACACAGAACTACTCTGTGTGGTCTGGAGCTCCTGTGACGTGTGACAATCCACAGTATCACAGAAATATTCATGTTTCCGTTTTGCTCATCGTTGATAACATCGTGGCACTTTGCTGTATTTCAGTCATCACATTCCACATAATGACTAGGGCTAAATAGACTGAATTTTTTTCTTGACCAGCATGATAATAACTATGAGGAAGAAACATGCTGATCCATTAAAAATACCATCTCTCCCAGCTCATCCATTTATTAATAACCTGAGGGATTCAATCCCTAAAAACTCAAAGAATGGAGAACTTTCAGAAACCACTCTCTCCTTATCTCTACTTAAGTAGTGACAAATTGGAAAAAAGTTCCTTAATACTAATAGGAAATATCTCCTTATGGAAATGGCTTTACATCAAGCCTCTGCAGTGGCTTTTGGATGGACCCAGAGAAGCACGGATGCCAGAAGAAGGCAAGAGACACCTGACAGGCAATATCCTTCCAAGCATCAATGTTCAACACTGTAGTTAACAAGAATTTCTCTTGTTTCATTTTCTCTAGGGTTACTTGTCACTCATACAAAGATATACATACACCCAGGAAAATGCACTTCCCCACATGGTATTTCTAAATGCCTACCTTCCGTAGACTGTACACAGTCTGTCTGTCTTTCTGTCTACCTGCCTGTCTCTCTTTTATCCATGGCACTCTGCCTTATGTAGGGACCTGGAACTTAATTTTTTCTGGCTTAGAAACACTTACACAGGCGCAATTCCCAACATCCTGGGCGACGACTCGGAGCGGAATGCTCTTCGGGAAGTCCTTCTCTTTCTCTAGATTGATGTATCTAATCAAATGCAACAACAACCCAAAACAACACGGAGTCAGATGGATTTTGCTAATGGCTTATTTTGAAATCAATCTATTTTTGCTAATATTTTTCAATATACTTATATGCTGTTTTTTAAAAGAGAGATGGAAAAACTCAGCAAAGTCAGATTACATTATGGGTTGGAAGATCACTTTAAAAATTCTCAGGACATTAGGCATGGGCACAAAAAAGAACAGAGAAGGTCCATTCCAAGCGAGGGTCAGGTTAAGGCACCTCTGGGTGATGTTAAGGCAGCTTCCCTGCCTTCCCTGGGCACACCCAGAACCTGGCTCATCGGCACAGAAGCATTTATAACACTTTATTAGATCAAACCAAAGCAGTGGCCTTTCCCTTCTCACTGAGCTCTCCAGGGGAGTGTGCATCTTGGTTATCTCCACTGCTTGGAAAGGGGCAGCAGGGAGGAAGGGGGAAGTTCCACAGGAATCAGAGATGGATCTAAATTGACCATTTTAGTCTGTATGCTCAGAGGTAGGGATAATAATTGAATTCGGAGGTGCTCAGCAGAAAACCCTCCATGTGTGGAAACTTAATACACGCTTTGAGGAAACTGTGAGCTGCAAGTGACATGTTGGAGACAAAGAAAGTGATGGGAGAGATTATTAACTAAATTCTGTCTAACATGATCCAGACCTCAATGTTCTCCTTCCTAGAAAGTAAGAAGTACATGTAATGAGAGAACATTATTTACAGCACATAGTTTGGCATACAGTCTAAACCTCAGATTATTCTGAGGACAAACGAACAATTTCCACTAAGGGAAAGAGGAATAGTTTGGGGCACATCCCTGCAGAGAAGAATTTAATCGTTTAACTACACCTGAAAGATTAAAAATATGTATACTGAAAAAATACCTCAGAAGGAGAGAGAGCCATTTGCCCTTTTGTTCTGGAGAACTGCAATGAAAGAAAATGGGAGAGAACAATTAAACCGCATAGAACACTTATCCTAACAAATTAAGAGCATCAATCCAGACAAAATATCAGCAGCCCATTGTTGCTGACGGGGGTGCACGGTACTGCTGCAACCCTGGGCAAAACTGTGTTCTGGAGAACCCAGAACTGAAAATCCCCATTAGGAAAAACTACACAGTCAGGTTTTAGTTTTTAACTAAAACCTCTTGGAAGGATCCAAGAAAGATCCACTTTCTTACTTTATGGCTCTGTTACAAGTAATATCCTTATAGTGGAAAAAGTACTTGATTTGGAATTCCAACACCTGGCTTCAAAAATATATGCAAGATGTATTATCATGGGCAAATCGCTTAACATCTCTAAGCTTCGGTTTCCACATCTGTAAAACTGGGCTAATTATCTCAAGAGTGTTTTTGTAGCTTTAAGTGTCATGCAAACAGAAAATATGTTTAATTTGAGATTAAAGAGTTTAAGGAGAAATTTGGCATACTGATGGAAATATCTTGGCTCAGAAACCAGTTTGCTGTCAGTAAAGGAAACATTTATTTCTCTATACATATGGCAGAACTATAATTCAGTAATTTAGTTCATAGAAAACTTATTCTTAATTACTGTAATCTTCTGATTAACATCAACTTATTTACAACTAAATTACTATTGATTAATAATTTTTCTGAAGTCACTGCTGTATTTAATTCTTAAAGTTAAAAATAATTTAAAGTTTATTTCTACATAGTCTTGTTACTCAGTAGCTTTTAAAATCATATTTCTAATCTTCAAGAAGTTGGAAACCTCAATTACTTTCTTGCTCCAGAAAAAATACACTTAACAATATTTGTAACTTGTTCCTAACTCTGTTGTTTAACAATTTTCTCCATGAGCAATCTCCCAGGATTGGTCATCAGAAAGTTCATTATATCTCTTTGCCACTGACAAATTTTCATCTTTCTTAGTCCCTTACAACCTTTGATGCCTTCTCCTTTTCCGAACAGAAGATTTTCTAAGTTCATTTATGTCAAATACTGCATTTATTTGGCAAAAAAAAATCTATTTTGAAAAAATTAGGTTTTTCTTTAGACTTGTACCTTTTTCAAAGCAATTAAATAAAACTGTCCCTTTAAACAGTCAGTATTGTAAACCTTGAACTTGTTATTGACATATAAGATACACAGAGAGAACTTGTACAATGCTTAATTATCCAGCTTGAAGAATTTTCACAAATTGAACACACCCCATTTGACAGGCTCCCAGAGTAAGAAACAGAAAACCACCTTGGAAGGTTTCCTTGTGTTCCTTTTCAGGCACAAGTTCCTACTATCCTGACTTCTAATACAACACAACAGTTTTGTGTATTTGGGCATTTTATATAAATATAACCATATAGCATGCAAAGTTTCATACCCGACTTCTTTTGTTTAACATTGTGTTTGTGAGACGTATCCATTTTACTGCATGTGGTTTTAGCTCATTCATCCTCAGTGCTGCTTCGTGTTCCATTGTTTGAATATATAGCATACTTTACTTTAAAATAAGCAAATTATGAACAAACAAATTAATTCACTGAGATTACTTTGGTAATCTTCTTGCATTTTCCCCTAGCTCTTGCTCTATGCAAGAATTCAGGGCTTCTCCTTCCCTAGTAATTCCTAATCTCAGGCATTTTTGTAGAACTAAAACCAGAAATACTCCCAAATCAAGGTTATTTCAGCGTTTCATAAACGTCTAAGACAAGAGCCAGGAGAGAAGCAAGCAGTGTATCTTAGAGAAAGAAAAAGGAGAAGATAGTCTGGGAAGATCCCTTCAAATTTGGGAGGTGATTAAGAGTACCATTCCAGAGAGTTAGCTGGGAACTATGTGCCATTCAGTTGAGGTGCCTAAGGAAACAGAAGACCCTGGAGGAAATGGTTATAAGGAGCAGGTGCAGAGGCTTCTTCCTAGGCACCAAGGCATTAAAAAATCGTTGTTTTCTCTATTCCTCAGATTGGACAATTTCTATCAATGTACCTTCAAATTCACTGACTCATTTCTCTTTCATTTCCATTCTGCAACTAAGGCTACAGGGGGGATTTTTAAAAATTTAAGATATTACAACTTTAGATCTAGATTTTTCATTTGGCTTTTACAAATATTTTCTATTTCTCTGCTTAGCTTTCCCATCTTTTCATTCATTTTAATTGGCTTCTCCCTTTACCCACTGAGCATAGTCATAAGAGCTGCTTTAAAGTTCTTTTTTTTTTCTTTTGATTCAAATAATATATATTTTTTTCCTCTGTGAAACTGAGTAGAACTGAGGAGGAATCAAAGAAAGCCTCATATATTAAATTCTTAAATAGATTCTCTGAATTCAAACGTTAAGAGTTAACGGGAGAGGCACAGGTGGCGGGCCTTGTCCTGGCAAACAAAGCCACCACGGTGGTCCTGCAAATTAAGGAGGATGGCAAGCCCCTTTCTTCAAAAGAAAAAGTTCTCTAGGGGGAAACATATAAAATATTTAAGTTTCAAAAGCCAAACCCTTCCACACTGTTGCTTCTCTACCCCGAAGTGTCCTAAGATAGAGTGTTTTAAGGTTAAGTTTTCAATGTTCAGCTTTTTGCAAATATATGCAAATACATTTCTCACGAGCAGTCCTGATTTGGTGATTAACAGTAAGCAATATGCTTGGATTAGAGGTCCGATTTCCACTCGAATGCAGTTTCTTCTCTTCCAGCAACAAAGCCATTTGCAGAGATCCGGAAATCGTGAGTTTCCTATGTGGGAGGAGGTACTGTTCTGGTTCACCTGAAAATAGCCCTTCAGATTGGCTGGTGTTTTACAGTCCCCTTTCAAGACCCTGTGTGTGTTGTTGACGACAATGGGGTCGGGACTGCCGTAGCTGGGTGGGTTTGCATAGGGGTCGTAGCCGGGCCGAGCCAGCATGGGGGCGACCTGGGCCATGTCCCTAATCACATCCCTGGGGATGTGGCCTGTCCACTTGGAGAGAGCTTCCAGGCTCACGGGTTTGATGACCTGGTCTGTGGACCGCTCAGTCTTGGACAGGGAGACGCCCCCGGGCTTGCCGATGAGGTTCTCGTGGTGCAGGACGGCGTCACTCCAGGCGATGCCGAGGAAGTCGAGGATGCGCTTGAGGGAGCGCCGGGGGTACAGCCCCAGCCACTCGTAGTACACAGGCAGGCACTTGTCCTTGCCCACCTCCATGCACTGGGCTTACATCACCTCGATGGCCTTGTTCCTCTTGGTGAGGCAGTCGCGGTAGCTGCTGAGGTCGAAGCCGGCGATGGTGACCTTGCGGGTGATCATGGAGTGCACGGAGGCCTGACTGTCCCGCACCATCAGCAGGAATTTGGAGTTGGGGAACAGGAGCGACAAGTAGACGGACGACTTGAGCGTGAAGGGGTCCTTGTTGCAGAGGACGCGGGCCGGCTCACCGTGCTTGGCGATCACCTCCAGGATGAAGGCCTGCATGGCGGCATCCAGCACCTCGTCCGTCACGCCCGCCTCGTCCAGCCGCAGCTTCTCCCGGCCGGACTTGGACCAGGCCTGGCGCATGGCCAGCACGCGGGGAATGATGCGGGTCTCCTCGCCGCAGCGCACCTCGGGGTGGGCGTCCAGCATGGCGCGCATCAGCGTGGTGCCGCTCCGGGGCACGCCCCCCACGAAGATAAGCAGCACGGCCTCGCCGTAGCGGTACTCCACGTGGTCCGCGCCCACCATCACCAGGTCCTCCTGCTCCGGCTGCATGGTCCGTCGGGGGCCCAGCGGGCCCCCCAGCACCGCCCGGCACTCCAGCACCTGCTGCCCAAGCTGGACCGCCAGCACCGGGGCCAGGGCGAAGCCAGCTGCCAGCAGTGCCCTCCGCACCGACAAGCGCATGCTGGGCCTGGGGCGAGGGGCGTGCTTCAGCGACAGGTCAGAGGGAGGCCCGTGGGGCTCGCATAAGTTTCGCTTGAGACTGATCCTTCATTTGGCTACAGGACTTCAAAGCCAAGCACTGAGTGGCGTTTTTACGTTCACTGAGCATGTGCTCTGCTCAAGCTTATTCTAGGCACCATTTAGCGGGGTCCTCTCCACCACCTCGGGTAGGGATGCCCTGCGCCCAGCAAGCAGCTCAGAGCGAAGCGGCAACTTGCCCAGGATTGCACAGCCAGAGCGGCAGGCCTGGGTCAGAGCAGGCTGAGGCCAAGCTGGTCACTGTCCTTTGACAGGACCGGCGAGGGGCCCATCTCTGCCACTGGGAGAAAACGGCTCAAAGCGGGCAGGTCAGCTGTGAGTAGGAGACAGCAGAGGCCTGGAGAGCGGCTTGAGAAGCAAAAGCAGGGCGACTTGGCAGAGGGAAAGCAGCTGGGAACCTCCCCTGGGCACACTCTTCCTTGGGCTCTAGCCTTCGCAGCTGCTGCCCAAGACTGTCCATCGGCTGAGCCCGTGCGAGGCGCGCCGAGAAAGCGCCAAGCGCACAGCGACTGGCTGCTCGCCAGCCTCCCGGCCGGCGGGGGGGGGGGGGGGCGGAATGCCCGCGCCGGGGGCGGGGCCGCCTAAAGTTCTTTTATGGTAATTCCAACATATGAATTATCTGAGGGCTGGCTTTTATTTATTATCTTTTCCTCTCTAGGTTTTTCATATGTTAAATTTTAGATTGCATCCTGGACATTAGGAATGCTTTGTTTTGGAGACTCTGAGCTTTGTTATATTTGCTAAACACTGTTGATGTTTTTGTTTTAACAACTAGCTTTATTAGACTCAAGCTGAAAACTTTCTCTCACCTGTGTTGAGCAGCACCTCGGTTCAATTTTTTCAGCCTTAATTCCAGACTGCTTTAAGTCTGTGCCATGCATGTGCGGTTCAGCCTTCAGCCAGAGGCTGGGGCACAGTCTAAACAAAAATTCTAGAGCTTCTCTTCTCTGATACTCTCCTTTTTGAGATTTCCCCCTCACGTTCCTGTGGTGGTGGCTGACCCAGACTCTGTACTTTGGTTCTTGAGCCCAGAAAGACTGCGGCTTTTTGTCGGCTTGGTTTTCCTGCACCACAATGTGCCTGCAGCCTGCCCTCAAGCCAATGCCTTAAAAACAGGAAACTCACCTAGAGTTGCTGCCTCATTCCAAGGTTCATTTCTTCTCCAAAATATGCTAATTTTTGCTTACTTTTCAGGATCTTCAGGTAGTTTGTTGCTGTTTGTATTTTGCTTTGGGTTTACAATTGTTATCTGTAGAGTGGTCAGTCTGTTTGTTGAGACCTCACTCTGCCAAACTAGAGTCTGAACTCTTCAACACTACTTTTTTTTTTAAACAAAAGTAATCTTTTAATTTGGAAATAATTTAAAATCTTCAGAAACACTGCAAAGATAGTACAGAAAGTCTATATACCTCACTCCTAGCTTTCGATTCCTCTATGGGAATCGTGACTGTTCAGATTTCACCAGTTTTCCCATTAATGTCCTTTTTTCTGTTCTAGGATCCATCCAAGATACCACATTGCATTTAGTTATCATGTCTCCTAATAACTATTTCTATGTCTTTTCCTATTTTTTTTTTTTGACCTTGACAGTTTTGAGGCTTACTGGTTAGGTAATCCTACAGAGCATCCCTCAATTTGAGCTTCTTTGATTCTGTTCTCATGATTAGACTGAGGTTATGGTTTTGGGGAGAGGTGCTGCAGGAGTGAATTGCTCTTCAAGGGGCAGATATTCACACATCACTAGTAATGTTAACTTAACCATTTGGTTAAAGTGCTGTACTTTTCCAGGAATTATAATGTATTGTATAACTTGTTTCTACATTTTCTCTTCTTCTTAAAAAAAGTTTCATGAAAAAACTACTCAACTAAAGATGTCATGTAGTCCCAGCCCTCACTTGAAATCGCTTCCTTTCAGCTGTAAACTCCAAGGAGATTAAACAATAGGAAATGATAATATCTAGAGAAACCTGTCATGGAAAAGAAGATATGCTGAGAATGATATAAACACATGCTTTCTTCCAAATAAGTTCTTGAAATCTTTCGGTAAGCCAGTGGTGCATAACAGAACTTCATGGCATGCTCTTCCTTCATCAGATAATTAGTAGCTTAAAAATTTTTAGTTCTCTAGCTTTAAGATGATGCCTGAGGAGTTTGATGGTAGTGAGGAGAGAAGAAGCAGAAAGAAAAACATTGTGTGCATGTGATGAAAACCAGCTCTTTCAAGCTCTTTCAACATTACACTGGACTTGAGGATGCAGTTGTTCAAAATCACAAGTTAGAGTCCTGGTCGGCTCACCTTGATGTGAAAAGTGCCAACTGAGCATGTTCAGGATGAGAGCACAAACATTCTCTATTCATACATTCTCCAACTCCATCCCCACCAAGGAGTGAGTCTTAGGAAACTGACTTTCACTCCTTGTATCATATATTTGCTCTTGACTGTCACATCTCTATAGACGCTAAATCAGAACATGATACACAATTCAGGAACCACATTATTTCATGACATTAAATTCATTTCTATAATTAATTTTTTTTTAGAAAATTTGGGAGTATAAACCAATTATTCAAAATTAATTGGAGAATATTATAAAATTTGTTTCAGTAAAGGTCTGCTTCAGTGGTTTGAAAAGTCAAGTTGAAAGCTCAGCGTATAAAACAATACCTGACCACGAGGGAAGGGGATGTTGGAGAGGGGGTCCTAGAGCTCTGACCACCCCCTCCTCTTCCACAGTGCTTGAGATGTTTCTGTAGCCCCTTTAGCAATCACTGCTCAAACCAAGATAATGATTTCAAGAGTTCTCAGTATTTACCAATATATTTCACATATTTTAATAAAAAGCTCTTTGGGAAAAAATATAAGGCATACGGGAGCCTCCAGTGGGGTGTGTCAAAAGATGAGTTACTGGCTTCAGAACAGATCAATCAGAAGAAAGTATTTCCTTTAAAAAATCGGAAGAACAAAACTGGAACAAAATCTGATTAATTTTTTTTCTTCCACCCTAGTCATTCCATAGCTGATGGGATTTCGCAGCAGCCAGCCCATGGACCAGCCGCGGCTCTCACCTGAAAGTGGCTGCAAAGCTCATGGTGGGCCAGCCCAGGACAAAGGATCTTGCGGTGCTGGTGTTGCCTTCTTCCACTTCATCCACGCAGCTTGCCGTCCACATGTCACTTAATTTTATTTTATTTTTTATCTTAAGGTTGTTGTATCTAGAAAGATAAAAACCAGTCAGGGGCTTCTTGTAATTCGGCTTGTTAAATTTTATGACAACTTCTGCACTTGTGATAAGAGGACAGTTCTCACTAATCACGGGCAAAGAATCTGTTACTCACTATTTTTATCTTCGGTGCCTACCACGATGAACGGTAACACGGTTGGCTACCTTGGCCCAAAAAGGCCTTTGAGCTGTTTGGTGTATTAGTCCTAATGTCTGCATTTGTGACAGGAAATAATTATAACCTTGTGACTTTATTATTCTATACTGAGCATTGCATTTGGATCAAAACCCCTTATTTTAAACTTGCTGCTGTTACAAAAAATTGATTCATTTACTATTTATAACTTGCTTACTTCCAAAAATATTTTAGTGGTTGAACAAAAGAGTAAAAAAAAAATTATTTAAAAAAATACTTATAAAATTTTCATCTTAAGAGCAATAGATACACTAAAATATATAACCTGGAATTAATTACAGAAATTTATAATGCATTTCCAACTGGGCAGTTATAAGATTTTCTAATCTTTAGAAGCAAAGATTATTTTAAATTTTCTTTCTTAAGATTTTGTCCATACCATTTCCCCATATATTTTGACTAAAATTGAAAAACTGTAGCCTAAAAATAGACTCTACACTAAACTGAAAAAAAAATACTAAGAAGCAATTGATACAATTAATATTTATCCCTGGAGACCCAGAAGTTGATCTTCTTTAAGATGGCAATGAAATTGCTTTTTGACAATTTCTACCTAAACCTCCTTAGAACCTTGGTATTGAAACCATTGTATCTCAGCCTAGTTCACAGATTTAATGCTCATAATGAACCCGAGACTTAAATGGAAGGCACAGGGAAGGATTAAGAGAATATTCTGGAAACCTGTGTATTTCCTATCATTCAGAGCCATTTGTGGAAACACCAGAAGCTAAAACGAAATCCAAGATACTTTACAGGAAAGTATCCTGAAAATTCCGCATGGGATATTTAAAACTAAAACTCTTCTGCAGGATATATAAAATGAAAGGGGATTTTGCAGGAACTATATACACGAAGGACAGTCTAGATTCAAAGCCTCATCTACGCTTCCTGTAGGGCACACCACTGAAGTGTAACAGTAAAGTGCTTCGTGGCACAATGGCTTCATTCTATATTTCATTTCAATATTTTTTATCGCTATGAATCATTAGATTTTTTTAAATGAAACAGACTGAAGATTTTTTTTCTTTTAAAAATTTATTTCTTGATGGCAGCTATTTAGGTAACATAAAACTGACACTATGAAACTTTTGGAAGGAAAAGTGTGTTTCCATATCTGTTTTCATACATTTTGTGTCTTTTGATGCAGACCTCTCTTTATATTAGATAATTCAGATACCATGTGGGCACTTTATGTGTCTATTGATCTGGAAAAAATCCTTCCCTAGATCAATAAAGTGCCAAAAGTATCCATTTCCTTATACAAATAACAAGGTGCTGTCTGAAAGCATTAAGAATGACTTCCATTCTAATGGTCAGCATCTATTGAACTTACCATTTGCCATTCATTGTTGTAAACACTTAACACATATTATTTGGTTTAATCTTCAAACACTTTATAGATAAGGAAATGTCATAGGGAGTTAAAGTAATCTGTCAAAAGTCAAACCGCTTAACTAGCAGAGATAGAATCTGAACTTGAGCAGAGTGGACTCAAGCTTATTTATTATGCTCATAACCATTGTGTATCTATAAAAAGCCCTGGTTATTGCCATTCTTATAAAGCACCTGCACTGATTTTCTGTCTGGATGATCTGCCCATTGTAAATGTGGTCTTAAAGTCACCTACTGTCAGTTTCTCCCTTTATGTCTGCTAATGTCTACTTTATATACTTAGGTGCTTCTGTATTGGGTACACGTATGTTAATGAGTGTAATATCCTCTTCTTATACTAACTCCCTTATCGTTAATTCCCTTCTTCATCTTTGTTCAGCTTTTGTTTTAAAATCTACTTTGTCTGATATGAGTATTGCTACTCTAGCTTTGTCTTTTCTATTTGCATGAAATATCTTTTTCCACACCCTCCTCCCCACTTTAAGGCTGACTGTGTCTTTAGCTCTGGAGTGAGTCTCTTGTGGGCAGCATATAGAAGGGTCTTGTTTTTTAATCCAAATCAGCCACCCTCTATTTTTTGATGTCAGCATTTTTTCCATTGACATTTAAAGAGTGATTGATAGGTATGCACTCTTACTGCCATTTTTGTTGCTTGCTTTCTGGTTGTTTTTGTAGTTCTTCTGTCTCTTTTTTTGTGGTTTAATGATTTTCTTTAGCAGAATGCTTGTGTTCCTTTTTTTCTTAGCTTTTGTGTATCTGTTGTAGGCTTTTGATTTGTGGTTACCATGGGGTTTATATATGTTGATCTGTATCTACTTATTTTAAACTGATAGTCATTTAAATTCAAACACATTCTAAAGATCTACATTTTTTTCTTCCTTCCCCCACATTTTCTTTTTTTGATGTCATATTTTACAACTTCATGTTTATCCCTTAACTGTTTGTTTTAGTTGTAGTTGATTTTTACAATTTTTATCTTTTAATCTTCATACTATCTTACTTAAGTCATTATCCACAGCCTTTACTATGTATTTTCCTTTACAAGTATGATTTTTACTGTTCTGTAACTTGTTACTTCCTTTTAAAAATTGAAGTACAGTCAGTTACAATGTGTCAATTTCTGGTGTACAGCACAATGTCCCAGTCATGCATATACACACATACATTCCACTAACTTGTTACTTCTTGTTGTAGCCTTGTCTTTTCTACTTAGAGAAGACTCTCTAACAAGTTTTAGGGTTGTTAGTTTTGATGAACTCTAAGTTTGCTTGTCTGAGAAGTTCTTTATCTCTCCTTTAATTCTGAGTGGCAACTTTGCTGGTAGAGTGTCCTAGATTGTAGGTTTTTATCTCTCAGCACTTTAAATATATCATGTCACTCTATTGTGGTCTGCAAAGTTTCTCCAGAAAAATCAGCTGATAGCCTTAAGGGGGTTCCCTTAATGTGACTCTGTTTTTCTCTTGCTGCCTTTAGAATGCTCTCTTTAACTTTTGCCATTTTAATGTGACATGTCTCGATGTGGGTCTCTTTGGTATCATTTTGTTTTGGAAGTATCCCATGTGCTTCTTGTACCTGGTTATCTGTCTCCTTCTTCAGTTTGAGAAGTTTTCAGCCATAATTTCCTCAAATACATTTTTGGCCCCTTTCTCTCTCCCTTCTCCTTCTAGGATCCTATAATATGAGTATTAGTACTCTTCATGTTGTCCTATAGTCCCCTCTAACTGTCCTTATTTTTTAATTTGTTTTTCTTTTTTCATTGGGTGATTTCCATTATCCTGTCTTCAATATCACTTATACAGTCATCTGTATCACCTACCTGGCTATTAGCTCCTTCTAGTATGTTTTTCATTTCCGTTACTGTATTCTCAAGCTCTGACTGGTGCTTTTTGTATTTTCTAGTTCTTTGTCAAAATTCTCACTGTTTTTATCTATTCTTTTCCCAAGTTCAGGCAGCATTTTGACTACTAATGCTTTGAACTCCTTATCTGGTATGTTCTTTATCTGTTTCATTTGTTGTTTTTTAGGGTTTTTTGTTTGCTTTTTGTTTGAAACAAACTCCTATGTCTTTTTATTTTGTCTAACTTTCTCTGTCTCTATGAAATTAGGTGAAACACCTACTTATCTCATTAAAAGGGTGTCCTTGTATGGGAGCATACCTATGCAAGTCTGCGCATTCTGAGTGGCTTTGGTGGGAGAGCTGGATCTTAACTGAGTGTGGGTCATGTCTTCTCCCAGGATACGCTGCCACCTATCACCTTGGTGAGAGGTAGGGCTGGAGATGGAGTGGCTACACCCTGAGCCAGGTGTGAGCTGGAGCTTCTCCTATGCTCAGTGGCCATCACCACCCTACTGGGGCCAGGGTCAGGTCCAAAGGTGTTGGAACAGAAACCCTGAGGGTCAGGTCTGAGCTAGTTCTGTTCCCTCTAAATGTGTACTCTTCCTTCTCCCAGCAGTGGCACCTTTGCCACAGAGGGGAGCAGTGATGGAGTAAGAGGAATTTGGCATGGCTACCTGGTGCAGCTGGGGTGCACACTGGGGCAGTCCCCAGTATACCAGTCAGAGCTCCAGACAGCTCCCAATCTGTCACCTACATGAGTGCCAGTGATAAATGTCCTTGGCTCATTCAATTGCAGTGCTGTGTCTAAGCTGGTTCTGTGTCCTCCAAGTGCACACTCTTCTTGGCAACACCCTGGTTGGGAGTTGAGCTAGTCAGAGACGATGCCGGGGTGTGCACTGGGTCAGAGCCCTGGGCAGTTTTAATCTGCTTCCTCCACTTGGTTTGAGGAGTAAGCAAGAGTGTGTGCACATTCTTCATGAGTGGACTCTCGGTTTCTTACAGCCTTCCTACTGGTTTTCAAAGGGACTTGTCTTCTTGGTATTGGCTAGGATGCCCAATATATGTTTCAAATCACTCGTTCCCCAGGTAAGATTTGCAAGCCCATGATACCCCCATCTTCTGTGTCCCCTCCTAGGGGTGGGGGCCCCGACCTGATTGCTTCTCCTGCCTTTCTACCTGACTTCTTGCAGATCTTTCTTTGCAGCCTTGGTTGTAGAAAAGTCTTTCTGCCAGTCTCCAGCTTTTCAGTGAGAATTGCTCCACATGTAGCTGTACTTTTGATATGTTCTTGGGGGTAGGTGAGCTCACCGTCCTCCCACTCCACTGTCTGGATCTCCTCCCCAACCATGTCTTATCTATGACATTGTGTAACTTAGGTGTGAGGATGTGGATAGTAGAAAAAAGTGTTTACTATTCTCTAGTGACTAACAATCTCTTTGATGAGACTGGATTTGTTAAACGACTCTTACCTTTTAGGATGTTTCATAAACAATAAGAATGGGGGATGGAGCAAGTTGCAACCACTGTTTTCTAGGCTGGATGTTAACTGCATTGGCATTTAGTGTTGTGTGAAAAGTGAATTCTTTTGGTTACCTCTACAGTATATTCCAAATATGTCGGTATCCTTCATGTAACTGCCATTTCCCCAGTTAAGGCCCTCACTATCTCTTATCAGGTCTAGGACAATAACCTCCTGTTGAGTCTCCCTGCTTCTACTCTTGCCAACCCTCTAATCCATTATCTGTCATAGCCGGAACAATATTTTTAAAATATGAACTAATTAAAACCCTTTGGAATAAAATCCAAACTCCCATCATAGCCTTTGTGGTACCCGGCCTCCAAAATGGTCCCCAATGATGCCTGTTTTCTGATATTCATACCCTTGTTTAGTTCCCTCCCAACTGCACCAAGGTTGGTCTCTGTGGCCAGCAGCAGACACTGGAAATGATGGTATGCCACTGCCGAAACAGGTTATAAGACTGCAGCTTCTGTTTTGGGTGGTCTTTCCCTTATGTACTCTCTTCCTCACGTTCTTGGATCTTTCACTTTGAGGAGACCTACCTGGAGAAGACCTACAGCCCTGGGCCAACAGCCGCTGAGGACCTGAGGCCTGCCAGCCCCCCTGAGTGAGATGGGAAGGGGATTCTCTAGCTCCATTTAAGCTCTGACATGACTGTCACCATGGTCAACAGTTTGACTGCAACCTCATGAGAGCCTCTGAGCCAGAACGACCAGCTAAGCCACTTTCAGATTCTTGGCTCAGAGAAAATGTACAAAGACATTCATACTCATAAGCTGTTGTGTTTTGGGATAATTTGTTGTATGACAACAGACAATTAAAGCAGCCCCCAAAGGTCCTGATAAGCTGATCCTTGCCTACTTCCCCTGCTTATCATGCTCCAGTGACAGGCTTTCTTTTAACTCCTCCAAAGGTCAAAGCTTTCCCCACCACCTTTGTACCTGCTGTCTCCTCTGCCCATCTTCCTAATATCTGAATATCTTCATTGATTTTTTTCCCCCTTGACTACACCTACCTAACATATATCCCATATTTCACTTCAACCAGCACTCTATTTTCTTCTCAACACTAAGTACAATTTGTAATGTCTGCCCCCACACATTAGAATGAAAGCATCAAGGAAGCAGAGACTGAGAGAGAGACTCTACTGACCCCAAGAAATCACTTCAGATAGTGGGCAGCTGATTCCTCTTGCCATGCAGACCTGCAGAGCTGTGGACTAGGCCTCCAGTAAACAGGATGCTGGCCAGTCGGCTCTCACTGTTCTGTGTTATCGCAGCAAAGTGTGCTGGACCTGACCCAGGCTACCACGCTGACACTACACACTCAGTCCAGAGTGCTGGGCGACTGGAATTAGGCGGAGTGAATGTTTTACAAACCAATTGAACAGCATCTTGATTATGGAGTAACAATGACTGGTGTGATGTAAAACAGTTGGCCAATCAGGCTGAGTTCTACAACATCACATGTTCTAAGCACAGTATTCATTTCTACCTCTGCACAACAACTCAGAGAAAGGAGTCCTTGTTGATGTATAAGAATTCAGAGGCCCACAGTGTATAAAAGGAAAGGGAAAGGACATTTGGGCAATTGAGGCTTACCTCAGTGTCTTGGGAGAAAATGGAGTCCAAACTGTAACGTTTAGGATTCTAAAAAGTGTTTAAAGAATAAACTGCTAAAAGTAACAATGAAGATAATGTCTACACATAAAAAATACAAAAGCAGGGATCATGTCCATCACAGTCTTCTTTGCATCCCCTGTATTTACAGAGAACATGGCACAGAGTGGGGTCTAAATGAACACCTATTGAATGAATAAATAACTGAAACACTCTTTTCAAAACAAAACCAAACCAAACATAAAACTCACTTCAGATATTAGTTATAGTAACAGAGTCCAGATAGTCTCATAGTAAGCAAAGAACAGAAAGGTTGCCTTTGTCAGTGGAAATGCAATTTTATAATGACAACCAGGGGAGAGTGTATAGAGCATACTCACTTGATTGTGGCCACAACGAACAGGTCATTGAATAGGAAAAGATGCTCCTGACTCTGCAGGCCTCTTCTGAGTTCTACCCGGCCATCAAGTAGCAGGGTCCTACTGGCGCACACGACCGATGACAGAAACGCACGTGTGTCAGCGCTAGCAGACGGGCTTTCCCTGCAGCAGGTCAAACGCCACAGACCTTTGGTCAGGTGACCAAATGTAGACTTTCTACAAATTTCTACAAAAATCACAGCTTTGTACTAGTCTTTTTATGACCTACGTTTTCACTTTTCTTGGATAAACACCTCACGGCAAAATTGTTGGGTCACAAAGTAGGTGTAGGTTTAATCTTATAAAAAACTACCAGATAATTTTCTAGAGTGGTTGTATCAATTTATATATTCAACAAGAATACAGACTTGTGGTTACCGGGGGGGGGGGGTAGAGGGTGGGAAGGGATAGACTGGGATTTCAAAATTGTAGAACAGATAAACAAGATTACACTGTATAGCACAGGGAAATATACACAAAATGTTATGATAAATCACAGAGAAAAAAATGTGACAATGAGTGTGTATATGTCCATGTATGACTGAAAAAATTGTACTGAACACTGGAATTTGACACAACACTGTAAAATGATTATGAATCAATAAAAATGTAAAAAAAAAAAAAAAAAAAACAAGACTGTCAGAGAATTTTAGTTGCTTCACAACCTTGCAAACTTCTTTTTGCTGTGGTTAGCATAGACCAAAGGTTAATTAAGTTGCTTAAAAAATGTTCTTCAGGGCCGGAGCTGGGGAGGAGCCGGGAAAGGCAGCCCCAGCCCAGAGCGCAGCCGGCGGCTGCGCGAGAGCAAGCGGGACGGTCGGGGGTCATCGGGGAGAGTGCGCTGGAGCCGGGGCCTGGGCCCGAGGGCCCGGTGCACACGGTCGCCGCGGTGACCCTGCTGGGAAGCTGGCCACCATGCTGGAGGCGCCGCGCGAGCGGAAGGGGGGCCTGGCCGGCCCCGTGAGCCGCATCCAGAGTGGCCCGGGCGCGCTGAGTCGCAGCCACCACACCGCGAGCAGCACGCCGGCGCGGCTGCCGGCCGGGGCGGAGCGCGTGGGCGCGCGCGCGGGTGCTGCCCAGGAGCGCCGGGCGCCGCGCCGGCCCGGGGCCGCGGCGGGAGGCCGACCGCGGGCGCGGGAAGCTCCGCGTTCTGCTCTTCCAGGAAGAGGCAGAACTCCCAGCCAGAGCCTTCCGGAAGGCGTCGGAGCCCTCAGGCCCGGCGGAACAGGCCGAAGCTGGCCCAGAGCAGCCCAAGGCCGAAGCCGAGGAGCGCTCCGACGAGGAGCCCGCGGAGGCCAGGGCGCGGCGGCTGCGGCGCACCGGGTGCAGAAGGTCCAGCGCCTGCGAGGGGCCTTTTAGGGCCGTAAAGGCCCTGCTGCGCCGGCACCCACGCCTGTTAAGCCACCTCGCCTTGGGCCCGGCCGGAGTGCTGAGGGCCAGCCCGAAGCCCGGCCTGCGCTGGAGGCCAAGCCAGAGCCAGAACCTCCACGAGGCACCGAGGAAGACCCCCGGAGACCTGAGGCTGCCGACGCGGCTCTTCTTCAGATAGAAAGTGCGGCCTGATGGCTGGTGCCGCCGGCCTCCCCCGTGCTCTGCCTGGTCCCGCAGTAAATCTTCCTCTGCGAATGCAGCATTACCACCCAAGTAAGGAGTGAATCCTGCATCCACAGCCCAGCTCTGGCCCTCCCTTCCCAGCTTCTTCAGCTCAGCACCCTCTGAAAGAGGAACAGCCACTCACACCTGCTTGCACTTACCATCAATAAAAATAATGTCACCCGGAAAAAAAAATTTCTGCATTTAAAAGCAATCCCAAAGGATTTTAATACATAATAACTCTTTTCCCATCTTACAATAATAGTTTTAAATAAGTAGGTTTGATGGTAGTTCTAGGGGAGAATCCACAATGAAATAAAAATCTTTCTTTTTCCAGTGTGGATTTATCAATGTACATGTCTTACAGTCTGTCATTTTTAAAGATCTGTGTGTAATAAGCATGGCAAGAGATGCCTCACGATTTTAGCAATCTAAGTATTGATTAAAAAAAACCCCAACACTTAGCAGTCCACAGTAAAAATAAACATCTCAGCTCTCACATAATTTAAAAAGAAAAACGTCTTTTACAGAAGGAAACAAAAACACAAATAACCTTTGTGTTTTCTAAAATGACAATCTTAATCAGCATTTCCTACTTAAGAATGTATTTCTCAATTATGTGACTCTAAAGTGTGCATTTTTATTGAGTGCAATGCAGATAGATGTGTTTTATTTTAGTCTCTTGGAGTATGGAAATGGGGAGGAGGGTAAGATTATAACCTTCTATTTAGCCTCTTAATATAGCCTGATTACGATTTACAACTTATACTTAAGAGCGCCCTAAAATGAACTAACAAGTACAAGGGGAGTCTAAGAGTCAACCTGCTGCCTGCTTCTTATGTATTAACATTCCATTTTCAAATACATGTGTGAAGCCATTTCTGAAAGGCAAAAAGCAGTTTTAGGACCTTAATCATTTTTCACTAAAACTAGATGACAGCTTTCACGAAGCTGGGCCACACTAGTGCCTCGATATTTATTTCTGAAGCTCACTGTAACAGTGAGTCCACTGTCAGGTACAGTTTTAGAGGTAGTGTTGCTTCATCTTAAATCACAAAAGAAAATAGACTAAAATTCAGAATACTTCTTGGAAATGCCTGTTTATAAGGGGGAATCAACTAACGGCTACTGATGGCTGGGTAGTACCAGTCCCCAGTACTAGGTAGGGTCCTGATGGCCTCAAAGCCTAACACGTGGTCCCTGCTCATGCCAAACGCCATCTCTTTCACGAAAAATTTCTCTCATTTGAATTCTTGATTGGCATTTCTTACATATCTAACACTTATATCCTACCTTGAACCTCTTAAAGCATTCTCATTTAAAATACACTGAGTATGTGATCACCATATAATAAGTTAGTTGTTTGTAATAGTGATCAGGGTTGCCTTTGCTGGGTGGCTGCCATGTGCCAGGCACTGGAGATAGATGTGGTTTCTAGCCTCAGGGAGTTAGCAATGTGACAAGGGAATCAGACAAGTAAACATCATGATACACCAGTGAGGTAAGTGACATAAAAGAAATGCAGGGTGCTGTGGGCACAGATAAAAGCCAAAATAGGAGGCCCTCTCTGAGACTGAACTGGTTAGGAAAGTTTCTTGGAGGAATCAAAGTCTTAAAGGATGGAAGGACAACAAAGGCTGAAGGGCATTCTATGGAAAAAGAAGAGCGTGTCAAAGACAGGAGGGCGTGCATCAGTAACCCTGGGAAGTTCCCAGCGGCTGGCATGACAGAGGTCTGAGATGAGGAGCAGCAGACGAGGAAGGGGCAATACATTACAGGTGTTTTCCCCACCACCTTCAGACTCCATCTGAAAGCACTGCAGGATTTTAAGCAGGACGCTGTGGTTTACCGTATGTTGAAGAGAATAAATGAAGGCAAGCTTAGAGGAAGGGAGACCTTTAAGAATTTGTTGCAGTAATCTCAGGCAAGAAATGTCATGGGCCTGAGTTGGCAGTGAGAAAAGGATAGAGGATATAGGAGAAAAAACATATTCAAGAGATATTAAAAATACAGATCATTAAAATTTGCAAACTGATTAATTGCGGGTAGGGTAAATGGAGATCGACTTGGCTGAGAAAAGGAATACAATAGACTTACTGCCCAGTCTTTATTTATTTACTTATTTTTAATTTATTTTTCATCCAACAAATGCCTTCTGAGCATCTGTGTGTGTTGGCTAGGCACCATGCTGAATGGTGAACACATGGGGTAAACAAGTTAGAATTACCCTCTACTCTTACACAACAGCTGAGTCTGATTCTACCATAAAGAATCTACTTGACATCACATCATTGCTGCTCAGTTCACTCTGTAACAGAGGTTGAGAACCACAGCCCACAGTCATGTTTTATTTGGCCTGCATTCTGATTGCCTGGTTCGCCACATTCCCTCACTTGCAACCTCTGTATCCTACAACTCCCAGGGACCTGAAAGCATTTAAGTCCATGATTCTTACTCTGGCATCACTTAAAAAAAAAAAACTAGCTTAATTTTAAGTTATTTTTAAAAATTATGGCAAAACATACATGAAATAAAATTTATCATTTTAACCATTTTAAAATTCAGTGGCACTCAGTATGTTCACAATGTTGTGCAACTATCACTGCTACCTAGAGTTCCTTAATATTTTCATCATCCCCAAAGGAAAACCTGAACCTATTAAACAATCACTCCCCACTCCCCACTCTGCCCAGTCTCTGGCAACTACTAACCTCTTTCTGTCTCTATGAATTTGCCTACTCTGGATATTTCAGCCCATAAAATATGTGGCCTTATATGTCTGGTTTCTTTCATTTTGCATAATGCTTTCAGGGTTCATCCATATTGTAGCATGAATCAGTACTTCATTCCTTTTCATTAGTGAATAATATTCCATTGTATGGATATCCATTCATTAGGTGATGGACATTTGGGCTGTTTCATGGCTATTGTGAATAGTGCTGCTATAAAAAATGTGTGCACACTTGTTTGAACACCTGCTTTTATCTTCTGAGTAGACCCAGGAGTGGAACTGCTGTATAATATGGTAATTCTATGTTTAAGTCACTGAGGAACCACCAAACTGCTTTTCACAGTGGTTGTAACCATTGTACAATCCCACGAGCAATGAATGAGGGCCCTTCTTCTACTTTTTATTCTTCTCTCTTTTGTCCCCCATATGTAATCACATCTTATGTTTAATGACATTCTAATTAAAAAATAAAATCTCCTGAGTCTAGATTTGTAATAAACTCCTAATTGGACTCTCTACTTCCTTGCTCTTACTTTTTCAATCCATACTACTCACTTCTTGCTTCTATCATATTAGTCTTCTTGACGTATATTGTCAATGCATGGCATGTACACTGTCTAAAGAGTATGCCCAACTCATTTAACCTCGCATTCAAATTTTGGCATCTATTTTACCCTACCTGGTTACGATGATATGTCATGTTACAAATCTCTATATTGCCTGAGCAAAGCTAACCCTAGTAAATCTTAGGGAATAAATTAGCCCAGAAATAATTTAGAACAAAGAGATGACTACTGAAATGAAGCCACAAAAACTATTATCAAATCAAAATTCTATCTTATTCAACAATACAAATCTGTCCCTTAGATATTCATGACTATCTCAAACATTTCAAACATTAAAAAAAGCACATTTTTAGGAAATCTAGTCTAAAGGAATTATCTGTCTTATTAATGGTATAAAATATAAAAAGTTACTGTTACATTTCAATAGGCATCATCTAGATAAAAATCACATTCAAATCCCATTCAAATCACCAAAGAAAAGTGTATGTAGAGATTATACCATAACGTGGTTGTATGCAATATGTACCATTATTTTCATTTCCAAATTAACATTGATGATTAACTGATGCATCACATAGCTCATACTACATAGTCTGAATTCTGACTTGATATTACAGAACAGAGCCTAGTGATAATGATAATACAGGTTCAAAATGTACTAAGGTAGGATAAGGGCTTGAAGGATACATGCACAAATGGTTAGATAAACAGAGTGAGCAAGTATACAAAGGACAACTTTGAAATTATCATCAAAATACTGATTGCAACCGGCATCATAAGTGACAGAATGAGAACAACAATCTTATTAGTGACGCTAATATTTAAAGAGCAAGGAAAACACAAACATTAAATAAGTAAAGGCAGAAGCAATATGGGAGGAGAGAGACTAAAGGACAGAGAAGGACACTAATAAACAGTCACCCTAACAGAGCAAGATACATACACAAAGAGATATTATCTCCAAAGAGTGGAGTAAACCATATGACTTATTCACAGCCCAGACACAGAAGTTGCTCAACAGTATCTGCTGGGAACTCACTTAGTACAAAGCACTCATCAGGGCATGATAGGAAGAATTATAAGGTCAAGGCATTACGGGAGAGAGCAGGATCTTATGAGCATTGTCTCTGAGAACTTAAAAAAATACATGCAAATTATATCAATGATGTAACCCAAGTTGAGAAAAACCCAAGTTTTAGAACTTCACATACTCTGGTGCAAATGACATCTCTTCAGAAAGGACAGCTCTACTTCATTATGAAAGAATGAGTTAAAGTTCCTTAGTAAAAGCTCATTAGAGGCTTTTTGAAATGCAGTAACTCAGTATAGAAATGATGGTGGTTTGGTAGCTGTGGAGGTGGTAAGAAAGAGTTCTATTCTAGATACATTTCAAGGTAGAACTTAATAGGATTTGATGACAGATTGATTTGGGGGGGAACTTGGGTAGGGATGGGGATAAGGAATTTGGTCCTAGGCATGTAAATTTGAAATAACAATTAGAAAAAGGGAGATAAAGCTACGGCAGAGATTGGGTCATGGAGCAAGTTAGCATAGATGGAGAACAGGGTCAAGTACTGAGCCCTGGGTGCCCCGACACTTACAAGCTGAGGAAGAAGGGAAAACTAGTAAAGCAGAATGAGTTGGCTGTCAGTAAACAGAACCAAAAAGTTGTTTATTTTACTGTACTAAAACTCACTTATTGTAGGTAAAACAGAAATAACATACTAAAAAGATGCTGTAATTTCAGACAGGGCTAACTTAATATTATTTCAAGTGCTTCAAGTGAGCCTATGTTGGGAATTCTAATCTTGACATTAATTCCTGAAATCATTAAAATCTAGTACACTTTCCAATTTCAAACAAAAGTGAGTCTAATCCTTAAAATAAAAGCTTTCTATGGAATATATACAATGTATACTGTCAACAAATGTTGAGCTAAAAGATTTTTAAGTTGCTAAGAGAAGCAATTTTTATATTTACTACTGTATAAAAAACTCCAATTATGAATCCTTCTCACCTGGGGCTGTCATCACTTGTGCAAGTATGAGTGAAATATGATACGACATAGTACTTAAAAGGCCTGGCATTTTAAATCACTCTTTTTACCCTGTAAAACTTCGGCATCTGTCACCAAAGCAAGATGCAAAACCAAACACACACAAAAAATCCTTTAAATTGACCAGGACCATTGATTGGCATCTAGACGTATAGAAAATAGTGTAACTTGATGTAAAAAATGATACGATATAAGGTCAAAGTGGTAAGTACCATAGAAAAGAGGTACAACTCAAAGATGAAGGGAATTTAGGAGTCAGAAAGCATCCTTTGAGACAATTAGGTGGTGAAAGGGGATGAAGCGGGGGGGCATGGAGGAAGACAGGAGATCAGAAAAAGCTTCACAGAGGAGTCAGCATTGGATCTGAGTCTCTCAAGAGAGTTAGGTTTTGGACAAAAGAAAAACTTTAGCACAAAAAGATCAAGTGATTTGTGAAAGTCACCAGACTGCTTATTGCAAAGTCAGACCTAGAGCAATGGTTTTCTGGTGACTGAAAGCAAGCAGGCTTTGGATTATGCGTTCAATTTGGGGCAGAAGCAGCAGCTTTGGCAGTCCTTTTCACCTAGTTTTTCCTCACAGTAAATGATCTTTGGCTATTTTCCCATTTTTCTGGTTGAAATTGGTCACAATACAAACACTGTTGCTACAAAGACTCGGAGAACAGGAATATTTTCACTGTATGTCTCAATTACCTACATTGCTTAGCAATCTTTCTCTTCTCTAAACAGAAACTATATAAATATATTTCTTTAAAGTCTGTATTTTGATAGAGTAGCTTTATCTGACTCATAACAGGTGTTACTTGTGGACTGAATGTACTGCAAATGTGCTATGTAGCACTTAATTGCATATTCTCTTTCATGTTCTTTATGTGTCTTGTATCTGTGAGCCTTGCTTCCCCAACTGAATGGAGCTCCCAGTGAGCACTTTACACTGTGCAGTAAGTTAGAGTCCATGTCTTATTTCTGATCCTCTGTTTCTAGAACTGTGCCTGGCACAGAGGACTAAAATGTTTGCAGGATTAATAACTAAACAAAACAGTGTCTTCTCCACCTACAAAAGTAAACTAGGGAAATCACTCAATTTACCTGGATCATTCAGAAACCAAAACCAAACCTCAAAGCCACTTTGCTCTGAATCTAATGTTGGTATTAATACTCTTTGGCTGGACTAGGAGAGGAGTGAGAAAGAGCAGTTCTCTCGTTTGACATGATTATCATGGTAACCCAGTAGAACACAGTGTAAAGAAGTAACTCTCTGGAGGAGGCAGATGCATTTGCTTATTTGCTCCAGCTCCCCGTCTACTTCATGATTGTAGTCCCACTTATACATCCACGTCACTCTATTTCTGGAATTCCTTTCCATCAATGCTGCTAAATAAAAATAAAAGAGGATGGGAGAATTCCAGAAAGATGAGTATCTGACTTCACACAATTTCATTCATAGTGGCTTCAAGTGATCAAAACATTCCAAAACTGAGAAAAAGCTAAAAGATATTAGGGGGAAAAAAAACTCAAAAAAACTGTTTCTCTTGCTTAAGTTAACAGACTCTAGCTCAGACTCACCCCTCTCAAAGACTTAGGCTGTGTGCACATTTCCAAAAGCATGTGCTAAGTTGCCCAGTGTGATTTTGGAATTCTAGCCTCCCATACAAGGGCAGATCTTTAAATTTTGCTCCTTATAAAACACAAAGCCTAGCATATATTCAACAAATGTGTGCTGAACTGAAATCAGAACCAAACTAAAAAAAAATAAAAAATGAGAAACATGAAGTTCTCACCAACTGGACATTCATCACGAGGAACCATCATATTAAAATCATCATATTAAAAAATCCTTTCATCATTCTCAAAATTTTTTTCTCATGTTCAAATCATCAAGAGATTAATCACAATTATCATAAACAAATGCTAATTAACAAGTGTATTAATTTCTATTTTATTGAAAGTCCTTAAAATTGTTAGCAATAAATGGAATACATAAAAATCACTGCCAGTGCATGTTCAAGTGTGAAATGTACATATTAAAGGCCAAAGTAAAAATTGACAGCACCACTAAAACCCAACCACCTTTTAAAGTCATTTTTCACACAGCTAGAATGACATCATTGCCTTAACAGAGCAGAAAGCACGCACTGCATCTGTGTTGGGAGCTGAACAAACACACATGTGGCCTGATTTATTCCCAGACTGTGAAGACATTAGTGTGCTGCTAACGGTGCTCTCTGACCATTCAGCAAAGGGCTAAAGCAATATCCTCCATCTTAGAGGCCTCCCTGGAAAGGGAGGTTAGTGGGAAAATGCTCTACTGTTTCTATCATTCCCAATAAAATTACATTGGAAATAAATTCCAGAGGTTTCTGAACGCAGGGGTTTGGAGAAGGCTAAGCAGAATACAAATTGCAATGCAAGTTTCATGTTTCTCATTCTTCAGAAAAAGCTTCTCCAGCGACCTCACTCTAGAGACCTATGGGGAGTACGAGTAATCCACAGAAATACAGCCACATTAACCACCTTTCCACTGTCTGTACCCCAGTCTCCTTTTCCAAACCAGGGAGCTAAGCAGACAGACTTTGGAAAGAGAAGGAAACAAATGGGGAGGTGGGAAGCAAGTCATCTTCTCTTTAGAGCCAGAGCTTCATATGGCCAAAATATCAGCAGGACAAAATCAGGGTCCCCGCCCCCCACGAGGGCAAGGGGCTTTGTCCGTCGTATTCACTGCTGTGCTCCTTGTCGCGTCTGGCCACCGGAAAGTCAGTGAAGGTTTGCTGAATGAATTACGATGATGACGTCTATCTTGCTATCATCTTATAAAGCTCCTCACAGGCAGTCGTGGGTCTGCTCTGAAGCTGGCAGATACTGTCAGGGCTAGTGACACGGGAAGAGGCAGGTCTCTGAAGTGGGTAAGAGTGCCCGACTCTGGCTTCTCACTCTTGGACTTGGTGTCACATAAGAATGTGGAGCTCCTTGGGGCTGGCACTCAGAGGACCACGAGAAAGGCGTCCAGCTCAGGGGCACCTGCCTTGCCATCCTACCTAGACTAGCCACTCTCTCTCCTATGGCCCTGTTTTGTTCTCTCATACAAGGTGCTACTTTTTAATACTCTCATTTGTTTTGTATTTTCCTATCCACATCCCCCCACTGGAATGTAAACTCCATGAAAGCAAGGACCACATAACAGTATACCCAAATGCCTAGAAAAGTGCCTGACAAATAGTTGGCATTTAAATACTTACTGAATAAATTAACAATTGCCAGGCACTGTTCTAAGAGGTGAATGAGACAAACAAAATGCCTGTTCCTTCTAGAGTTTATCTTTTGTGAAGATCAGGGAATAGGAACCTGAGGGGAACATGAGATTGAAGAGGTTTCTTTACTTCCCTATTTCCCACAGCCTTTACTCTGCTATACATACAGTGAAAGCTGGTGGAGAACCCTCCGTCCCCTCAACTGAACATCTGACAGCAGCAATGCTGCCCGTTCACACTGAACACACATGGAGAAATGCACTCCTGTGTCTCGCTTAGGTAATCCCACACAGTCTGCCCTTGCTGGGACACTGGCGCTATATGTACACTAGGGTTAAAGTCTTAAATTATCAGTGTGATGACAGCAGTGATAAGCAGAGCAAGATCCTCAGTGGTACATGGACGTAAAGGGACAAGACAATGAGCTTAGGGTTCCAGCCATCCCTCCCTGCCAGGATGTCCTCCCTCCATTACCAATACACAAAATTTGGTTTATTTATTCAGCTTGAGAGCTTCTGAGCTTCTTCCTTAATTTTGTAAAATTCTTGGCCATTTGTATCTTCAAATATTTTTTTCTGCCCCATTTTCCTCTCTGTTCTTCTGGGACCACTTACATGTATGGCAGGCCGTCTGACATTATTCCACAGCTCCTGGATATGTCACATGTTTTTAATTTGTGTTCAGTGTTGGAAAACTTCTTATTAACCCATCTTCAGGTTTACTGATTCTTTCTTCAGCTACATCAAGTCTGCAGATAAAACTACTGAAGAATTCCTCACCTTTGATAGCACATGTTTATCTCCCACGTTTCCATTTGGCTCTTTTTGAGTTTCCATCTCCCTGCTAAAATTCCCCATCTGTTCATGGTTGCTGCCCACCTTTTCCACTAGAGCCTTAACATAACAATCATAGTTGTTTTAACATCCCCGTGTGATAGTTCCAACATCCAGATCATCTCTAAGTCTGGCTGGCTGCTTTAGGTTTCAACCATAGGTCTTTTTCTAGCCATTTATTGTGTCACAAAACTTTTGACTGAATACTAGACATTGTGATAGAAGAACAATAGAGGCTGCTATTTACTCATGGAAATGGGCACGCCTCTTCTGTCAGGTCATTATCATTAGCACGGGAGGCTGAGTCGCTTTAGTCAGTCGCTGAGCTGGGTTTGGGTTTTGTTGTTGCTGTCTTTAACATCAGTGAGCCACAGGCTTTGGATTCTCCCCATGATGGACCACTACCGCCTGTGCTTAGTGTGAGGCCTGGAACGCTACAGAGTTCTTCTCAGTGTTCCTGCTCCACTTTCATCTTTTGCCAGCCCCTGAACACCTGCGCTTCATGGAAGGGTGGTTCTTGCTCTTGTCCTAGCAGGAGGTTCCTACTGCATGCTACTCAGCATTAGGCTTTTTGTGGGAACAAGTGGGGTTCTCAGTCCTCCTGACCTGTCTCAATTTTAGGCAGAGTCTACACACCTGGGCCTCTAAGGTAGGGTCTTCTCATAGTCCTGCCCTTCCTCAATCCCCATGGCAGTCTAATTCTGCCTTGAATTTGTGATAGCTCTGTGGCACACACACACAAAAAAAGTTTCTAGCTTCACCTTCAATGGCAGCAGACCTCTGGTTTGCATTGGTGCAGAATCCTGAGACCAAGAGGTTTTTCTGCCTTTCCCACATGGGTAAATGGTCCAGAAGCTGTGGATACTGGCCTGTGCCCTACAGGCGAAGGAGAAACCCATTCGGGACTTTCCTAGAAACCTTAAGAAGCCTAAAGGGTCACTTGCCTTAGGAAAAAAAAATGCCTTCCTGTAGCCTTTGTATAATCCTCTTCTTCCTTAAGATATCACAGTTCCCATCTCCTCCTTGGCACAAAGACTACAACACAGATTTAAAAGTAGCTCAAGGAGAGAGTCCCCCCTACGGCAAACAGTAACAATTTATGCCTGGCAAGGAGGAAGACGACTCGTTTTATCTCATTCACTGTGCCTACGTGGGAGGGAAAGCAGATTTTTTTTAAAAAAAAAAAGTGTGCTGAAAAAACACTCTTATTTACAGGGCAAAGTTAAACTCGGGTTTACAAAATGCAAATAGAGTGAAAAACGGTACACCGTTCACTAGTGACACCAGTGACGCCAGTGCACAGAGGACTCGGGGTTGGCCCACATCTATAACATCCTGGACTCGGGCTGCTGCTATTCATCGTTCGCTTTTGTCTTGTGCTACCAGAGCCTGCATCAGCCATCTGCAGACATTCAGAAATCCTGAAGAGGCCTGGAAATTGCCCTCTGGTGTTGCAAAGGATTAGCCTTATTACCTGACTCTCACTCCTTGGCCTATACTATGCTACCTGACTATGGCTTAATCACTTCTGAGAATGAGACTTCACCCAGCGAATGGCCTCAGATTTGACCTATATCTGAGTCATGTGTAGGGCTGATTAAAACATACACAGAATGCTGGGCCCTAGTCCTGCAGGCTTTGATTCAGCATGGGGTAGGGTGCTATAATCAGTATTTCTAACATTTTCCCAGGTGATTCTCAGGACCACACTCTGGACCACTGACCTCAGAAGATTTTGTTTGCATAGACTGGTACATCTTCTAGGTATCTGAGGTGTGTGTTAGAAGAGACGGCTGTCACTGGCTTATAGAAAGAACTGTGAGAAAGAAAAGTGAATAAATAATGACAGGGCATGGGAATAGATGAAGAGACAGAGTGATGAATTGTTCTTCCATCAGTTTTTAAAAGGGGTGGAGTCCCAAGGCTTAACTTGGGGGCAAGCGGAGAGTGCTGGCAAGTCAGCCTTTTTTTTTTTTTTACTAGATCCTGGGAGTAGAGGGCCAGCTACCCACACCCATCCACAGTAGCTCCCCTCCACGTCCTCCACCAACGGAGAGCAGATACTCTCAGGAACACAGTCTCCAAGGACAATACCCTGGTCTTTCCCCCTCAGAACTAAAAGTGGTCACCCACATTTCAAGGCACTTATTTTCAGTGCCTTGGAAAACCAGCAGCACGCCTGCTACTCTCTTTACGAATGTCCAGTGTTTGATTATGTTGGCCCATTTTTCACCCACTCTCTTACCTTAAAGGTCGGATATGAGAGAAAAATTGAGGCTAGATTGAGGACTATGCTAAAGTATTTTGGTGAAAGTACTACGTGTATAATTTAATTTCAAATGGCTCAGGAGAAAGTATAGATATGGAGATACCCAGATAAATACAGAGGAAATGAATAGGGCAAATGTCAACAATTATACAGAAAATACAGGTACTGAGTATATGAGCGCTGTTCTGTAAATTTCATGTTAAAATTTTTTCCTAATTAAAAGGTAAGAAAACAGTTTAATGTTGCCTCCACCAGATTAGAGCTATCTCTGACTGTCATTAGATTAAAAAAAAATTTCAGCCCAATGAAAACTGAGTCCAAAATTTCTACACTACAGATTGCTGGTACTCAGTTCAGAAGCTTGTACAGTTCCAAAACAAACGTGTCAGAGACCATTGTTAGACCAGTAGTTCCACTGACAAGTTATCCTACTTATTCAATGCTTGTGGGAGGTTAAAAAATAAAAAGTTGATACTGATTCCTTTGTCTGTTTTTCCTGTTTTCATCTTATTTTCTTTTTTCATAAAAAGCAGACAATTACTAAGTCCAAGAGGAATTAGTCCACTTTGTTATCCAGGTGCACAAACATAACCATAAGCTCATTTTTGTGTAACTAAGAACTTACATGTTTATCCAGAACATGGGGGAGAGACACACCGGGGGAGAAAAGAACAGCAGGAGGACAAGGAATTCACATCCAGAAGTTAGTTGAAAAAAAGTCCTTTAAATCCAGTGAGTCAACTTACAAGTTTAGTAAAATTTTACTTCTTACTGTAGTACTGATACGGAAATATTATCTGGATATAAGTTCTCAGTTTAAGAAAAATCCAGTGACCTTCTCATAATTAACACTCCAAATTATACGTAAAAAATGACAGCAGAAATAATAATTCAGCATTTATTTTTATGTAAAGAACAGTTTATATTTCTACATTGCTCTGATGAGTTTGTTTTTTTGCCCTGCATTTCTGATTATGTTTTCATAGCAGAGTAAATATTTTAAAATTTACTTTACATTTGTTTACATAAATATAATTTAAAATATATTTTACTTCATACTAATAGAAATTTAAATGAAAACCACCCTGGATACATCATATCAACATAATCTGCAAGTGAGGCTGTGGCAGAGACAGGACCTCTTTCTACATCAGTGGTGAGAATGTAAATGGCACAACCTTTAAAAATGGAAAATGTGTCAATATCTAGCAAAATGATAGACAGCAATTCCACTTCTGATAAGTTCAAGCTTATCACTAGAGTATCACTTATAGCAGAAGAGTGGAAAAAAGTGATCATACTTTCATCAGACTGAATGAAAGAACCACTGCATATGTGAGCTATGGATTACCAGTAAGCTGTAGAAAGGGAAGAAAAGTATCTCTATATACTAGTATGAAGTGGCCGTAGAGATAGTGTTATGTTAAAAAAAAAAAACGGGATGGAAAGTATATATCATTATTTAAGAAAGAGAATTCACATCTACTTATATAAAAAACTGAGTGTTTTGAAAGTTGGCAATGACAAAGGAGGGAAAAAAACAAGGTTGAGGAGACAGAAACTAAACATCTTTGAATATACCTTGTTTTAAGAGATTCAACTGGTACTATGTAAATATTTACTTAATTATAAAATTTTATGAAACCATAGAAATTTTTAGTTTTATACAAAAGTAAAAACTATAAAATTATAAAGCACAAACTATAAAACTTGTAAACTATAAAAGTATAAAAGTAAAATTAAAACAAATTAGCCAAAATAACCACAAAGAGAAAAACTAATCCAAGTGACTTTAAAAAAAACAGTATTCCTGTTTATCACTAATGGGACATGCCATAAAGATACAAATAGTTGCTTAAAAAAATCAAGCTATTTTCAGTAATCATATAGATGGTAGTAGTGTTGATGATGTTATTCTGAAACTGTATATTGTAAAATAACGTAATTATTTCAATTCACACATTCCCAGAGTCACTGAATGTGGTATTCTCAGCATGAAAGACAGAAAACACAGATACCAACATAGGCTAGGGTGATGAACACATCTATAGTCCTGAATCTGAATTAGAAATAAATTTACATGCATTTATGACATATTTTGTCTCTAAATAAGATAAATTCTCCTTATGACTTTCAGTGACCTAGAAATGATAACCAACCTAATAGCAGTGCCTAGATTAGACCTGAATCCAGATCTGAGGAAAGGAATACACAAGCTGAACCAAGCTGAACCGAGTACATTGTGTCATGAATAGATGCTCAACATCATAAGGGAAAGGCAAATAAAAACATAGACACACACGAGACATACCTCTTTACACCCACTAATGTAGAAAATAACAAGGGTTGGTAAGGACGTGGGGAAGTTAGAACCCTCATATATTGCTGATGGGAATGCAGAATGGTGCAGGTGCCTTGGGAAGAATTTGGCACTTCCTCAGAAAGCCAAACAGAATTCCCATATGACCCAACAATTCCACTCCTAGATATATGCAAGAAAAATGAAATCTATGTCCACATAAAAGCTGGTACATGAATGCTCACAGCAGCATTATTCATAACGGCTAAAAGGTGAAAATAACCCAAATGTCCATCCACTGAGGAGCAAATAAACAAAACTGCTATATTTACCCATATAATGAAATAGTATCTGACAATGAAAAGTAATCGATACAAGCTTGATGAACTCATATCAATGGATGAACCCTGGAAACATTATGAAAACTGAAAGAAGCCAGTGACAAGAGACTACATAGTGCAGGACTGCATTTATATGAGATGTCCAGAAAAGGCAAAGCCACAGAGGCAGAAAAGAAATCAATGGCTGCTTAGAGGTAGAGACAGGGGAAGAAGGGACACAGGAGAGAATGAGGAATGACAGCTAATGGCTATGAGGTTTCCTTTAGGAGGGATGAAAATGCTCTAAGGTTGTGGTGATGGCTTCACAACTTTGCGAATATCCTAACAACCACTGAACTGTACACTTTAAATGAGTGAATAAGATGGCATAAACTGTATCTCAATAAGGCTGTTTAAAGAAAGAAAGAATGTTATCTGGCCCCTTTTCCAACAAATGACATTATCCGGGGAGTGAGCATTTTCATTTATAAATGGGAACAGTATGTTTCCATCTTTCTACCTCTAGCTATAAGAATACATAAAAGGTACATAGGAGAGCATTCTAGAAAGCTAGTTTCATAACTTGAAGATGCCTGTACTAGTTACCCATTGCTGCATAACAAATTACCCCAAAACACAGCAGTTAAAACAACACACATTTATCATCTCATACAGTTTCTAAGGGTCAGGAACCAGGGAGCAGCTTAGCTGGGTGGGGCTGGTTCAGGTCTCTTGTGAGGTTGCAGTGAAGCAATAATAAAATAAAAATACCCTACACTTAAAAAACAAGGGCTACGGTCTCTGAAGATCTGGCTGTTGGAAAATTCACTTGCAAGCTCCTTCACATGCCTGCTGGTTGGAGGCTTCAGTTCCTCCCACAGCAGTCCTCTTCATAGGGCTGCTCAGGACATGTCTTCCCCGAGAGCAAGTGATAAGTGAGTTGGAGAGAGCATGAGGGCAATTGAGACAGAGGCTCAGGCTTCTATAACCTGACCTTGGAAGTGACACATTGTCATTTTTGCCACATGGTATTGGTTACATGGATCAGTTCTGATACATTGTTGGAGGGGACTGGACAGGAGTGTGAATTCCAAGCATTGAGAATCATTGGGGCCACTGCGGAGACTGGCTACTAAAACAACATTATGACAATAAACAGACCAAAGATCCCATAGGAGCAAATGCTTGACCTTTACACTCCAAGTGGGTAAGGGGGATACACAATCCTCAGTTCTGTGACAGAAGCACCCTTGGAGAGTTTTAAGAGCTGTGATAAAAGGGTTTTGCAAGATCGAGGTCTATCCCAGTGGGGCTTTTTCTGTAGACCTACAGTGTTGGAAACGCTTCAGAGAGTAACTTTCCTTTCCATAGATTTCCTTTCCCCGCGAAACTACATGTCAGATCTGCAGAAAAGAACTACAAGACAGAGCTGCTAAATAAACTGTGAAAAGCCTAGCAGTCAGACGTTTTTATTTCGGGTATTGGCATGTCCCAATGATCAGTGCCGTTAGCTGGGTGTGACAGCTCAGAAGTGAGTAAGATTTGAACTTAATGCATATTTAAAGGGTATTTAAAATTCAGAACCAGGCAGATCAATCTCCTCTGACCCTAAATATGGTCCTAAAGTAAAGTGCTTGAGGAAATTGGATCTCAAAGATTACAGGTGGGGAATTTGGGAAGTGTGTCCATGGTCCACTGGAGAGCAAAGAAGCCCAACTACAAGAACTGTGGCCTGACTAACACGACAACTGTGGATTAAGCAGAAGTTCTTTTTGAAAGGCTATCTTAGAGATCAGGACTCACACACTGGAGAACTAAGGTGATGGGCAGTGGAAGGAATCATCAGAACAGCAGAACAGAAACTCCTTAAAAATTTATTGACAAAAATTTTGTCTATGTTACACATAATAAGAAAAAAACCCACACTTAAAAAACAAGTCTTTTCAAGAACCACTCAACCATTTTCCATTCTTCTTGCACCTGAGTTATGGTTAGGATAAAGAAACACAAAATCATAGAGTTAGGGGCTGGTGGACAAAGGACACGAAAGATTTAGTCAACTTCACTCTCCCCTTCCTCCCACCATTGACAGGTAGGGAGAGTCCTAGCTGAAGAAAGGCAAGGTGACTCTACCAGGACCATTAGTGACAGAGCAGGATTTAGAATCCATCGCACCAGGATCTACACATCAGAGCCTCAGTGGCAGTGACTCATAATACAGACACGGTAAACATGTGAGCATTAAATCAGCAAACATTAAACTGCTGGTCACTCTGGAATGGGCATTTCTTTATGTGGCTTTTGACACTTGCTGTGTTACTTTCTTAGGTAGCAGTGGACTCTTACCCCTCTTTCTGCTCCAACAGACAGCTGACCTTCTTAGCCAGGGGAAGGAAGCAATCTCTCACTCAGCTCAGCTAGTATTTACAGAATATCTGTATTACACCTAGCACTGAACATGTGCATTTAAAGAGCAGAAAACACAGTTCCTTCATTCCAAAAGCAGATATTCAAGCTGAAGAAAACCTACACCTGGAACACTAAGAAAATTACATCACGTGAGAGGGCACACAGGAATTTACATATTTTTAATACCTTTACACAATAAAAAAAACTTATATAATATTTACTATGTGCCAGATATATTATAATTCTAAATCTTTAATACCCTGTGAGGTTATGAAACTTGCCAAAATTCTCATGCCTGGTAAGAAGCAGGGCCAGATTCAAACCCAGAAAGAATGGCTCCAGAGACTCATCATGAAAGGGGCCTTTGTGAGGTCATTCAGCTCATTTCAGGGGTGGTATCTGCCAGGTTCACACTTAATCTATTGCAGGTAGAAACAGTGTTTCACTCTGCTGTGAAAGCAGGTCTGACCACAATCCTCAGTAGACTATTTGAGAGTATAAGTGTACTTCTAGCATTTGAAAGTATGGTTAAGTCATCATCCACTTGAGACTAATTAGATGTTAGATGCTAGACAGAGAAACAGGAAATGGAATAAGGAAGAATTTGCAGAACACAATGTGGGACAGCCTGAGTAGGACAACGTTAGCCAGTGTGTGTAGTCACGCACAAGAGGAGTGAACTGACCAGGAGGAAGAAGTCAGTTAGCAAACGGCTGTTTTCCTCCTTCCCCAATGCCTTCTGCTGTGGTCCTCTCATCCAAGCATCCTTACTCCAAACCAGCCAATCTGATAGCCCTGACTCACAGCTCTGGCACATATGAGTGCCCTGGTGTCTGCTCATCTCAAGTGGCCAAGCAAACCAGGTCAATCCTCCATGTCTCAAGCCCTAATTTCCCAGAATTATTCCAGGCACACTTTCAACTTCTGCCTAGGGAGACCTTAAGAATTGTTAGGGTCTACCGAGAATAAATTTCAAATATTCTGAACTAATCACACTTCAGGTATGACCCTAGAAATATAACTGCCTTGCTAAAATGAATTTAATGTTAGAGTAAAGCTGGCTTCCAGACTGCATATTTCATCTTTTTAAATTTTGCATCTACCATGGTCCTGAAAGTGTCTCTATTCCAGGATAATGTGTGCTTCAGTGCTGCTGCTACTATGACTACTACCACTAACAACCTTCAGACTGGCACTTCATTCCAGCACTGATTACGTGCTAGAAGCTAAGTTAAAAGCTTTACATACAGAAGAGCCATTCAGTCTTTCTTACAACCTTATGAAGTAGGTTTATTACCTCCGGTTTAAAAATGTGCCCAAGATCACACAACTGGTAAGGGACAGTACTGGGATTCAAAACCTGGCCATTTGGCTCCAGAATCCATTCTCTTAGACATTGTATCATTCTCCTTGTCTTTATCCAATGCAAAGAATATTCCATCAAAATCAGAGATCTGGGTTTTCATTCCCGTCTCTAATGCTATAACCAACTGTGTGACCCAGGGCAAGTCATCCTCAAGACACAACTCAGCTTCCACTACATCCTGAGCCAGGCTCGATTTGTTTCTAGTCATACGATACTGTGATGATAAAGTAGTGGCTTTTCCTTAACAAACTTGACTTTGCTGGAGAATTCAAGAGATTTAAACCTTACAAATGAAATATACCCAAGGGAAGGAAAGCGGCAACTAATAATAACTATGTAAATCTTCTAAGCATTTTCACTTATTTTCTCATTTCATATTCTATGACACAAGCATCAGATTCATATTTTACAGAGGAAAACATTGAGACTCAGAGATTAGGTAATTTACCCAAAGTGGCACAGAAAATCAGGATGGAGAGCCAGCATTTGGATGCAGCCGAAGCCCAAGCCCTTTCTACTGCACCACAGTGCTTCCTTGGCACTGCCTTTCTCTCCTCGCAGCAGCAGAAAGCAGAGGTGAAAGGTAATGTATATAAAGTACTTATTATGAAGTCTTGCAAACAACACACACACAGTAAATTAATTTGGATGGTGAGGGTGGAGATAGGCGAATGCCAACGTCAAAGTGCAAACAGACTGTAACGTAAAACCAAACGGGTACATTTTGGTGTAACTTTTACAAGGTGGGCTGAAATATCAAAACAGGTGACTTTCTGAAAGAAAAGTTTGTGTGACTTGAGTTTGTTCCTAAGTACACAGTGAAGTACGACAAGAATGCCAATATGTGTGTCATTCCTAGACCACATACATGCGTTCCTGTGGTATTTTGCTGCATGAAATAACTTCCTAACAATAACTCAGAATCATTTTGCTAAAACGGATCTGCATTTTTCCCTAGCCAGAATTGCACAAATAATACCAACAAACAAGGAAAGTCTCTTATGTACTGGCTACTCAAAGGAGGGCAGAAAAGTCAGAAACTACTGTGCTAACTTACTAAATTCCTATTTTGATTTGGAAATGGAGTCACATGCTCATTCACTAATTCATCCGACAAATAATAACTGAATACCAGGTACCTACAAGCCTTTAATTACTAAATAACACCTTATAAAAATCCTAATCACATTTGCATAAACAAAGGTGTAAGAAGGACATACAAATGATTAATAGTGGTCACCCCTGGGGACAGAGAGTGTAGACTTTTACTTTTTTGTTTTACAACATCCACACAGTTTGTTTTACAAGAAATAAATATTATAATTCTATATTTTCTTAAAATTCTGTTTGAGTTTTTTTTGAGAGCATTCTTTAAAGAAAGGATTCTTCTGTAGCTTGTGGGAGTGGTTCTCTGCCCTGAGTGTATTACAATTCACTGTGAAGGGTTTTTAAACAAATATGCAGGTGTCTGGGTCTCACTGCAGAGTACGGACTTAGAAAGGTCTGGAAACCTCCAGACTAGATGACCTTTAAGGTCTTCACCAATCCTACCAGATTATGCTACTTGCAAATATTTTGTGCACCTTTAACACCCAAAATAGCTTTTTTTTTTTTTTGGACACGTATTAACCACCCGATACTGCACACAGTAAAGGCATTATTCCTGTAAGTGAAAGTCCTGTTCTCTGGCACTAAGTACTCATCTTACTGACCTAGAGACACTCATAGGAAACAAGCTGAAGATTAAAACATACACAATTTCAACATAAACTTTATTTCCTGTGGTTATTTTGACACAAAACCCATCATATTTCACTATTTGTGAGGCAGGAATTTGGGGAACCGGCTCCAATGTGAGCACCGATTATTGCAGAGGTGATGGGGAGGCCGGAAGGCAGAGGGTCATAGTTGCAATATTGTCATATTGGTTCTCTTAACTCAAAACCACCCCAGTAAGTCACGTGTTGGCTTTTTCCCTAACCTGGCACTTCACCTCTCTCGGTCATTGTCAACCCTATTAGACCCAATGTCCCTTTGTTATATACACGTCTACGCTTATCCATTCATTCCAATTCCTCCTTTTCTATCCTGAGACAAAATTCACAGCTATTTAACAGAATTTCAAAAGTGTATAAATATTTGTATACTCATGGATGACTGAAGCATTGTGCTGTACACCAGAAACTGACACAACATTGTAAACTGACTATACCTCAATTATAAAAAATAGAAAAAAAATCCTAATAGTTAATAAAGGAAAATGAAAGTAATTATGTATTTCATTATGTTTATGTTTCACATAAAGAATAGGCCTTATTAAATAACCTCAGAACAAAAGTCCTATTTTCTGTAGGTTAACAGAGAATTCTGGTCTTGATTAAAAACAAACCTCACACATTTAAAAAAACAATGCAGCACATGCCAAATGTGTAGCACAGAGCTCTGCACTTACTTGGTCCTCGGCCGTTTCTGCAGGGCTTTATCCAGGACGAGGGACGGGGCACTCCTCCTCCTTTCTGCTAGTGTTTTCATTTTCTGTTGAGGGGGAAAAAATCACAGTGAAGACCACAAGGCTATAAAGCAAGTAAATGCCAGTTTTCAATACCAGTTCGCAATCTTATCACGGACATAAATAATAACATCTAAACCAGGACAGCTAAGTGTCAAAAAGTGGTACAAGCAGTAAGTCTTTTTCATGGTCAGAGAATAAGAAGCTTAAATGTTGACCAGTGAATTTGGGAAAGAGCATCCCGACCATTAGGGTCAACTGCGGCTTCACTGCTCATGGCCCTACGCTGAGGACAGGACCGGACTGTCTCATTTCCTCTCCGAAATCTTATCAGAGTGATTCTGCTAGCTCTGTTTCACAGGCAGGGTGGGCCCCAAAGTGGGCTTCAAGGGAAAACAGAATTTGAAGAGATCAAGGAAAGGGAGAAAGAATGTAGTTAAAGCAAAAGATGGAGACTAGGTCTGTATACACTTCAAAGACTTTTAAATTTAAATGTTTACACATTTGGGAATTTATTCTTCCAAATAGATATTTACCTGTAACTTTAAAAAAGTAACTTTTTCTTTCTTTTCTAAGTGGTATATAAGTACAGGATTAATTGGATAATTCAGATACTCAGTGCTTCAGAGGACCTAAAATTTGTGATAAATGGGGTTTTATTCAACTTGAATTATCCAGATAATTACTCCCAAAATTTTCAATGTTACATATCTGACACCTCTAGACAGAGTCTGAGGGCCTGCCACTGGAGTTGGATGTGTAAAACTTACAATATAGTCACAAACAGCCATGAGTGAAGTTCAGGCTGGGTCATGGAAGCATTCTTCCTGCTCCACCCTCTCTCCTTATCCTGGCCAGAGGTCTCACCCACCCACCACCTGAGGGCCTAGGCCAGCCATGCCTGGGACTGGATACTGCTCTTAAAACACACACACACACAAGACCAACTAGCTCAGTAGCAGTATCTCCTTATGTAATTTATAAGGGAACTGCTTCCTAGCTAGTAAAATAAAACCTAGATCCTAAGGAAGAGAGGAAGAACCATCCAGTGAGAAGGGGATACTGGACTTCCTTGGCCCATTTCATTGCCTCCAGATTTACCGTGCCCCGGGGATCTCACACAAGTAACTGTTGTCACCAGTGCCATGGCCTCAGTGTTACTCTTTCCCCATTTCATCTTTTGGCTCACGTGTAGAAACTAAATGCCCAAACCTTCTTCATACAGCTCAGATAGCAACTGAAACAATTATATAAAACATTAATAATGGGCAGGAAACAAATGGGTGAGAAATGCAGAACACCATACTCAATCAGGATTTATTAACCATGAATTCGTTTCAGGGCAGGTTAGATTGCATAAATTTTTTTTTCACATGATACATATTTGGTGCCTCCCTTCTGAAGGGAAAGCCTGAAGTTTTCATCAGATTCCCAGAAGAATCTGTAATCCCTCTCAAGCCCAGTGATTCTGATAGACTGTTTTATATGTTACAGCTTATAAGCCTATAAGCCCCACTGCACTACTTCCATTAGTCACATCTCTAGGGAATGTACCTCTCAGGGATCTAATACTCTGTGGCCACTCTGGGTGCAGAGGCTGCAGGATCTAGGGAAATATGGGAGACTAGTATTTGTACTGCAAGGTCCAGCAGCCTGTCTCCACATAAAGAGTCTCAACTTAGGAAGATCAGTTTTGATTTTACTAAAACAGGTGGCAGTTCATTCATATGCAGATTTTTCTGCAGGATTCTGTTCCACCTTCAGGTCTGGGTTTGATTCCTGCTCCTTATCCTGACTCCCTTTATTCAGGATCTATTTATCATGCTTTGAACTTTGAAATGCGCCCGATCCTTTAAGCTTGCCCTGGGTCCCCTGCCCTCTGTCTGTTCTGATCATGAGGGTCTGCCTAGCTACCTGAGCACAGGCCACAATCCCAGGCCTATCTCAGTAGTCTTACTTCTGCTGCTCTAACCCTCTGACACTGTCAGCAGATCCAAGCTCCTAAACTAGGTCTTCATTAATACATGATCTCTAATTCTGAGCTCCTTGACTTTCAGGTTTATAAAGAATTTGGAAAAGGTTCAAAAGACTACCATCAAAATGATTTCAAATGAGAGAAGTTAAAATGGTCTGAAATTGTTCATTTAGAAACAGTAATAATATACAAATTAATGCAGAGTTATAATACAGAGGATAGAAAGTATCTTTCAAAGAAAATAAGGCAAAAAGAAATGTGGCCAAACTGTAGACTGAGAATCCAGGTTGACCTTCTGTAGTGGTTCTCAGAGAAGTTCACACAAACTGTGAACTAAATTATGCACGTTAACTTCAAGGGCCTCAGAAACCCCTAACATGGATTCTTCAGGGATCCGTGGATCCCCAAATTGAAACCTTCTGCTATAAGGAAAACTTTCTGAGAGTGATGGTTGTTAAGCATGAGAATGGATAAATCAAAGGGTGACAAATTTTCTTCTGTAAAGGTGCTTTTAAGATAGGAGCTTCCATGGAGACCTAGTGCAGAGGACCATTTGTGCATATATACATAGGGATTAGACGGTTTTCTTAGTTACAAAATTGTTAGATGTGTGAGGAGTCCAATGTGGAGTATGCCTACCTCATCTAGTGGACTCACACTTGAGAATGTATTTTTGGAAAAAAATGTTAAAAGCAAAATGAAACAGTTCTTCAACTTTGCTCCTGTTCTATAGGCAGTAAAATGCTGTCAAAAGACCAGACTGGCAACATCCATTTACTTTTTTTAAAAAGGAAAAGAAATAGATTGGATTGGTAACGAGACAACCCATTATGTTTTATAATGAAGGACAGCATTTTAGGACAATGGCTTAAGATATAAAGCAACCCATCATTTATTGGACAAGTACTACTTGATACATGAGCAAGCTCCTCTAACGCGCTCTCCCTTCACCAGTATGCCTAACTACCGTTAGTAAAAAAGGAAGAGATCTGTTCACGAATAATTTCATTTTTCCCAATTTCTTAAGTTTACAGGAATAAAAATGCTCTAAAAATGCTAATTACTGAACATTCAATTACCTTCCCAAATACAGCTCTAACCTAGTGAGTCCCTCTCCCCCCATCCCTGCATCTCTGAAGGGGACAAGCAACAAGGACAAACCTCAGCCTCAATACATCAAAGGCTGAGCCGGCACTACAGCGATACATCGAGTTCACCAACACCTAGATGGCTTGGTGACATGGTCATGGTCCTTGGGAGCTCATACACTTCTGAACTCGGCGCACGGACGCATGGATCTCGCCGCTCTTCCACTGACCTGGAGCCCACCCGGATCCTGGTCGGAGGAGTCATGAAAGGCTGTAAGATTCTGACATCAGGGAGCCTCCGCGGTCCCTTAGGGCCCCAACGATATAAATACAATGCCTCAAGACATTTCTTAAGAGTTAGGTTATCCCTCGAATCCCAATTTGGTTCCACAGAAGCTGGAAGGGCACCAACAGGACACAGAGCAAAAATGGCCAAATATCAGAAGGTCTTGGGGGAGGGGAGGAGCGAGAGCAGGCAAAGCTAGAAACACTCAAATCAATCAATCGGAGAGACACCCAAGCGGCAGAGACCAGCCGCTTGCGGCCACGTGCACTTGCGGAGGGAAGGGTTCCAAGGAAACCCGACCCGATCCGAATGGGCACCCCGCACGGCGGCTGTGTTTATCGGCATGGTACGCTACAAGTTGTGGCCCGCGTCCCTCCCAGCTTTGACAGAGGTCAAGCGCGCCGTCCGCACGCCCACACTGACACCCGGCCCTCCCCAGCCCCGCCGAGCCCCGCCGGCCGGGACCAAGCGCAGGGCCAAGGCCCTCCACCACAGCCCTCACGACCCCCCGCTGCAGCCCACCGGCCCCACCCGGCCCGTTCCCAGGCCCTTCCGTGGCGCTGACCCTTAGCATCCCCAGCACACCTACGAGGCTGCTCACCGCCTGGGAGACGCGGAGTCCTTCCCGGAGCGCAGTGCGGGGCGCGCACCCCCTCCCTGACCCCCGCAAATCGCGCGGAGCGGCCGCGCCGCGGGGTCCAGGTGAGAGGTTGGGCCCCGCGGGCGCCGCAGCGCGGCCGCCTACCTTACTCGGCGCGGTAGCCGCGCCCGGGAACACGCCGCCGGCCTGGACGACCTCGGAGCTGACCCGGTCAAGAAGCGGTGAGGGTCCGGGGGACTTCGGGCGGGGCGCCAAGAGCCGGCACCAGGAGGGGACGGGGAAAGGCATTGCCCAGCTCTCGGCCCTCGCCCCCGCCTCCGGCGGGGGCGAGGGCCGCGGCGGATGGGCTGCCGCGGGGTCCTCTGTGGAGCGAGTGAGACCAGGAGGTGCTGGGGGCGCCGCAGGCGTGAAGGCTGATAAGGCGGGAATGGTCTGGAACAAACGGCTCCGAACGCGAGCTTCGAACGTTAAACCCTGCGACGGCAGCGGCGGACGCAGAAGGCGCGCGCCAGCCATGCGGCCGCCGCGGCGGCGGCGGCGGCGGCGGCGGCGGCGGCGGCGGCGGCGGCGGCGGCGGCGGCGGCGGCGGGGTCCCGCTAGGCGTCCTCACCTTCGTGCTGGGGCCGCCCGCGATCCGAGACACTCCTGTCAGGGAAGAGGAGCGCCCCGGCTGCCCACCCCACCTCCAGCGTCTCCTGTTGGGGGGACATCGCTTCCAGGAAGAAGACCTTCAAGCAAGTCCCAGCCCAAGAGGAGGCTACGCGGTCCTGTCCACGGGACGGCGGCCAGACCTCCAAGGACGCGCAGCGCCGAGGCGGTCCGGCCGCCGCGCTCAGGCGGCGCGCGGGGCTCCGGGTGCGGGCCGCGCACCTCCCGTCGGGGCCATGCACCACCGCCCGCCTTCCGCAGCGCGGCTCCAGCCCATTGCGGCGGCGGCCGCCCTGCCTCAGGTCCGCCCCTCCGCGACGGGCGCCCCGCGCCGGGCCGCCCTCCTCCAGCCGCGGCCCTCCCCGCGGCGGCCCGGCCTGCCACGCGCCTTTCTAGATAGAAATTATGACACCGGACACCAACTGACCTTCTCAGTCCGCGCCGCCGAGTGGGTCCGGTCCGAAGGGGCTCACTGGCCGGTGTCACTAACCGGGCCTCTAGCGCGCGGATGAGCGCCTCTCCCGCCGCCCAGTCCACTCGCGCCTGACCCCATCCTTTCCCGCGATGCGCCCACGGGAAAGTCGCGGCGGCAGCCCATGCATCAGCGCGGCCATGGCGACCTCAGCCCGAAGGGAGGAGTGCTGGTGATGCCCGTCTTGCATTCTACGTGCTGCAGAGGGGTCCCCCGCCCCCCGTCGCGCCCTCGCACCGCCCCCTGACCAACCCGCGCCCGCCTCCCTGGAGCCAGAAAACACACAGATGTACACTTGGTGTACCTAGGATAGCAGAGACCGACCCCAGTACCAGCCAAAGAGGAGGTTGGAGCAAATACACCTGCTCTATGGATCAGCCACGCCTCGTCATTGCAGCACCTGACCGCACTGCACCCGCCTCAGGGGCACAGCCTAACCTAGAAACATGCATACTATGAAACCAGGGCAGGAGAGGCCGCCCCCAGACAATGCCCTTGTGGAGATGGGAGCAAACTGATAGGATCACCAAAGGCAGTCCGCTCCCAGCGACATCCCTGTCACCTGAACACACCTCACCACCATCCCAGGACCTTGCAGACAAGGAGAATTAAATCCCGCAAACCTGGGGTAGCAGAGGCCGCCCCGAGGCCAGGAGAGGGGGAGATGGGAGGAAAATGACCAACTCGCCATGGCATCCCCGTTTGCTGCTGTGCCGCCTCCGCCTTTGCTGCTGACCTCTTCCAATGACCTCAGCACGCCCGCTCCTAGGAGCACGTTGACTTCAAAGCCTTAAATCCGGCGAACCTGGGGGATTTATGAAACAAAGGTTGATAGAAATGAAGGAGACAGATCCAGAAACAAAGTTAGAGATTTTAACATGCCTAACTCAGCAATGATGAAAGAAACAGACAAAAGAGTAAAGATACAGAAGATTTAAACATAATCAGCTTGCCTTAAATGACATATTTAGAAGACTACACTCAATAACTGCAAAATACATTCTTTGCAAATGTGTATGCAGCATTTATCAAATCTGACCTTACAATGGGTCATAAAACAAGTCTGAACACATTTCAAATAATGAAAATCACACAAAGTGCATTCTGATTAGGTGGAATTAAACTAGAAATGAGAAAACATTTCAAATGAATGATAATGAAAGCTTTACATAAAATCTTAAGCGGTGCATATATTGCAGAAAGATGAAAAATTTGTAAGTTTCTATGTCAAGAAGTTGGGGTTGGGGGGACTAAATCCAAAGAAAGTTAAATAAGTAACAAAGAAATAAATAACATGTAAAGAAAGTATAATAAAATCAAAACGAAAAGCTGGTTCTTTGAAACGTTAATAAAATTGCTTGTTATCAAGACAACACAAAATTACCAGTATAAGAATGCAGAAGGGATAATTATTACAGATTTTACAAAAAAAAGAGGGTATGTTGAACAACTTTATGCTAATAAATTTGAAATAGAGTTGTGCTGAATAAATTCTTTGCAAGTCACTAATGTTAAAGAAACAGGAAATCTTCAGAGTTCTATGTCTATTTAAAAAATTTAATCTCAAATTTAAAAAGACACAAACTTTTCTATAAAGGAAATTCTTGGCCTGAATGGCTTCAATTATTAATTCTTCCAAACATCAAAGAAATAAATGTTACTCTTACACAAACTCTTTCAGAAAATAGAGAAAGAAGGAATAACACAGATACCAAAACCTAACAAGAACCTCAAGAGAAAGAAAAATTACAGCCCAATCTCTCTCATGAAAATAGGTACAAAAATTCTAAACAAAGAAATTAACAAATTGACTCTAGCAATATATAATATGTCATGACCAAGTAGGGTTTCTTCTAAGAATGAAATGTTGATTTAACGTTTGAAAATCAATGCAATCTACCACATTAACAGAATAAAGAAAAGGAACCATTTTCATAGATGCTTCCTGCAAAACCCACTCATTCATAATAAAAAACAAATCTTTCTCGATAAACTCAGAATAGAAAAGAACTTCCTTAATCTGGAATATAAACTGGAAAGCCATGTAAAAATCTGATAGACAAATCTACAAAAACCTAAAGCAAATTTTATACTTAATCATGAAATTGTAAATGCTTTCTACCTGAGGTAGAGAATAAAAGAAGAATTCTCCCTTATCAGTACTTCTGCTTAATATTGTATTCGAGGCTTTATACAGTGCAATATGGCAAGAAAAAATTAGCATAAAAATTTTGGAAAGAAAAAGCGAAACTTCATTATCCCAAAGCACATAATTGTGTATATAGAAAACACAAAACCATTTCAAAAGAATAAGTGAATTTATTTAGCAAGGTTCCTGGAAGGTTAATATATAAAAACCAACTGTATTTCTACATGTTTGACACTAACATACAGAAAAAAATACTACTTGTAATAGAGCAAAAAAAATCGAGTTAGAAATAAATGTAACACAAAAATGTAAAAGACCTCTATATGAAAAACTTTAAAACACTGCTTAGAGAAACTTAAAACTTAAATAATGAGGACTATAAAACATTTCTGGATAGAGAAACTCAATAGCAATACTTTGTCAATTCTCTCCAAATTAAACTATAGATTCATGCAATTCCAATCAAGATCCCAGTGGGGCTTTTGCTTTGTTGGAGAGGGGAGGGTAATTGACAATTTATATGTAAATGCAAGACCTGAAATGACTGAGACAAACTTGAAGGAAACCAAAAACCTGGAGCTCTTAATATTACCTCCACACATCGAAACTAATAATAAAGCTGTTAGCAAGAATAAACAAACAGATCCGTGAAAAAGAAGTAAAAGAACAGGGAGCCCTAAGTGACCCACACATACACAATCACCTGATTTGTATGACAAAAGCATCACTACAATCCAGTGGAGACATAACGCTCTTTTCAAAGGATGGTGCTAGGACAATTACATGTTCACACGAAAAAAAAAATGAACCCTGACCCTGTAACATTCACAAAAATTAATCCAGGATGAACTATAGATTTACATGTGAAAGGTAAAACTATTGTTTCTAAAGAAAAACAGAACAGTATCTTCATGAACTTGAAGTTAAGCAGGGTTCTTAAATAGAATGCCTCAAGAAAGCATTAACCATTTAAAAATGATAAACTAGATTTCATTAAGAACTACTTACCAAAAAGTAGTATTAAGAAAGTGTTAAGCCAAGGCACAGATGTGAGAAAATGCCTGCAACAGAGACATCCAAAACTGTGCTGTACCCAGAAAATATAACAAATTCCAACAATTCAGTAAGAAAACAACCCATGAAAAACTGCACTAAGGAAAAAGTACTCTAAAAAGAGGATATCCAAAGGTTCAATAAGTATACGAATAGAGGCTCAACAGCATTTGTCATCAGGTAAATTCAAGTTAAAACCACCATGAGATACTACTACCCACACATTCACTGAAAAGGGAGAACAATAACCACCATCTAGGAATACCAGCAATTCAGCTGCTCATAATTTGCTGGTGGGAACTTCAGTTGGACAATCACTTTAAAAAACCATGTGACGGGACCAATAAAAGTAAATGTACACATACTCTATCTCCCACCAGAAGACATATTCCAGGATGGACTCAGCAGCATTAATCATAATAGCCAAAACCTGGAAACACAGTGAACTCTTGAACAACACAGATACTGTATCTATAGTTCCAAGGCTTCAACCAATCATAGACTGTACAGTACTACAGTATTTACTGTCGAAAAATATCCATGTGCAGGTGGACCTGTGCAGTTCAAACGTGTGATGTTCAAGGGTCAAGTGGAATCCAAATGTCCATCAACAGTAAAAGAGATATTTTACAGTATAGTCATAAAAATAAATGAAAAAACCTATGGCTATATGAAACAACTAAATGAATTTCACAGAGGTGATACTGAATGATTATATTATATTCACCTGGAGAAAGGAGAGCTGCCTTTTGAATGGTCTTTAGTGCAGTATTTTTTTCATTTTCTGCTGAATTGTTTCCCATAGCGAACTGATTGACTGCAGTGTACAGTAACGCCTTCTACATAAGAGAAAGGAAGGATGTTAACAAATTCTTTCTATAGTTTCCTGACTTTCAAAGTAACTTTAAAAGTAGGACTATATTGGATATGATGTGACCCTAAGCCTAGGAAGAAAAATTACTCTTTCATCAATAATACTATTTAACAAGAAGAACACTTCGTTTGAACAGGGGCAAACTAACCTTTCCATGATTTGAGTCCAGGATATGAGCCACGATTTCTGCTACTGCACCTCCCTATAATATTAAACAAATGATTATTTAGATAAATGCATAAACTTTCACAAAAAGTGAAAACAGACTGATAAATCTTTACATTAAATCATTTGAAAGGTTTGCTTTTATCACATTCATAATCCCTAACTTCTTAAGTACCAACTTATTACTGCTTTAAAAAAAAGGTTAATATTTTTATAAAAGAAAAACCGTTTTCTACTATGATCATTTCAACTCTGTTCTTTTAAATTATTCATTAAAGATCCAAAAGTTACATGATTTTACAGTGGTAACAAATATATAATTTTCTAACAATATACAAGAGTGTGAAACAAAGACTGAATGAAAAAAAAAACAGAAACCACAAAACTTATTGTAAGAAAAATATGGCTTCACTCCATGAAAAGCAGTATTTTTAAAATGTCCACAGTCCCTAGTAAAATGAATAACTAAAGTTCAGAGCATCATGAAGCTTGTCACTGCTTTAATAATCAACTCAATATTAAAAATAAGGAAAATATATACAGCATTGTGGTTTTCATAAAGTTGATTTGAAATCCTTAAGTTTTAAAAATTCCACTAGACATTTTACCTAGAAAAGTGAATTATTAGAATTATTTCATTGTAAATTAGAAGTATCCTATATTCTTTATCTCATAAGTGTATCAGAAATGTTTTCAAAACCATATTTAGCATATAAAGAATGCTAAAAATAAAAAATTTTTAAATGTCAATATAAAGCAAATAGAAGATGGATTAAAAAGAAGAAAGACAACACAGCAGAGCAGGAGGATTCAAGAGTTAGATCTGAGATAAACCATCACCACATCTATGAACAGTGATTTTGCTCAAGTTATTTAATCTCTATGTCTCAAGCGTCCTCCTCTATGGACATGAATTGCATCTACTTCATATTAAGTGACAAAATATATAAAAATACCTAGCATAATAGCTGGCACATAATAAGTACTTTATTCCAGTGTCTAATAATCATGGTCTTTTCTGTGAACAAACTCATTGACTGAAAAGAACTAAAAATGTAGGAAAAAACTATGCTACTCAAAGTGTGACCTGTACACCAGCACAACTGACATTCTCCAGGAGGTTGTTAGCAATGCAGAATATCAGGCCCCACCCCTGACCTGAATTAGAATCTGCATTTTAACAAAATTATCAGGTGATTTCATTTGCACATTTAAGTTTAAGCACTGGGATAAAATATAAAAAGCATGTATTCTTAAAAGCACTAGAAAGCTGACAAGATATTAAGGAGCCAAAACTAAAAAGGAAAACTGGAATTCACAGAGGTAAGTGAAGGAAGGCAGTTCTGCATTTGCAGATCCTAACAAATTTTAATTTTCAGTCTGAAGGACTTGCAGGCTAGTGGGACAGAAATCAGAGCCCAGGCAGGGCTCACACAAGGAAGGAGTATATAGGAAATTCATATCAAAATAAGCTAAGATACTTGACCCCCCAATCAAGGCGCTATACACTCAGATTAAAAGTGAATCAAAAGTAAACCAGGATTCAAATGACCTTGAAACCCAGGCACACAGCAACCTGCTTGGTCCAGAAACCTCAAGCTATATATCTTTTTTAAGGTGGTTCCTGATTGGTGAAGCTCACAAACACCTGGTAGAAAAAAGTACAATTTCTTTCTGTAGAAATATACCTCAATTCTAGGCCTCAAATTATTACCACAAAAAAAATCTACAAGCTCACCCAGTCAGGCAAACCAAGAAACAAAGCTAGTATGAAAACCAGTAGAAATAATAAACAAAAAAAGATGCACACAGACTTAAGGCACTGGAATTATTAGACGTAATAAGTGTTCAAAACATATTAGCTACGACCATAATGTTTACCGACTACTTATGTAAACTATGAATGGACATATTACACACAGAAAGAGGTTAACAAAATACTTTATAGACTCCTGAAAATATCTGGCTGTTATGAACTAAAATACAGTGAAAATCCCTTTTATAGAACATCAGTGACTTCATGTTTAGACTCACATTTTCAGATAATTTGCAGTGTTCCAGTGCTTATTTTCTTACCTTCAAGAAGCTTTTAAGTAAAATTATCTTTTGGGATTCAGAGACACAACAGCTAATGCTTACTAAATGGCAACATTACAAGCATAATATTATCACATAGCCATTAACATGTTCAAAAAAGTCCACCTCCTTCTCTCCATTTTCGGTAACACCCAGAGCGGTACGATAGCACATGGAAGAAACTCAGTGTACTACTGATAGAAAACTTCGTTAAGGAATAGAATTCCCTTGCTATATTAGTTAATTATTTTCCAGAATGCTAATGCTAATACTTTAAAATTATATTATTTACCCCATCACAAGTTATTTTATCTTTCTGTCAGAATTCAGGACAGAAAGATACTCACTTTTGCATTTCATTGAGCATGCTGGGCAACCACTTGGGACAACAGAGACCAAAGAGCAGGGTCAGCTGGATTACTATAAAGATGATAAAAAAAAAAAATAGAGGGCTTAGAGATGTTACTTTAATAACAAAAAATCAAAAAAATCAACATTTTATTTAATACCTAACTTTAAAATCTTTTAGATAATCTTAATTCATAATGTAAAACAAGTTCACATGTAATGCAATGTAACTGTATGGACACAATTAGTCCATGTGTGGTTGAAACTGTCTGAATTTTTAGAAAACATACTTTTATCTCATATATACACCTATAGTCTTTATTAAAATAAGAAAGAAAAATCGGCAATGTGATGATTACAAAGCCATGATATCTAATCAAGAAAGGTTAAGGAAATTTAATATGTTATATTCAAAGAAAACACACAGAGATGAGAATGGTGGAAGGAAAATCAACTGCAGACATAACACTTTGCTGCTGAAAATAAAACAAATAAATAACCACTACTGCTAATGATGACAGCTTTCTAAATTTTGCATATATTAATGGATGTTTGAGTGACCAAAAAATTCCTAAAACCATCAAACTTGAAAAGTATCAGGTAAGAAGCTGACAATATCACACACTTGAGAATTTGTAAGGGCTTTCATACTAAAACAAGGTTTGGGCCTTAATCTGAATAAAGGAAAAATTTCTGTTCTCTTGTCTTCATGAACCGAATTTTTAATTTAAATCATTATAGGTGAAATAACTGTGTACGGTTACCTGGTCCTATGTACAATTTCATAAAACCAAAATGTGGTTTCCAAATATATACACCTACCTCACTGTATAGTCTTAATAAGGTCCAAATCTCAAAGACAAACTCGTTAAGCATAATCAGACCCTGAGTGCACAAGTACAGAATTTACCTGTGAACAGCCTTCGATGCCTGTCTCTGCACTGCCACACTGCGGCCTTGCAGTGCATAAACCGCTGAAGTAAGAAGGCACCTCTGATAATCATTGTCTTTCTGTTTGACGTGCTTCAGTAACTCATTAAGTGCAGCTTTGGACAGTGTAGCATCCTGCATTGCCAATCCTAAAGCACACAGGGTTTGAAGGCTTTCTGTGGTTGGTTCCTTTAAGATAGAGCTGTAAATGTATTTTTAATTGCCTATTAGCCATGAGTACAATAGTGTGGAACTATTAAAACATACTTAACATTTAGTAGGAAAAACAATTTACTTGTAAATTCACCAAATGATAGCCCAGCTTTTAAGATACATATAAAAGCAAATTCCTTGGTTTCTAGGAACAGTAATTTCCCTAAATTTCTGAAGCAGTTAAAAGTACCAATGGCCTTTCACAGAGTATTAACAGCCAAATTCCTTTTCTGGTCATTTTGTCTAAGTTTAGAAACAAACATACATCACAGTCTCTTTGGATCTCAGTTCTAGATAAATAATTAGAACAGTTTTACTAAAATCTCTAGTTTCAATAAAATCCTAGAAAAAATCCTAGAAGGTATGAATTATACAACGGAAAACCCTTAATCTAAGATCTGATTTTTTTATCATTCTCAAAAAGCTTTTTCTTATTGCTCTGTGATGCTATATATAGTAAGTATAAATACTACCTATATCTACCAAGCGGTATATTTATAACAGAAGGAGAACTTAAATTTTGTATGTAAAATCAGCTATTTTTTCCCTTCTTCAACTGTGAAATTTGATTTAGTCTTACAGAGTTACCTCTGTTTAGGAATCCTTATTAATTTAAATGAAGAAAACCTTAGCTCCCTACAAACTTAGTAATACTTCAAATAATAATTACAAGTGTTGTACTGTAACAAAACAAAGGAATTTTGAAAATCTTTGAAATAAAGTTTATTAAAATATAACAAATATTTATTACATTATAAAATATCACATACCTACCACTATGTCTTTCTATTATTTTTTGAGAGGGGTAAGCAAACTGCTTAGAATTTGATTTTAACAAACATGTATAACATGAATGTTCATGGGCAGCTCTGGAGTACACAGTACTTAAAGCATCCATAGTAACTCTTTTTACGGTAAGGGCTAATAGATGTAGGCATTCAAACAGGGAATAGTATCAGTCACAGTCATTTCCATCAATACAAATAAAGCATACTGTAAGTTGTAACTTAAAAAAAAAGCAAATACTAAAATATAAATTCCAATACTAACAACAAAGGAAGAAATTCTAATTTGTGCCTTGATTCAGAAAGGAGAAAAACCTACCTACTCTCATATTTATTAATACACAAAATCTAAATTATAATCAAATGACTACATCCCACTAAGTTAACATGTGCTGAATGTGCGGTACCTTCATATTGTCCTGTACCATGTGCTAGGGATTTTATATGCAATTATTTAATATCATAAACTGTATGAGGTTGGTAAGCAATTTTTTTCCCTTTATATGTTGAACTGACTCATATTCCCCTTAAATAAGCACCTAGGACATTGCTTAGTTTCTATCATATGAATGCCAAGTACAATCAATTCAGAATTGATAACTGTATTTTTCACAGAAAGGAAGTCAAAGAAAAGAATGCCAAGGAGCAGGAAAGGGAGCAGTTGGTAGCGTTAAGTTTAAAAGATGACATGCAGAGAATGAAAAACAAAGAAACATGAAGTAGATAAAATATCTAGCCCTGGATCCAACACCACAAAAAAAGAAGATAAAGGTTTTCCCTCACAATAAAAGGCAAAAAGAATAAGACTATATTCTATCACTTTTCCCTACTTCCACTAATGTTACTGTTTTAAATAGTAACCCAAGACTAATCTAATTGTGTCTAAATTGGGGTTGCTTTTGTTCTTGATACCTCCAGTAGTACAAGGGCATCTTTGATTCTTCTCCCCAAGCCATTTGCAACTTTGGGTTCTCTGAATGTTACATAGCCATATATTCACATTACATGAGTGCATCCATGTAAAGTGACAAGATTTTTTAAAAATTTTGATTGGTTTTCTCAAAATAGCTTAAAGAAGGAGAAAGAACTGTTTATTTATTATACAAGAAAATTACTTTACTCAGGATGGGACAAAAGTATCACAATGAATACACAAATATAGAGCTTATCCTACAGAAGTCGTTCTCAACTAATACCAGCTAATCATCTCCCTGCCCCCACCGTTGGATGGGGGAGCATAACTGGAGATATATGGAGACACTTCTAGTTTTCACAATGATTGAAGAGTGCTATTAGCACTTAACAGATGTGGGACAAGGATGCAATCTCGCTGCAATAGGGAGGCAATTTTGTACTATGAGGATTCATAACCCTTAAAATGCCAATAAAGCACTCATTGATAACCACTGTCTCAATAGCATTTATTAATCATCTACTACTTTTGAAGGAATTAAGCTTTCACAAGAAAGAAAAAATTTCAAGAAGTCAAAAAAATCCACATAAATAACCACAGATATCAGAGGATGTTTTAGTAACAGAAATTATATAAATAGTTATAAGTTATATTGTGTTTTTTTTTTAAAGGCTCAATTTTACCTGAACTTTATCAGGTAAACCTGAAAAGGGAAGAGGAAAAAAAAAATCTCTCTGGGAACCCACAGGACCAAAACAAGCCAGTTACGGCTGCCTTAATAAAAATTTCAAGATCTTACCAGATTAGGTGATCAATTACTCTATTTAAAAAAAAATAATACACCCAGAGTACAAAATGACTTTGAAGAATTGGATGGATCCAGGACTAAGATTAAATCATAATCTCTAGCTCTATCTGTGACTGTTCAAAACCAGGTAGGTCCAATCCCTTTTATTCACCAAAACATTCCTAAAACATTAAGAATGTCATTTTACGTTACTCTAAATTTTCACCCAATATTTAAGGATCTGGTCATCTTAAGTGTTGATGTTAACTATACATACCATTTAAATAGCAAAGTCTTGGCTACATCCATTTTTCCTTGTTTATACTCCGTTATTGCCAGAGCTGTCAAGATATGGGCTTTGTCTTGTTCTGATTCAACAACAGACAAGGCTCTCTCATAGGCTGTTACACAGAGTCAGAAACAAAAGCAAAACAATGTAAAAGCAACCCTGATTGACAAACTGGGGTTTTTCCTTTCCTAATCCTAGCTTTCAAAATAGTCTAACTAAAATTATATATTATCCCTTTGTTCTCAAGTCAATAGAATAAAAACTCATAAATAGCATAACTTGGTTTAGCTGTTCCACAGTGATTCTGGGGATATCATTAGGATTATTATGTGCCATTTCCCAAACTGCATCTTCTGAATCTATAGAGAATTCTGAGTCAGTAACATTAAAAGAATTGGAGGCCCACAGCCATTGAGATATCAACCAAATCCCCATGAACAGAGCAGGAACTTCATTAAGCAGTAGATACTTACAATGAGATGCACACACATAGGTTCGGCGCATTTATATGGAAATGTACTCAATAAACATTTTTGGAGAAACCAAAGTATATTATTACTAACAATGGTTGAGGTCTTCATTTATCAGAAATGTATACTGAAACACTGTGGAACAGTAAAGACCAGCTTTCAAATGCTACCTTACATGTGTACCATCAGAGAGCTTGGGCCCCAGTTTCTTCATCTAAATAATAAAGGTAATACGCAGTTCACAACACTGCTAAATGATTACATTATTATGGTGACTATTCATCATAATAATATACTAAATGAGGGAACAAGCTAAAAAATACGTAGTATTTTTCCTGACTCCTAGTCAGATTTTTAATAAATACTGCAGCACCTACCCCCATCTTAATATCACATTTTTCTGTATATAAGCTTATCATGATTAAAGTCTTCTCTGGAATCTGGTAGGATGTAAATACCCTTTAGCTTTAAGCAACATACTTACCTTTGCTACTCTCTTTGTACAGACCCTTCATAAATAAAGCCAATGCAAAACCTATGATGTCTTCTAATTCCTCAAGGGGCGTGGACTTAAAAGCCTGGATAGCTTTATCATATTCACCAATGGAACTAAGAAGCAAAACATAACTTACTTTTAATATCAAAAATCATTTTCATTTATCAAACTACAGAGATATCATCATACCAAGGTTCTTTAAACAACCTACTCATTTAACATGTTAAAGCTGTAGAAAAGACTGACATTAAAATAGAAGGCATATCACTTATTTCAAATAGGATGTACTAGAGGGAGTTAACTTCACATTTTGTTTCTTTCAAATTACGTGTGAAAATGACCAGTTCTGAGAAATTACAGTGTCTTTTTTTTAAACAAACTTGAATTAAACTCTCAAGTTACCAAAATAATTTCAAGTTGACTTTTATAAAGAACTCTAATTTTTTAAGCTTAATACACTAATTAAATATTACCCTATGAGTACAGTTCTAGCATCTTTGACAAGGTTAACAAGTCATAAAATACCCAGTCAGAATCAAACCTCGCCTTTGTATAAACTGTTTTTAACTGCACACACATTTTTGGAAGGCATATAGATATACTAAAATTTCACAGACAAAACTATACATCATCTTTTCTGTATTTAATAGGAAGAAAAGTAAAAATTGTCATATATGATACTACCATAGAATGCACAAACACACAAACACACAAATACTTGTTCTGTTTATTTAAAAATGAAGAGAAGCTACCATCAACTGGAACAGGGTCTTTGAGATTCTTATTTCTGGCATCGATCACTGTAATCAGAAGCTGTTTCTATTTTTAATGTGTTATTGGAAATCTTTTCATAAAATCGTTTTAATCTTGGGGGCAGGTGTAGGTGGGAGCTAAAAATACAGGCAATCTTTGCTTCTAAAATTAGTTTTATGAAGGTTAAAGAATTTAAACATCAATAAACTCAAATTTTGATAAATATTTTAATAAAGGGAAGAAGACTCCCTTAGATTATTAATAGATACATACATATATATTACAAGTTTTTTTTTAATGAAAACTATTTTCAAACTTTTGTAGAGAAAACTATGGAACTAGAGAAGAGCACAAGGGGGCTTCAACTTTATTTGTAACTTTTTTCTTTGAAAAAGAACCCCGCAGCCTATTAACAGAATTTTAGATCTGTTCTGAGTGCTGACTTTTCATTAAATTATGCTCCGCACTTTATTACTGTATTTTGATATTTAATATATTTCATAATAAAAACAAATTAAAAAGAAATCAGATGACCAACTTTCAATGGGAGGTATAAATTTTCTTCTAAAACAGTTATATTATACGAAACATCTAGCTAAAGAGAAAGGATATTTTGTTCCATACAGTTTCTTACAACATATTTATCTTCTGCTACAACAAAATCTTGGAACTCTAAGAACTCTATCAACTCCTAAACACACAGTTTAAAAGAATTAAAAGGAGAAGCAATCAGAACAGGAAAAAGTTTTTGTCTATAGCTCTGATTCAGTTACATGGTTATAAAAGAAAAGAACTGGTTGGCTACTCCAGATTTCTACTATGCAGCTCCTTAAAAGATGTAGGTACTAATCCCAAAATATCAAGCTATAGTTGTAACAATGTGTTTCAAACTGGAACAATCCATTTGGGGGCAGCTCTCAACTTGAGGAATCCTTACTTTGAGCCAAAAAACTTCCTGCCATGAACATGTCTGTTCTCCCGACCTAGTTCTATCTTCTGAAATAACTGGTTTCCAATCTTTTTCTTTTTTTAATCTTTTTTTGAAGTTAGAGATCTTTGAGAAGCTGAAGTTAAATGGCTCCCTCCCCGCCCCTAAAATGCACACACACACACACACAATTTTGTGTACTATTTCAAAAGGGTTTCTAGACCCTTAATTCCATCCCCAGTTTTAGAATATATGGCAAATCAGAGTAAATCTAATCCTCTTCCAATTAACTAGGCTTCTATTAGTAGGGACAGTAACTACCTCTCTTGCAAATGTTCTCCTGTCTAGTCCACAACCATCAGTTCCACAGCTGCTCCTCACGAAGCACAGTGGGGTTCAGCGTCCTTACAGGGACAGGAAACTGTTAAAGCAGCTTGGTGCGGTGGGAATTACGTATTCCAGGGAATGTCACCATCCTACTCATCTATACATGTCTCTCTACTCTAGAAACTGGACATCACCTCACCAGTCCCATAACTTTCACCAGGAAAATGTAACAGATTCACAGAATTAATGGGAAAAAATATACTTACCATAACAATCTGCCATAATTTCTCATTGTAACGTTGTAAGTATCTCGGTCTTCTGCAGTCTGTAACAACAAAATTGCCCTTTAAAGAAAGGACAAGTATTTAAATTATCCATGTGCAACAGCATTCTTTTACTCTTCCTCCTTAACTGGATCTACAGAGTTTTGTTGTCATCATTTAATTCTACTAATGGTTTAACTAGTTCCATACAGCTTATTCATATTTTATTAAATTGGTACCACAAACGTACTTTTAGTTAGATTTTAGGTTGTCAGGAAAATAACTTTAATAAAGTGACCTCTTAGTAAATGAAATCATTTATCATACTTGAATTCTAAATAATCCAAAAATTCTAATCTAAATATGGGAAACAACTGTATTGATGTTTTAAAGTTTTGAAATAATTGAAGTATATAGAATCTGAGGTACACAGAACACCCTTAAAATTATTTATATACTAGTAGTTTGAGGTAGGAAGCCACAAAATGGAGTGCTCTCATGTGCCTTTACCTGTTACATACAGAAAAATATTTAGGCTACTCTGAATTCAGAGAAGGGAATGAGTCACCAGGAGTCCCAAGAGGCTTAGAATAAACACAACATGCCGACAGCACGTATTTTTACCTTCTCATGCTCAGTCCCCTGTGGGTAAGCAGGGAAATGTCTCAGCAACTATAGGAGTCAGATATAAGACTTTCTGCTCTTTGTTTTGTTTCATTTTGTGTTCTGTTTAAAGATTAGTCAGGGAGAAATACCTATGAAAAACTTTAAATGCCCCTGAACTTACATGAAAAACAGAAATTTGGCAGAGAAGTCTAATAGATTGTAGTATAGAAATAGTATTATATTAAAAATTAAACTTCAAGTTAGATTTATACCTAATTTGTAGTTTCAAGTCTCCAACACTCATTTAAAGCAGAAAACAGTGATGATCAGTCAAGAAAAAGTGGTGCATATCCCAGTGACTGCGGAGTTGCCATTTTAAGCAAAGCAGCGTTAGACTCATGATATTTGCAATTATAATGTACGCTCCACAAGAGTAGCAAGCATTCAAAAGCTGCTTACTGTTCTCTGAAAATCGTGCTCACTGCTGTATTCTATCACTTTTATACAGTTTCTTTACTGGTAACTTTATTGTAACACTGAAAGAAACAGACCTCGTTCCACATACACCTGGCAAAATAAGCCTTGACTGCACAGCCTCCAGCACCATCTGGTGATGGCTTCTCTGAGCGCCTGAGGGATCTGTACACGATGGCAAGCATCTGGGACACATCTCGGTTATTTTTTTATCTAACAAGTCTTCTTCCAAGTATCTACTTGTTTAGATTTAGGATGATGATGTGCCTCCGAGGTGAGCTAATCAGGTCTTTTAACTTTTTAACTAGTACTCACAAGACCAATAATTTTCTTATTCACAGATCTACTGACTTGTTGAGAATGAAACTTCAAGTTGACCTTCATTTCCTCGCACTCTCCTGGCTGGTCGTCCCACCCACCCGAGCACGCCGTCCTTGCCTCCTCAACGTGCCGTGTCCACCCCGTTTAGAGTACTTGCTCTCGCTGTTCCCTCTGCCTGGAGTGCTCTTGCTTTGATAACCCAATGGCTTGTGGCCTCGCTTCCTGCAGGCCAGACTCAACCGCCTCCTTAGTAAACCTACCCCTCTTAAACCTATCTCAAATTCCCTATTTGCCACTAGTGTCTGGCCCTTTACTCTGCTCTGATTTTCCTTCTTAGCAATTATTACCATCCCAGATGTTTATTAGCTTACCATGTGCCTCCCCAGCCAGAACCCGGGCTCCGTGAGAAGAGAGCCTATGTCTGTGTAAACTCACAGCTACGTTGCCTGTGCCAAGAACACTGCCTGGCACACAGCAGCTCAACAAGTATTTACTGAATGAATAAGTACTATATGGTAGATATTAAAGTGATTCAAACCAATATATAACATTCTCATTTCTCTCTGAATAAATACATACATTTAATAAAGCTAGACAAAGTCTAAAGGGATAGATTTTTCTAAAATAAAATCCGAGGGTTTTTTTTAATTTGGTTCTTGTTTTTTCTTCTCACTCTGTCTTGCTCTCACAGGAGGAGCAAAAGAAATCAAATTACAGCTGAAAATGTGGAACTGCATCTTTTTACCTTCAAAGATGTAATAATAACAGATAATGAAAGATCAGGAAAAGAATCAGAATATTTTATCAGTACTTTCTTCATGAAAATGAGACTCTGTTTTTTTAAAAGGGCCAAATGACAAATAAGGGTCAAATTTCAATTAAACGGTGCCTTTACCTTTGGTATGCAGCTGCTGCTTCCTTTTTCAGTTGTAGATTTTCATTTAAGTAACCCAACATTGTGAAAGCTGGAGCATAATTCTGAATTCTTTCTGGAAATCCAAAAATATCTTTTCAAGTGCATGATGGTTGTGTTTGTAAAATATTAGTTTTACTTTCAATTGCTTCAAAATCTTAAACACCAGACTGTTTCCTGATTTCATTGGCATTGCTAAGAACAGTAATCTAATTCATCATGACTATAAAATACCAATCATCATTTTATGACTCTTTAAAAGTTATTGAGTAACATCTATAGTTACATATGGTTTCTACTTATGTTTTAAAGTTTGAATACTTTTATTTCCAAGGATACAATAATTTGAAATTGTAGCTCATGTTAAAACTAGTCATTTGAATTACAAGGAGATTCGGTTCTTTGGCTAATCACTTAAACCTTTCTGTGTTTAAATTTAGTAACAATTTCTCTTGGTGGTTCTGCTTCAATTTCCATGTTTTAAAAAAAAATTCAGTATTGTACCCTAGAAACAGAAGATGATTTGGGCCCTTTCAATGCAGTATTTTGAAATTCTAATATCAAAACCTACCATGTATCTACTAATGAAGAAAGAAATACATCTGATGTACTTAGTTGTATTGGGAAGCAAGCCATCAAATCCTTTAAACTGTTAAACAAAGTATAGTATAATCACATCTTATGTGATGGTTAGGTTCTAACATCAAAGCATAGTGTGAAAATCACATAGTCAAAATGATTCTTGAAAAATCCTAAAGTCAGCACACAAGGACAGGTCACCACACTGAGTCAAGCTGAGTAAGAGATCTATGCCCTCCATCCACACTCACCCTGAGGCAAACAGCAGGACAGACAATTCATCTGCATTCTCTCTTGTCCACTGCCCCTCTTTTTCCTGCTTCTAACTTACTTTTTGGCCAAGTACACGTAGTTAAATTCGATAAATGAATATATGATATGGCTCCACTACAGACTCAAAAACCTAGCTATGCATAATTGTCAGGGAATGATTTGTTCATGTTCCAGGTAGCAGAATTTTGCAGAAAGCTAAAGCTTTACCTCTTTATATAAATCCTTTACAAATGTTTCCCATCTGTGAGGAAACCTATCAAAATTTATGATCATACACTTTCTCAGAGGCTCTAGATATTCACTAGTCATTCCTTTTGGCACATTGCATAACACGTTAATGTCCCAAAGTGCTGATGTCTGGAAATTGCCTTCTACTCAAGTGCCCCAGGCTCAGTGCACGAGTGTTACCATCCTGCATATTACAATGATGAGGCATTTTCTCTCCCACTTTTCAGTCTGTCTGATTCTTCAGATTATTCAACTGTCAATATTTCTGTTAAAGTCCTAGCTTCTTTATTAGAATTTTGTCAAGGGACAAATAAGATGCTAGAGAAACTAACATTCCTTGAGCATCTAGGATAGGCTGGGTACTCTGCATAATGTTTTGTATATATATCTCATTAAATCCTAAGCAATACATATTTTCACTCTTGCGTTATAGAAGGGAGGACTGAAATTCAATTTGGTAAAAAGCCCAAGATTTCATTTGGCTAAGTGGTGGAGCTGAGACTGAAACTCAATGTTAGTTTTATTAAGGAAGAATGGAAATTATTACACTAGATGGTTAATAAAATTTGAGCATTCTGTCCTTTTCCTAAGCCTAAACATACTTTTCCAGTATCTTGAAGCAAGAGCAGGTGCTAAAGGGGGATGTTAAAGGTACTGGGTTTGGAAAATGAAGCATATAATATTCATATAATTCTCACAACCCTGCAACCTCGGTTTTGTTATCTCTATTTTTCAAGATGAAGAGATGTTAAGGGAAGTAAAATACTTGGCTTGTGACTGCAGAGAAAGTAAATCACAAAACTAAGCATTAAGGCCCATTAAGCTCCAAAATGCTTTCTACTACAGCATGGAAATCACTTCTATCTTGAATCATTAGGTAACAATAATTCTCATCGCTCTTCAACATTCCTTACTAAAGTTTACTAACGCAGAATACTTGGTCACTGGTGAGGAAAGTGCAAATTCCTATCTTAAAGAATTAGCATTTAATTTGGAATTAACTTTAAATTTAATTTAAGCTCTTTAAATTATTTTGACAGTTATTCATGTATCTTGCCATTATATAACAGGTGCCTTACCTATGTATTTACTCAAAACAACCTGTGCTGCTGGAATTGCATTCATCTGAAGGATGTTGTACTGGTACAGCTCTGTTTCTCTGTTGCTTTTATCTTGCAATGTTGTACAGACCCAATATGCATAACCAATTGCTCCTTCAGTGTGTAACAGTGCCAAAGTTAACATATGAACATAGGGTAATAAATATCCCAATAAAAATTAAGAAATGAAACAATGCACCTCAACACAGTAAACATCACATCTTAGTTTTCTTTAAGTCAACTGTTAAATGCCTTTAAATGAAGAGTCCCTATGATAAAATATAGCTAAGAACACCATTAAATCACTTGCTTCAAATCTAAGTAGAAGAATTAAATGGGATAAATACAGGGCAGAAAACAGTCCTGACGGATGGGTTGGTTTGCTGCTTCTCAGCACCACTCCCATAGGTCAAATGAATAATTATCAATCAAAAGAATTTGGAAACGCTTTCATAAATAATCCAGAAATGTCAACTAAATTTAGTTTTTTATCTCACTTTTTTTCCCGAGTCTCAGTTTCTATTCTTTGTGACTACCGCATCTATTAAATCCCAATGCCATTTATTCATCAGCTCTCGAAGTTCTCCAAAGACAGCAACCTGTTTCTAAGAAAGAATGGTGCTGTCATTAACATCTGATACCACCATGTATTCATTTCCTCAACAAGGGTGGTACTTTATTCGCTAATGAATTCTGAAGAATGAACAAGTTCTTACATGCATACTGAGTTCTGTAGTGTGCCTGAAGAGGTCCATGGTGTCATAACTTCCAACTGTCTCTGCAATTAGAGCCTAGAAAAGGAAAAAAAAGTTCTTAGTGTTTTAAAGGAATAATGATAATAAATGAAATTGTTTGGAAGAACCACTAGCTGTGCTTAAAAGCAAAGTTAATTTCTTTTCCAATCTTGGCTACCATGTTCCCTTGGCTCAGAGGACCAGAATAACTTGTTAAATTGGCCCTTAAGCTGACAGACGCTTGCAGAACTCCATTTGAAACCAGGCAGTGGTGGGAAAATCCACAAAAAATTCCTCAGAACACTGATGAACTCCCTTCTCCCTTTCCCCTCACCCTTGATCTAATCATACTGGTATTTGTCTGAAGTAGAATCACCTCAGATTCAACTAGAAAGCTTTTTAAAAAGGAGGTCCTCACTCCTAGAAATTCAGCTTCCATAGATCTCAGTAGAGAGTGAACATGTTTATTTTTAAAATTGTCTCAGGATTTTAAAAGTTATATCTGTGCTTTTGACTTTATAGATTATGTGACAGTTAAAATTACTTTCTAGCTTATCTTTTATAAGAAATCAGGGTTTTTTACGTATCACACATTACAAAATGAGAATTTAGTATTAAGTCTTACTTCTATTGTTATCGCTTTTAATTAAATCTACTAGTTACCTCCTGAAATAAATTACCTTTGAGAATAAAAAATAAGTGAAAAATAAGGCAAAATTACTTAGGTAACTCTGATAAGCGTCTAAGATCGCCTGACCTATAGCCATGCTACTCAGAGTGAAGTCCCTGGAACCAGCAGCATCCTCCTCATTTGGGAGCAGTTAGAAATGCAAATTTTGGGGCCCCTGGGTCCAAAGACTTACATAGAGATTACTGCAGTAATGCCACTGCCCCAGTGCTACCAGCTGATGGGAGTAAGAGCTTGCTTTTCCCAACTCTGCTTGTTTTACTAATTAATCAGAATTAGACCCAAGGCAAAATACAGTAAAAGGTATCTAAACCCTGATTAATGATTTGTCAGTATGGGTGATGCTCCCACTATTCTCTGAACTGAAATAATCAACCACTTACTAATTTATTACCATTTCTCAACCAGAAGACCCTGGAGGCCAATCAGGCCAATCCCCTTCTTCTTCAGGTGAGAAAAGTGAAATCCAGCAGTGGTACGCTAAGGTGAAACAGTCAGTCAGCAACAGACTCAGACTAGTAGCCTGATTCCTATTTGGCAGTACAAAAATCTAAACTATGCGGGTGGCGGGTAGGGGAGGAGGGTGGGCACTCATAAACAAGTACCAAATCAAACATGAAGATTTTACAGAAAATGAGAAAATGTAATCAAAACGATCTCTGTAAATGTTCATTATTTTTAGCAAATGTGTGCTGAGTTCTGGGTTTATTTTTTAAGCATGATGATGTCAGACTGACGGTGCTCAAAGCCTCTCAAATCAAAGCTTAATCATTACAAGCTGTATGATCCTGGAAGTGATACCTGGCATCTCTGAGCTTCACTTTTCCACATGCAAAGGACCTAGCACAGTGACTGGCACAAAGGGAGCCCTCCAATGTTACCTGTTATCATTATTATCATCGTTGTTTATACTAACGTGATGTTTATACCACTTTCTAGTAATAGGTTATTTATAATACAGGTTATGCATAAATGTATGTTATACAGCTTACTTGTCCAACCCAGCACATTAAATAAGTTGGATCAAGGGACTGAGCCATTTTGAAAGCTTCATGCGCTTGCTAGAGGAAAAAGGCAAAAGCAAATAAAAAAAACCACACATCAACTCATTTTACAAACTTAAGATTAAATTGCTTAGATTTAAAAAGCACAAAATAAAAGAATAAGAACAGTCAGATTTGTCACTGTAAATACACATGAACCTAAACCTTCACTGCTGAAGCACAATCGGCCATGCTGGAAACAATGTTTCAGCTGCACAGTCCTGGAACAGTGCTGGGCACGGCAGTTTCTCTACAGGCTTAGCGATTCTGGTCCTCAATGAAAAGGCACTCTAACTCAGAGTCTGCAGCCCTTTTAACCAAGACCTGTCCATTTGGTAAGCCACAGGTCTGATGGGAGTAATTAGAGAAAACCTGTGTCTTTTCCCTTCTCTTTGAGCTGATCTGGGAAGACAACAACTAACAATCAGTGAGTTCTGAGACACGCACCTGCTACTGGGTGACAAGGAGTGGTCGACGTGAACCTGTGCTAAGCAGTCGGGGAACTTTCAAGATACCCTACTTGGACACACTAAGTTGCGTGCGTTTTCTTTCTGCTACAGAGAATAACTTACCATTACATGCTGCTTTATATTGTTTTCCCAATCATCTACACGCGGCAGGAAGTAGTCTTATTTTCCTTATGCAAAAGTGAGCTCATGGGCAGTAACTGTGCCATGCTACACAAAACCACACTCACAGTGATTGACTAGCACCTGGCTTTGTTTTCATTTCAAAAATATATTTTCACATATTTCAAGATCCAAATTAGGATTTTTCTTCATTGAATCTACAATCTTCTAAAGCAATCTTTGCAGTGACCTGAGGCATCCCTGAGAATATTACTGAAGCTATTTTAAAAGGATGATATTCAATATACTGACTGAAACACAAAACAGTACAGCTGTGCTATTATCTATAAACTTGCGGAAATTTCTAAACATGACCTACAGACATGCTCCCCGTTACTATAGTTTCAACTCTCTAATATATCTGTCCAAGTATGACAAATTACACCATGGCATGTACAGGGATTAATATCTGCTAAAGCCAAATCTAAATCACCCAAGCAGAGGTTAAATTTCAGCTTCTAAAGATTACTAATCGTTGCCCTTATTTTATCATACCACCCCCAACACAGCCTACATGGGACTCCTCTTACATGTGAATATAAACAGAAAAACACCCAAATAATTCACAGTAGAATTGTTTTAATGTCTAATTGAAAAACCAACATAATTACAAAACCAGGAATTTCTTGTGGCAAGGACAGGAAATTAAACCGTACACATTCATTATTTAATAAAATAAACAATGTTATCAATCACTGAGCAGCAAATTGGAGAGCATACTAGACAACAATGTGCACAGTATTTCTCCACAAGAAGTTGGGCTATTATGAAGAGATCGTAAATAGAAAATGTTCTTTACTTTTAATACAACAAAACAGATGATATAGTCACCTCAATTTTTTCTCTTGCAAGGTATAACACTCCCAAGTAGGTCTATGCAGCAGCATTCTAGAAAACACACACATATACGAAATTAGGCCCCTTGTCTATATGGCAGTCTCAGAAAATTATTAATACTAAATTTTGAAGTTCTTTTTTATAGATAAGACACACAGAAACACTCACAATTTGTTCTGACTGGATTGCCTTGATAAAACAGTGCTGAGCAAGGGCATAATTTTCAATACCTGAAAAATACACACTTTGATAAAACTGAACTTCACTGACTGAAATAGACAATCTTCTAAAAATATTGAAGTGTTACTCAGTTCTTACCACTGTAACATGAAACTACACCAAGAGCATTCCAGTATAAGTGATTACTACTGTCGAGTCTCACGGCTTTTTTCAGACACTGAAAAGTAAAATTAGACACATTTTTATTTCCTGGAATATCAGCATTTATATCAAGAGAAATGTGGTTTTATGTAAAAACACTACAAGATGTACTTTATCAAAAACATCGTTCAGAAAAGCCCTTAAGTTTTAAAAAAGTTTATAAAAAATTTTCAAAATCACACCTGTAAAGATTTCTCCAACAATTCTTGAAGATCATTCGTGTTGTTGCCAGTTTCTGCTAGGTGTTGTGCCTGGCGATAATAATTAATTCCAAGATCACACCACGTATTAGATGTAGACATTAGTTTCAATGCACGGCCATAACACCTATGGAAATACAAAAGTCAATGTTATGTTTGGTTATGACATTCTAATTCAATTTGAATGTCATTAACTGGCAATCTTTGTAAATTACCTTCCTCCAAGATGGAGGAGCTCATTTTTCTTTAGCACTTGTTTTCCTTCTTTCTGACCTAGAAGGATTCCTAGAACACTAACGTTCACTTTAGATGTTGAGACAGCATGGAGACTGGTACAAGCATCCCCAACTAGCTTCCAAAGGCAAGACACGTCAGCTTGATGCTGCAGAGCCCTAAAAAAAGAAACAGTATAATTCTTATAAATTACTTCCAAAAAGTATAGAGTTTATCTTCCTCACTACTATATACAATTAAAACAGAAAAAATGTACATACAATCCTGATTAAGAGCTTTTTCCTTAGTTAAATGTAGTGAATGCTTTACCCTATTCCTTCGAACCATCTTACATCTTATCACTTCCCTATTAGGAAAAAGAAAGGAAGAGGAGGAGAAGGAGAAAGGAGAAGGAGGAGAAGGCTCTGTTTAAGAGCCAGAAACTTTGCAAACATTTCTTTGGTACTCTTCATCATTCTTGTTAGAAGCAGCAGAAATCACATAAGCAAATCCATAAACTGTCCAAGACCAATTTACCTTCAATACTGAATCTTTTTAACTATGCTCTTTGCGTTTGCTTATTTAAACAAAAATCGAAACAGTATAGCTGGTAACTCTCTCACAGTTGATTATTATTAACTCAAGTTTGCTTACAGATCTTCCCTCAAACAAAAAAGGACTACTAAATGCATGATATATTAAATATATTTGGTGGTCCAAAAGATTTTTACTGAGATCAAGAATACCAAAAATCTAAATATGGAAACATGAAAACTCAACTGAAGCAAGTAAGAGTGAGTGGACAAGCTCAAAAACTAAAAATATTAGTTATGGTGACAAAGAACACTGCTTTTCAGAATGAGACAATCTCAGCTATACATTTCTCCTCATTTTTCTCTTCTCAAAATCTTATAAATGAAACACAGCAACATCACAATTAAGCCAAGCCTTGATAATCAGCTGTCACAAACAGCTATGTTACTGGCAGATGGACAAGCAGATGGAACATTTTTCATAGCCTTTTCTACTTATGGAGTCCAGCCAAACATCATTTTCCAATGTCTTCCTGAGAAATAAGACTAATTATCGCAGTCATCACTGAAAGCCCACTGAACATCAGGAGGAAGAACATCACTATTTGTAGCTCCTTTGCCTAAATATCTTATAATAATATCTAAAATTGACAGCATGAAAGAAGTAAACAGAGGGGGAAAAAGAATAGAAACACTGGCAATTTTAACAACCTAAATGCTTATCTTCTTTCACATACAATGAAAAATAAAATATCTGTAAAGTGAAATAACTTCTATCACCCTTACATAAGAAGTGTGTTCGTTTGAACTGTTAAGTCTAGAAGGAAATGTAAGTTTGGGGATATCACTTTAAAAGCTTTATATACCTCCTTATAATTAGTTGTGAGTGCTACATATTATCCAGAAACCAGAGAGGCAGTACTGGAAGCTGACGTATCATCATTCAAAGGTTCACAACTACTCTTACATACTACTTCAAAGAAATACCCTTAAAAAACCCCTTCACAATATCGTCTTCTTTGGAAAGAGCCGTATGTATTATGTGAGACTTGAAACGTAGCAATCAAAATCAGTGGGAGGAAAAAGACAAAGGTTTTCATCTCAGACTTGGTTCATATTCAAAGCAAAGCAATTTTACAGCAACAGAGAAACAGGAAACAGAGACGAAGGTAAGTAGGTAAAGAAGTGAAGCACAAGGTGTTTAAGAACAAAAACATTAGTGTATGTCTAACTGGTGTACTTTTTAAAGTCATCTACTACAAAAGACACTTCCACCTAATGAACTGAGTTCTATAAAATAACCAGATTTACTGAAATTTTTCAGCTTCCTTTCTTGTTTTAACATCTTTTTCCTGCACAGATTCTCTCCAAGAGCAACCAAATTGCTCATTTCCCTTCACCTTCAGCCCTACCAATGAGTCTAAAATAGGCCCTGAGCACTGAATATAAAGCACATTGTGCACCTGAAGCCTCATTTTCCAGTCGGTTTCAATTAGAGATACTCACACCTTTCGGTGTCCTGAACAAGAACACTAACACATGGTATCCAAGCTGCTGCCCCACCAGCCGACTGCTTCTTCCGACCTACCCCTCTCTATGCATCCAGCATGTGAGCTGCTAAAAGCAAGAAACTGTATCTGTCCCCCAGTGCAAAATTAATGCAATACGTATGTTACAGGATTAATTTGCTAGTCCATTATTCTTTATATTTCATATTCTGAATGACTGCTACAGCTAACAGGATAAACAGAGTGATTTTCTAAATCTGGCTTTATTACAATACTAAGAAAATAAACACAATGAATAATATGAGTAATACTAACCTAGTAAAGTATTCCAGTGCTTTCTCTACATAGTCCACAGCTTTCCCATCAAGATAATCGACTAGAGCTGCTTTTGCCATCATGAGATGGCATTCACCCAAACCTGAAATCAGGTAAGGTAGTTGTTAAAATATGTAAAAGGACCACTTAGAATGAACTTCAAATAAATTTATTGGTGTTATATTACATCCACTTTCCAAAAAACAAAACTGAATGGTATTTTATAAAAATTATCTTTAAGCATGGTCTTGCATACATTTAGCAAGAAATTCAAACGGTGGGGTTCTGCTGGAATAAGCATGTACAAAAAGATAAAAATTATCTATGGAACCTAAGAATTTCCTTGACTTTGGGCAAATTACTTATCTCTTAAAATCTTAGTTTTGAAAATGGGGATATTACCTAATAATATCTAATATGATGCTACTTGCTATCATATTATTAATTAGCTGTTATGAAACAAGATTTGATCTCTTTATATTGAAAACTGTGCAGCAAACTATACTATAAAAACTAAATAAAATGCCATTTCTAAAGTTCCTAGTAACATTTAATAAATGTGAATTCTCCTTCTGTGGAGGAGTTTTACAATTTTTTTTATAAGGGGTTCAAGGCCTAAGTTACATGTCACAAAACATACAGTATTTCTGAATTAAACTCCAATTGGGTCTTCAAAAACAAAAAGGAAAAGGAAATGGGGGAAAGCAAATGTAATGGGCTCTAGGTTTCTTTAAATGGTTAGAAATAATCATAAAAACTTTAATTAGATATGAATGTGGTGTTTTACTTTATACTACCAAAAATAATTTGTTAAGAAGGAACAAGTATCTATAAAGGAAATACACTTAATTTAGATAATTACAAAACAATGCAATCTGCCTCTAAAGTTCAAAAATTGAGAATCTGAGCTTCTATAATTTACAAAGTAACTAAAAAGTATTAAGGTATTCTGAGGATATAGTGAATTAATTATCAAAATATAAGCGCAGGGAAATTCTTGTCTTAGAGATCCATTTTTAGATCCAACAGTTATGCTATTTATTTAAAAGCTAAATCTCTATCATATCATATTTTTTAACTGTTATGAAACCAAATTTGATCCTTCAATTCTCGATTCTATATAACAAGCTATATTATAAGAGGTTCATACTGGACACTTGCTGTTGACTAAAGAAGCCCTTTTCAAGTTATTTGATACATATAAAAAAGGATTTACTCAAGGATTTTGTACTTCAGTATCACAAAAGTCAAAGGAGCTATTAAAAAGAAATTACCTTTTAAAGCAGGCACATAATCTTCTTTGTTTCTAATGATCAGCTGGTATTGAGCTACTGCTTCCTTGTATTTGCCTAGGATTTGCTGTATTGCTGCAACCTTAAACACACTGTATGTGGATTCTGGGTTCAGCTCACTGGCTTTTGTGAAGGATTTCAAGGCCGTTGTGTAGCCACCTCTGCTTAAGTATGCCTCTCCTAGTGACTCCCAACAACTGAAGTCCTTTGGGTCTGCCCTTAATGCTGCCTGTAAACTAAAATTTCAAGAAAGAGTAAGAGAATTAAAAGTAGTTGAACAACTTCCACGTATGAAAGAAAAATAGAAAATAATTTAACTGAGTCATACATATCCATGGTTCTTCCTAAGGATAAAAGTGCTATTTTTTTAATTATAAGACTTGAATTTATTTTATTTTTTATTCCTTAGTGGAGGTACTGGGGATTGAACCCAGGACCTTGTGCATGATAAGCACGTGCTCTACCACTCAACTATCCTCCCCTTTATTTTATTTTTCTTAAATTTTAGTATAGTCAGTTTACAATGTTATGTCAATTTCTAGTGTACAGCATAATGTTTCAGTCATATATATACATAAATATATTCGTTTTCATATTCTTTTTCATTATAGGTTGCTTACTACAAGATACTGAATATAGTTCTCTGTGTAAAAGTGCTATTTAAAGCAAGTATACCTATTGTTTTTATGATGTGTATTTCTTTAACACTAGGAAATTTTATTGTAATTTTGGAATGAGTAAGAACAAATTACTTTTTTGAAGAAATGTTCACCAAAATTTATTTCCTTGACTATGTGGGAGAGCTTCAGTTTCCTATCCTACCAGAAGAGGTATCTTTCTCAGTATGAGTCACCAGCCTATAAACCCCCACCAAGCCTCCTAACAAGACAAAAACATAAGAGTAGAAAAATAGGAATAACAGGCATATTTTAAGTTTCTGATCAAATTCCATATCCATGAAAAAGTTTTAAATGCCTGTATTCCAGATGATAATGTAAATCAGAAACAACTTTGATTCAAAGATATTTTCTTCACCCTTAAGTACAGTTCAAACCAAATTACTAAAAATGAACTGCTCCAAACGCCCTTCAAGCTGCCAACATCTCCCCTGTCCCAAACAATGCTCATCAGTGGGAGAACAACAAAGATATCAACATTGGCTTTTCACCCTTCCTCGAATTTCTATTAAGAACCCTATAATATATGATATTATCAAGATGTCACATCACTGGACGTACACCTCCTCAACAAGAGGACTTCAGTTAGTTCACTGTCCAGTAATTCCAATGCCTTGCAGATAATAAGAACCAATCAACCCTAAATAAATTTTGCTATTTCTTCCCTCAAAATACCACCTGGTACGAAGCAACTTGTAAGTCATTTGGGTATAAATGGAGTTTAACTTAAGGAAACCTTCGGCTGTCTAACAGAGTTTAAACATAGTAAGGCACCTTACTCAGCCACAGCTTGAGAATGTTGACCAGCTTTCAAATAGTACAGTCCTCGCCTAAGCCAGGCCCATTTGGCCGTTCCAGCACTTGCCTTCTGCGTGACGGCTGTTAGGACAGCTAAAGCAGTTTCCTAACAATAACAGAAGACTAATATTAGCGATGTGAAATATTATAAAACTACCGAACACGTATGTAAAGTACACAAATATATTTTCATTTTCCACTCCTGATTTTTTTTAAATTATGCACTGGTATAAACTGAACCAGTTTAACATTAAGTAATATGATTTCTGCCAATAAAAACAAAGTTCATTCTATTTATAAACAGTGGCAAAAATATTTCTATTACATCTACAAATAAAAATAATAACTTCAAGTATACATGTATAAAGTATTTCTATTTCTATACTCAGGGTAAAAAAAAGACAAAAGTGTTTAAATTATTAGACATACCATCTCTTCAAGCTCCACACTTAAGTCAACTGCTGCAGCTCCAGATTCAGCATCACTGTCATCTAATTCAAAAGCTTTCCTGTAACATCCACGGGCTCTGATTTTATCTCCTACTACATCTCGGTAATAATCACCTAAATAGCAGAAAACTTTGCCCATGTATGGATCCAGTTTGGCAGCCTTTGCAATAAAAATTAATAACAGAATTTTAGTTTGTTTAAATGAGTCCCTTTAAAAACACACAATATATATTTACAGACAAAAGAAAAAATTAAATATACAAAGTATGCTAGGATAGACTTTATGTAAGGCTGATTTGAGACATGAAAGCTGGTCATCATTGCTCACAGAAAACAAACAAATGTAAAAATGCTATTTCTTTGTTAAAAGAAATGTGAAATTTAGAGTTATTATTACATTAATCTGAGTCAAGGGAAGAATGTAAAGCCTCTAGATGTTACACATGTAAATATAAGAAGTTAAACACATAGAAATATATAAGACTCATACACTGATAAAAGTACAGTGGAAATTACCTAAAAACAGTATTATTTTCCAGACACAATTACGTCTTCTGTTCTATAACATGTGTTTCTTAAATAAGTTAACTTTTACATTTTTACGGTTCAGTTTTCTCCTTGAACACCCATATAACATTCTCACAAAACCTTACATGTGAGATGAAACACAAAACACAATTCTGTAAAGTATAATTTTAAGTACCTAACTTACATGAATATTATTTATAATTTTGTAATGAATCCATTTCAACTAAGAATTGAATAGTAGCAGGTGTTACCTTTAGAAAGTGGGTAAGAGTCTTTGTTTTATCTTTTCTTGTTTCTTCACCCATGGACCAATATGTTAATCCAAGTTGGTAATGATATTCAGCAACTTCAGCATCTTTCTCAAGAGCTCTCTGAAAACTAAGTCACGAAAGGGAAGTAAGGAATGTTAATATACACATTTATATATGTAGTTGGAGACTCCTAACTGAAACAATAAGAGTTCGAGCAATTCAAGGATGCTAAATTACAGAGAAGTCATTAATTCAGGATTTAGATGATGAGAGAAAAAATGACTTGAAGAAGAGGAACTTAAAACCAAACATTATGTGTGTCTAGTGAATATTATGATCAGCTAATGAGACTTCAAACCCATCATGAAATTTTGTAATAGTTTGTGTTACATGCTAAATACATTTCTTAAAAAATACTGAGGTTTACAAAGATCAAATTTATGCAGAACGGAATCTTTATCAAACCTACTCATTTTGAATTCTCATAAAATAATAAATTAAGATATGACTGGATTTACTAGCAATCTAAATACATCCTTACCATTTTTCTGCTTGTAGATAGTCCTTTTTGGTAAAATGAATCAAAGCCTCCAAGGCATCAGCTTCAGCGAGGTCAGGATAAGAAGAGAGAAGGTCTTCCATAATCTATAGAGTATATGTCTGTCAATTCCCTATTCAGATAAAAGTAACTTCTAACTTAAAAAAAAAAAAACCTCAGTTTTAAGAAAACACCAACCTTTGAAGTTTCATCTAATGAGCCTTTGTTCAGATAGGCCAAGCCTTTGAGAACCAAAAGTCCTGGGATATTATTTGCATCAGAAACCTAGAAAATAATTGCAAAGACTTGCTACAAATCTCCTACAACACAATGCAACAATATTTGCTTTAAAGAAGAACCATAGAATAAAAATATAAAGATCCTGATTTCTATCACTATTAACTTTCACTCTTTGTAAATTTTTTATTAAAGAAAATTTCAGATACATTAAAAAATTAGAGAATAGTAAACCCACATGTACTCATCATCCAGTTTTAAAATTATTAACTCAAAGCCAGTCTTTTCTCGTCTTTACCTCCACCCATTTTACCTCACACCTGATTAGATTACTCCAGAAATGATAACTTTCCATCTGATACTTCAGTACCTATACGTAAAAATTAAGTTCTTTTCTACTAACATAACTGTACTACCATTATAAACACATAAGCAAAACCAACAATACATCCTTAATATCAAATAATTAGCCAGTGTTCAAATTTACCAGTTGTCTCCAAAAAATTTAAATAATTATTTTAATCAAAATCCAAATAAGGTACATACATTTCAATTGGCTGATATATCTCAAGTCTTTTTTAATCCATAGGGTTCCCTTCCATCTCTTTTTTTTTCTCCCTTACAATTTAACTGTTGAAAACTATGGGCCATTATCACAGTTTCTCACAGTCTGGTAATTGCTGAATGTATTCTCATGGTATTGACATGTTCCTTGGTCCCTTGTATCCTCTATAAGTTAGCAGGTCTAGAAGTTTGATCTGATTCAGGTTTGATGTTCTGGAAGGAATACCTCACGTGCACTTACACCTGGTTATGTGTGGTTGTCTTTTTTCTCGTGATGTTAGCAGCCATTGGTCTCCAATGCCTAGATCTATTAATTCATTGTGGATTGCAAAATGGTGATTTCTTTCATTCCTTCTTTCCTTATCTGATGTGATACTTAAAGAGAAAATTTTCCTCCTCTCATTTTCTACTTGAGTATTCTGAGGAAAAGTTCATAACAGAAAGGCAGGATAAATACTTTGATTCTTTCCAGTCGGTTCCTTAGCATCCTCCAAAAATTTATGGAGGATATTTTGTGATTTTTTTTTGTAACATCACTAACACATGGATTTAAACATAAATGATGTCTTAATCCACGGCAGTTATTAGTGCTCAAACTATTCCTCTTTAGCCTGTAAAAAATTAATTCTTGCTTGTTCCTCAGCCCTTCTGACATAATTCTAACAGCCTTATACAGTTTCTTTGCTTTTCAGCATTATAAAATGTTCTGGGCTCACCTTGCACATCTTCTGTCTCAGACCTGGAGTCTACCAGTCCTTCAAGAAACTTTTCATTTTGTTTTTTTGGTGTTTGGTTTGTTTTTTGTTAAAAAAATAAAAGCATTAGAGAGACCTCTACAAAGCATTCACACAAAACACATTATTGGTGGAAGACAAGTAGAAAGAAATTAAAGGACCCTGACAACTGTTCTAATTTTAAAGAAATACTATGAAATGCAAAGCCCTTTGAAATATACAAAACAATTTTTTTACAAAAATTCAAAACCCTTCAATATACTAAGTGATATAATTTTAATTTTATACAAACAACAGCCTTTACCTGACAAAAATCTTTAAAGGCACCACGCTATTATAATTCATAATTTACTAATTCGTTTTTATTAGGGAGTTTCAAATTGAACCAAAAATAGTAAGAAACCAGTTTCCTTCTTAAATATCAATCTTCCTCTGAGTGTTTTTTAAGTCGAATAAAACAAGAAATATTTTCTACCATGAAGCCACTACTATCTTTAATAATTCTTGTCAATAATCAATGAAATATTTTCTAGAAGAAAAAATTTAGAATCTCAAATTAATAATACTCAAGTAGTAATAACCTAAGAGGGCAAAAAGAGAAAAGGAGAATAAGAGGAAGAACTGAAGGAAGAAACTGCATCATGTAAAGCGAATTTTAAGTACTTAACCAAGAGGCAAATAACTTTAGGAGTTTGCGAGTGTGTGAATGATATACAAAAGTGCAGGTGTTAGGAATTCACACCTCTAACACAAAATTTTTGTAAGTAAATATTTATGGTAAGGAGAGGGTGGCTGACGCCTGGCTGACAGGCAGCTAAATAAGTTGAAGGGGAAAATTTGATGATAAATCTACCTGATCAAGAGTACGAATTGCTTCCTCTGAAGATTCATAATCTGAGAGTTTAACCAAAGCCTCTGCTTTCAAATGAAGACAAAGATTCTTCTGATGAAGACCGCCACCAGACACACCAAGATTATCTATGTTCTTCAGACCTGACAAAATTAAAGACATCGGAATGAAGACAGCCATACCACTTCACTTTTCTTTTTCTTTTTAAGGGTAGGTAACACATAACAAATTGCAGATACAGCAAGAATACAATATTGCCAAAACAATACACATGAAGTATAATTCAAAGCTAAATATAAATTCTTCCCTGAACTCTTTATGGAAATACCTGAATTTAAAAGAGAATAGATCTAAATTTAAAACCTCTATCTTCACATAACATAACTGAACATCCTGAAACACAGCAATGGCTATCTATATTTTGCTACATAACAAAGGTGAAGCCTTAGCCAAAGCATCTCTAACAAAAATAGCACATTAAGGATAATAGAAGGGGAAAGAAGCTGAATTAAGATGAACCACAGTGAACTATTTCAAGGCCACCAGCTGCATCAAGAGCAGTGAATCACTTTTTATGTTTTTCTGTCCCTGCACCTGACTTATATGAACACATTCAAATAGGCTCCAGGATACCCTTGTGTATCTATTATCTACATTAGAGGAATCAAGAATCTACATTAGAGTGAAGGTCAAAGGACACACCCAAAACTTCCCTGTTACAAAGACAGGGCATCACCATCCATGCCTAAACTGACTTTGTCAAAATTCCAAGTAGAGGAAACCTTTGATAAGAACTTGTTATCGATTTAAAAATAACTATACTAGTGGGCATGCATAGAGACTTGGAGTTTTTTTTTTTAACCTCCTCAATGAAATTTAAACTAGTTGGCAAATTAAAATATAAAATATAGCATCTGGGTTTTAAAACCATTATCTTTCTCCTTGAAATTGAGAAGAAACAGTCGACCATCCTTAAAGATGTCAAGAATACCTTGATTGCATGAAAGATTAGCTTCCTTAGGTTTATGCATTTTGACTTGGGCTTCTGCGAGACGATACCATCCAGTTGTGCAGAGAGGGCTTTCCTGTAACCCTAAAGGGGTAACAGCAATCACAAAATCCAAGGTTTCCGTTACTAGTTAGATAAATGGCACCACCATCTACTCCCCAAATCAGATGCCTCCCCTCTCCCTTGTCTCCCATGTCTAATCAATCACAAAGTGACACTGATTCCATAAGCCAATCCATTTCTCTGCCACCACCACTTCAGTTCAGACCTCCATCATGTTCGTCCCAGATCACTGCAAGCGTTTGCCACTCCAATGAATTCTCTTCACTTTAGCCAGAATATTTCTAAAAACACAAATGGGATTATGAAATTGCCCTGCTTAAAACCTCCCACTGGTTCCCAGCTGTGCTTTCGATAGTATGCAAACTCTTTAATGAGGTTTGCAAGGCCTCTATCCAGCCTCAATTATTGCCCCTTCTTACTCCCAAACTCATTCTCAAATCTTGCTGAAGTACCAGGAGTTCCCTGAACCCAAGCTTTCCTCTCACCTCAGGCTATTTCATCTCGTGGCCTTCAATGCTCCTCCCACCACCAGGCTTATATATTTGTCATTCACATTTCAGTTCAAAAGAAAGTTCATCCGGAAACCTCATGCCTGACAAGACTAAGTTAAAGCCTCCAGCCCCTGAAAGCACCACACCTGCCTCCGGGGCCCAAGCTTACCTGGAAACATGCATACTATAAAACCAGGGCAGGAGAGGCCGCCCCCAGACCAGGCCCTTGTGGAGATGGGAGCAAACTGATAGGATCACCAAAGGCAGTCCGCTCCCAGCGACATCCCTGTCACCTGAACACACCTCACCACCATCCCAGGACCTTGCAGACAAGAATTAAATCCCGCAAACCTGGGGTAGCAGAGGCCGCCCCGAGGCCAGGAGAGGGAGAGATGGGAGGAAAATGACCAACTCGCCGTGGTATCCCCCTTTGCTGCTGTGCCGCCTCCGCCTTTGCTGCTGATCTCTTCCAATGACCTCAGCACACCCGCTCCTAGCAGCACGGTGACTTCAAGGCCTTAAGTCCGGTGATCTTGGGGGAGCGGAGGCCGCCCCCATGAAAGGCAGCTAGGGACATGGGAGGAAATTCTCTGGCTCGCGAAGGGCAGTCTAGTCCCCTGTTGAAGCCGCCGCACCCCGGCTCCGAACCGCACCCCGCCTCTAGTGTGTCTGTCTGTCTGACAGCCTGCCTGACTGCCTATCTATTGGAGGATGGCAGAGGCTAGTCTATGTGTGTGTCTGTCTGTTTATCTAACGGAGGAAGAGGCGACTATAATGTCTCTCTCTTTGCCTATCTGTCTGTCTATCTTTCTATGTATCTATCTGTCTATCTATCAATCTATCTATCTATCTATGTAGTGGAGGCCTAGAGTCTGGCTAGTGTGTCTTTTTATCTGTCTGTCCGTTGGATGACGACGTTAGAGTGCCTATCTACCTACCTACCTAATTGAGGAGGAGGAGAAGGCATGTGTGTGTGTGCGTGCGTGCGGGTCTGTCTATGTATCTGTAACTAAATATGGAGGAGGCTAATGTGTGTGTGTCTATCTCTCAATGTATGCACTCTAATGGAGGAGGAGTAGGCTAATATGTCTGTCTCTCTATCTATCAGATATCTATGTATGTACCTATATCTAATCGAGTGTAGGAGGAGGCTAGAGTGTCTATTTCTCTGTCAGAGGAGGCGGAGACTAGTGTGTCTGTCTGTATGTGTGTCTGTGAGTCTGTCTCTATCTATATCTAATGGGGAAGAAGGAGGAGGCCCGTGTTTCTGGCTATGTGTGTCTCTCTCTCTAAAAGGAGAAGGTAGAGGCTAGTGTGTTTATCCGTCTATCTCACTGACTATCTATCTAATGGAGGAGGAGAAAGAGTCTATTAAGTTTGTCTATCTATTATCTAATGGAGGAGGAGATTAGTGTGTCTCTCTACCTACCTAACTGAGGAGTAGGGGAGACGTGTGTGTGTCTGTCTGTCTTTGTATCTGTCTACCTATCTAATTGAGTTGGAGGAGGAGGTTAGGATATATGTCTGTTTCTAAATGGAGGAAAAGGCAAGTGTGTATGTCTGTGTATTTATTTGTCTATCTCCCTGTCTGTCGAATAGAGGAAGCCTCCCAGGAGTCGACCCACCTGGAGTGATGCCAATTGCCACCCTGAGGCAGCAGAGGGCGCCCCCAGAGCAGACTGAGGGGCACACTTGGAGGAAATCCACAGCCTTGTCTGGGCTGCCCCCGCCTCCCGCTGCCCCCCTCTCTGCAGCCGCCCCACCCTCTCTTCCTGACCATACTGCACCTGCCTGCAGGGAGTTGACTGACCTGGAGAAGTGCCTCCAGTGAACTTGGGCCGGCATTAGGAGCATTAGGAGCCAGAGTTTTCTACTTCATTTTTTCAGGTGGTTGGAATCAAGAACAGAAGTTCTTAGACCACTGTCTGTCTAGGACAATTGTACTCCAGTTTGGAGCTATAATATCAAAGTAAAACAATTTGATAGGTGATCACTGTAAAAATAAAACAAATCACTATCCCCCCCTTCAAAAAAAAAATCCTGGTAGGCAAAAAGACTACAAATCCGAGGGACCACCAGACCCGCCCCCAGAGACACGACAGCCAATCCGCGCACACGCTTCCAGGCCACGCCCCGGCGCCCTCCCTCCGCCCACCCGAAGGTCAGATTGCCAGGCAGTCACGCGGCAGCCTTTCCGAGGGGCAGACGTGTCTGCCGTTCTCCCGAGCGGCGCCGGCCCTTCTCCCTCCAGGCGTCTGAAGCGGCTGCAGCGGCGGCAGCGAAGTCCCTCCGGGAAGCGCGGCGCTGACCGAGCGGCTGCCGCGGAGCTTCGTGCCGAATGCGGCGGCGGCAGCGGTGCGGCCCCGAGATGGTTCGCGGGCGGCTCGGCTCTGGGGCTCTCCCGGGCGGCGGCGGCGGCGGCGGCGGCGCTGTTCCTCTGGGAGGCGCGGCGTGGGCCGAGCGGCGGCCGCCCGGCAGCCAACATGGCGGTGGTGGACGCGGCCCCGTGTGATGGTCCGCCGGCAGCTGTTCGACGTCGGCGGCGCTCCAGCAACCTGGTACTTCGGCGAGGGCTCCAGCTGCGTGGTGTGGTGAGTGTCCCTGCCCCGCCGGCCGGCCGCGCCCGCCCGCGCGGCCCGCCGCCTGGCCTCGGCAGACGCAGCTGCGGCGTCGGCCCCCGGCCCCGGCCCCGGCCCCGGCCCCGGCCCCGGCCCCGGCCGCGGCCCCGAGCCCGGCCCGGACCCCAGCGGGCTGCCCCGCCGTCCGCGCACCGGGGGTCTCGGGCGGGGCCGGGCTGCTCGCGCTGGGGCGTTGCTCGGGGCGCTTCCCGGCCGGCCCTCGCTGGGCGCGGGGAGTGGAGGTGGAGGCCGGGACCCTGGCCGCCAGGGCCCCGCAGGACGGTAACAGGGCCCCGACCCCCGGGCGCTCCCCTCGCGGCCTTCCCTTGACGTCGGGACTGTGAAGCCGCGAAGTCCTTCAAGATGCTCGCGGCGGGGCCGTGGTCTGCAAAGCGGTCGGCAGCGGCGTGTGTGCCCAGCCCCGAAATCGTCATCTTGTTTGTCCCCCTCGCCTGCGTTTGCCGCGGCCGGCTTTGCTTCAGCCCCTTCCGTGCTGCCAGGGCTGCTCTCCTGCGCAGCCTTTCTAAGCAGCATGAGCGGCACCAGTGTTGGCGTGGAGTGTTTGAATCTTGAGGTTTCTTAATGGGTGTTGGTGTGGTACCGTTCGCGTTTCAGGAAGGATAAGTCGGCATTCCTGTCTTGATTTCTTCAGGGGTCATTTGGAGTTGGGCCTAATTGGACTTTTTTCCCCTTTTACCGCGCGTGAGCTCCGGTACTAGCATAAAGGCATCCAGACGTTTTAGCACAGTGACTGGACTCTTCCAGTTGCTGCTTTAGTGCTCAGTGGCCCCGAAGGAGTTCTTGCAGGAGCGCACGCAGGCTCCCTTGTCTGGCTCCAGATCCCTCAGAAGCGTTCGTGGAATGGGGTGGGTGGGTGTTGTTTTTATATTAGAACCAAACTACCTGTCATATTTTGTGCTGACGGAGACTTGTGGAAGTATAGGCTCCCTTACATCTTAACCTTCACGTGAGTGTGTCTCTCGTGTTGAATGAAGGAAGCAAACTATTTCTGGACACTTCGTGTCAGGTACTGTGCTAGGTACTGTTACCTCATGTTACCTGAACAGCCACCTTGCAGGGAGGGAAGGGCAGTGCGCTCTCTCTCAAATAAGAAAGTATTTAAAGGTGAGGGCAGTTCCTTAGGTCGCACAACTAGAGTGAGACTTGAGGTTGCAGACTGAGCATTTGTTTCAGTTTCCAGACCCCTTTTCTTTACTCCCTGTTTTCCTTAATTAGTGTTATTAATAATTTTGGAAGTTTAGTGTATTCTACTCTTACAAGGAAATTTATTTCAGAAACGTGTTCGAATTTGCAAGGTCGTAATTTTGGAAATGCATTGAGGGAATGTTTTACCAAGTAATGCTAGCTAGGTACAAAGACTAGTTAAACTTCATTAAAAAAAAAAAAAGAATATTTTCATCCTTTTCAGGAACAGAGTGCTTCACAGCACTCTGAATGAATGGACCTGACAAGCAGTCTAAGTGAAAGAAGCCGACCTTAATGGCCACATGTTGTATGATTGCATTCATGTGGCAGTCCAGAATAGGGAAACCTACAGAGACAGTAAGAGGATTAGTGGTTGTTGGGGCATGGACATGGAGACAGGGCATAATAGCTAAAGGATGTGGGGTTTCTTCTGGAGGTAATGAAAATGTTGTAATATTTATTGCGACGATGATGACAAAATCTATGACTATGCTGAAAGCCATGAAATTATACACTTAAAATGGAGGGGGGGATTATATGCTATGTGAATGTCTCAATAAAGTGTTTATTTAAAAAACGAGCTGAAGCAAATATGGGGAAATGTTAACATTGTCTGATATGTAGGTGTTGGCTCTACTGTTTCTATTGCATTTTTCTGTTTTTGTGTATGGTTGAAACCTTCCTGTTAAAAAGTGCTGGCTCTTAAAGAAGCCTGCATTCAGGGGAAGGAGAAGTGAAAGCATTACATGGGATGTGATCTGAATGCCCCAGCTGGTTCTAAGGAAGCCACTCTGGGCCCAGTGGCGTACCCTCGTGTGTGTAATTTGCACTTCTGAGGGTCTCCTCGGTAGCACAAGGGATCATGAAAGAACCAGCCTTTGGTCAGCTTCATTCTAAAAGACTGCAATGTGTGGAGCAGATAATAGCCACTAACTCGTGTAGGTACGTGATGATTGCCATCCTTCGCTGAGGGCCCTGAGAGAAGGACGTGTTAGTTAGCCCATTTCACCTTGAAGCTCCTGAAAGCAGAGTAGTCACAGGTCTAAGTCCCACCAGGGAAATTAGGGTCCAGGCTCTGTCTGTCACCCACCACATTTTCCCCAGTGCCTGCCACGTGTGCTGCTCTAGGCATAGACACAGTGGGGTGACACCCACAAGGGGGGTGGCAGCTTCTCTGTCTGAGCCTGGAAACTGAGTCCATTTCTCTGGTGGAGGCTCAGCTGGACAGGGAGGTGGCAAAGGTGAAAATGTGCAGAAAACTCTCCTTCACAGAAGAGTCAAGGAGGACTGGGAGCAGTTGGGTGCTGCTCAGGTGGACAGGAGGAAGCAGAGCAGTGGAGGAGGACCTGTGAGGTCGACCTACGTGTGTGTGTGTGTGTGTGTGTGTGTGTGTGTGTGTCGGAGATGGAGAGAGGGCCCTGGCGTGAGGTCATTTCTTCAAGTTCTTTGCAGGGCCAAGTAGAGGACCATGCCACCTGTGTAACCCCGTGGCCACAGCTTTGCCTGCTGGTGTGGTATACAGGCCATCCTCAGGGAGTCTCTGCTGTCCTGACCCTGCCCAGGTCCCAGGGAAGGAATCAGAACCCAGAACCTGGAGAAAGATGCACTGGCGATAGGGGAAGCAGGGGTAAGAAAGAGCCAGGGCGTGTCCACGAAGGATTAGAACGTCTGAGGTAGGGTCAGGAGGAAGGGCTGGAGAGGTGGGCCAGGGCACTCTGTGAGGAGGGCTGGGCAGACTGGGAGGGGAACAAGGGAGTTCTGGGAGACAGCCGTGATCTGCTTCCCTGCTCGGCTCCTGTCCCTGGATTGTTCGCTCATCTCAGCCTTATGAGCGGGTCAGTTCCCTTGGTCTGATAACTTGGGGTCTCTGCCAGCCCCCAAGGAGGGTGACTGAGGCTTCCACTCCTCTTAGCCTTGATCCCAGTTCCTACCCAGACGTGGGAAATTCAGACATCTCTCCCCATGCGGCCCCTGCTGGGCGAGCTGTTCTTGTGAAGTGGGTCATATTTGTTAGGAAGCACTGTTCCCTTTCTATGAGGTGACAAATTTGGGTGAAGGCTAGTTTACACAGGTGTCTCCGCCTTGAGCGCGCAGCCCCGCCCCCGGGCCATGGGAGCCAATCCGCCCGCGCGCGCTCCCTGGCCCCACCCCTGTCGCCCTCCTGGGCGCGCGCCCCTCCCTCCGCCCACCCGTTCAGTCAGTCCCTCAGGTAGGCGGGTGGGCAGGCAGGCAGGCAGGCGGCAGCCGGTCCGAGCAGCCGGCGGCTCGGCTCTGGGGCTCTCCCGAGCGGCGGCGGCGGCGGCGGCGGCGGCGGCGGCGGCGGCGGCGGCGGCGGCGCTGTCCCTCTGGGAGGCGCGGCGTGGGCCAAGCGGCTGCCGCGGAGCTTCGTGCCGAACGCGGCGGCGGCAGCGGTGCGGCCCCGAGATGGTTCGCGGGCGGCTCCAATTGTACTCCAGTTTGGAGCTATAATATCAAAGTAAAACAATTTGATAGGTGATCACTGTAAAAATAAAACAAATCACTACCCCCCCCTTCAAAAAAAAAAATCCTGATAGGCAAAAAGACTACAAATCCGAGGGGCCACCAGACCCGCCCCCAGAGACACGACAGCCAATCCGCGCACACGCTTCCAGGCCACGCCCCGGCGCCCTCCCTCCGCCCACCCGAAGGTCAGATTGCCAGGCAGTCACGCGGCAGCCTTTCCGAGGGGTAGACGTGTCTGCCGTTCTCCCGAGCGGCGCCGGCCCTTCTCCCTCCAGGCGTCTGAAGCGGCTGCAGCGGCGGCAGCGAAGTCCCTCCGGGAAGCGCGGCGCTGACCGAGCGGCTGCCGCGGAGCTTCGTGCCGAATGCGGCGGCGGCAGCGGTGCGGCCCCGAGATGGTTCGCGGGCGGCTCGGCTCTGGGGCTCTCCCGGGCGGCGGCGGCGGCGGCGGCGGCGCTGTTCCTCTGGGAGGCGCGGCGTGGGCCGAGCGGCGGCCGCCCGGCAGCCAACATGGCGGTGGTGGACGCGGCCCCGTGTGATGGTCCGCCGGCAGCTGTTCGACGTCGGCGGCGCTCCAGCAACCTGGTACTTCGGCGAGGGCTCCAGCTGCGTGGTGTGGTGAGTGTCCCTGCCCCGCCGGCCGGCCGCGCCCGCCCGCGCGGCCCGCCGCCTGGCCTCGGCAGACGCAGCTGCGGCGTCGGCCCCCGGCCCCGGCCCCGGCCCCGGCCCCGGCCCCGGCCCCGGCCGCGGCCCCGAGCCCGGCCCGGACCCCAGCGGGCTGCCCCGCCGTCCGCGCACCGGGGGTCTCGGGCGGGGCCGGGCTGCTCGCGCTGGGGCGTTGCTCGGGGCGCTTCCCGGCCGGCCCTCGCTGGGCGCGGGGAGTGGAGGTGGAGGCCGGGACCCTGGCCGCCAGGGCCCCGCAGGACGGTAACAGGGCCCCGACCCCCGGGCGCTCCCCTCGCGGCCTTCCCTTGACGTCGGGACTGTGAAGCCGCGAAGTCCTTCAAGATGCTCGCGGCGGGGCCGTGGTCTGCAAAGCGGTCGGCAGCGGCGTGTGTGCCCAGCCCCGAAATCGTCATCTTGTTTGTCCCCCTCGCCTGCGTTTGCCGCGGCCGGCTTTGCTTCAGCCCCTTCCGTGCTGCCAGGGCTGCTCTCCTGCGCAGCCTTTCTAAGCAGCATGAGCGGCACCAGTGTTGGCGTGGAGTGTTTGAATCTTGAGGTTTCTTAATGGGTGTTGGTGTGGTACCGTTCGCGTTTCAGGAAGGATAAGTCGGCATTCCTGTCTTGATTTCTTCAGGGGTCATTTGGAGTTGGGCCTAATTGGACTTTTTTCCCCTTTTACCGCGCGTGAGCTCCGGTACTAGCATAAAGGCATCCAGACGTTTTAGCACAGTGACTGGACTCTTCCAGTTGCTGCTTTAGTGCTCAGTGGCCCCGAAGGAGTTCTTGCAGGAGCGCACGCAGGCTCCCTTGTCTGGCTCCAGATCCCTCAGAAGCGTTCGTGGAATGGGGTGGGTGGGTGTTGTTTTTATATTAGAACCAAACTACCTGTCATATTTTGTGCTGACGGAGACTTGTGGAAGTATAGGCTCCCTTACATCTTAACCTTCACGTGAGTGTGTCTCTCGTGTTGAATGAAGGAAGCAAACTATTTCTGGACACTTCGTGTCAGGTACTGTGCTAGGTACTGTTACCTCATGTTACCTGAACAGCCACCTTGCAGGGAGGGAAGGGCAGTGCGCTCTCTCTCAAATAAGAAAGTATTTAAAGGTGAGGGCAGTTCCTTAGGTCGCACAACTAGAGTGAGACTTGAGGTTGCAGACTGAGCATTTGTTTCAGTTTCCAGACCCCTTTTCTTTACTCCCTGTTTTCCTTAATTAGTGTTATTAATAATTTTGGAAGTTTAGTGTATTCTACTCTTACAAGGAAATTTATTTCAGAAACGTGTTCGAATTTGCAAGGTCGTAATTTTGGAAATGCATTGAGGGAATGTTTTACCAAGTAATGCTAGCTAGGTACAAAGACTAGTTAAACTTCATTAAAAAAAAAAAAGAATATTTTCATCCTTTTCAGGAACAGAGTGCTTCACAGCACTCTGAATGAATGGACCTGACAAGCAGTCTAAGTGAAAGAAGCCGACCTTAATGGCCACATGTTGTATGATTGCATTCATGTGGCAGTCCAGAATAGGGAAACCTACAGAGACAGTAAGAGGATTAGTGGTTGTTGGGGCATGGACATGGAGACAGGGCATAATAGCTAAAGGATGTGGGGTTTCTTCTGGAGGTAATGAAAATGTTGTAATATTTATTGCGACGATGATGACAAAATCTATGACTATGCTGAAAGCCATGAAATTATACACTTAAAATGGAGGGGGGGATTATATGCTATGTGAATGTCTCAATAAAGTGTTTTATTTAAAAAACGAGCTGAAGCAAATATGGGGAAATGTTAACATTGTCTGATATGTAGGTGTTGGCTCTACTGTTTCTATTGCATTTTTCTGTTTTTGTGTATGGTTGAAACCTTCCTGTTAAAAAGTGCTGGCTCTTAAAGAAGCCTGCATTCAGGGGAAGGAGAAGTGAAAGCATTACATGGGATGTGATCTGAATGCCCCAGCTGGTTCTAAGGAAGCCACTCTGGGCCCAGTGGCGTACCCTCGTGTGTGTAATTTGCACTTCTGAGGGTCTCCTCGGTAGCACAAGGGATCATGAAAGAACCAGCCTTTGGTCAGCTTCATTCTAAAAGACTGCAATGTGTGGAGCAGATAATAGCCACTAACTCGTGTAGGTACGTGATGATTGCCATCCTTCGCTGAGGGCCCTGAGAGAAGGACGTGTTAGTTAGCCCATTTCACCTTGAAGCTCCTGAAAGCAGAGTAGTCACAGGTCTAAGTCCCACCAGGGAAATTAGGGTCCAGGCTCTGTCTGTCACCCACCACATTTTCCCCAGTGCCTGCCACGTGTGCTGCTCTAGGCATAGACACAGTGGGGTGACACCCACAAGGGGGTGGCAGCTTCTCTGTCTGAGCCTGGAAACTGAGTCCATTTCTCTGGTGGAGGCTCAGCTGGACAGGGAGGTGGCAAAGGTGAAAATGTGCAGAAAACTCTCCTTCACAGAAGAGTCAAGGAGGACTGGGAGCAGTTGGGTGCTGCTCAGGTGGACAGGAGGAAGCAGAGCAGTGGAGGAGGACCTGTGAGGTCGACCTACGGGTGTGTGTGTGTGTGTGTGTGTGTGTGTGTGTGTGTGTGTGTGTCGGAGATGGAGAGAGGGCCCTGGCGTGAGGTCATTTCTTCAAGTTCTTTGCAGGGCCAAGTAGAGGACCATGCCACCTGTGTAACCCCGTGGCCACAGCTTTGCCTGCTGGTGTGGTATACAGGCCATCCTCAGGGAGTCTCTGCTGTCCTGACCCTGCCCAGGTCCCAGGGAAGGAATCAGAACCCAGAACCTGGAGAAAGATGCACTGGCGATAGGGGAAGCAGGGGTAAGAAAGAGCCAGGGCGTGTCCACGAAGGATTAGAACGTCTGAGGTAGGGTCAGGAGGAAGGGCTGGAGAGGTGGGCCAGGGCACTCTGTGAGGAGGGCTGGGCAGACTGGGAGGGGAACAAGGGAGTTCTGGGAGACAGCCGTGATCTGCTTCCCTGCTCGGCTCCTGTCCCTGGATTGTTCGCTCATCTCAGCCTTATGAGCGGGTCAGTTCCCTTGGTCTGATAACTTGGGGTCTCTGCCAGCCCCCAAGGAGGGTGACTGAGGCTTCCACTCCTCTTAGCCTTGATCCCAGTTCCTACCCAGACGTGGGAAATTCAGACATCTCTCCCCATGCTGCCCCTGCTGGGCGAGCTGTTCTTGTGAAGTGGGTCATATTTGTTAGGAAGCACTGTTCCCTTTCTATGAGGTGACAAATTTGGGTGAAGGCTAGTTTACACAGGTGTCTCCGCCTTGAGCGCGCAGCCCCGCCCCCGGGCCATGGGAGCCAATCCGCCCGCGCGCGCTCCCTGGCCCCACCCCTGTCGCCCTCCTGGGCGCGCGCCCCTCCCTCCGCCCACCCGTTCAGTCAGTCCCTCAGGTAGGCGGGTGGGCAGGCAGGCAGGCAGGCAGGCGGCAGCCGGTCCGAGCAGCCGGCGGCTCGGCTCTGGGGCTCTCCCGAGCGGCGGCGGCGGCGGCGGCGGCGGCGGCGGCGGCGGCGGCGGCGGCGGCGCTGTCCCTCTGGGAGGCGCGGCGTGGGCCAAGCGGCTGCCGCGGAGCTTCGTGCCGAACGCGGCGGCGGCAGCGGTGCGGCCCCGAGATGGTTCGCGGGCGGCTCCAATTGTACTCCAGTTTGGAGCTATAATATCAAAGTAAAACAATTTGATAGGTGATCACTGTAAAAATAAAACAAATCACTACCCCCCCCTTCAAAAAAAAAAATCCTGATAGGCAAAAAGACTACAAATCCGAGGGGCCACCAGACCCGCCCCCAGAGACACGACAGCCAATCCGCGCACACGCTTCCAGGCCACGCCCCGGCGCCCTCCCTCCGCCCACCCGAAGGTCAGATTGCCAGGCAGTCACGCGGCAGCCTTTCCGAGGGGTAGACGTGTCTGCCGTTCTCCCGAGCGGCGCCGGCCCTTCTCCCTCCAGGCGTCTGAAGCGGCTGCAGCGGCGGCAGCGAAGTTCCTCCGGGAAGCGCGGCGCTGACCGAGCGGCTGCCGCGGAGCTTCGTGCCGAATGCGGCGGCGGCAGCGGTGCGGCCCCGAGATGGTTCGCGGGCGGCTCGGCTCTGGGGCTCTCCCGGGCGGCGGCGGCGGCGGCGGCGGCGGCGGCGGCGGCGGCGGCGGCGGCGCTGTTCCTCTGGGAGGCGCGGCGTGGGCCGAGCGGCGGCCGCCCGGCAGCCAACATGGCGGTGGTGGACGCGGCCCCGTGTGATGGTCCGCCGGCAGCTGTTCGACGTCGGCGGCGCTCCAGCAACCTGGTACTTCGGCGAGGGCTCCAGCTGCGTGGTGTGGTGAGTGTCCCTGCCCCGCCGGCCGGCCGCGCCCGCCCGCGCGGCCCGCCGCCTGGCCTCGGCAGACGCAGCTGCGGCGTCGGCCCCCGGCCCCGGCCCCGGCCCCGGCCCCGGCCCCGGCCGCGGCCCCGAGCCCGGCCCGGACCCCAGCGGGCTGCCCCGCCGTCCGCGCACCGGGGGTCTCGGGCGGGGCCGGGCTGCTCGCGCTGGGGCGTTGCTCGGGGCGCTTCCCGGCCGGCCCTCGCTGGGCGCGGGGAGTGGAGGTGGAGGCCGGGACCCTGGCCGCCAGGGCCCCGCAGGACGGTAACAGGGCCCCGACCCCCGGGCGCTCCCCTCGCGGCCTTCCCTTGACGTCGGGACTGTGAAGCCGCGAAGTCCTTCAAGATGCTCGCGGCGGGGCCGTGGTCTGCAAAGCGGTCGGCAGCGGCGTGTGTGCCCAGCCCCGAAATCGTCATCTTGTTTGTCCCCCTCGCCTGCGTTTGCCGCGGCCGGCTTTGCTTCAGCCCCTTCCGTGCTGCCAGGGCTGCTCTCCTGCGCAGCCTTTCTAAGCAGCATGAGCGGCACCAGTGTTGGCGTGGAGTGTTTGAATCTTGAGGTTTCTTAATGGGTGTTGGTGTGGTACCGTTCGCGTTTCAGGAAGGATAAGTCGGCATTCCTGTCTTGATTTCTTCAGGGGTCATTTGGAGTTGGGCCTAATTGGACTTTTTTCCCCTTTTACCGCGCGTGAGCTCCGGTACTAGCATAAAGGCATCCAGACGTTTTAGCACAGTGACTGGACTCTTCCAGTTGCTGCTTTAGTGCTCAGTGGCCCCGAAGGAGTTCTTGCAGGAGCGCACGCAGGCTCCCTTGTCTGGCTCCAGATCCCTCAGAAGCGTTCGTGGAATGGGGTGGGTGGGTGTTGTTTTTATATTAGAACCAAACTACCTGTCATATTTTGTGCTGACGGAGACTTGTGGAAGTATAGGCTCCCTTACATCTTAACCTTCACGTGAGTGTGTCTCTCGTGTTGAATGAAGGAAGCAAACTATTTCTGGACACTTCGTGTCAGGTACTGTGCTAGGTACTGTTACCTCATGTTACCTGAACAGCCACCTTGCAGGGAGGGAAGGGCAGTGCGCTCTCTCTCAAATAAGAAAGTATTTAAAGGTGAGGGCAGTTCCTTAGGTCGCACAACTAGAGTGAGACTTGAGGTTGCAGACTGAGCATTTGTTTCAGTTTCCAGACCCCTTTTCTTTACTCCCTGTTTTCCTTAATTAGTGTTATTAATAATTTTGGAAGTTTAGTGTATTCTACTCTTACAAGGAAATTTATTTCAGAAACGTGTTCGAATTTGCAAGGTCGTAATTTTGGAAATGCATTGAGGGAATGTTTTACCAAGTAATGCTAGCTAGGTACAAAGACTAGTTAAACTTCATTAAAAAAAAAAAAAGAATATTTTCATCCTTTTCAGGAACAGAGTGCTTCACAGCACTCTGAATGAATGGACCTGACAAGCAGTCTAAGTGAAAGAAGCCGACCTTAATGGCCACATGTTGTATGATTGCATTCATGTGGCAGTCCAGAATAGGGAAACCTACAGAGACAGTAAGAGGATTAGTGGTTGTTGGGGCATGGACATGGAGACAGGGCATAATAGCTAAAGGATGTGGGGTTTCTTCTGGAGGTAATGAAAATGTTGTAATATTTATTGCGACGATGATGACAAAATCTATGACTATGCTGAAAGCCATGAAATTATACACTTAAAATGGAGGGGGGGATTATATGCTATGTGAATGTCTCAATAAAGTGTTTTATTTAAAAAACGAGCTGAAGCAAATATGGGGAAATGTTAACATTGTCTGATATGTAGGTGTTGGCTCTACTGTTTCTATTGCATTTTTCTGTTTTTGTGTATGGTTGAAACCTTCCTGTTAAAAAGTGCTGGCTCTTAAAGAAGCCTGCATTCAGGGGAAGGAGAAGTGAAAGCATTACATGGGATGTGATCTGAATGCCCCAGCTGGTTCTAAGGAAGCCACTCTGGGCCCAGTGGCGTACCCTCGTGTGTGTAATTTGCACTTCTGAGGGTCTCCTCGGTAGCACAAGGGATCATGAAAGAACCAGCCTTTGGTCAGCTTCATTCTAAAAGACTGCAATGTGTGGAGCAGATAATAGCCACTAACTCGTGTAGGTACGTGATGATTGCCATCCTTCGCTGAGGGCCCTGAGAGAAGGACGTGTTAGTTAGCCCATTTCACCTTGAAGCTCCTGAAAGCAGAGTAGTCACAGGTCTAAGTCCCACCAGGGAAATTAGGGTCCAGGCTCTGTCTGTCACCCACCACATTTTCCCCAGTGCCTGCCACGTGTGCTGCTCTAGGCATAGACACAGTGGGGTGACACCCACAAGGGGGTGGCAGCTTCTCTGTCTGAGCCTGGAAACTGAGTCCATTTCTCTGGTGGAGGCTCAGCTGGACAGGGAGGTGGCAAAGGTGAAAATGTGCAGAAAACTCTCCTTCACAGAAGAGTCAAGGAGGACTGGGAGCAGTTGGGTGCTGCTCAGGTGGACAGGAGGAAGCAGAGCAGTGGAGGAGGACCTGTGAGGTCGACCTACGGGTGTGTGTGTGTGTGTGTGTGTGTGTGTGTGTGTGTGTGTCGGAGATGGAGAGAGGGCCCTGGCGTGAGGTCATTTCTTCAAGTTCTTTGCAGGGCCAAGTAGAGGACCATGCCACCTGTGTAACCCCGTGGCCACAGCTTTGCCTGCTGGTGTGGTATACAGGCCATCCTCAGGGAGTCTCTGCTGTCCTGACCCTGCCCAGGTCCCAGGGAAGGAATCAGAACCCAGAACCTGGAGAAAGATGCACTGGCGATAGGGGAAGCAGGGGTAAGAAAGAGCCAGGGCGTGTCCACGAAGGATTAGAACGTCTGAGGTAGGGTCAGGAGGAAGGGCTGGAGAGGTGGGCCAGGGCACTCTGTGAGGAGGGCTGGGCAGACTGGGAGGGGAACAAGGGAGTTCTGGGAGACAGCCGTGATCTGCTTCCCTGCTCGGCTCCTGTCCCTGGATTGTTCGCTCATCTCAGCCTTATGAGCGGGTCAGTTCCCTTGGTCTGATAACTTGGGGTCTCTGCCAGCCCCCAAGGAGGGTGACTGAGGCTTCCACTCCTCTTAGCCTTGATCCCAGTTCCTACCCAGACGTGGGAAATTCAGACATCTCTCCCCATGCGGCCCCTGCTGGGCGAGCTGTTCTTGTGAAGTGGGTCATATTTGTTAGGAAGCACTGTTCCCTTTCTATGAGGTGACAAATTTGGGTGAAGGCTAGTTTACACAGGTGTCTCCGCCTTGAGCGCGCAGCCCCGCCCCCGGGCCATGGGAGCCAATCCGCCCGCGCGCGCTCCCTGGCCCCACCCCTGTCGCCCTCCTGGGCGCGCGCCCCTCCCTCCGCCCACCCGTTCAGTCAGTCCCTCAGGTAGGCGGGTGGGCAGGCAGGCAGGCAGGCAGGCGGCAGCCGGTCCGAGCAGCCGGCGGCTCGGCTCTGGGGCTCTCCCGAGCGGCGGCGGCGGCGGCGGCGGCGGCGGCGGCGGCGGCGCTGTCCCTCTGGGAGGCGCGGCGTGGGCCAAGCGGCTGCCGCGGAGCTTCGTGCCGAACGCGGCGGCGGCAGCGGTGCGGCCCCGAGATGGTTCGCGGGCGGCTCCAATTGTACTCCAGTTTGGAGCTATAATATCAAAGTAAAACAATTTGATAGGTGATCACTGTAAAAATAAAACAAATCACTACCCCCCCCTTCAAAAAAAAAAATCCTGATAGGCAAAAAGACTACAAATCCGAGGGGCCACCAGACCCGCCCCCAGAGACACGACAGCCAATCCGCGCACACGCTTCCAGGCCACGCCCCGGCGCCCTCCCTCCGCCCACCCGAAGGTCAGATTGCCAGGCAGTCACGCGGCAGCCTTTCCGAGGGGTAGACGTGTCTGCCGTTCTCCCGAGCGGCGCCGGCCCTTCTCCCTCCAGGCGTCTGAAGCGGCTGCAGCGGCGGCAGCGAAGTCCCTCCGGGAAGCGCGGCGCTGACCGAGCGGCTGCCGCGGAGCTTCGTGCCGAATGCGGCGGCGGCAGCGGTGCGGCCCCGAGATGGTTCGCGGGCGGCTCGGCTCTGGGGCTCTCCCGGGCGGCGGCGGCGGCGGCGGCGGCGGCGGCGGCGGCGGCGGCGGCGGCGCTGTTCCTCTGGGAGGCGCGGCGTGGGCCGAGCGGCGGCCGCCCGGCAGCCAACATGGCGGTGGTGGACGCGGCCCCGTGTGATGGTCCGCCGGCAGCTGTTCGACGTCGGCGGCGCTCCAGCAACCTGGTACTTCGGCGAGGGCTCCAGCTGCGTGGTGTGGTGAGTGTCCCTGCCCCGCCGGCCGGCCGCGCCCGCCCGCGCGGCCCGCCGCCTGGCCTCGGCAGACGCAGCTGCGGCGTCGGCCCCCGGCCCCGGCCCCGGCCCCGGCCCCGGCCCCGGCCCCGGCCCCGGCCGCGGCCCCGAGCCCGGCCCGGACCCCAGCGGGCTGCCCCGCCGTCCGCGCACCGGGGGTCTCGGGCGGGGCCGGGCTGCTCGCGCTGGGGCGTTGCTCGGGGCGCTTCCCGGCCGGCCCTCGCTGGGCGCGGGGAGTGGAGGTGGAGGCCGGGACCCTGGCCGCCAGGGCCCCGCAGGACGGTAACAGGGCCCCGACCCCCGGGCGCTCCCCTCGCGGCCTTCCCTTGACGTCGGGACTGTGAAGCCGCGAAGTCCTTCAAGATGCTCGCGGCGGGGCCGTGGTCTGCAAAGCGGTCGGCAGCGGCGTGTGTGCCCAGCCCCGAAATCGTCATCTTGTTTGTCCCCCTCGCCTGCGTTTGCCGCGGCCGGCTTTGCTTCAGCCCCTTCCGTGCTGCCAGGGCTGCTCTCCTGCGCAGCCTTTCTAAGCAGCATGAGCGGCACCAGTGTTGGCGTGGAGTGTTTGAATCTTGAGGTTTCTTAATGGGTGTTGGTGTGGTACCGTTCGCGTTTCAGGAAGGATAAGTCGGCATTCCTGTCTTGATTTCTTCAGGGGTCATTTGGAGTTGGGCCTAATTGGACTTTTTTCCCCTTTTACCGCGCGTGAGCTCCGGTACTAGCATAAAGGCATCCAGACGTTTTAGCACAGTGACTGGACTCTTCCAGTTGCTGCTTTAGTGCTCAGTGGCCCCGAAGGAGTTCTTGCAGGAGCGCACGCAGGCTCCCTTGTCTGGCTCCAGATCCCTCAGAAGCGTTCGTGGAATGGGGTGGGTGGGTGTTGTTTTTATATTAGAACCAAACTACCTGTCATATTTTGTGCTGACGGAGACTTGTGGAAGTATAGGCTCCCTTACATCTTAACCTTCACGTGAGTGTGTCTCTCGTGTTGAATGAAGGAAGCAAACTATTTCTGGACACTTCGTGTCAGGTACTGTGCTAGGTACTGTTACCTCATGTTACCTGAACAGCCACCTTGCAGGGAGGGAAGGGCAGTGCGCTCTCTCTCAAATAAGAAAGTATTTAAAGGTGAGGGCAGTTCCTTAGGTCGCACAACTAGAGTGAGACTTGAGGTTGCAGACTGAGCATTTGTTTCAGTTTCCAGACCCCTTTTCTTTACTCCCTGTTTTCCTTAATTAGTGTTATTAATAATTTTGGAAGTTTAGTGTATTCTACTCTTACAAGGAAATTTATTTCAGAAACGTGTTCGAATTTGCAAGGTCGTAATTTTGGAAATGCATTGAGGGAATGTTTTACCAAGTAATGCTAGCTAGGTACAAAGACTAGTTAAACTTCATTAAAAAAAAAAGAATATTTTCATCCTTTTCAGGAACAGAGTGCTTCACAGCACTCTGAATGAATGGACCTGACAAGCAGTCTAAGTGAAAGAAGCCGACCTTAATGGCCACATGTTGTATGATTGCATTCATGTGGCAGTCCAGAATAGGGAAACCTACAGAGACAGTAAGAGGATTAGTGGTTGTTGGGGCATGGACATGGAGACAGGGCATAATAGCTAAAGGATGTGGGGTTTCTTCTGGAGGTAATGAAAATGTTGTAATATTTATTGCGACGATGATGACAAAATCTATGACTATGCTGAAAGCCATGAAATTATACACTTAAAATGGAGGGGGGGATTATATGCTATGTGAATGTCTCAATAAAGTGTTTTATTTAAAAAACGAGCTGAAGCAAATATGGGGAAATGTTAACATTGTCTGATATGTAGGTGTTGGCTCTACTGTTTCTATTGCATTTTTCTGTTTTTGTGTATGGTTGAAACCTTCCTGTTAAAAAGTGCTGGCTCTTAAAGAAGCCTGCATTCAGGGGAAGGAGAAGTGAAAGCATTACATGGGATGTGATCTGAATGCCCCAGCTGGTTCTAAGGAAGCCACTCTGGGCCCAGTGGCGTACCCTCGTGTGTGTAATTTGCACTTCTGAGGGTCTCCTCGGTAGCACAAGGGATCATGAAAGAACCAGCCTTTGGTCAGCTTCATTCTAAAAGACTGCAATGTGTGGAGCAGATAATAGCCACTAACTCGTGTAGGTACGTGATGATTGCCATCCTTCGCTGAGGGCCCTGAGAGAAGGACGTGTTAGTTAGCCCATTTCACCTTGAAGCTCCTGAAAGCAGAGTAGTCACAGGTCTAAGTCCCACCAGGGAAATTAGGGTCCAGGCTCTGTCTGTCACCCACCACATTTTCCCCAGTGCCTGCCACGTGTGCTGCTCTAGGCATAGACACAGTGGGGTGACACCCACAAGGGGGTGGCAGCTTCTCTGTCTGAGCCTGGAAACTGAGTCCATTTCTCTGGTGGAGGCTCAGCTGGACAGGGAGGTGGCAAAGGTGAAAATGTGCAGAAAACTCTCCTTCACAGAAGAGTCAAGGAGGACTGGGAGCAGTTGGGTGCTGCTCAGGTGGACAGGAGGAAGCAGAGCAGTGGAGGAGGACCTGTGAGGTCGACCTACGGGTGTGTGTGTGTGTGTGTGTGTGTGTGTGTGTGTGTGTGTGTGTCGGAGATGGAGAGAGGGCCCTGGCGTGAGGTCATTTCTTCAAGTTCTTTGCAGGGCCAAGTAGAGGACCATGCCACCTGTGTAACCCCGTGGCCACAGCTTTGCCTGCTGGTGTGGTATACAGGCCATCCTCAGGGAGTCTCTGCTGTCCTGACCCTGCCCAGGTCCCAGGGAAGGAATCAGAACCCAGAACCTGGAGAAAGATGCACTGGCGATAGGGGAAGCAGGGGTAAGAAAGAGCCAGGGCGTGTCCACGAAGGATTAGAACGTCTGAGGTAGGGTCAGGAGGAAGGGCTGGAGAGGTGGGCCAGGGCACTCTGTGAGGAGGGCTGGGCAGACTGGGAGGGGAACAAGGGAGTTCTGGGAGACAGCCGTGATCTGCTTCCCTGCTCGGCTCCTGTCCCTGGATTGTTCGCTCATCTCAGCCTTATGAGCGGGTCAGTTCCCTTGGTCTGATAACTTGGGGTCTCTGCCAGCCCCCAAGGAGGGTGACTGAGGCTTCCACTCCTCTTAGCCTTGATCCCAGTTCCTACCCAGACGTGGGAAATTCAGACATCTCTCCCCATGCGGCCCCTGCTGGGCGAGCTGTTCTTGTGAAGTGGGTCATATTTGTTAGGAAGCACTGTTCCCTTTCTATGAGGTGACAAATTTGGGTGAAGGCTAGTTTACACAGGTGTCTCCGCCTTGAGCGCGCAGCCCCGCCCCCGGGCCATGGGAGCCAATCCGCCCGCGCGCGCTCCCTGGCCCCACCCCTGTCGCCCTCCTGGGCGCGCGCCCCTCCCTCCGCCCACCCGTTCAGTCAGTCCCTCAGGTAGGCGGGTGGGCAGGCAGGCAGGCAGGCAGGCGGCAGCCGGTCCGAGCAGCCGGCGGCTCGGCTCTGGGGCTCTCCCGAGCGGCGGCGGCGGCGGCGGCGGCGGCGGCGGCGGCGCTGTCCCTCTGGGAGGCGCGGCGTGGGCCAAGCGGCTGCCGCGGAGCTTCGTGCCGAACGCGGCGGCGGCAGCGGTGCGGCCCCGAGATGGTTCGCGGGCGGCTCCAATTGTACTCCAGTTTGGAGCTATAATATCAAAGTAAAACAATTTGATAGGTGATCACTGTAAAAATAAAACAAATCACTACCCCCCCCTTCAAAAAAAAAAATCCTGATAGGCAAAAAGACTACAAATCCGAGGGGCCACCAGACCCGCCCCCAGAGACACGACAGCCAATCCGCGCACACGCTTCCAGGCCACGCCCCGGCGCCCTCCCTCCGCCCACCCGAAGGTCAGATTGCCAGGCAGTCACGCGGCAGCCTTTCCGAGGGGTAGACGTGTCTGCCGTTCTCCCGAGCGGCGCCGGCCCTTCTCCCTCCAGGCGTCTGAAGCGGCTGCAGCGGCGGCAGCGAAGTCCCTCCGGGAAGCGCGGCGCTGACCGAGCGGCTGCCGCGGAGCTTCGTGCCGAATGCGGCGGCGGCAGCGGTGCGGCCCCGAGATGGTTCGCGGGCGGCTCGGCTCTGGGGCTCTCCCGGGCGGCGGCGGCGGCGGCGGCGGCGCTGTTCCTCTGGGAGGCGCGGCGTGGGCCGAGCGGCGGCCGCCCGGCAGCCAACATGGCGGTGGTGGACGCGGCCCCGTGTGATGGTCCGCCGGCAGCTGTTCGACGTCGGCGGCGCTCCAGCAACCTGGTACTTCGGCGAGGGCTCCAGCTGCGTGGTGTGGTGAGTGTCCCTGCCCCGCCGGCTGGCCGCGCCCGCCCGCGCGGCCCGCCGCCTGGCCTCGGCAGACGCAGCTGCGGCGTCGGCCCCCGGCCCCGGCCCCGGCCGCGGCCCCGAGCCCGGCCCGGACCCCAGCGGGCTGCCCCGCCGTCCGCGCACCGGGGGTCTCGGGCGGGGCCGGGCTGCTCGCGCTGGGGCGTTGCTCGGGGCGCTTCCCGGCCGGCCCTCGCTGGGCGCGGGGAGTGGAGGTGGAGGCCGGGACCCTGGCCGCCAGGGCCCCGCAGGACGGTAACAGGGCCCCGACCCCCGGGCGCTCCCCTCGCGGCCTTCCCTTGACGTCGGGACTGTGAAGCCGCGAAGTCCTTCAAGATGCTCGCGGCGGGGCCGTGGTCTGCAAAGCGGTCGGCAGCGGCGTGTGTGCCCAGCCCCGAAATCGTCATCTTGTTTGTCCCCCTCGCCTGCGTTTGCCGCGGCCGGCTTTGCTTCAGCCCCTTCCGTGCTGCCAGGGCTGCTCTCCTGCGCAGCCTTTCTAAGCAGCATGAGCGGCACCAGTGTTGGCGTGGAGTGTTTGAATCTTGAGGTTTCTTAATGGGTGTTGGTGTGGTACCGTTCGCGTTTCAGGAAGGATAAGTCGGCATTCCTGTCTTGATTTCTTCAGGGGTCATTTGGAGTTGGGCCTAATTGGACTTTTTTCCCCTTTTACCGCGCGTGAGCTCCGGTACTAGCATAAAGGCATCCAGACGTTTTAGCACAGTGACTGGACTCTTCCAGTTGCTGCTTTAGTGCTCAGTGGCCCCGAAGGAGTTCTTGCAGGAGCGCACGCAGGCTCCCTTGTCTGGCTCCAGATCCCTCAGAAGCGTTCGTGGAATGGGGTGGGTGGGTGTTGTTTTTATATTAGAACCAAACTACCTGTCATATTTTGTGCTGACGGAGACTTGTGGAAGTATAGGCTCCCTTACATCTTAACCTTCACGTGAGTGTGTCTCTCGTGTTGAATGAAGGAAGCAAACTATTTCTGGACACTTCGTGTCAGGTACTGTGCTAGGTACTGTTACCTCATGTTACCTGAACAGCCACCTTGCAGGGAGGGAAGGGCAGTGCGCTCTCTCTCAAATAAGAAAGTATTTAAAGGTGAGGGCAGTTCCTTAGGTCGCACAACTAGAGTGAGACTTGAGGTTGCAGACTGAGCATTTGTTTCAGTTTCCAGACCCCTTTTCTTTACTCCCTGTTTTCCTTAATTAGTGTTATTAATAATTTTGGAAGTTTAGTGTATTCTACTCTTACAAGGAAATTTATTTCAGAAACGTGTTCGAATTTGCAAGGTCGTAATTTTGGAAATGCATTGAGGGAATGTTTTACCAAGTAATGCTAGCTAGGTACAAAGACTAGTTAAACTTCATTAAAAAAAAAAGAATATTTTCATCCTTTTCAGGAACAGAGTGCTTCACAGCACTCTGAATGAATGGACCTGACAAGCAGTCTAAGTGAAAGAAGCCGACCTTAATGGCCACATGTTGTATGATTGCATTCATGTGGCAGTCCAGAATAGGGAAACCTACAGAGACAGTAAGAGGATTAGTGGTTGTTGGGGCATGGACATGGAGACAGGGCATAATAGCTAAAGGATGTGGGGTTTCTTCTGGAGGTAATGAAAATGTTGTAATATTTATTGCGACGATGATGACAAAATCTATGACTATGCTGAAAGCCATGAAATTATACACTTAAAATGGAGGGGGGGATTATATGCTATGTGAATGTCTCAATAAAGTGTTTATTTAAAAAACGAGCTGAAGCAAATATGGGGAAATGTTAACATTGTCTGATATGTAGGTGTTGGCTCTACTGTTTCTATTGCATTTTTCTGTTTTTGTGTATGGTTGAAACCTTCCTGTTAAAAAGTGCTGGCTCTTAAAGAAGCCTGCATTCAGGGGAAGGAGAAGTGAAAGCATTACATGGGATGTGATCTGAATGCCCCAGCTGGTTCTAAGGAAGCCACTCTGGGCCCAGTGGCGTACCCTCGTGTGTGTAATTTGCACTTCTGAGGGTCTCCTCGGTAGCACAAGGGATCATGAAAGAACCAGCCTTTGGTCAGCTTCATTCTAAAAGACTGCAATGTGTGGAGCAGATAATAGCCACTAACTCGTGTAGGTACGTGATGATTGCCATCCTTCGCTGAGGGCCCTGAGAGAAGGACGTGTTAGTTAGCCCATTTCACCTTGAAGCTCCTGAAAGCAGAGTAGTCACAGGTCTAAGTCCCACCAGGGAAATTAGGGTCCAGGCTCTGTCTGTCACCCACCACATTTTCCCCAGTGCCTGCCACGTGTGCTGCTCTAGGCATAGACACAGTGGGGTGACACCCACAAGGGGGTGGCAGCTTCTCTGTCTGAGCCTGGAAACTGAGTCCATTTCTCTGGTGGAGGCTCAGCTGGACAGGGAGGTGGCAAAGGTGAAAATGTGCAGAAAACTCTCCTTCACAGAAGAGTCAAGGAGGACTGGGAGCAGTTGGGTGCTGCTCAGGTGGACAGGAGGAAGCAGAGCAGTGGAGGAGGACCTGTGAGGTCGACCTACGGGTGTGTGTGTGTGTGTGTGTGTGTGTGTGTGTGTGTGTGTGTGTGTCGGAGATGGAGAGAGGGCCCTGGCGTGAGGTCATTTCTTCAAGTTCTTTGCAGGGCCAAGTAGAGGACCATGCCACCTGTGTAACCCCGTGGCCACAGCTTTGCCTGCTGGTGTGGTATACAGGCCATCCTCAGGGAGTCTCTGCTGTCCTGACCCTGCCCAGGTCCCAGGGAAGGAATCAGAACCCAGAACCTGGAGAAAGATGCACTGGCGATAGGGGAAGCAGGGGTAAGAAAGAGCCAGGGCGTGTCCACGAAGGATTAGAACGTCTGAGGTAGGGTCAGGAGGAAGGGCTGGAGAGGTGGGCCAGGGCACTCTGTGAGGAGGGCTGGGCAGACTGGGAGGGGAACAAGGGAGTTCTGGGAGACAGCCGTGATCTGCTTCCCTGCTCGGCTCCTGTCCCTGGATTGTTCGCTCATCTCAGCCTTATGAGCGGGTCAGTTCCCTTGGTCTGATAACTTGGGGTCTCTGCCAGCCCCCAAGGAGGGTGACTGAGGCTTCCACTCCTCTTAGCCTTGATCCCAGTTCCTACCCAGACGTGGGAAATTCAGACATCTCTCCCCATGCGGCCCCTGCTGGGCGAGCTGTTCTTGTGAAGTGGGTCATATTTGTTAGGAAGCACTGTTCCCTTTCTATGAGGTGACAAATTTGGGTGAAGGCTAGTTTACACAGGTGTCTCCGCCTTGAGCGCGCAGCCCCGCCCCCGGGCCATGGGAGCCAATCCGCCCGCGCGCGCTCCCTGGCCCCACCCCTGTCGCCCTCCTGGGCGCGCGCCCCTCCCTCCGCCCACCCGTTCAGTCAGTCCCTCAGGTAGGCGGGTGGGCAGGCAGGCAGGCAGGCAGGCGGCAGCCGGTCCGAGCAGCCGGCGGCTCGGCTCTGGGGCTCTCCCGAGCGGCGGCGGCGGCGGCGGCGGCGGCGGCGGCGGCGGCGGCGGCGGCGGCGGCGGCGGCGGCGGCGGCGCTGTCCCTCTGGGAGGCGCGGCGTGGGCCAAGCGGCTGCCGCGGAGCTTCGTGCCGAACGCGGCGGCGGCAGCGGTGCGGCCCCGAGATGGTTCGCGGGCGGCTCCAATTGTACTCCAGTTTGGAGCTATAATATCAAAGTAAAACAATTTGATAGGTGATCACTGTAAAAATAAAACAAATCACTACCCCCCCCTTCAAAAAAAAAAATCCTGATAGGCAAAAAGACTACAAATCCGAGGGGCCACCAGACCCGCCCCCAGAGACACGACAGCCAATCCGCGCACACGCTTCCAGGCCACGCCCCGGCGCCCTCCCTCCGCCCACCCGAAGGTCAGATTGCCAGGCAGTCACGCGGCAGCCTTTCCGAGGGGTAGACGTGTCTGCCGTTCTCCCGAGCGGCGCCGGCCCTTCTCCCTCCAGGCGTCTGAAGCGGCTGCAGCGGCGGCAGCGAAGTTCCTCCGGGAAGCGCGGCGCTGACCGAGCGGCTGCCGCGGAGCTTCGTGCCGAATGCGGCGGCGGCAGCGGTGCGGCCCCGAGATGGTTCGCGGGCGGCTCGGCTCTGGGGCTCTCCCGGGCGGCGGCGGCGGCGGCGGCGGCGGCGGCGGCGGCGGCGGCGGCGGCGGCGGCGCTGTTCCTCTGGGAGGCGCGGCGTGGGCCGAGCGGCGGCCGCCCGGCAGCCAACATGGCGGTGGTGGACGCGGCCCCGTGTGATGGTCCGCCGGCAGCTGTTCGACGTCGGCGGCGCTCCAGCAACCTGGTACTTCGGCGAGGGCTCCAGCTGCGTGGTGTGGTGAGTGTCCCTGCCCCGCCGGCCGGCCGCGCCCGCCCGCGCGGCCCGCCGCCTGGCCTCGGCAGACGCAGCTGCGGCGTCGGCCCCCGGCCCCGGCCCCGGCCCCGGCCCCGGCCCCGGCCGCGGCCCCGAGCCCGGCCCGGACCCCAGCGGGCTGCCCCGCCGTCCGCGCACCGGGGGTCTCGGGCGGGGCCGGGCTGCTCGCGCTGGGGCGTTGCTCGGGGCGCTTCCCGGCCGGCCCTCGCTGGGCGCGGGGAGTGGAGGTGGAGGCCGGGACCCTGGCCGCCAGGGCCCCGCAGGACGGTAACAGGGCCCCGACCCCCGGGCGCTCCCCTCGCGGCCTTCCCTTGACGTCGGGACTGTGAAGCCGCGAAGTCCTTCAAGATGCTCGCGGCGGGGCCGTGGTCTGCAAAGCGGTCGGCAGCGGCGTGTGTGCCCAGCCCCGAAATCGTCATCTTGTTTGTCCCCCTCGCCTGCGTTTGCCGCGGCCGGCTTTGCTTCAGCCCCTTCCGTGCTGCCAGGGCTGCTCTCCTGCGCAGCCTTTCTAAGCAGCATGAGCGGCACCAGTGTTGGCGTGGAGTGTTTGAATCTTGAGGTTTCTTAATGGGTGTTGGTGTGGTACCGTTCGCGTTTCAGGAAGGATAAGTCGGCATTCCTGTCTTGATTTCTTCAGGGGTCATTTGGAGTTGGGCCTAATTGGACTTTTTTCCCCTTTTACCGCGCGTGAGCTCCGGTACTAGCATAAAGGCATCCAGACGTTTTAGCACAGTGACTGGACTCTTCCAGTTGCTGCTTTAGTGCTCAGTGGCCCCGAAGGAGTTCTTGCAGGAGCGCACGCAGGCTCCCTTGTCTGGCTCCAGATCCCTCAGAAGCGTTCGTGGAATGGGGTGGGTGGGTGTTGTTTTTATATTAGAACCAAACTACCTGTCATATTTTGTGCTGACGGAGACTTGTGGAAGTATAGGCTCCCTTACATCTTAACCTTCACGTGAGTGTGTCTCTCGTGTTGAATGAAGGAAGCAAACTATTTCTGGACACTTCGTGTCAGGTACTGTGCTAGGTACTGTTACCTCATGTTACCTGAACAGCCACCTTGCAGGGAGGGAAGGGCAGTGCGCTCTCTCTCAAATAAGAAAGTATTTAAAGGTGAGGGCAGTTCCTTAGGTCGCACAACTAGAGTGAGACTTGAGGTTGCAGACTGAGCATTTGTTTCAGTTTCCAGACCCCTTTTCTTTACTCCCTGTTTTCCTTAATTAGTGTTATTAATAATTTTGGAAGTTTAGTGTATTCTACTCTTACAAGGAAATTTATTTCAGAAACGTGTTCGAATTTGCAAGGTCGTAATTTTGGAAATGCATTGAGGGAATGTTTTACCAAGTAATGCTAGCTAGGTACAAAGACTAGTTAAACTTCATTAAAAAAAAAAAAAGAATATTTTCATCCTTTTCAGGAACAGAGTGCTTCACAGCACTCTGAATGAATGGACCTGACAAGCAGTCTAAGTGAAAGAAGCCGACCTTAATGGCCACATGTTGTATGATTGCATTCATGTGGCAGTCCAGAATAGGGAAACCTACAGAGACAGTAAGAGGATTAGTGGTTGTTGGGGCATGGACATGGAGACAGGGCATAATAGCTAAAGGATGTGGGGTTTCTTCTGGAGGTAATGAAAATGTTGTAATATTTATTGCGACGATGATGACAAAATCTATGACTATGCTGAAAGCCATGAAATTATACACTTAAAATGGAGGGGGGGATTATATGCTATGTGAATGTCTCAATAAAGTGTTTTATTTAAAAAACGAGCTGAAGCAAATATGGGGAAATGTTAACATTGTCTGATATGTAGGTGTTGGCTCTACTGTTTCTATTGCATTTTTCTGTTTTTGTGTATGGTTGAAACCTTCCTGTTAAAAAGTGCTGGCTCTTAAAGAAGCCTGCATTCAGGGGAAGGAGAAGTGAAAGCATTACATGGGATGTGATCTGAATGCCCCAGCTGGTTCTAAGGAAGCCACTCTGGGCCCAGTGGCGTACCCTCGTGTGTGTAATTTGCACTTCTGAGGGTCTCCTCGGTAGCACAAGGGATCATGAAAGAACCAGCCTTTGGTCAGCTTCATTCTAAAAGACTGCAATGTGTGGAGCAGATAATAGCCACTAACTCGTGTAGGTACGTGATGATTGCCATCCTTCGCTGAGGGCCCTGAGAGAAGGACGTGTTAGTTAGCCCATTTCACCTTGAAGCTCCTGAAAGCAGAGTAGTCACAGGTCTAAGTCCCACCAGGGAAATTAGGGTCCAGGCTCTGTCTGTCACCCACCACATTTTCCCCAGTGCCTGCCACGTGTGCTGCTCTAGGCATAGACACAGTGGGGTGACACCCACAAGGGGGTGGCAGCTTCTCTGTCTGAGCCTGGAAACTGAGTCCATTTCTCTGGTGGAGGCTCAGCTGGACAGGGAGGTGGCAAAGGTGAAAATGTGCAGAAAACTCTCCTTCACAGAAGAGTCAAGGAGGACTGGGAGCAGTTGGGTGCTGCTCAGGTGGACAGGAGGAAGCAGAGCAGTGGAGGAGGACCTGTGAGGTCGACCTACGGGTGTGTGTGTGTGTGTGTGTGTGTGTGTGTGTGTGTGTGTGTGTCGGAGATGGAGAGAGGGCCCTGGCGTGAGGTCATTTCTTCAAGTTCTTTGCAGGGCCAAGTAGAGGACCATGCCACCTGTGTAACCCCGTGGCCACAGCTTTGCCTGCTGGTGTGGTATACAGGCCATCCTCAGGGAGTCTCTGCTGTCCTGACCCTGCCCAGGTCCCAGGGAAGGAATCAGAACCCAGAACCTGGAGAAAGATGCACTGGCGATAGGGGAAGCAGGGGTAAGAAAGAGCCAGGGCGTGTCCACGAAGGATTAGAACGTCTGAGGTAGGGTCAGGAGGAAGGGCTGGAGAGGTGGGCCAGGGCACTCTGTGAGGAGGGCTGGGCAGACTGGGAGGGGAACAAGGGAGTTCTGGGAGACAGCCGTGATCTGCTTCCCTGCTCGGCTCCTGTCCCTGGATTGTTCGCTCATCTCAGCCTTATGAGCGGGTCAGTTCCCTTGGTCTGATAACTTGGGGTCTCTGCCAGCCCCCAAGGAGGGTGACTGAGGCTTCCACTCCTCTTAGCCTTGATCCCAGTTCCTACCCAGACGTGGGAAATTCAGACATCTCTCCCCATGCGGCCCCTGCTGGGCGAGCTGTTCTTGTGAAGTGGGTCATATTTGTTAGGAAGCACTGTTCCCTTTCTATGAGGTGACAAATTTGGGTGAAGGCTAGTTTACACAGGTGTCTCCGCCTTGAGCGCGCAGCCCCGCCCCCGGGCCATGGGAGCCAATCCGCCCGCGCGCGCTCCCTGGCCCCACCCCTGTCGCCCTCCTGGGCGCGCGCCCCTCCCTCCGCCCACCCGTTCAGTCAGTCCCTCAGGTAGGCGGGTGGGCAGGCAGGCAGGCAGGCAGGCGGCAGCCGGTCCGAGCAGCCGGCGGCTCGGCTCTGGGGCTCTCCCGAGCGGCGGCGGCGGCGGCGGCGGCGGCGGCGGCGGCGGCGGCGGCGGCGGCGGCGGCGGCGCTGTCCCTCTGGGAGGCGCGGCGTGGGCCAAGCGGCTGCCGCGGAGCTTCGTGCCGAACGCGGCGGCGGCAGCGGTGCGGCCCCGAGATGGTTCGCGGGCGGCTCCAATTGTACTCCAGTTTGGAGCTATAATATCAAAGTAAAACAATTTGATAGGTGATCACTGTAAAAATAAAACAAATCACTACCCCCCCCTTCAAAAAAAAAAATCCTGATAGGCAAAAAGACTACAAATCCGAGGGGCCACCAGACCCGCCCCCAGAGACACGACAGCCAATCCGCGCACACGCTTCCAGGCCACGCCCCGGCGCCCTCCCTCCGCCCACCCGAAGGTCAGATTGCCAGGCAGTCACGCGGCAGCCTTTCCGAGGGGTAGACGTGTCTGCCGTTCTCCCGAGCGGCGCCGGCCCTTCTCCCTCCAGGCGTCTGAAGCGGCTGCAGCGGCGGCAGCGAAGTTCCTCCGGGAAGCGCGGCGCTGACCGAGCGGCTGCCGCGGAGCTTCGTGCCGAATGCGGCGGCGGCAGCGGTGCGGCCCCGAGATGGTTCGCGGGCGGCTCGGCTCTGGGGCTCTCCCGGGCGGCGGCGGCGGCGGCGGCGGCGGCGGCGGCGGCGGCGGCGGCGGCGGCGGCGCTGTTCCTCTGGGAGGCGCGGCGTGGGCCGAGCGGCGGCCGCCCGGCAGCCAACATGGCGGTGGTGGACGCGGCCCCGTGTGATGGTCCGCCGGCAGCTGTTCGACGTCGGCGGCGCTCCAGCAACCTGGTACTTCGGCGAGGGCTCCAGCTGCGTGGTGTGGTGAGTGTCCCTGCCCCGCCGGCCGGCCGCGCCCGCCCGCGCGGCCCGCCGCCTGGCCTCGGCAGACGCAGCTGCGGCGTCGGCCCCCGGCCCCGGCCCCGGCCCCGGCCCCGGCCCCGGCCGCGGCCCCGAGCCCGGCCCGGACCCCAGCGGGCTGCCCCGCCGTCCGCGCACCGGGGGTCTCGGGCGGGGCCGGGCTGCTCGCGCTGGGGCGTTGCTCGGGGCGCTTCCCGGCCGGCCCTCGCTGGGCGCGGGGAGTGGAGGTGGAGGCCGGGACCCTGGCCGCCAGGGCCCCGCAGGACGGTAACAGGGCCCCGACCCCCGGGCGCTCCCCTCGCGGCCTTCCCTTGACGTCGGGACTGTGAAGCCGCGAAGTCCTTCAAGATGCTCGCGGCGGGGCCGTGGTCTGCAAAGCGGTCGGCAGCGGCGTGTGTGCCCAGCCCCGAAATCGTCATCTTGTTTGTCCCCCTCGCCTGCGTTTGCCGCGGCCGGCTTTGCTTCAGCCCCTTCCGTGCTGCCAGGGCTGCTCTCCTGCGCAGCCTTTCTAAGCAGCATGAGCGGCACCAGTGTTGGCGTGGAGTGTTTGAATCTTGAGGTTTCTTAATGGGTGTTGGTGTGGTACCGTTCGCGTTTCAGGAAGGATAAGTCGGCATTCCTGTCTTGATTTCTTCAGGGGTCATTTGGAGTTGGGCCTAATTGGACTTTTTTCCCCTTTTACCGCGCGTGAGCTCCGGTACTAGCATAAAGGCATCCAGACGTTTTAGCACAGTGACTGGACTCTTCCAGTTGCTGCTTTAGTGCTCAGTGGCCCCGAAGGAGTTCTTGCAGGAGCGCACGCAGGCTCCCTTGTCTGGCTCCAGATCCCTCAGAAGCGTTCGTGGAATGGGGTGGGTGGGTGTTGTTTTTATATTAGAACCAAACTACCTGTCATATTTTGTGCTGACGGAGACTTGTGGAAGTATAGGCTCCCTTACATCTTAACCTTCACGTGAGTGTGTCTCTCGTGTTGAATGAAGGAAGCAAACTATTTCTGGACACTTCGTGTCAGGTACTGTGCTAGGTACTGTTACCTCATGTTACCTGAACAGCCACCTTGCAGGGAGGGAAGGGCAGTGCGCTCTCTCTCAAATAAGAAAGTATTTAAAGGTGAGGGCAGTTCCTTAGGTCGCACAACTAGAGTGAGACTTGAGGTTGCAGACTGAGCATTTGTTTCAGTTTCCAGACCCCTTTTCTTTACTCCCTGTTTTCCTTAATTAGTGTTATTAATAATTTTGGAAGTTTAGTGTATTCTACTCTTACAAGGAAATTTATTTCAGAAACGTGTTCGAATTTGCAAGGTCGTAATTTTGGAAATGCATTGAGGGAATGTTTTACCAAGTAATGCTAGCTAGGTACAAAGACTAGTTAAACTTCATTAAAAAAAAAAGAATATTTTCATCCTTTTCAGGAACAGAGTGCTTCACAGCACTCTGAATGAATGGACCTGACAAGCAGTCTAAGTGAAAGAAGCCGACCTTAATGGCCACATGTTGTATGATTGCATTCATGTGGCAGTCCAGAATAGGGAAACCTACAGAGACAGTAAGAGGATTAGTGGTTGTTGGGGCATGGACATGGAGACAGGGCATAATAGCTAAAGGATGTGGGGTTTCTTCTGGAGGTAATGAAAATGTTGTAATATTTATTGCGACGATGATGACAAAATCTATGACTATGCTGAAAGCCATGAAATTATACACTTAAAATGGAGGGGGGGATTATATGCTATGTGAATGTCTCAATAAAGTGTTTTATTTAAAAAACGAGCTGAAGCAAATATGGGGAAATGTTAACATTGTCTGATATGTAGGTGTTGGCTCTACTGTTTCTATTGCATTTTTCTGTTTTTGTGTATGGTTGAAACCTTCCTGTTAAAAAGTGCTGGCTCTTAAAGAAGCCTGCATTCAGGGGAAGGAGAAGTGAAAGCATTACATGGGATGTGATCTGAATGCCCCAGCTGGTTCTAAGGAAGCCACTCTGGGCCCAGTGGCGTACCCTCGTGTGTGTAATTTGCACTTCTGAGGGTCTCCTCGGTAGCACAAGGGATCATGAAAGAACCAGCCTTTGGTCAGCTTCATTCTAAAAGACTGCAATGTGTGGAGCAGATAATAGCCACTAACTCGTGTAGGTACGTGATGATTGCCATCCTTCGCTGAGGGCCCTGAGAGAAGGACGTGTTAGTTAGCCCATTTCACCTTGAAGCTCCTGAAAGCAGAGTAGTCACAGGTCTAAGTCCCACCAGGGAAATTAGGGTCCAGGCTCTGTCTGTCACCCACCACATTTTCCCCAGTGCCTGCCACGTGTGCTGCTCTAGGCATAGACACAGTGGGGTGACACCCACAAGGGGGTGGCAGCTTCTCTGTCTGAGCCTGGAAACTGAGTCCATTTCTCTGGTGGAGGCTCAGCTGGACAGGGAGGTGGCAAAGGTGAAAATGTGCAGAAAACTCTCCTTCACAGAAGAGTCAAGGAGGACTGGGAGCAGTTGGGTGCTGCTCAGGTGGACAGGAGGAAGCAGAGCAGTGGAGGAGGACCTGTGAGGTCGACCTACGGGTGTGTGTGTGTGTGTGTGTGTGTGTGTGTGTGTGTGTGTGTGTCGGAGATGGAGAGAGGGCCCTGGCGTGAGGTCATTTCTTCAAGTTCTTTGCAGGGCCAAGTAGAGGACCATGCCACCTGTGTAACCCCGTGGCCACAGCTTTGCCTGCTGGTGTGGTATACAGGCCATCCTCAGGGAGTCTCTGCTGTCCTGACCCTGCCCAGGTCCCAGGGAAGGAATCAGAACCCAGAACCTGGAGAAAGATGCACTGGCGATAGGGGAAGCAGGGGTAAGAAAGAGCCAGGGCGTGTCCACGAAGGATTAGAACGTCTGAGGTAGGGTCAGGAGGAAGGGCTGGAGAGGTGGGCCAGGGCACTCTGTGAGGAGGGCTGGGCAGACTGGGAGGGGAACAAGGGAGTTCTGGGAGACAGCCGTGATCTGCTTCCCTGCTCGGCTCCTGTCCCTGGATTGTTCGCTCATCTCAGCCTTATGAGCGGGTCAGTTCCCTTGGTCTGATAACTTGGGGTCTCTGCCAGCCCCCAAGGAGGGTGACTGAGGCTTCCACTCCTCTTAGCCTTGATCCCAGTTCCTACCCAGACGTGGGAAATTCAGACATCTCTCCCCATGCGGCCCCTGCTGGGCGAGCTGTTCTTGTGAAGTGGGTCATATTTGTTAGGAAGCACTGTTCCCTTTCTATGAGGTGACAAATTTGGGTGAAGGCTAGTTTACACAGGTGTCTCCGCCTTGAGCGCGCAGCCCCGCCCCCGGGCCATGGGAGCCAATCCGCCCGCGCGCGCTCCCTGGCCCCACCCCTGTCGCCCTCCTGGGCGCGCGCCCCTCCCTCCGCCCACCCGTTCAGTCAGTCCCTCAGGTAGGCGGGTGGGCAGGCAGGCAGGCAGGCAGGCGGCAGCCGGTCCGAGCAGCCGGCGGCTCGGCTCTGGGGCTCTCCCGAGCGGCGGCGGCGGCGGCGGCGGCGGCGGCGGCGGCGGCGCTGTCCCTCTGGGAGGCGCGGCGTGGGCCAAGCGGCTGCCGCGGAGCTTCGTGCCGAACGCGGCGGCGGCAGCGGTGCGGCCCCGAGATGGTTCGCGGGCGGCTCCAATTGTACTCCAGTTTGGAGCTATAATATCAAAGTAAAACAATTTGATAGGTGATCACTGTAAAAATAAAACAAATCACTACCCCCCCCTTCAAAAAAAAAAATCCTGATAGGCAAAAAGACTACAAATCCGAGGGGCCACCAGACCCGCCCCCAGAGACACGACAGCCAATCCGCGCACACGCTTCCAGGCCACGCCCCGGCGCCCTCCCTCCGCCCACCCGAAGGTCAGATTGCCAGGCAGTCACGCGGCAGCCTTTCCGAGGGGTAGACGTGTCTGCCGTTCTCCCGAGCGGCGCCGGCCCTTCTCCCTCCAGGCGTCTGAAGCGGCTGCAGCGGCGGCAGCGAAGTCCCTCCGGGAAGCGCGGCGCTGACCGAGCGGCTGCCGCGGAGCTTCGTGCCGAATGCGGCGGCGGCAGCGGTGCGGCCCCGAGATGGTTCGCGGGCGGCTCGGCTCTGGGGCTCTCCCGGGCGGCGGCGGCGGCGGCGGCGGCGCTGTTCCTCTGGGAGGCGCGGCGTGGGCCGAGCGGCGGCCGCCCGGCAGCCAACATGGCGGTGGTGGACGCGGCCCCGTGTGATGGTCCGCCGGCAGCTGTTCGACGTCGGCGGCGCTCCAGCAACCTGGTACTTCGGCGAGGGCTCCAGCTGCGTGGTGTGGTGAGTGTCCCTGCCCCGCCGGCCGGCCGCGCCCGCCCGCGCGGCCCGCCGCCTGGCCTCGGCAGACGCAGCTGCGGCGTCGGCCCCCGGCCCCGGCCCCGGCCGCGGCCCCGAGCCCGGCCCGGACCCCAGCGGGCTGCCCCGCCGTCCGCGCACCGGGGGTCTCGGGCGGGGCCGGGCTGCTCGCGCTGGGGCGTTGCTCGGGGCGCTTCCCGGCCGGCCCTCGCTGGGCGCGGGGAGTGGAGGTGGAGGCCGGGACCCTGGCCGCCAGGGCCCCGCAGGACGGTAACAGGGCCCCGACCCCCGGGCGCTCCCCTCGCGGCCTTCCCTTGACGTCGGGACTGTGAAGCCGCGAAGTCCTTCAAGATGCTCGCGGCGGGGCCGTGGTCTGCAAAGCGGTCGGCAGCGGCGTGTGTGCCCAGCCCCGAAATCGTCATCTTGTTTGTCCCCCTCGCCTGCGTTTGCCGCGGCCGGCTTTGCTTCAGCCCCTTCCGTGCTGCCAGGGCTGCTCTCCTGCGCAGCCTTTCTAAGCAGCATGAGCGGCACCAGTGTTGGCGTGGAGTGTTTGAATCTTGAGGTTTCTTAATGGGTGTTGGTGTGGTACCGTTCGCGTTTCAGGAAGGATAAGTCGGCATTCCTGTCTTGATTTCTTCAGGGGTCATTTGGAGTTGGGCCTAATTGGACTTTTTTCCCCTTTTACCGCGCGTGAGCTCCGGTACTAGCATAAAGGCATCCAGACGTTTTAGCACAGTGACTGGACTCTTCCAGTTGCTGCTTTAGTGCTCAGTGGCCCCGAAGGAGTTCTTGCAGGAGCGCACGCAGGCTCCCTTGTCTGGCTCCAGATCCCTCAGAAGCGTTCGTGGAATGGGGTGGGTGGGTGTTGTTTTTATATTAGAACCAAACTACCTGTCATATTTTGTGCTGACGGAGACTTGTGGAAGTATAGGCTCCCTTACATCTTAACCTTCACGTGAGTGTGTCTCTCGTGTTGAATGAAGGAAGCAAACTATTTCTGGACACTTCGTGTCAGGTACTGTGCTAGGTACTGTTACCTCATGTTACCTGAACAGCCACCTTGCAGGGAGGGAAGGGCAGTGCGCTCTCTCTCAAATAAGAAAGTATTTAAAGGTGAGGGCAGTTCCTTAGGTCGCACAACTAGAGTGAGACTTGAGGTTGCAGACTGAGCATTTGTTTCAGTTTCCAGACCCCTTTTCTTTACTCCCTGTTTTCCTTAATTAGTGTTATTAATAATTTTGGAAGTTTAGTGTATTCTACTCTTACAAGGAAATTTATTTCAGAAACGTGTTCGAATTTGCAAGGTCGTAATTTTGGAAATGCATTGAGGGAATGTTTTACCAAGTAATGCTAGCTAGGTACAAAGACTAGTTAAACTTCATTAAAAAAAAAAGAATATTTTCATCCTTTTCAGGAACAGAGTGCTTCACAGCACTCTGAATGAATGGACCTGACAAGCAGTCTAAGTGAAAGAAGCCGACCTTAATGGCCACATGTTGTATGATTGCATTCATGTGGCAGTCCAGAATAGGGAAACCTACAGAGACAGTAAGAGGATTAGTGGTTGTTGGGGCATGGACATGGAGACAGGGCATAATAGCTAAAGGATGTGGGGTTTCTTCTGGAGGTAATGAAAATGTTGTAATATTTATTGCGACGATGATGACAAAATCTATGACTATGCTGAAAGCCATGAAATTATACACTTAAAATGGAGGGGGGGATTATATGCTATGTGAATGTCTCAATAAAGTGTTTTATTTAAAAAACGAGCTGAAGCAAATATGGGGAAATGTTAACATTGTCTGATATGTAGGTGTTGGCTCTACTGTTTCTATTGCATTTTTCTGTTTTTGTGTATGGTTGAAACCTTCCTGTTAAAAAGTGCTGGCTCTTAAAGAAGCCTGCATTCAGGGGAAGGAGAAGTGAAAGCATTACATGGGATGTGATCTGAATGCCCCAGCTGGTTCTAAGGAAGCCACTCTGGGCCCAGTGGCGTACCCTCGTGTGTGTAATTTGCACTTCTGAGGGTCTCCTCGGTAGCACAAGGGATCATGAAAGAACCAGCCTTTGGTCAGCTTCATTCTAAAAGACTGCAATGTGTGGAGCAGATAATAGCCACTAACTCGTGTAGGTACGTGATGATTGCCATCCTTCGCTGAGGGCCCTGAGAGAAGGACGTGTTAGTTAGCCCATTTCACCTTGAAGCTCCTGAAAGCAGAGTAGTCACAGGTCTAAGTCCCACCAGGGAAATTAGGGTCCAGGCTCTGTCTGTCACCCACCACATTTTCCCCAGTGCCTGCCACGTGTGCTGCTCTAGGCATAGACACAGTGGGGTGACACCCACAAGGGGGTGGCAGCTTCTCTGTCTGAGCCTGGAAACTGAGTCCATTTCTCTGGTGGAGGCTCAGCTGGACAGGGAGGTGGCAAAGGTGAAAATGTGCAGAAAACTCTCCTTCACAGAAGAGTCAAGGAGGACTGGGAGCAGTTGGGTGCTGCTCAGGTGGACAGGAGGAAGCAGAGCAGTGGAGGAGGACCTGTGAGGTCGACCTACGGGTGTGTGTGTGTGTGTGTGTGTGTGTGTGTGTGTGTGTGTGTCGGAGATGGAGAGAGGGCCCTGGCGTGAGGTCATTTCTTCAAGTTCTTTGCAGGGCCAAGTAGAGAACCATGACACCTGTGTAACCCCGTGGCCACAGCTTTGCCTGCTGGTGTGGTATACAGGCCATCCTCAGGGAGTCTCTGCTGTCCTGACCCTGCCCAGGTCCCAGGGAAGGAATCAGAACCCAGAACCTGGAGAAAGATGCACTGGCGATAGGGGAAGCAGGGGTAAGAAAGAGCCAGGGCGTGTCCACGAAGGATTAGAACGTCTGAGGTAGGGTCAGGAGGAAGGGCTGGAGAGGTGGGCCAGGGCACTCTGTGAGGAGGGCTGGGCAGACTGGGAGGGGAACAAGGGAGTTCTGGGAGACAGCCGTGATCTGCTTCCCTGCTCGGCTCCTGTCCCTGGATTGTTCGCTCATCTCAGCCTTATGAGCGGGTCAGTTCCCTTGGTCTGATAACTTGGGGTCTCTGCCAGCCCCCAAGGAGGGTGACTGAGGCTTCCACTCCTCTTAGCCTTGATCCCAGTTCCTACCCAGACGTGGGAAATTCAGACATCTCTCCCCATGCGGCCCCTGCTGGGCGAGCTGTTCTTGTGAAGTGGGTCATATTTGTTAGGAAGCACTGTTCCCTTTCTATGAGGTGACAAATTTGGGTGAAGGCTAGTTTACACAGGTGTCTCCGCCTTGAGCGCGCAGCCCCGCCCCCGGGCCATGGGAGCCAATCCGCCCGCGCGCGCTCCCTGGCCCCACCCCTGTCGCCCTCCTGGGCGCGCGCCCCTCCCTCCGCCCACCCGTTCAGTCAGTCCCTCAGGTAGGCGGGTGGGCAGGCAGGCAGGCAGGCAGGCGGCAGCCGGTCCGAGCAGCCGGCGGCTCGGCTCTGGGGCTCTCCCGAGCGGCGGCGGCGGCGGCGGCGGCGGCGGCGGCGGCGGCGCTGTCCCTCTGGGAGGCGCGGCGTGGGCCAAGCGGCTGCCGCGGAGCTTCGTGCCGAACGCGGCGGCGGCAGCGGTGCGGCCCCGAGATGGTTCGCGGGCGGCTCCAATTGTACTCCAGTTTGGAGCTATAATATCAAAGTAAAACAATTTGATAGGTGATCACTGTAAAAATAAAACAAATCACTACCCCCCCCTTCAAAAAAAAAAAATCCTGATAGGCAAAAAGACTACAAATCCGAGGGGCCACCAGACCCGCCCCCAGAGACACGACAGCCAATCCGCGCACACGCTTCCAGGCCACGCCCCGGCGCCCTCCCTCCGCCCACCCGAAGGTCAGATTGCCAGGCAGTCACGCGGCAGCCTTTCCGAGGGGTAGACGTGTCTGCCGTTCTCCCGAGCGGCGCCGGCCCTTCTCCCTCCAGGCGTCTGAAGCGGCTGCAGCGGCGGCAGCGAAGTCCCTCCGGGAAGCGCGGCGCTGACCGAGCGGCTGCCGCGGAGCTTCGTGCCGAATGCGGCGGCGGCAGCGGTGCGGCCCCGAGATGGTTCGCGGGCGGCTCGGCTCTGGGGCTCTCCCGGGCGGCGGCGGCGGCGGCGGCGGCGCTGTTCCTCTGGGAGGCGCGGCGTGGGCCGAGCGGCGGCCGCCCGGCAGCCAACATGGCGGTGGTGGACGCGGCCCCGTGTGATGGTCCGCCGGCAGCTGTTCGACGTCGGCGGCGCTCCAGCAACCTGGTACTTCGGCGAGGGCTCCAGCTGCGTGGTGTGGTGAGTGTCCCTGCCCCGCCGGCCGGCCGCGCCCGCCCGCGCGGCCCGCCGCCTGGCCTCGGCAGACGCAGCTGCGGCGTCGGCCCCCGGCCCCGGCCCCGGCCGCGGCCCCGAGCCCGGCCCGGACCCCAGCGGGCTGCCCCGCCGTCCGCGCACCGGGGGTCTCGGGCGGGGCCGGGCTGCTCGCGCTGGGGCGTTGCTCGGGGCGCTTCCCGGCCGGCCCTCGCTGGGCGCGGGGAGTGGAGGTGGAGGCCGGGACCCTGGCCGCCAGGGCCCCGCAGGACGGTAACAGGGCCCCGACCCCCGGGCGCTCCCCTCGCGGCCTTCCCTTGACGTCGGGACTGTGAAGCCGCGAAGTCCTTCAAGATGCTCGCGGCGGGGCCGTGGTCTGCAAAGCGGTCGGCAGCGGCGTGTGTGCCCAGCCCCGAAATCGTCATCTTGTTTGTCCCCCTCGCCTGCGTTTGCCGCGGCCGGCTTTGCTTCAGCCCCTTCCGTGCTGCCAGGGCTGCTCTCCTGCGCAGCCTTTCTAAGCAGCATGAGCGGCACCAGTGTTGGCGTGGAGTGTTTGAATCTTGAGGTTTCTTAATGGGTGTTGGTGTGGTACCGTTCGCGTTTCAGGAAGGATAAGTCGGCATTCCTGTCTTGATTTCTTCAGGGGTCATTTGGAGTTGGGCCTAATTGGACTTTTTTCCCCTTTTACCGCGCGTGAGCTCCGGTACTAGCATAAAGGCATCCAGACGTTTTAGCACAGTGACTGGACTCTTCCAGTTGCTGCTTTAGTGCTCAGTGGCCCCGAAGGAGTTCTTGCAGGAGCGCACGCAGGCTCCCTTGTCTGGCTCCAGATCCCTCAGAAGCGTTCGTGGAATGGGGTGGGTGGGTGTTGTTTTTATATTAGAACCAAACTACCTGTCATATTTTGTGCTGACGGAGACTTGTGGAAGTATAGGCTCCCTTACATCTTAACCTTCACGTGAGTGTGTCTCTCGTGTTGAATGAAGGAAGCAAACTATTTCTGGACACTTCGTGTCAGGTACTGTGCTAGGTACTGTTACCTCATGTTACCTGAACAGCCACCTTGCAGGGAGGGAAGGGCAGTGCGCTCTCTCTCAAATAAGAAAGTATTTAAAGGTGAGGGCAGTTCCTTAGGTCGCACAACTAGAGTGAGACTTGAGGTTGCAGACTGAGCATTTGTTTCAGTTTCCAGACCCCTTTTCTTTACTCCCTGTTTTCCTTAATTAGTGTTATTAATAATTTTGGAAGTTTAGTGTATTCTACTCTTACAAGGAAATTTATTTCAGAAACGTGTTCGAATTTGCAAGGTCGTAATTTTGGAAATGCATTGAGGGAATGTTTTACCAAGTAATGCTAGCTAGGTACAAAGACTAGTTAAACTTCATTAAAAAAAAAAGAATATTTTCATCCTTTTCAGGAACAGAGTGCTTCACAGCACTCTGAATGAATGGACCTGACAAGCAGTCTAAGTGAAAGAAGCCGACCTTAATGGCCACATGTTGTATGATTGCATTCATGTGGCAGTCCAGAATAGGGAAACCTACAGAGACAGTAAGAGGATTAGTGGTTGTTGGGGCATGGACATGGAGACAGGGCATAATAGCTAAAGGATGTGGGGTTTCTTCTGGAGGTAATGAAAATGTTGTAATATTTATTGCGACGATGATGACAAAATCTATGACTATGCTGAAAGCCATGAAATTATACACTTAAAATGGAGGGGGGGATTATATGCTATGTGAATGTCTCAATAAAGTGTTTTATTTAAAAAACGAGCTGAAGCAAATATGGGGAAATGTTAACATTGTCTGATATGTAGGTGTTGGCTCTACTGTTTCTATTGCATTTTTCTGTTTTTGTGTATGGTTGAAACCTTCCTGTTAAAAAGTGCTGGCTCTTAAAGAAGCCTGCATTCAGGGGAAGGAGAAGTGAAAGCATTACATGGGATGTGATCTGAATGCCCCAGCTGGTTCTAAGGAAGCCACTCTGGGCCCAGTGGCGTACCCTCGTGTGTGTAATTTGCACTTCTGAGGGTCTCCTCGGTAGCACAAGGGATCATGAAAGAACCAGCCTTTGGTCAGCTTCATTCTAAAAGACTGCAATGTGTGGAGCAGATAATAGCCACTAACTCGTGTAGGTACGTGATGATTGCCATCCTTCGCTGAGGGCCCTGAGAGAAGGACGTGTTAGTTAGCCCATTTCACCTTGAAGCTCCTGAAAGCAGAGTAGTCACAGGTCTAAGTCCCACCAGGGAAATTAGGGTCCAGGCTCTGTCTGTCACCCACCACATTTTCCCCAGTGCCTGCCACGTGTGCTGCTCTAGGCATAGACACAGTGGGGTGACACCCACAAGGGGGTGGCAGCTTCTCTGTCTGAGCCTGGAAACTGAGTCCATTTCTCTGGTGGAGGCTCAGCTGGACAGGGAGGTGGCAAAGGTGAAAATGTGCAGAAAACTCTCCTTCACAGAAGAGTCAAGGAGGACTGGGAGCAGTTGGGTGCTGCTCAGGTGGACAGGAGGAAGCAGAGCAGTGGAGGAGGACCTGTGAGGTCGACCTACGGGTGTGTGTGTGTGTGTGTGTGTGTGTGTGTGTGTCGGAGATGGAGAGAGGGCCCTGGCGTGAGGTCATTTCTTCAAGTTCTTTGCAGGGCCAAGTAGAGGACCATGCCACCTGTGTAACCCCGTGGCCACAGCTTTGCCTGCTGGTGTGGTATACAGGCCATCCTCAGGGAGTCTCTGCTGTCCTGACCCTGCCCAGGTCCCAGGGAAGGAATCAGAACCCAGAACCTGGAGAAAGATGCACTGGCGATAGGGGAAGCAGGGGTAAGAAAGAGCCAGGGCGTGTCCACGAAGGATTAGAACGTCTGAGGTAGGGTCAGGAGGAAGGGCTGGAGAGGTGGGCCAGGGCACTCTGTGAGGAGGGCTGGGCAGACTGGGAGGGGAACAAGGGAGTTCTGGGAGACAGCCGTGATCTGCTTCCCTGCTCGGCTCCTGTCCCTGGATTGTTCGCTCATCTCAGCCTTATGAGCGGGTCAGTTCCCTTGGTCTGATAACTTGGGGTCTCTGCCAGCCCCCAAGGAGGGTGACTGAGGCTTCCACTCCTCTTAGCCTTGATCCCAGTTCCTACCCAGACGTGGGAAATTCAGACATCTCTCCCCATGCGGCCCCTGCTGGGCGAGCTGTTCTTGTGAAGTGGGTCATATTTGTTAGGAAGCACTGTTCCCTTTCTATGAGGTGACAAATTTGGGTGAAGGCTAGTTTACACAGGTGTCTCCGCCTTGAGCGCGCAGCCCCGCCCCCGGGCCATGGGAGCCAATCCGCCCGCGCGCGCTCCCTGGCCCCACCCCTGTCGCCCTCCTGGGCGCGCGCCCCTCCCTCCGCCCACCCGTTCAGTCAGTCCCTCAGGTAGGCGGGTGGGCAGGCAGGCAGGCAGGCAGGCGGCAGCCGGTCCGAGCAGCCGGCGGCTCGGCTCTGGGGCTCTCCCGAGCGGCGGCGGCGGCGGCGGCGGCGGCGGCGGCGGCGGCGGCGCTGTCCCTCTGGGAGGCGCGGCGTGGGCCAAGCGGCTGCCGCGGAGCTTCGTGCCGAACGCGGCGGCGGCAGCGGTGCGGCCCCGAGATGGTTCGCGGGCGGCTCCAATTGTACTCCAGTTTGGAGCTATAATATCAAAGTAAAACAATTTGATAGGTGATCACTGTAAAAATAAAACAAATCACTACCCCCCCCTTCAAAAAAAAAAAATCCTGATAGGCAAAAAGACTACAAATCCGAGGGGCCACCAGACCCGCCCCCAGAGACACGACAGCCAATCCGCGCACACGCTTCCAGGCCACGCCCCGGCGCCCTCCCTCCGCCCACCCGAAGGTCAGATTGCCAGGCAGTCACGCGGCAGCCTTTCCGAGGGGTAGACGTGTCTGCCGTTCTCCCGAGCGGCGCCGGCCCTTCTCCCTCCAGGCGTCTGAAGCGGCTGCAGCGGCGGCAGCGAAGTCCCTCCGGGAAGCGCGGCGCTGACCGAGCGGCTGCCGCGGAGCTTCGTGCCGAATGCGGCGGCGGCAGCGGTGCGGCCCCGAGATGGTTCGCGGGCGGCTCGGCTCTGGGGCTCTCCCGGGCGGCGGCGGCGGCGGCGGCGGCGCTGTTCCTCTGGGAGGCGCGGCGTGGGCCGAGCGGCGGCCGCCCGGCAGCCAACATGGCGGTGGTGGACGCGGCCCCGTGTGATGGTCCGCCGGCAGCTGTTCGACGTCGGCGGCGCTCCAGCAACCTGGTACTTCGGCGAGGGCTCCAGCTGCGTGGTGTGGTGAGTGTCCCTGCCCCGCCGGCCGGCCGCGCCCGCCCGCGCGGCCCGCCGCCTGGCCTCGGCAGACGCAGCTGCGGCGTCGGCCCCCGGCCCCGGCCCCGGCCGCGGCCCCGAGCCCGGCCCGGACCCCAGCGGGCTGCCCCGCCGTCCGCGCACCGGGGGTCTCGGGCGGGGCCGGGCTGCTCGCGCTGGGGCGTTGCTCGGGGCGCTTCCCGGCCGGCCCTCGCTGGGCGCGGGGAGTGGAGGTGGAGGCCGGGACCCTGGCCGCCAGGGCCCCGCAGGACGGTAACAGGGCCCCGACCCCCGGGCGCTCCCCTCGCGGCCTTCCCTTGACGTCGGGACTGTGAAGCCGCGAAGTCCTTCAAGATGCTCGCGGCGGGGCCGTGGTCTGCAAAGCGGTCGGCAGCGGCGTGTGTGCCCAGCCCCGAAATCGTCATCTTGTTTGTCCCCCTCGCCTGCGTTTGCCGCGGCCGGCTTTGCTTCAGCCCCTTCCGTGCTGCCAGGGCTGCTCTCCTGCGCAGCCTTTCTAAGCAGCATGAGCGGCACCAGTGTTGGCGTGGAGTGTTTGAATCTTGAGGTTTCTTAATGGGTGTTGGTGTGGTACCGTTCGCGTTTCAGGAAGGATAAGTCGGCATTCCTGTCTTGATTTCTTCAGGGGTCATTTGGAGTTGGGCCTAATTGGACTTTTTTCCCCTTTTACCGCGCGTGAGCTCCGGTACTAGCATAAAGGCATCCAGACGTTTTAGCACAGTGACTGGACTCTTCCAGTTGCTGCTTTAGTGCTCAGTGGCCCCGAAGGAGTTCTTGCAGGAGCGCACGCAGGCTCCCTTGTCTGGCTCCAGATCCCTCAGAAGCGTTCGTGGAATGGGGTGGGTGGGTGTTGTTTTTATATTAGAACCAAACTACCTGTCATATTTTGTGCTGACGGAGACTTGTGGAAGTATAGGCTCCCTTACATCTTAACCTTCACGTGAGTGTGTCTCTCGTGTTGAATGAAGGAAGCAAACTATTTCTGGACACTTCGTGTCAGGTACTGTGCTAGGTACTGTTACCTCATGTTACCTGAACAGCCACCTTGCAGGGAGGGAAGGGCAGTGCGCTCTCTCTCAAATAAGAAAGTATTTAAAGGTGAGGGCAGTTCCTTAGGTCGCACAACTAGAGTGAGACTTGAGGTTGCAGACTGAGCATTTGTTTCAGTTTCCAGACCCCTTTTCTTTACTCCCTGTTTTCCTTAATTAGTGTTATTAATAATTTTGGAAGTTTAGTGTATTCTACTCTTACAAGGAAATTTATTTCAGAAACGTGTTCGAATTTGCAAGGTCGTAATTTTGGAAATGCATTGAGGGAATGTTTTACCAAGTAATGCTAGCTAGGTACAAAGACTAGTTAAACTTCATTAAAAAAAAAAAAGAATATTTTCATCCTTTTCAGGAACAGAGTGCTTCACAGCACTCTGAATGAATGGACCTGACAAGCAGTCTAAGTGAAAGAAGCCGACCTTAATGGCCACGTGTTGTATGATTTACTTATTTGTTTACTAGGGGAGGTTCCAAGGGTTGAACCCAGGACCTCGTGCCTGCTAAGCAAGCGCTCTACAGCTCTATTTACACCCTCCCCCGACCCGGGAAACTTCTTGAACCCAATTGTTAGTGGATTTTACTGAGGTTTCATTACATAGGCAGGATTGATTAAATCATTGGCCATTAGTGGTCCGTCTCTGCTTTGTCTACTCTCACCAGAGATTGAGGGGTAGGGATGAAAGTTCCAACCTCTTATCATGACTTGGTCCTTCTGGTGACCAGCCTTCATCCTTAAACTGTTAAGGGGCCCTCCAGTAGCCATCTCATTAACATAAACCTAGCTATGGTTGTGAAGGGCTCATTAGAATTGAAAATAGAATATACCTCCATCACTCAGGAAATTCCGAGGGTTTCAAAAGCTCTGTGCCAAGGATACAGTGAGAAAGACCAAATGTATTTTTTATTATACTTCAGGGTTTTTTTTTTTTAATTCATACGTATGTCCACTTCTTTCACCATTTATTAAAGAGTAACTCTTCCTCCACTGAATTATCTTAGGGCCTTTCTAAAAAGTCAGTTGGCCATATATATGTGTGAGTTCTGCCCAGGCTCTCTCTGCTCTTTATTGTCTCAATTACTCTGTACAAGCCTTGAACATACTTGACTAAATTTAGTCCTAAATATTGCCTATTTTTTGATGACACGGTAAAGTAGCCTTTCTTAATTTAGACTCCTGATTGTCATTGCTAGCATGTGGAAATGTGATTGATTTTTGTGTATTGACTTTGTATCTTGCAACCGTATTAAACTCACTTTTTAGTTCTAGGAATCACATTTGTAGATTCCTTGGTATTTTCTAGGTAGATGGTCAAGTTATGTGCAAATAAGGACAGATTTACTTCTTCCTTTCCATTCTGTTGGCCTTTTGTTTTATTCTTCTCTTAAAATTAGGCCCTTATTACGGTGTTGAATAAAAGTGGTGAAAATGTCCATCCTTGCCTTTTCTTCAACCTTACGGGGATGCATTCAGTCTTTCGCCATTAAGTGTAGTTTAGCTGTAGATTTTTCATCAATATACTTGACTAGGGTGAAAAAGTTTCTATTCCCAGTTTGCTGAGTTCTTTTGTTTGTTTTTTTAATCATGAATTGGTGTTGAATTTTACCCAAAATTTTTTTGTACGTATTAAGATGATTATATGGTTTTTCTTTCTCAGTCTCTTAATATGGTGAATTGATTGATTTTCAAATATTAAACAACCTTGTATTCCTGGAATACACCCTTCTTGGTCATGATGTATTACAGTTTTTATGTATTGCTGGATTTAATTTGCCAATGTTATGTTGATGAATTTTGCACTTTGTTTGTAAGGGAAATTGGTTTTTAATTTTCTTGTCATTTCTCTGTTTTTGGTGTCAAGGTATTACTTGTCTCAAAATGAATTGGAAAATGTTCCAGTTCTGTTTCTTCTGTTTTGCTGGACAAACCTGTGTAGAATTGGTAATATTTCTTACTTGTTTGTTCAGTAAAATACACCAACAGAGACATCTGATCTAGGAGTTTTCTTTGTGGGAAGATTTTTAAGTAAGATTTTAGTCTCTTTAGTAGATAGAAGACTATTCATGTTATCCATTTCTTTTTACATTTTGATAAATTATGTCATTTAAGGAAATTATCTGTTTTATCCAAGTTTTTAAATTTATTGGCATAAAATTGTTCATAATATTCCCTTATCCTTTTAGTGTCTATTGAATCTATTTTGATATCTCCTCTTTCATTTTTGATATTGATAATTTATGTCACTTTTCTTAAAAATTCTGGCAAAACATTGATTAGTTTTTTGATTGTTTCAAAGAACCAGCTTTGATTCCATTGTTATTATTTTTTCCCATTTTTCTGTTTCATTTAATGTCATTAATTAGGTAATAATTTTCTTTCCTCTGTGTGCTTTGGGTTTAATTTACTTCTCATTTTCTAGCTTCTTAAGGTGTAAGCTTAGATTATTGATTTCAGTCCCTTCTTCTCTCCTGATGTCAACGTTTAATATTATACTTTTAATTTCTCCACTTGAACATACCAGAGATGCCATTAAAAATGGCTTAGATTACTCTTTTTGTGGAAGTAATAAGTATTGGCTGTGGCTACTTCATTTCTGACTTTGTTTTTCCATTAAAAAAATTACTACCTAAATAATATTTTATGCTCTTAGATATCTTCTTTTTTAAAAATAGGAAGTATGTATTAGTGATAACTTGCTGACTCATCTCTCTGCTTCCACTGTTGCCCCGCTGAGGCACACTCCCCATAGTGTAGCCCAAGAAATCTTAAAAAATAATCACTTCACACTTCCTACTCCAAATAATCCTCAGAAGTAAAGTGTGGTGGGCTGAATAATGCCCCCCGAGGCTGGCTGTGTCTTAATCCCCAGAACCTATGAATATGTGATCTTACAGTACAGAAGGAACATCACAGATACATGTAAGTCAGAGATCCTGAAACGAAGAGCTTATCTTGGGTTACCCAGTCGGGTGAATGTATAGACAAAGGTCTGTGTAAGAGGGAGGCAGGAGGATTAGAAGTTGGAAAGAGGAATGAGAATTAGAAAAACTACTATGAGGGAAGAAATGACAGCAGTGCAGAGAATAAGCTCTGAGCCGAGGAACATGCACAACTTCCAGAAGCCGGCAAGGCAAGGGAGCTCATTCTCTGGTACCTCAGGAACGCAGCCCTGCCAAGTTTCAGGCTTCTGACCTGGGACTGCAGGATGATTCCACTAAATTTGTAGTTATTTATGGGGAAGCTGATACCAAATGTGTAAAGTCTCCTGCTCTGGCTACCTCGCCTTTTCCCACCGGCTCTCCCCCTTCTCCCCCTTGTCCATCGCGCTTGGCCTCACAGCCCTCATTTCCCTGCTAGACAGAGCTCATCTCTGCTCAGACTCACTGTGCTCAGCGTTTCCTCTGCTTGGAAAGGCCTCTGCTCAAATGTCATCTCCTTACAGAGTTGTGACTGTGTCATTTTAGCCAAAACGGGCATCTCCACTTCCCCTCACTGTCACATTTTCCTATTTTAGCTTCATCTTCTCAGTTCCTGAATTTATTTTTTAGTTGTTTGTTACCAGTCTGCTTCTTGTACAGATAAGCTCACTCTGTGGAATTGGGGCAGGAGCCCAGCACCCGCACAGTGCCTAGTCATTGAAGGCACTTAACAGATAGTTCCTGGGACGAAGAATTGAAAAATTTTGGTTGCTAATGTAGTGTCATTGGCAAAGTGTCGTGGTTAAGTAAAGCATGCTTTGTGTTTTGATACAGTATGTATATACATGGCTTATAGGGTGAAGAAGAGGCAACTGCTCTTGGCCTTTCTCTACCTGTCCCCTGTCCAGGCCTGCCCAGTTAGGTCATGCTGCCCTTAATGGGGAGGGGACATTAGAAGGCACTAGAAGCCAGAAGAGGTCTTCCATGCAGAAGTCCCCTCTTTCACGAGGCTAGAGGAGTGTAATTCAACCCATGACCCTGGGTCAGGTTCAGTATTGGTCTAGCCGCTAGAAGGCCAGAGCTGAAAAAATTAGAAAAAGTAAAATTTACATCAGTTTGCCTCTGGCAATTTATATTTAGCAGCACGGTTTGCTTTCTGAGAGGGTCCCATGGGAGCCAGAGTTAGCCTAGACTAGGGTTAGGCAAACCTTTTCAGTAAAGAGCCAGGTATTTTAGGCTTTGTGGGCCTCTTGCAGTCTCTGTCATATGTTACTAAATTTTTTTTTAAAATTTTTATGATGCTTTAGAAAAAAGTAGACTGTAGCTCGAGAGCCATATGAAAGCTGGGTGCAGAGTGACTGCAGTGTTCTGAGCCCTGGTTCAGACTCTGTTCCTTTTACTTGTCTGCTTGACAAAGTCTATTTCCTGGGACCTGGCCCCTCACCTGCAGCTGCGGAAGCCGGACTCAGCTTCCTCGAGCTTCACAGGAAGATGTTAGACACATGGCCCGTGCAGGCTGTGTTGTGTGTCTTAACACACATTAAAAGTGCCCTCTTTTCTTGTGTGATGGATGAATGATCCTGCAGACAACTCTGCAACTCACAGTTGTACAAATATTTTGTTCAGTGAGAGCATCGTTTGGGTGAATGCTAGACTCGAAGGCCACTACCATTTAGGAGTATCTTGAGGTTTAAGGTTCCTGGAAACCTCCTGATTAGAATTTCCATGCGAGTAACTTAGGACTTTTGGGGGCAGAATAAGAGTTTAGAGATGGAGGTAGTCAGTGTATTCACATTTTCTAAAATAAAAGTAAAGCCAACATGATTACTACATTAAATTACAATATAACTTACTCATTTGAAATATTTACAATATTATATACTTGTTATCTCTCAACTGTAAATCTCTGGAAGTTTTCTCCTCTTGAATTATATGAAATATCTGTAAATTGGTTTTGCTTTTGTACAGATTGGATAGCCTTTACTGGGTGTCTTTCTTAAAGCATTGTTTTGTTCTGGCAGGCAGTTACTCTTCTGGAGGATCTGCCCAACCCTTTTGAGGCTTGTTTTAAAAGTTTCTGATGTCTACACGAAATGCCCGGGTCTTCTGTGTATTTTCTTGGTTCCCGCTGGTCATGATGTGAACACCAGGAGTTGTTCAGGCCAGAGCTCCCTGTTGTTCTTTCTTTGATAATTGCCTGTGAAATGGCAGTTGCCCCAGCTTAAAGCTTAAGGGAAGCCCGTGTAGATTATTGGAGCCCTTTGCCTGAGAGGCGCTCTCCTCTTCTGGGTCCCTGTCCTGCAAATTCTAGCCACACGGCCTCCCTGAGCTCTCGTCTCTGGGCATCAGCAAGACCACTGTGTTGTTGTATTTTGGGCTCCCTGCCATACACCCCAGCCTAGAAAACACCTGGGAAAGAAAGCTGGAACAGTCAGTGGGCTCCCAGAGCGATCTGTCACTACTTGTCGATCAGCTTCTGAAAGATATGTCATATATACTGGGTGAAGAAGGGCTCGTAGTGCAGTACCACTGACTCCACCACAGTCAGAGGTAGATGCCTTCAGTTCCCTCAGTGGGGAATGGTGCTTAGGAACCAACATCTGAGTGCTCAGGATGCTCATTGTTCCTGGGGTGTCTCTCCTTCTAGGCCCTTGTGCTGCACACAGCTAAGAAATAGGGAGGTAAAAAAATTAGACTATGTATTTACACACACATTTATGTCAAGGTCTGTATTTATATATTGGAAACCATGATTTCAATACAAATAACTGTTTCCAGTTCATCACCACAGAATTCACTTTCACTCTCTCCCATTCTGTAGATGTCTTATTTGCAGTATATTTACTCATTTGCTCAATCCTCTAGTAATGGAGAAAACAGTTTCAAATGACTTGTGTGTACCACTGTGATAAATCCACTTTCTAACCAGAGTTTAATATTTAGAGTATTTATGTCTTTAGACTGAGGGTAGAGAGTAAAAATACCGTGTTGAAAAGTTATTTACATTATTTCCCCTTCGGTTAATTATGTTTAATTCATACGGAGTAAAATTAGGTTTCCTCACTCATTTATTTCATGTTGCGTATGTGAAGTGTCAGCACAATTTCAAAAGTCAAAGCTGTCCCTGAAAGTGTCACTACCCCTTCCTCCTGTAATCCCTTCCGATTTCCACCCTTGAGGGTTGTTAATGAACCTCGTTCGTTTCTAGTTTATCCGTCATGTTTCTTTCTGCAAAATTAAGGATATACTTGTTTAAGCATCTCCATTCTTGTACAAGTAGCATCCTGTACATACTCTTTTGTCCTTCAAAAGTATGTACAGTATATCCTGGGAATCACTCCATATTAGTTCACAGAAATGTGATGATAACTGGAGTATATAAGGGTTAATGGGACTTTCTCAGAATGGAGCTATGTCCCCAGTTTGCATGCTGATGACACCAATCCTGGTCCTGTTTGAGAGGGAGAAGTGACACAACTTCAGAAGAGAAGCCTTCAGGCAAGCCGGGGAGCCTGGGATGCTGGGCAGAATGGAGATTTTGGGTTTTGGTTGGTGAAAGGACACTTCACTGTGAGGGAAAATGAAGGCCTGTTTATTAGAGCCTGAATTCTGATAAAATTCTATGTCAGAGCACTCATTTTCATTTAATGGGTAGTTGCTATAAATGACTCTGGGGAAAATTTGCTGTGTAGATTTTTTTAAATTAATTTTTTTAGAGAAGTTTTAGATTCACAGCAAAATTGAGAGGGAGATAGAGAGACTTCCCATATACCCCCTGCCTCCTCTCATGAGGAGCCTCCCTCATTATCAGATCCTCCACCAGAGTGGTACCTTTGTTACAATTGATTAACCTCCATGCTTACAAGTGAGTAACCCTACACAAGGGTTCCCTCTTCATGTTGTGCATTCTATGGGCTTGGGCAAATGTAAAATGGCATGTATCCGTCATTGTAGCATCATACAGTGTATTTTCATTGCCCTGAAATTTAGAAGTCATCTGTGTTCAGCCTGTTCATCCCCTTCACCCTTGCAACCACTGATCTTTTTACTGTCTTTATGCTTTTTCTCCTTTTGCAGAGTGTCAAACAGCTGTTATCATAAAGTATGTAGCTTTTTCAGATTGTCTTCTCTCACTTAGTAATACGCATTGAAGTTCTCTCCATGTCCTTTCAAGGCTTGATAGCTCTTTCTTTTTATTGCTGAATAATTTTCCACTGTGTTGATGTATCATAGTTTGCTTATCCATTTACCTACTGAAGAACACCTTGGTTTCCTCCAAGTGCTGGTGATTATGAATAAAAGCTACTGTACATACCAGTTCAGACTTTTGAGTGGACATGTTTTCAACTCCTTTGGGTAACTACCAAGGAGCATGATGGCTGGACTGAATGGTAAGAGTCAGTAGTTTTGTAAGAACCCACCAAAATGTCTTCCAAAGTGGCTGAACCATTTTGCCTCCCACAGGCAGTGAAGGAGAGTTTTCCTTGCTCTACATTCTTGCCAGCATTTAGTGTGGTCAGTGTTCCACATTTTGGCTATTCAAATGCGTGTGTGGTGTTATCTCTTTGTTGTTTTAATTTACGTTTCCACGATGAAGTGTGATGTGGAGCATGTTTTCATGTCCTTATTTGCCATCTGTGTATCTTCTTTGGTGAGGTGTCTGTTAAGGTCTTTGGCTCAGTTTTTAATGGAATTCTTTATTTTCTTACTGTTGAGTTTTAAGAGTTTGTATTTCTTTTATCAGATGTGTCTTTTGCAGATACCTCCTCAGTCTGTGACTTGTCTTCTCATTCTCTTGACTTTGTCTTTTGCAGTGCACACTTTCTGGTTTTAATCAAGTCCAGTTACCCATTATTTGTTTCATGGATTATGCCTTGATGTTGTATTTATACATTGAATTTATAGGTTAAATTGGGAAGAACTGATATCTTAACCATCTTGAGTCATCCTATCCATGAACATGGACTATCTCCACTTATTTAGTTCTTTTTTGCTTTTGTTCATACATGTTGTAGTTTTCCTTATGAATCTTGTACGTATTTTATTAGATTGGTATTACTTTGAACAAATTATTATCTGTTAGCTCAGTGAAGAAGAAGACAAGTAGAAGTTTTTATTTTACTTTCACTTACTCCTTTTAGGGTGCACTTCGTTTCCTTTATGTGGATCTATATAATTTTCTTTCCCTCTAAAGAACTTTATTATTATTTTTTAAAATATTTCTTGCAAGGCAGGTCTCTTGGCAACAGATTTTCTCAGTTTTTGTTTGATAGAGTTTTTATTTTCCTTCACTTTTAAAGGATAATTTTGCAGGTACAGAATTCTAGGTTTGATATTGTTTTTCTCTCCACACTTTACTTCTCTTCACTCTCGTTGCTTGCGTGGATTTTGAGGAGATGTCAGGTGTAATTCTTATCTTTATTCTTTTATGGGTAAGATTTTTTTTCCTCTGGCTTCTGTCAGAATTTATCTTTGACTTTTCTGTAGTTTGAAAATATTATGCCAAGGTGGGTTTTGTTTGTTTTTTATTTTTTAATTTTTTTTGCATTGGTGTTCTTGGTGTTCTCTGCTTGTTCTCTGAGCTTTCTGGGTCTGTGGTTAGGTGTCTGACATACATTTAAGGAGATTCTCAGACATTACTGGTTCAAATATTTCTTTTTCTTTCTCTCTTTCTTCTCCTTTTGGTATTCCTCATATGCACATATTACACTTTTTGTGCTTGTCCCTCAGTTCTTCCATGTTGGGGTTTTGTCTTTTAATTTTTTTTCATTCTTTGTTCCCTGTTTCAGTTTTGGAAGTTTCTGTCGTGATAGCCTCAAGCTCAGAGTCTTTCCTCAGCTCTGTGCCATCTACTAAGAAGCCCATGAAAGCTGCTGTTCTTTTCTGTTGCAGTGTTTTCATCTCTAACATCTCTTTTTGTTTTTTTCTCGGGGTTTCCATCTCCTTGCATTGCCTGCCTGTCCTTGCGTGCTGTCTACTTCATTCCTTAGAGCCCTTACCATATTAGTCATCATCATTTCAAATTCACGGTCTGTAATTCCAGCATCTCTGTTACATCTGTGTCTTTAAATTGTGTTTTGGTGACTAGGTGTGCCTTTTACTGTTCACTTGATAGCCCCGCATGATGATGTGCTGGGTGAAGGACCCTCCGTAGATAGGCCTTTAGTGATGTGGCGAGGTGGCGGGAGGGGAAGTGTTCTGCGGCGATGCTGTGATTAGGTCTTAGTCTTGTCATGAGCCTGTGCCTCTGAACTGTGAACTTTGTGGGTGTTTCTTCATTTTTCCTCCTGCCCCCTTAGGTGGGGCTGGATGGCTAGAGTGGGCTGGAGTTGGGTATCCCTTCCTCCAGGTCAGTTAGGCTCTGGTTGGTTAGTTTCCCCTGAAGGCAGGCCTTGTTAGGAACAAAAGTCTCTGGTATTTCAAAGTGGCTCCTTTTCCCCATCCCCTGCCAGCAGGAGGAGGGGGTTTTGCTGCAGTATTTACTCTGAGAAGCCAGTGAGGCTCTTGGAGGTAAATTGCACAGAATTGCTGGGTACCCTGGAGCCTTTACCCCTCAGAGTTGCTCCTGCTGAGCCTCCAGCAGTTCATCAGCTGTGTTTCAGGTTTTCCTGCCCTGGCAGCGGTTTGCGCTGCTCGCGTGTCTCAGCTCTGGTATGCTGTGGTTCTCTGTATCTGTTTCTTTTTTTGGTCTCGGGGGCAGCAGTTTGCCCTGTGCCTTCCTCTGCTCTTTCCGATCCTAGAAGAAGTGTTGATTCAGTCTGTTCAGCTGTTTACTTCCTGGGACAGAGTAGCAACTTCTCGGCTCCTTACATGTGGAACTGGCAACTGCAGGTCTCTATAACTCCTCATAGACTGAAATCTTAAATTTATTTGAATTAAAATGTAGTTTTAATTCATCCAGGATGAAGTCTAAGCTAAAAGTACTTAAAAATTAGTGTTGCTGTTAAGGTCTGTGAAGCTGTGAGTGGTAGTCATAACAAGACGACTATGCTCCTGAGCTTTAGTTGGTCCACTCTCACTCAGAACCTTGGCTGGAAGTTCCCTGTAATGATTAGGGCTAAGCTTTATGCCCTCACCAGTGAAGATCCCATTCCTTGAGAACGGAGTAGCCTGAAGCTGGACCCATTTGTTACCATTTATAATGTATCATCTAGGACATAACAAGCATCAGTTAGGATTCTCTCAGTTTCATGTTACAGAAAAATGGATTGCGAACTTACTTACACTTATAATGTTGTTAGGATTGTTCTAGTTCAGTGATTCTGGATTGTTGTGAAGTTCCTTTGGCTTCGCTCTTTTCTGTCTGCCAGCTTCACTCCCAGCTTGGTAGCCTGAAGCTTTAGTAGTTCAGGGCCTCTCATCCACAGATGACCACGTTGAAATGAAGAGAACACTTTTGCCCAAATTCAGGCTGGAGCCCTCAGATTGATCTTGATTTGATTCTTGGGGGAAGAAAGTGTGCTGGTTAGCTCAAGCCAGCCAGAACTGACCCCTAGATGTGGGAGTGGGTTTAACTTCTTTCAGAGTACATGGAATGGGGGGTGAGGGATGGGGGCGGGCCAGAGGCCGAGACCAGAACAAACATAAGGCTCCCTTTAGGAAGTGGGAAGAAGGCGGTAGATGCTAAGTAGATAGCCAGTGTTCATGAATTTGAAAATTCCTGCTATAAACTGTCTTCTATTACAGTCCAACTATAAAGAAAAACTTGGATTCGTTTAATTTATTCATTGATTTCTTCCTCAGATTTCTTGGAGGGAACCTGTCATGGGCTAGGTAGTGTTCTAGGATCTGGTGATTCAGCAGTAAAAAAGACCTGTTCTTGAGGAGCCCCGAGGCATGGAGGTGGGGGAGGCAGTTAAAAAACACTATTGTAAATATTTACGGTGTCCATTAAGTGCTCTGAATGCAAATCAAACTGGGCAAAACGAATGAGTTGTTGTGGCTGGTGTGGAGGATTGCTGTTCTATATGTGGTGGAGAGGGAAAGCCTCGGTGAGGAGATAAATTGGTAGAGAGTCCTGGAGAAGTGAACTAGTGAACCTTATGAGTGTCTGTGGAGGAGTGTTTCAGGCAGAGGGGGAAGCAAGAACAGAGCCTGGGGGCAACGTCATACTTTGCAAGGTAATGGGAGAGCAAGAAGGTTTAATGTCTGGAGCAGGGTGAATGAGAGGAAGAGAGCTAGGAGGTGACGTCACAGAGGTAGGAGTCCAAGTCATGCAGAGTCCAAGTGACATAGATGTTCTGCTTCTACTCTGATTGAAAAGACTCTGGGGTGTTTTAAGCTAAGGCGTGACTTGATATGACTGAAGTTTTAAAAGGCTTGCTCTGGCTGTGTGTTGAGAGCAGACTGTTCCAGAACTTGTGCCTTTTGATCCTCAACAGTTAAGATTGTACTTGGACCAATGTAGCGGTGGTGGAGGTAGTGAAAACTTGTTGGATTTTACATATATTTTGAAGGTGGAGACAGGGATTTATTGATGGAAAGGAGTGGGTATGAGGGAGAAGAGTCAGGGTTGACTCTGTTTTGATCTGAACATTGGAAGGATGGAGTATTCATCAGTTGACAAGTGGAAGAAGGCAGGAGGAGCATGTTTTGGGAGAGGGGAGTGTCTATGGTGTTTGAGATGCATATTAGACATTCAGCTGGATGTGTCTAGTAGGCAGTTGGACTTAGGAGTCTGTAGTTCAGGGTAGAGGTCTGGGCTTGAGGTAAAAATTTTGATATCATTGGCATACAGGTGGTATTTAAACCTCTGAGTAAATGAAATAAGAACAAGCAGAATAGTCCAGAAGATGGTGAAAAACAGAGAGGGAGGTGGAAGGAGAAGAAAAAGAACTAATGAGCTATCCTCAAATGCAGTGGTCGAAATAAATTCAAATTTATTATGTATCATAGTCAATGTCAGTGTACTAAATTCTTTAGAAGACAAACAATTGTCGGCTTAAGGAAAGTTATCACCTAGCTGCTGTAAGAAACACTTAAAACCTAAGGATATAGCTTGAAAGCTGAAGAGGAGAAAAAGATACTCCAGTCCAATACTGACTAAAAGAAAGCTCATATAAATATATTGATACCAAATGAAATGGACTTTGAAACAAAGTTCTATTAGAAATAGTTATCAGAGATAAAGAGAGTCGGTAGGTCACAATAAAAGGTTCAATTCCCCAGGTAGGTGTAATTCTCAGCTTTTATGCTGTTAGAAACAGCCTCAAAATATATAGTGGAAAAATTGACATCTTCTATGAATTGTACTTTTATGAAAACTAGAAAAACATCTCTCCTTTTATGAATTGATGTTTTATGACTTTCATTCTTTCCTGAAGGTCTTCTGAAGAACAGAAAATTTGCTTTAGAAAAGAAAATTAACACTCATTTTCTCTTTCTAGTTTTTGTATGGTTCATTGGACCTTTTTATGAATCTAAGATGCTGTAGATTCTTACATCACAATATCTTTATATTGGAAATTTCATCTTCCTAGATTTTATTAGCCTTTATTCCCAACTATGCTAAGAAAAACTAAAATAAGAAAAAAATAGAAGAATGAAGGATTTGTCCAGAAAAGTGTCAATGTTCCTACATTATCTTTGAGTCTTTATTGCATTGCCTTAAGAGTTGCACATACTTTTAGAAAATATAAATGAAGTCTGGAGATACCATCTTTGTAGTCTTTCAGTTTTCATTGAACACGGTTGAGAATTTAGAATTTTTCATTTTCTACCTATAATGGTTAAGCGTAGAAAAGTTGACAGGAAGACATTTCACAGTTGTTAGATGGATAAAATAATGGTCAAAACAGACAGTGGGATTCTAGGCCCTCATTACAATGGTGAACTTGATCATATGAGTGAAATCTTAGACTGTGTCATCAGATGACAATATCCTAGATGAATTTTCTTGAACTGAAGAATTGATCAGTGAGCAGTACATTTCTGTGGTTTATATAAAGGAAATACGGAATTTGCATCAAGTTAGTCATTAGGCAGGAAGGGCTTCATCATGTGGTGTTTTTATGGCAGGAAGTTAGACTGTCCCATTTTGCCAGAAGGATGTGTGACAATATTCTTGAATTTCATGTAATGTCGTGCACAAACATTTACTTGAAGAGTGTTGACAGCAGGTGTGTATACAAAGGTGATAGGAAGAGAACATGTAATAGAGAAAAAAAAACAAGTCATTGGCTTGATCATTCTGATGGATGTTTATAAATCGGCAAATGAAAATATTTTACAGTCAGGGAACAAAGAATATGGCTGTCCTCAACAGGTTTATAAGCCATCGATTTTCAGAAGCACTCCATTTCCGCAGTCCAAGTTCAAGAAGCAGCAGAAGTGATGGTCATGTGGTAGAGATATATTTGAAATCTGGGAACAGATTGTATAAAACTATATGTCCCTGGTTCGTGCATGTCAGTTGACCAGTTTTATTCAAATGATATAGCCCTTTCACGTGTGTTTGTGTGTGTGTGATGTGTGTATACGTATATTCACACGTGTATATTTGTAGGTATGTGTGTATATAATACACATGTGTACATACCAGGAAAATATTAAAATATGGGGTGTCTGTATTTCAGTTTTGACTACAGTTTTCAGCTAATTTGTTTTTTTACTATCCTTTCATTTTTCTGTAAATTATATAATGACCTAAATATGAAATAGAAGAGTCTATTGACTCGGCTGATAAAGGGAGTTGATTATTTTTCCTGGCCTGCTGAGGGTTAATGTAACGTACCTGTGTGGATCACTGTCCCCAGTAGCTGACTGTGCATCCCTTTCAAGTACACATGGAATATTCATGAAAATTAACCATCTGCTTGGCTATAAAATATAAAACCTCCACAGACTTCAAAGGCTGAGTTCTGTGACTACAGGCAGCTAAGATACAAGCCATTTACAAAAGATAATTAGAAGAAGTCCCCTACATTGAGAAACTTTAAATAACTTCTGAGTAACTTACAGCTCAAGAAAGGAATTATAATGGAAATTAGAACATACTCAGAATTAAATTCTAACAAAATACTTTAAAAGTTATATAATATAGTTAAGATTGTACTTAAAGAATAAATGCTCAGGATGAATAAACTAAGAATCCAACTTAAAAAATGACAAAAATAACTACAGAATAAACCCAGATAGGGTAGAAGGAAGGGGATGAAGATGAACATAAGCGTATGACATGGAAAACACACAGTAAGTAGTGAGGATGGTTAAGTCCAAAGCTGGTTCTTTGAGAAAGTCAAGCTTCTGGAGGGGAAAGCACCACGGCTCTCATGAGTTCAGGGCCTGCCATTTGCCTAGACGGCCACAATTAGGGATGTATTTAACCCCCAGCCGTGTAGGATGATCCACTTCTCTGCCACCATGTCTTGAAATTCCTCTGCATTAAACTTAGTAAATCTTCACTTCTTGGGAATATGGGTCTTCTGGGGCCAGGGAACTTGAACTTGGCCCTGCATCGGACCTCAGTCACATGCTCCTTGTTCTGCGGCTGGTGTGGGTGGACACGATGACTTGGCCAGTGTGGCCCCTGGGTCCTGTGTGCTGGGACTTTCCAGAGGCACCCTGCATACCTGTCTGGAGCCTAAACTGGGGACAGCATGAAGTTAGACATGAATGTCCACTGGAAGGGGCTGTCTCCAAGGTCCCTTAAGGCAGTCCATACAAGCAGCAGGCTGCGTGCACTACTGAGGGGGCTCCTGTCTGCAGCCACTGCACACCAGGCCTCCTTGGGGTAATTGGCTGCAGAAGGAGTATTTTTAACATAAACTTTTAAATTGAATTATAATGAACATATGCGAAATCACACAGACCATAAGCATGTAATAAATTTCTGCAAAATGAACTCACCTGTGCAGTCACCGCCCACATTAAGAAATGAACACTACCCTTACCAGCACACCACAGCGCATTCCTTACGCCCCTTCTTCTCATTAACCATCGCTCACCCAAAAGATGCTGGGAGTTTTTCTGATTTTTATTACCAAGTACTAATTTTGCCTGTTTTCAAACTTTATGGAACTGGAATTATCCAGCACGTGGTCTAAGGCTGACTTCTACTCAGCATGTTTGTGGGGTTCAGTACGTACTGTTCACCTAGGAATAGCATGATCACATTTGGGAGTATTTCACAGTTTGTTATGCTGTTGGTGAGTATTTGGGGTGTTGCTGGTTTCAGCTATTCTGAATAATGCTTCTATGAATGTGCTTGTGCATTTTTTAATTGAGTTATAGTCAGTTTACAGTGTTGTGTCAGTTTCTGCTGTACAGCACAATTCTTCAGTCATACCTGAACATACATATATTCATTTTCATATTCTTTTTTTACCGTGAACTACTACAAGATCTTGAATATATTTCCCTGCGCTGTACAGTATAAACTTGTTTATTTTATATGTGTTGTGCATGTTTTTTTAGTTACATATCATGCATTTCTGATGCATGTGTGCACTTGGGGTGGGATTGCTTTCCAAAGTGATTTTTACCCCCAGCAGCATTAAATCAGAGTTTTCATTGCTCCTACCTTCACTAACACTTTAACTCTGTATTGCTTATAAAATTGTGTTTTTAATTTATGTTTCCTTGTTGGTTAATTATGTCATACTCCTTTTCATGTCTTTATTAGCCGGTATGATGCCCTCTTTTGTGAATTGTCTGTATCGTTTACTTGTATTTGATAGTTGGCTATTTTATCTTCCCAATTTACAGCCCTTTATGTGCACAGGGCATGTGTATTTCAGGTAACTTTTTTCATTCTTTCACTTCCATATTCCCTCGCTTAATGGTATCTTTTGAGGAACAGAAGATTTTAATTTCAGTGAAATCTGGTGTTTTCCTTTTAGAAGTTTTGGGGAAATCTTTTAAAAATCTTTTTACTAATGTCTTGAAGATATCTTTGGATGTTTTCATTTAGAAGTTAATTGTTTGACCTTTCACATTCAGGCAGTAATTCACCATTAATTGATTTGTTTGTGTATATAATATGAAGGGTCAAGAACTGTTTTTTCCCATATGAACCTCCAGTGGCCTTATTCCCATTTATTGGCATGTTCCAGCAGTGCCATCTTTGTCATAAATCAGGCAGATATTTTCTGGACTTGCTGTTTTGTTCCATTGCTCTGTTTATCTTTGAGCCAATTTGAAGTTCTCTTAACGACTGTAGCTTTATAGTGTATCTTTTAGTATAAACACTTCAACTTTTTCTTCATTCTTCAGCCTTTTCTTCTTCAAGAGTTATCTTGAGTATTATTAGGCTTTTGCATATTCATTTTGTCAGTTTCTGAAAGCATTAGGGCTTTGATTGGAACCACACTGAATCTATTAATTTGGAGCGAATTTACATCTTTTAGCATGGAGTCTACCAACACTCCATACAGTACTACTCCATAAACACGATGCAGTTCTCCATTTATTTAGGACTGCTTTAATTTAGATTTCATAGGTTTTTGTGTCAAGATCGTATACATCTTTTATTAGATTTATTCCTTGGCTGTTTGATCTTTTTAATGTTAATATAAATGATACCTTTTTAAAATTGCACAAATTTCTTTTGCTACTGTATAGAAAGACAGCTGGTTTTCATATATTGAACTTGTATTAGCAACCTTACTAAATTCACTTATTTACAGTATTTGTAAATTCTTTTGGCTATGTTTCATGTGTGATTAAGCTATCTGTTAACAATGACAGTTTTATTTTTTTCTTCTGATCTTTGCAATTAAAAAACCTTTCTTAATACACTGACTAGTACATCTGTTCCCATCTGTATAATTTCTTGATCTCTGAGATGAAATAATTGACCATTAAAAGTGATGTTAGCTATAGGTATTTTATAATTGCTCTTTATGAGATCAAAAAATTTTTTATTCCTAGTTTGCTGTGACTTTTTAACTAATAATGAAGATTGATTAGAAAGGGCACAAAAAGCACAAGTAATAAAAGAGAAAAATTGATGAACTGGACTTCTTTAAAATTAAAACTTCCCAAACCCATCAAGAATTATCAAAAGATAAGCCACAGATGGAGAGAAAATGTTTGTGAATCATACTTCTGAAAAACACTTGTATCCAAGAAGAAAACAAATTATTTAGGAAAAAAATTAGCAAAAGATTTGAGTAGAGACTTTACTCGAGAAACTGAATTACATTTTCAGTTCCTTTAATATGTATTTGTGTTTTCAGATTTTCTGTTTGTCAGTTTTGGTAAGTTGTGTTTTCCTAGAAATTTGTTTGTCGTTTTTCAAATTAATTGGGCCAGAGTTGTTAATAATATTCCCTTACTGTTTCATTGTCTGTAAAATCCTTAGTACCGGCCTCCTTTCATTCTTGTATGGAATTTGTGCTTTCTTTGATCCTCCATTATGAGTCTTGCTAAAAGGCCTTTTATTTATTTTAGTTTTCCTCAAAGAGCCAACTACTTTGATTTTTCTCTCTTGCACATGTATTTTCTATTTACAAAATTATTTTTTACTCTAGTTTTTAATCTTTCTTTTCTTCTATTTTGGGATTTTTTTCCCTCCCTTTTTTCTATTTCTAGTTAGGGATACTTGATAAGGGTATTTGACTGCTTGCTTTTTCAGCGCCTGTGAGAGATCTGTTAAAACCCACTGTGGTTGTCGATGTGTCAGTTTTTGCTTCTTATATTTTAGAACTGTCTTTTGTTTTTTATTTATAATTCTTAGAACCTTCTTAATGGATCAGCATGTTTGCTATTGTAAAGTGACCCTCTGTCTTGAGTCATGTTTCTTGCCCTCGTTCTCCCTTGTCAGAGATTAAGATGACTTTGCAAGTTTTCTTTTGCTTGATATTTGCATGTTGTTTTTACCCTTTTTCTTTAGCCATTCTGTGCTCTTATATTTTAAGACTTATCTCTTGTAAGCGGTATGAAATAAGATTTTCAACTCTCCTTGCATAACCTGTGTGAAGATTTCCCTGTAGTGTTTCTTTTAGTGTGGGCCTGCTGACGTCCGATTGTGTGTGTGTGTGTGTCTGAGTGGGTGTGTGAAAATGTCTTTATTTCACCATCAGGATAGATTTGATTCATTTGGAATTCTCAGAGGGCAGTTATTTTCCTTCCTGACTTTAAAGGTGCTAATTTTCTGTCTCACACTGTTGTGTGGGTAAAGCTGTATTCCAGGACTTCTCTGCTGGGACTGGTGTGCAGTGAATGGGCTGCAAGTGTTACGAGCAAACCTTGATTCTCTTTGGCTCCTGCCATGGCTTCCAGCAGCCTGGTCTCTTTAACCCAAGTGTGCTTTTCAAAGCATGCTGTGTGGTCGCAGGGTCAGAATGTTGGAAAAGCACCCGTCAGACCTCTGGTGTGTTAGAGTGCTCCCTCATGGTGTCCTGGGACCAGACAACATGATGGATCCCATGATGCAGTTACAGGGGCCCCTCAGGACCACCTCATCCAGAGTCCTCATCTGTCCCATCTGCTTCCACTTCTTCGTTGCTTTGGCTCCTCCTTCATCCACTCCCTTCCCCCGTATCACACTACTTTTAGCTACTTTTGTTAAAGAATATGTATTATTAGCTAACATGCACTAAGTAACATTTTATATTCTCAGTTTACAGTTATATTCTCAGTGTTAAATGACAGTGAGTTTGAACCAGTACTGCATTAACAAATACATCCTACTAATTTAATGTAGAATTTTTTGGTCCTACTAACTTTTTTTCTCTGCTAAATTTTTACTTTTCATAGAAAAAATTAGTTATGAAGATATTATACCAGACATCTAAAAACGTTTAAAGAGTAACATATTGAGAATCCATCATCTAACTTAAGCAACACAGTTTTACAAAAAAGATTGAAGTTCTCTGTGTCCTTTGCCAGTCACATCCCTCCACTCTGCTGAGGTCACCACCAATTGAATTTGGAGTTTATTACTTCCATGCATGTTTTATATCCCTAAGTAGCATTCTTCTTTTAAAAACTTATGTAAATGATTATTATCCTTTGTATCTTTCTGTAATTATATATAATTATAAATGTGTTATATTTATTTCTATACTTATAAATCTTCCAACATTGTTAAATATATCCATATTTATACTTTAATTCCTTCATTTTCATGTTGCACATATAACATTCTGTTGCATAAATATGTTCCAGTTTTGTTATTAATCCTTTTGTTGAGTGTCTAGGTTATTTCCAAGTGTTTTGCTATTTTTATATATGTTACATTGAATGTCATTGTACATGTTTCCTTGGGCGTGTATTTGAGAGATTTTCTAGGCTATGTATACCTAAGAAGTAACGGGTTGTGTGGGGTGTGTGCTTGATCAGCTGTAGTTCTCACTCCCTCAGGAAGTGTGTGGGCTCATAATGTCCCCGCCTCAGCTGATACTCAATATGAGATACTCGATATGATGTCCTGTCATGATCAGTTTCTAGTGGGCTAGTAAGAGAGTGAGGAGCTGAACGTATACCTTCCGTCCTGTAATTCTACTTTGTCGTTTATTTGTCTGTTTATTTAAATACGGACCTACCTTGTCCCAGAGAAGTTAATTTTATAAAAAAGAATGTCTTTGTTGAGCCACAGAGTAAACAATCCCTTATGGAATTCTTTATGTTGATTTGTATCTGTTCCCAAGTGATGAGTCTGGGGTGAACTAATTACCACACTGTCGGTTTGTATATACTTTGAAATGAGTGATTGTTAAATGAGATCTGTGGTCACCAAGCAGGCATCCATGAGGGCACAATGGTTTTCACAGCAGTGAGGTGCCCTTTTCACTGGGTTGGCATTTGCACTGATGGGGCAGAAGCAGTGGTGGGTAAAGTGCCAGCATATTTGCAGGAACCAAGAAAGTGGCATCAATCTGCAGTGATATTTGTTAACACGAATGGGTTTATTTGTATTATTCAATTAATAAATAAATATTTAAAAATTTTTGTTTCATTGTATAATAGAATAACTGTTGGTAGATTTATATTATATAATCTGAACAAAACCCCTTCCTCTAAGAGTATGAATGGCGCCTGAGACCACAAAGCTTGAGAACCATTGCTTTAAGCACATGGTAGATGTATGAACAAACATTTTATTCTTTCTGATGCTGACCAGCGTCTTTGGGATGGAAAAGTTAGATAATAGAATTCGTTTGGTAGATAAATTCTGCCTTATCTTCAAGTTATATATGAATCTTAAGTAAATTTTCAATTCATTACCTTAAAATTTTGTTTATAACTGGATTATATTTGTAAATAAAATACCTTGCAGGCGCTGATCTTAAGAAAAGAGTCAAAATGAATCCCAGTGAAGTTGGCCCTTCTGTCTCCAAAAGAAGAGCAGTGATTAATGAAATCGGTAAGTACAATTACATTGTCTGTTGAGCATGCTGAAGAGGACCTTAAATGTCAGCTTTCAAAAGTTGCACACTGTCTTCTATATAAGCTTTGACTACAATATATAACTAGATTTTCATGGCGTATAACTGGTTGTAAAGCAGCATGAAATATATTTAATTTGAAAAATAGTGAAAAATATTTTATAATTAAAGATGCCTCCTGTTTATGATGACACAGCATATGGAGGTAGTTATTAGAAAACAAAGAAGAATTTGGTGTAAGCCTTTTAACGTAAAGTATCTATATTTCTTGTATAATTGTGTACACGAACACATTTATGGATTTGGAATTTTTTTGGTTTTTCATGTCAATAGGATCATTCTGTGTAATGTTTATATTTGCTTACCTATTAATTTACTTTTTTATTAATACTTTTTAATATATTGCTGCATAGTAATGCATAGAGTAGTCTTATCCAACATTTTAAATTATTGCTTCCTTAATGAACATTTAGGGTTTTTGTTGTTGTTTTGGTTTTTTGCTGTTTTATTGTTTATAATGAAACAATGATTATCTTCGTACAGAGTCTTTTAGAGCTTTAGGATGTGTGTATAGGATAGATGTCTAGACATGGTGTTGCAGTTCTCAGGACGCACTGAATATAGAACGCACTGAAGAAACTGAATCAGTAGTTGAACGTTTTTTCACAGAGAAAGCCTGAGACCCCATTTTTACATGTTCAGTGACTTGCATGTCAGAGTCTTTCCCTAGCTGGTGAGAAACTGATCATTGCAACCGTATACTACCTCTTCCACAGAACGGTGGAGTGAGAGTACCTTCCTAAAGTCATTATTTCAGATCAGCAGAACCTTCTGCATAAATATGACACAAGCAATGGAAGAAAGGATTGAGAGGAGCCACACCTGTGAACATAGATGAGCTCAGTAAGTTTATTACAAACACCAAGTTGTATTTTCACAGGAATTGAAGGGGGAGAGAAAGATTTCCCCTTGAAAATATTAAATTTAATTCATGACGTTGGCCAAGTAAAATCATGGGTTTTTCTCAATAGACTGAGAAAAAGAATGAGAGAGATGTCAGCTCTGTCACAGGTAAAGCGCAAGGCAAGCCAGGAGGAGCCGAGCCCGCCTGTTCGTGTTCTGTTCTCTTAGTAAGTGCACATTAGGTGTCATCTCCTGGTTCACCGTGGAGATTTCAAATCAAACAGGCTCTGTACTCACAGACAATAAAGCAATAATAGAATAGAAAAGAAAATCAGCTGGTCTCCTAAAGTCAGAAAAAAGGCAGGAGGCCCCCACCACCTCTGTTCAAGATGTTTCTGAAAATTCTGGCATGTGTGCAGAAGGCGGGGAGTGGAAATACAATGATGGCTGAAAAAGAAGAAATATAACACTGTCTTTCTCAAGTGGTGATTGTCTCTATTGAAAATCTATAGGGATCAATAAATTATTAGAAATAATGAATGTTGCAAGATAGCTGAATAGAAGAGTCATATTAAAAAATAATTAATTGCCTTTCTTCCTACCAGCAACAGACAAAAGGTTTCAATCAAAGAAAGATAACGTTGACAGTAGAAACAAAAGTGGATCTAGAAATATATGCAAGCTGTTTGGAAAAATTACGAAACTTTACTGTAAGACACTAAAAAAATTAAATGGAGACATTGTCTTATTGAATAGAAAGATTCAGTATTAAAAAGATGATTCTCACAAATGAAATTAAATGCATTAATTTTGTGAGGAACTTGGTGGACACAGACAGGCCCCCAAATAAAATAGCTGAACATTCTTAAAGAAGAAGGAAATAAGGGTCCTTTCCTTATTATGCCCAAGACCTATTTTAAAGATACAGAAATTAAGGTGGTATATTACTGGCTTTGGGATAGACAAATTGACCAGTGGAGTGGACCGTAGAACCATAAAGTAGGGGAACTGATATGGAGAGAGGAGGCGCTGCAGATCACTGGCAGGTGGCAAAGACGTGACTACAGTTATGAAATAAAACTAACTTGTATGGTCTTGATGGAGTGAAAAATCTCTTAAACACACACACAAAAAAAAACCACAAAGGGAAAGGTTGATAGTGTTCTATGAAATTAAACTTAAGAACATATGTTTGTTAAAAGACACTCTAAAGAAAGTAGAAAGAAAAGCCACAAACTGGGAGAAAACACTTGAAACACATAGCTGCCCAAGGATTCGTGTATATATATATGCATATAAGAATCAACACATGTATACATACCTGCAGCCTGGAAGTCAGTAAGACAAAAATGTTTCCCACAAAAGCGAAGTTGGAAGTATTTGCAGGAAAGATGAGCATCCTGAGAGGTAATCATAGAAATGCAGATGCATACCACAGTGGGATACTGTTTTATACCTACTAGGTTAGCCAGAAATTCTTATGCCTGATATTACCGAGAGTTAACAAGGAAGTGAGTCATGAGGAAGTTTATACACTTCCAGTGGGAGTATAAATTGGTGTGACTGGTTAGGAAAACAGTTCGGTGTTGCCTTACAGAGTTGAGTATGCACATCCCATAAGACTCAATAGTTCACTTTTTTTGTGGAGTATTTATCTAGAAGGGTGGCTTTAGGACTGTTTTTTCTAGACCTATAGTAACACATATATTTATAGTTTGGTCCAGTAAACACATAGGGGTGGGTGGGTATCAAACGCTCATGAAATAACCTTTCTTTGTGCGTTGCATTTTGATACTATTTTACTTTATTTTTAAAACTTCCCGATTTTGATCAGCGAATGAATCCACTGCTACTTGGAGTTTGACACTACACTATTCTATAGATATTTTGCAGGTGTATCCTAGGGAAACTTATCCCTGGATTTAAGACAAAGACTATTTATAGTAGCAATATTGTTCAGAATAAAAAGCTGAAAATAACCAAATTGCAGTGACGGGGGAAATGGATAAATGTTTTGTCCTTTTGTGCAGTTGAGTGTAGACAGCATTGCAAATAAGTGAGTAACTTACACATGTAACAACAAGGATAAATATTTGAAAAATGTTGAATTAAAGCAATATATAACTTTTTGTATAACTGAAAGCATGCAAGATGGTATATAATTTGGAGCTACATAAGCATGTAATGAAATCACATACACAGTACACACACAGAGGAAAAGCTTGAGAATGATAAACACAGACGTCGGTGGTTACCTTTGGGTTTGGAAAGGCAGCTAGAAGAATAGGTGAAAAAACACCTGGACAGGTAGGGTATTCTGACCTGTTCCTTACTTTGAGTGGTGATGTTAAGGGAGTTAGTTGTTGTTATGCTTCATTATGTGTACATATTAAATATGATCTTTATATTTGCCAAAATTAGATCAAAGTAGATTCATAGCTCTTGAGTTCTGCAAACATCTCTTGTGTTATTTCTTGAATTATTTTCTGCATTTTTTCTTATATCCTTTTTTCTTATTTTCAAGAGAAGCCAGAATTCTACAGTTTTAGAAAATATCTCCTACTTTTAAGGTTTTTATTGAGAGAGAAAAAACCCTTCGAATGTCAAACAGAATTGGTTTATGGACCTGATTTTGTACATAAGCCTCCGGTTTTCTTTGGGGTCCTTATCCTCTGGTTCTCCTCATAGTTCATTTTCTGTAGAGAAGGACTTCCCGGGGGTCATTTTTTCCCAGAGGAAATGGCTTGTCTGGTGGGTGTTAATGGATGTTGGTGGAGGGGGATCCTGCATTGTACACTTGGGGCTGTTTTCACATACAGATGTGCTGGCACCTGTTCATATGAATCTGAGGATCGTTAAAGTGTCAGGAATTTTGTGAGCTGGTTTTGACCAACCATATACATCTTGCTATCCATCATTGTGGCAGTATCAGTAATAGTACAAATCAGAACATATCCTTCCTGTTTGATACCACTTTCCCCTCCTGCCTCCTGTTGCATGTTCATTTTTTGCAGCTGGAGTATCTTTCTCTGGGTACTAAAGGATGAATGGACTTTGTTCTCGGCCACAGTGGCTACTGTGTTCTGCTTGTTTTTAATGAAAGGGTCTATAAAGAACTTATAGGCACTGGATGCATTTGAAAGCTGTTCTATTAAAATAGAGATGAGAAAGAAGTTCTGTATATTGAGTCAGTAAATTACTTACTTTACTGTTTCTAACTTCTTAGCGGCGTCTTAAGAAGTAACCCCAAAATTCTATAGCAAAATTTAATTCTTCTGCTTTTTCAGAGGAAAAAAAAAAACATAAATGGCTTTTTTTTTTTTGAGATATTTTATTCTAAAGAAATTCTCAGGTTTCTCAAAAGTTGATCATTGTTACCAGTCCCCACTGTCCCCTTCAAGTATGAGATGTCTGGGTAGAAAGCAGTAACTGACTACTTTGAAATGTCGTGCATTAGCAAGTCAGCATGGATGTGCAGACATGAGATTATCCTGGTCTAATAACTGACTGCTCTTGTTCCTCAACTTTCCACCCCTCCTCCAGCTGCATGATCTGGGCACCTTATTGCTGGGAACACTGTTGTGCAAATTAGCAATTTAGAATCTGCTGTTCTCAAGCAAAGGTATTTAATTACCTACTTAGGACCAGTTTTTGTCTAATCAGATGATATTTCATGAAGAGCTGGAAAGCATTTTTAGAGTTCTCTCTGAAGTAGAAACTCTGAGGGGGGATGTCCTGGTTCTCTCAAGTTGAGGTCTCAAGGAGTTGCTATCTAATGATAAAGAATATTTAAAATAGGTCTTCACCAGAATTTTAAATTGTAGGATCTAGTGTGATGTGGATGATAATTCTATGAATGATCTTCCACAGTAATCCTTTAAAATGCCAGGCATTTCTGGCTCCCCCCACCATGAAATAAAATTGCAGAAGCTTCAATTTAGCTATGTAAATGCAGAGCTTAATTTGCATTGAAATACAAGTAATTATGTTAAGAGGACAGATCATAAAATTCATCTATTTAACAACATCATTTTTTCTTAAGATTTTGTTAACACTGTTAAGTTTTATAAAAAGGAAGTAATTTGATCTTGAAAGTTTTCAAATTCTCTGATTAGCTTTTCTTCATGTGATTGAAAAATCTATTGTTTTAAGTATTTTTCTATCAGAAAAAGCTATCTCTCTGGGTCAGATACATAGAAAATATTTTTGTACAATGAAACAGAAAATTTTGTGTAAAAAAATCTTACGTAAATTTTATGGGATAAACCTCTCCTCATGAAGTGCTTCTCATTTATTTTTCTTTTGTTGACATGATTTTGAGTTTTAGGATTGAAAGGCTCAAAGAAATAAAGAGTAAGTCACTCATAATTAAAAACTAAAGAAGCACAAAAATACAGAAGCACATTTCTATCAGACTTTTATGTTGGTCACCTTTCTGCAGGCGTTTGTTAGGGAATCAGACTCCTTTTTTCCCCCAGCCTAGCTGACTTTGTACAAGAGAATATTCTTTCTGTTTGAGTGACTGCATGATCTGTCTGTCTTCCTGTTGTCTTTACCTTAAGCTGGAAGATACAGTACAGTTCATATTGTAAAGCTGGTCTTACGTCAGAACATCAGCTCAGTTTCAGAGTTGCTCAGAGGCTTTGCCATAGATGTTTATTTTATTATAGAAAAGTTATATTTTATACATTACCAAAGTGCAGTGAGCGTCTATGAATTGTTTTGATAACTGTTGATTGAGGCGTACCGTGAGTAAATCCCTCGATGTGGAGGTAGGAGATGTGGATTCCAGTCCTCTCTGTCTGCCATTTGGTACTTTTCCAGTCTCCTTCTTGTTGTGAGAACACCGTGGGTTTTTTCTCCACCTGTCCCTAGTACCTGGCATGGTGGATCTCCGATTGAAAGAGTAAATTGACTGGGATCCTGTTGGTGGAGCAGTGAACAGAGCTGTCCTGGTTTCCTCTCATCTTCAGATTGGATTCTCCCTCAGAACCCGTTTCTGTTTGCCTGTACCTGAAATTCAAAGAATCATGCTCATCCTGGCCTGAGCTTGATTCTTTCTCTTCCACCCCAGTTCGTGTTGTTTCCAGGATGTGCCTGAGGATGATAGAATGAACATAGATGGACCAATTTGCTTATTTATCATGATGAGTAAATTAGAACACTACCCTTCTGCTGGATTAAAATGGGAGGCGTAGGTCAGGAGTTCAGGTTTGAAGTTTGAAGCTGGTTGATGCTAAGGAGACCTCCAAGTTGGAGATGTCAGGCAGGCAACAAGAGAGCCTGGACAGGAGCAGGTAGTCCGGGCTTGAGATGTGAATTTGGGAGCCATCAGAATGTTGATGCTATGTGAAGCTCAGGCCCTGGGTGGGGCACCTAGGAAGTTAAATGCAGAGAGAAAAAATGTCTGGCAACCCTGAGGCGTTATAATGTTTCAAGGCTGAGATGAGGAAGAACCAGAATGGAGATGGAGAATGATCAACCTGGGTAGGCAGGTGGGAAGAAAACAGTATTCTGACACCCAGGGGAGGAAGGTCTTTCATGAAGGAGGGACTGAGCAAAAGCTGCTGACAGGCCACGTAAGATGCGTGGTAAAGAAATTGCTCAGTATTGCAACAAGCACCTTTTTGGAGACAGCGTTGAGGCTATGGTCAGATGCTTAATTTGGCTGGGAAACAATGAAAAACTCCATTCTTTCTGTAGGGCAATTTTGGGAGATGCCTTAGTCTGGGTACCAGGCTGGGCTTTCTGGTTTTAAGTAGTTAAAAACAAAAAAAAAAAGCTAGTTATCTGAAACTTATCCTGGTTATGGACAAATACTTCCTATAATTTGATTTCTTGTAAATAAACAATAAGTGAAAGTATTTGGAAAAATTTTCCTCTAAAATATATGTATATAGCTTTCTGTGAAGCACAGCATCTGATTTATCATGGCTTAATTGTAGTCTCGGATGCTGAGTTATGGCAGTCATAGCTTCTGATGGAAGATCCAGAGTTTTTGCATATGAATAAAGTGTGAGTAATTTTTACCTGTTTAAAGTCCTGTATTTGTCATTTCATGCACTTACTCATTATATTCTTTTTAATTACATAAAATGTTCAGCTGAGAAATGAGCTTGTAAAGGTACACATCCACCTAGAACTCTTCGTAGTATCCCATTTTAGGATTTAGATATTCTCCAGTAATGAACACAAGAGCTTGCGTCAGTTCCAGGTGTATCCCTGTTAAGCTTTCCATTTGGTTTAGAGGCATCTGATAACTTGAGAGAAATCCAGAGGTGTTATTTACTTATTTTTTTCAGTTTAAGTTTATCACCATTATACAGTTTAAAGCCTTTCCAGATGTTTCATTTTTGTTTTGCTTTATCTGAAATAAAGCTTATTCTGAAGACACTTAAATCAGTATCACAGTGACTATTATAATACAATTTGAGAGATTATACACTTGTTATGTTATCTTTACTATTGCCTCTTTTAGCTTTTATTTTAGCTGTGTTGTGTTAATTGTTTAGAAAAGATTTTCAAAGTTTGCAGAATTGTCTGTCAGTCTGCCAAGTTGACCTGTTTAAGTAATTAATTTAGTTAAATTGGACGTTATCTGGCATGTATTTTAAGTGCCCTCCCACCCCCCATTTGATGTAATAACTAGAAATTGGAGGTACTGAATTATGGTGTGTGAAAGGTTGATTGGTGAAACACTCTGATTAAGTCTTGACTTTAGTTTTCCAAGTAGTAATTTCCAGATCTCAATTTTAGTTTTCTTTACCGTCTTACCAAGAATGATGGAAAGCTGACACAAGTACCTAGGAGTTACTTGTTTTCCCATATGAGTAGTTAACAGCCCCTGTCTATTGAATCATGGTGTAGAATGGAGTCGTTACACGTCACAGTTTGCAACTTAATGGTCTCTTGTCTCTTTTTGGAGTTTTACTGCTTTGGCTGCTTTCTTTGAGGTATTAATCACATTATGACTTTGGACAGTTTTGTGAAAATTATAATGTGTTGCTAAATATAGCAAGAATAATGGGCTTATCAACCAAGCTCTGTTACTTACTCTAAAATATTACCCTAGAATATTCTAGAATTTGACAAGACTAGAAAAAAAATCACTTTAAAATTTTTTGGCTTTTTTTCAACTTTTTTTTTTTTGGCAGGGGCAGTAATTAGATTTTACTTATTTATTTTTAGAGGAGATACTGGGGATTGAACCCAGGACCTTGTATATGCTAAGCATGCACTCTATCACTTGAACTAAAGCCTCCCCCATTTTTTGCCTTTTTGATGTTAGTTGTTAATTCCACAAGGAATATCTGTGTATGTGTTTAATGTAAATATTTAAAACTCTTTTCAGCAGCTTTCCGTCCTTCTGTTTCTTTCCACATAAGTAATTATTGCTCATATGCTAATTTAATATGTACATTTTAAGTCCTTTTCTTGATTTGTACTTGAATATTTGCATACATACATTGCTAGATAATGTACAAACATGTAGATGTATGTATGTATATGAAAATAACCACAAAAACAGGTTTTTTAAATTTTATTTTTGGAAATGTATAATATTTAGGAATTTATCCATGTCATCTAGATTTCCAAATGCATTAGTATGAAGTCATCCACAGTGTTCTTTTATCTGTTTAACGTCAGAAGCGCCATCAGTGATGTCCCCTTTGCACTCCTGATGGTGTCCTAATTCGTGTCCTCTGTCTCCTCCTTTGATCAGTCTCTCCAGAGCCTTCTCAGTTTTATTATACATCAAAAAATCTGTTTAGGGCTTTGTTAATTCTCTCTGTTGTTTCTGTTTGATTGATTCCTATTCTAGTTTTTATTAATTCCTTCCTTTTTTCTTCAGGTTTAACTTGATGCTTTATTTTAAACTTATTCAGATGATGGTTTCATTTATTTTCTGTCAGTTAGACGTATATCAGACCTTCTTACTACATCCATTTATCTCTGTATTTTCCATGTTTGTTTTTCCTTACTTCTTTGTGAATAGTTTTGTCACCTCTTCACCAGTTCAGTAATTTTCTCCTAAGCTGCACCTGATGTTTTTACGTTCATAGAGTTTTTTTGTTTCATTTAAAAATAGTTTTTGGTTCTTCAAAAAATCTGTTATGTCACTTTTCTGTTTGCAGTTTAGTTTCCTGCTTGGCTTCGTGTTTTTGAGAGTCCGCGTTTGATGATTTCAGATCTCAGTTTTGTGTGGACCTTTTCCTTTTTACTGTTTCCCTTATCTTGTTTCCTTGGGTAGTCTTTGGCTGTGTGATAGACATTGTAATTTAGAGTGTAGGTTTCTCCAGTGTGGATTTTTATCACTGCAATTAAAAAGAATTTCCTAGCATTGTTTACTGCGGATATACCATAATGTATATAATTATTCCTTTATTGATGGCTTTTAGATAGTTTTTAGTTTTTTACTATTATAAACAACAATGCAGAAAATAGCATTTAACTTAATATTAGTGTATCTGAGCAAGCCTCAATAAATAGATACATCTTTCTCTCTGAGGTTTGGAATAAATTAAAAAAGAAAACTAGAAAAAAAGGCAAAATATTTTTAAGACTGGTATTAGGTAAGTTGAGGTTGTGGCTTCAGATCTGTTGATGAGGTTTGCTCATTTGGATCGCCGGCATTAGACTCAGTTCCCCCAGACGGAGCTGCTCTGTGCTGGCTCTGGCTGTAACTCACAGGGCACCTGTGCACACATGCAGGAACACGTGTGACCTTGGAAGCCAGGCACATTTCCAAAAGAAGAAAGAAGGAGGTTATAGATCAACCAAGAACACGTGCATTTATTCATTTTTGAAGGAGCCATTTAGATAAATCATTCTTGAGGGTAGAAGAAATTTGGGGACCAAAATTACAGGAGAGGGGGACCCCCACCTCTGTAATGCTGTATATATTTAGCATTTTAGGGAAGAAGAGAACACCTATGTAGCCATGTACCCTAGACACTTGCCAGCTGGGAGAGTGAGTGAGGAGCCTTGTCAGAAAGCACCTCTGGAGGCAGGTGGCTGGAGCTGGCCCTCCTGCTGAACTGATGCTCGATGCTCGCCTGTTGAGCCAGCTTTCTGCACTCTCTGCTAAGCTGCTGAAATGGCAAAGAAAATGTGCCTCCAGGCCACGCATACTCGTCTGTCCCCAGTTAGCCAGTGCTTCTGTTATTTCCTGGTTGACTTCTTGCAGATCGGTCAGAGGATGGCTGCGACATTTGTACTGTGGGGAATGTACTGTGCTGCTGCTTTGTGGACGCTCCCGCTGCGTCGATTGGTGTATAGATGTTTTATCGCTGCTAGATCTTCATCGTGGATTTTTGCTTCATGTAAGTGTGAGTTTATTTCTGGGCTCTCTGTTCTGTTCCATTGATCTCTGCATCTGTTTTTGTGTCAGTACCATACTGTTTTGATAACTATAGCTTGGTGATGTAGTTTGAAATCAGGGTGCATGATACCCTCAGCTTTCTTCTTCTTTCTCAAGATTGTTTTGGTTATTGAGGGTCTTTTGTTTCCATGTAAATTTTAGAATTATTTGTTCTGAATAATGCCCTTGGTAATTTGATAGATACTACATTAAATCTGTAGGTTGTCTTGCATATTATGGTCATTTAAAAATATTAATTCTTCCAGTCCATGAATATGGTATATCTTTTCATCTGTTTCCATCATCTTCAGTTTCTTTCATCAGTACCTTACAGTTTTCCAAGTAGAGATCTTTTACCTCCTTATTTACATTTATTCCCGGGTATTTTATTCTTTATGATGTGATTGTAAATTAGACTGTTTTCTTAACTTCTCTTTCTGGTATGGTAGTTTGTTGTTAGGGTATAGGAATGCAATGGATTTCTACATATTAATTTTGTATCCTGCAACTTTACTGAATTCATTGGTGAGTTTTAGTAGTTTTTTTGGTGGCATCTTTAGGATTTTCTGTGTGTAGTTATCATGCCATCTGCAAACAGTGACAGTTTTACTTTTTCCTTTCCAATTTGAATTCCTTTTATTTCTTTTTCTTGTCTGATCACTGTGGTTAGTACTTCCTATACATAAAGTGGCAAGAGTGAGCATCCTTGGTTTGTTCCTAATCTTAGCAGAAATGCTTTTTTCACAGTTGAGTATAATATTAGCTGTGGGCTATAAATGACTGAGATAAATGGTAAGGATCAAAATGTATTCTGCCTTCAGACTTTTTTTCTAAGAATCAGCTTTAAAGAAATTATGACTGGAAACTTGAAATGATACATTAATGGGTCTATTTTTCTTCTTTAATCTAAAAGTGATTGGTTTATAGAGCATAGGATTTATAGCCAAAAGGTCTGCCTCTTACTAAATGTGTAATCTTGAACATATTACTTAACTTCTCTAAGCCACAGTAACTTATCTGTACAATGAGAGTAATATTCTCTTCCATAAGATAATGTATAACAATCTTTGTAAATTATAAAAGGCTATTTTTCTACCACAGCTTCTTCCATCAGTAGTATTATTGCTCCTTCCAAAAACACAGGTGATGATGGAAGCTGTTCTTACCTCTATGATACGCCTCTTGATTGGTGTCCTGGGAAATCTGGAAGTGTGGTGGGAGGGGTGATAAAAGATGGTATCCTCTGCTTTAACCAGGCTTTAAAACTTATTCCTGAAGGGAAGCTCTAGCTTTCTGCACACTAACTAGCCCTACACAATCAGGTAGGCTGCCTCTATTTTGTCATAATATAAAGAAAAGGACAGCTGAAGCAGATTGATTGATAGAATAGCACTTGCTATACAGTACCACCTCTTTATTATGTATGTGAATACAGAGAGCACACTTCCTCTGTATCCTTTCCCTAGGTTTCTTGGTGGCACTGAGTGGGCAAAGGGGCAGTGGCCCAGCTTCAGCAGCTTCTGCACAAAGAATTCAGAGCTATTTATCTATGAGGATAGATGGGCAGTTGCAACCCTGTTAATAGTCTTAGCAGTACAAGTTAGCAATAAAAACAAATTAATTGCCAAAATAGTCTTTGTACCAAAAATATTTTTAAATGGCCAACACACATGCAGATCTCCCCAAATTAGCCATCAAATGGAAACGAATTTTGGAATCACATTTTAAACGCAAAAATGCGTGTGCTCTCAGCAACTGGCAGATACACAACCTAAAATATATTCTTATGCGAAGACCGCACATGCTTCGAGTACCGTTTACTATGTATGGCTGGCTCATTTTTTAGGTCCTGTCAAATGATGGGTAGGAAGACAAAATGTAATAAAAATGTATGTGACCTTGACAGTCATTTGAAATGTACCATGTGTTGCGTGTGGACTGTTTTCCAGTGAAACCAACTTACTTGTTCCCACTTCCCATGACTTAGTACTAGATAGTCAGGCTTTCTAAACTATTTTTTGGCAACCAGACTTTCTTGGAATAGTCATCTTTCTTTCAGGTTATTCAGTGCAGGCATTAATAATAAGTCCTCAGTTACAGATATGTAACTAAAGATCATTCACATCATCTCTTTCAAACCTAAAAGTTATTTTAAGTAGATCACACAAAATAGAGCACAGAGTTATTCCTGAGAGTAATTAATTGCTACCATATGAAGCACAATGTGACTGCATTAGGTTTTCAGTTTAATTATATTACTACCTACCTAGAGATTAGTTGGGCAATGTCTGCTTCTAACTGAAAGGCAAAGGAAGATTAGTGAGCTGACGAAAAGTTTGTTAAAAGTGGGTGTGATTACAAAATCTGGCGGGAGGGCTCAGTATATAAAACAAGACCCTTTTAGAGTAGAAAACTGAAGATTGTTGCCTTTTCAGCACCTGTCTTCATTCATAAATTTAAAAACTATCAAGTGTGTACCATGTACCAGACGTTATTGGAGCAATAGGTCCAGTTCTTTAAGAATGATCAGCAGAGAACACATGGACCAAGAGAGAGAAAGCAAAGAAAACTATTTCCTGAGAGCTGAGCTAGCCCTATTTCTAAAATTCTTTGAGGAGACACAGGCTAGACTTTTTTTTTTTCTAGTTTACATTGCAGTTTAAAACCGATTTCTCGGGGTGGGTAGAGCTCAGTGGCAGAGTGCATGCTTGGCATGCACGAGGTTCTGGGTTCACTCCCCAGGACCTCTGTTAACAACAACCCCAAAATATAAAATCTGTTTCTCATGGAGTATTACTTCAGAGCTACGAGGGTTTAAAAATCACTGGATTCAAACTTTTTTTCTACAGGAACGCCTTCAGCGCCGTGGGGCTGCGTTTCTTCAGGCGGCGCGGAGGGCAGCCTGACCCGGGGTCCTTGGAGCAGGCGCCGTGGGCACGCCCTCTTCCCGGGGGCGGGCCCCGCCTTGTTCCAGTGGCTTCCAGAGAGGACCTGCGCCGAGGAGCGGAGCCTTGCAGTGAGCGCTGTGTGTTCTCCAGGCCTTTCAGCGAACGTGGAGTGGCTCCTGGGGCCCCATGCAAGCGGAGTTACGAGAAAAGGGGTGTTGGAGCCATCGAGGGCGTGGGTACTGTTCGAAAAGGCAGGCCCCGCGAACGGCTCCACGAAGCGGCGGGCGGCGGCGGGCGGCGGCAGCGGCGGCGGCAGCGGCGGCGGCACCCAGCGCGCTGCTGGCATCGCTGTGAGCGAACAAGGGCCCGGTTCCTGCTGCGCGGAGCGGGAGCGCTTCCTGACACGTGTCGGGGAAGTGGTCGGAGAAAGAGGGAAGGCAGAGAGGGCTCCGGTGAGGCGCCAACCTGCCGCGGCCAGAGGCGGGCGGCGTGAGAGCCGAGGCGAAGGAGCCCGCCCCGTGGAAACCCACTCCCGTGAATTCATGGCCCGATGGGTGTAAGGAAAGAAAACACTTGCGAGGGGCGGCCGAAGTGCCCTGTTTCCGGAGGTACCGTTCCCGAGGAAGCCTGAGTCAGCGGTCGTCGCCAGGAGCTGGCCTTCCCGGACGGACGAGGGGACAGAGCACCGTGAGAACCAGGGCCCGGTAAGGTTCCGTCCCCGGGGGGCTCAGAGCCGGGAGAGCGGGGCGGAGGGGGCTGAGGAGCAGGCGGGGCAGGATCACGAAAGATCTGCTGTATATATACTTGGCTGCTTTGTTCTTTGCCAAAGTTATGAGGGGTGACAGACTTTCTGAAAAGGGCCAGATAGTAAATATTTCAGACCTGGTAGGGAACATACATCTCTGTCAAATATTCCTTTTTTATTTTTATTTTTTTACGGTTCTTTCTTTAATTGAAGTAGAGTTGATTTACAGTGTTGTGTTAATTTCTAGTGTACAGCATAGTGATTCGGATATATATATTCTTTTCTGTATTCTTTTCCATTATGGTTTATTACAAGATTTTGAATATAGTACCCTTGCTCTGCAGTGGACCTTGTTGCTTATCTATTTTATATATAGTAGTTTGTATCTGCAAATCCCTAACTCCTAATTTATTTCTCCCTTCCCCCTTTCCCCTTTGGTAACCATAAGTTTGTTTTCTATGTCTGTGAGCCTGTTTCTGTTTTATAAATAAGTTCACTTGTCATATTTTAGATTCCACATAAAAGTGATAGCATATATTTTTCTTTGACTTACTTCACTTAGTATAGATAATCTCTGGGCCCATCTGTGTTGCTGCAGATGGCATTATTTCCTTCTTTTTATGGCTGAGTAGTATTCCAGTATTATTATTATTATTATTACAGATCTTTAAACACATTAAACCCATTTGTCACTTGCAGGCTGGATTTGGTCCACAGGTCAGCTTGCTGACCGCTGAAGAGAGTGGGAGGCATTGTAGACATTTAAGCAGGAAAGGACGTTATCAGATTTGTGCATTGGAAAGCGTACTCTGGTGGCAAGCAGTGTGGCAGAGATTTGGTGGGGCTGAGGTGTAGGGAGAGTTAGGTCAGAAGTGATGTGTAGAAGAAGACTCTAATCATGATGGTCCAGGGAGAAATAATGATGGTCCAGGGAGAAATAATGAGGGCCAGGGAGAAATAATGGTGGCAGTGATGCCAGTGACTTCTTCATAGCTGGGCTGGATCACACATGCAGGAGTGAACGGGCATGTCGTAGTGCTACCTTTCTCTCTTCCTCCTTCCCAACTCCAGGAGACATCTTCTTGTCCACCTAGGGTGTGAGTGACAAGCAGAGGAAGGATACCTTAGCTTAAGTCCTGCTGTGTCCAGGCACAGCTTCACCCTGGGGCACAGCTTCACTCTGGGGGACGTGCCCATCCCTTTCCTGTGGACCCCACATGCCAGGTTCTCCCTCCAGCTGGTGGCAGTCGTAGGAGGGCAGCTCTTATCCCTCCTGCCCCCTCCTCAGGCTTCACACTGGGCTATGCCTAGTCTCCTCTTCTTAGAGACCAAAGTCTCATTTTTCTCTTGAAAATAAGCATTTCCCCAGAATATCTCACTGTATGTGCTGCCCCCACTTTATTCTAATTGCCCTCAGTGCCAGACAGCTCAAGCCTGACACTTTTCACCCTGCTGCTTCTGTTTACTTCCAAGAAGACCTGTTTCAGGTGTAAAAGATAGGACTAGGGCAGAGGGACCCCGGGCAGGGTGGAATCACGTCTTATCCTTTCGCTCTGTGCCGATGACAATGGCCCTCCTTGTGAGAACTGGGATGCCTCCCAGCAGACCATTTGTGTACGTGGTCTTTGTATGTTTTTTGTCACTTAGATTTTTGAAGCTCCTCACTGACGTGGGTCCCTTTTATCCCAGGCCCCATCTCACCTCCCCTTACCTGCTAGTCCTCCTTTCTCTGTAAGTGCCTCTCTCATCTCTTCAGGGTTAGCTTTCTCCCCCCAGGACACGAACACGTTGTTTCCAGATTTTCTCGCTGTTCCCAGGGTAGAACTCTTGCCCTTTTTACTTGTGTTTCCTTCTCAAATACTTTCTTGCCATTTCTTGAATTACGTTTTGAATGGTGAGTTGCTCATTCTGGTCAGATTTGTTTTCAAGTACTTCAAATATCTGTGACAACAGGTTACGTTTTCGCTTTCCCCTTTTCTGCTTTTTTACTTGATAAAACTTTGCTGTTGTCTTTGGAGCTATAAACGGCTCCCCTTCAGCGGTGCTTGGTAGGGGTGCAGGCCTCATTGTATTGACTCTGGTCCTTGTTTATGTAACTTAGTTTTGAGCATAAGTAACCTCACTGATAGATCACTGAGCAATGTTTCCACAGAGGATGTCTTCTCCTTTTGCACAGCTGCTTTAGTCAGTGGCTCTGCTCTCTGGGCTTTATTATTATTAAACTCATGAAGCAGAGCCGTTACATTTAGCGCAAGTGCCCTCTGTTGTAGCTGAAGACGTTCCCCTGTTCTGGATTCTTTGGAGGTCGCCTACCTCCCCTGTTCCAGAATCAAACTCGGGACAGAACACATTTTCTTGGTTGCTTCCTGATGGAGACTGGATTTAAGGGGTAGAATCAGAGGAGCTGTGGTTTGTGCAGGCTGAGAATCCAGAAGCGGGTTCTCTTTCTCCATCCATGTGAAGCTGGGTCAGGCAGGAGGAGGCTGTAAGCGGCCTGCCTCTCCCCTCCCAACCTCTGGAGCTGACGCTGGGCTGGATCACGGTGGGCTGTGGGCCGGGAAGTACAGCTCTGGCTTTCCCTGAATCTTCCTCATCCTGCTGAAAGATTGGGTTTGGGACCTGCTGATTAGGGACTGTGGTTTTGCTGGTGATTTTTCTTTTCCAGGAAAGACCTCCAAGCTAAGGAGAAAGTGTGAACACTAGCCTTGCTTGGACATGGTACTTTTCAGTGAAAATCACAGCATTTCATCTTAGTATTTGCACCCTTTGCTCCCTCAGTCCCGGAGCAGCCCCTGCCTAAATTTCAGGCCTTCCCCAGGACAGCTGAGCCCCTTGGCACCCAGTGTGGGAATCTGAGACACAGCCTGTGGGCTGCTTAGAAGACAGAGAAAAGGTATCCTGGGGCTTTGTAGCTTCAGAACTCTCTGCAGGGCTGCAGGGGTTTAAATTGAAAATCCAGTCCCTTACAGGACAATATGCATTTCAAGCAGAAAGGGGATTTCAGAGATCATCAAATCTAATGTCTGTTTCATAGATGTAGAAATAGAAACCCAGAGGGAGTAAGTTGTTCGAGGTCATATGTTGGATGACCCCCAGAGCAGGACTTGAAACCTAGGTCTCCTAACTCCCAACCTAGTGTTTTTCTTGTGGAGGCATTCATATAGCATGTTTGTATTTTGGTTTTTTAAATTGTTATTTTTTATTGAAGCATAGTTGCTGTACAGTATTATATAAGTTATAGGTGTACACTACAGTTATTAACAAGTTTTTAAAGGTTATACTCCACTTACAGTTACTTTAAAACATTGGCCTCTATTCCCGTGGTGTACATATATCCTTGTGGCTTATTTTGTATCTGATAGTTTGTACTTCTTAGTCCCCTACCCGTGTATTGCCCCTCTGCCTTTCCTCTCCCCATTGGTAACCACTAGTTTGTTCTTTGTATCTGTGAGTCTGCTTTTTTGTTATATTCACTAGTTTGTTGTATTTTTTAGATTCCATATGTAAGTGATACCATGTAGTATTTGCCTCATATACTGATGTTTAGATTGGCCCCTCTGTTTGTTCATGGAATAATTCATTTGTCTGTAAACTTTTTTGGGGGACTATCCCCTGTATCCTATTGCTGTTCCAGACATCAGCTGTGACATCTTTGTGAGGTCAGTTGTCATTAGCTGTATTTAGTGGTGTTTCTGGTTTTATAGGTAAATTGAAGCACTAGAACCATAGTCTTTCCCAATTAGAACTTTCTACAATGGGAAAATGTAATTTAAAAAAGGTTTACATTTTAGTTCTAGTTCTGTTAGAAACTGCCCAATTTCAGATGCATTTCCAGGGGACTTTCTTTCCCTGTTTACTGAGAAACATAAACTGTGCTGGGGGCACGATGGTCCTTTAGCTGTAGCTGTCAGAGTCTTTGCTGTCTACCCTCTGAATGACATGCTGTCTCTTGGGCTGCACGGAATGATCGAGGTGAGGTTGCCAGTGGGTGACCTGCTGGTCTGAAGCTGTTCCCTCCCACTTGCCTACTTTGAAGGGCTGTCCCAGATCACAAGAGCATGTCAGCCATCTGCTGGTCTAATCTGCTTCTATTCTGAGTTTAGGAAAACAAAGGCAGAAGGTGTAGGACCTGCAATGGAAGGCAATATTTTGGGTGGTGTCATAGTTAGGGGGTTGGGTTTACTATGAGTTAAAAGGCGACATGCAGGGCTAGCTGATCACTCATCATCATGCAGTCTTGGCCTAAAGGCCTTTTCCTTGCCCGGTGCTGGATATGAAGGCATTTGCCTGTGGAGCATCTGGGACTTGGGTTTGCTGGGGTTGGCTTCTGGAATGTGGAGGTGCATGAGAAGCTAGCTGAAAGCCTAATGAATGGATTTCAGGAATTTCCAGGAATACATGTTCAATATGCCACTTTGGTTGAAAAATGAATAAATATAGCTTGTGGGAATGAATGGAGCCGTTAGCAGAGCGTTTCTCCGTTGGCAGAGAATTTGCAGGGTATTTGTGCTTGGAGCCTTTGGGAAATAACGGAAACAAGGAGCACTTTTGTTAAGCACCCAGAACGTGCTGGGATACTTTCTGCGTATCACACTAGCCTCTGCTTCACCACTCTGGATGCAGCACATAGATTGTTTCATTTCCAGTTCTTGTTTTTAACTCGACATAGTCCTTTGACTTGATTTTAGACCTCAGTTTCATGGCCAAAGCATACATCCTGGAGGAATAGTTACCTTTTCTTTCCCTAAAACAAGAACAACAACAGTATACTGGCTGCATCTTGTATTTATAAAGCGACATTTCCACATCTGCCCTGTGCATTTCTGTTAGTCAAGTGGTTGTAAAGAAGGGAAAGATAAAAATGAAAGAAACGGGAGTAATATAAGGAAAGAATAACTTCCTTTTTATTAGGTTGAACATGAAACCTGGTATCATATTTGTATAAATACTATGGAAAATATTTAACCTATTCATACAAGTAACTAGCTGATAAGCTTTGTAGGGAAAGTCTGTTTAAATGCTCTCGTTAAACCATGCCAGGCAGTTTTTCAGATTCTCAAATACATAACCATTAGGAAGCTGAGGGACAGAAAGAATTTCTGGTAGACAAACACACTTGTTCATTGTAGAAATTGTTGCTACTTTATATATCAGAGAGTGCAAAGGAAGTCAAAAAGTCAAAATAACAAGGTTTAGATGGAAGCCTTAATGATACAATTTAGTCTTCAGTGAAGGCAAAGGTAAATTCCTTCAGCTTTTGGCTAGAGGGAATCGAAGGGCAGGATATTTTAGGTTGGTCTCTGTCTATAAATAATACGTGAAATGATTAGACAGCAAAGACTGAGGGGCCTGGGGAATGCAAAGAGAACTTCTGGGAGACTGGCCAAACTGTGTATTAGGATAAAATTTAGCAGTGTTACATTTGTAGATTTCATCTTTGAGTGATGTGATCTTATAGTTTATTCCCCAACCAGGAAACTTTGAGAGTGGAAGTGGACAGCTTTAATAACTATGGCAGGACAGTGTGTGCAACCCAGGACCAGCATGGGACACCCAGCACGTGTGGTCACCTTTCCTTTGAACTTTCCTTTATAGTGAACGATTTAAACACAGAGAATTAAATAGGCCATTATCTTTTTTTGGAGGGGCTAGGAGATCTTATGTACAATTTAAAGGGCTTCTACTGTTTCTGTTGTATCGAAGAAAAAATGTTTGTAAAACCATCAGACCATAAAATGTATAACTTAATGTTATATTATGTTATACGTATTATATTATAAAATGTTAAAACCTTAATTGCATTTACCAAGAAGTGAAAGACTGAATACAACCTCATCCCCCACAGACAACCATTATTGCCTTTTTATCTACCAGTGTGGATTTTTCTTTATTAGGTAATCTATCGTCTATCTACATACCTACCTGTCTGTCTGTCTACCTTCCTATCTATATTTTAACATAAAAGGGATCCTGCTCTACAAGTTGTTTAATAGCCTGATTTTAGTCACTTTAATATTGTTAACTTGTTAATATTATTAATAGTATGGCTATCTTTCCTTTCAATAAGTGTTATTCTTAGTAGCTGTATAGTTTTTCATTAATTCAAAAAGTATTGGAATTTATTTAACCAGTCCCCTATTTATGTACATTTGTTTCCAATGTAGTATAAACAGTACTATGTTAAATGTTTGGGGCATATATACATTTTTTATACTTATTTGATTATTTCCTTAGAATTTATTCCTAGAAGTGAAATTGCTGGATTAAAGAGCATACGCACACACACACAATATTATACCCATAATATAATACGTACATGTAAATATTATATATTATATTTATATGTATTTTTCCAAGCATTAGTAATTAATTTTCCATTTAGTATGATTTTATAAATTTACCCTTCCACCCTAAGAGAGTAAGAATTCCTGTTTAATCATATCAGGGCTAACAGTGGATATTAATAATTAAAAATTTTTTTGCCAATCTGAAAGATACAAAAGAGCATTTTGACTTAATACCCATTTCTGTGATTATTAGTGAAGTGAAACATCTTTGAAACTGTTTATTGGACATCAGCATTTCTTATGTCAATTGCTTGTATCAGTCCTTTAGGCATGTCTGATTTTCACAGGCCTCAAAGAAAAGAATGCAAATCACAGCCCTTTAAGTCAGTTCTTCTCCGCATGTCCTGCTTATTAGCATCATCACCTGCTCAGAGTTGGCCTTCACGTCTCTCAACTTCTCCATCCACTTGGACACCCAGTTATGGTTTAACTTCTGAAATGTTTCTCAGATAGGTTCCTCTTCTCCATTTCTTCAATCACTGATCTAGTCCAGCATCCTTTCTTTCTTTACTTTTGTCGGCTCTGAACTGGTAACCAAAGGCCACGGATTCTAATGCATCCGGAGGCAGAGCCCTGAGGCCAGGTGTCAAGTTTCCCCAGGTCCCATAAAAGTCATCATGATTGGACTGGCTGGGCTATTACTCATCTTTGTATCCCTGGTGCCTGACACATAGTAAGTACTTGACAAACAAAGGATGGAATTGCTTTTCTCATCTCTGGTTTTTCTCATCTTCTAGATTGTTATCAGAATTCTCTCTTCAAAACACAAACATGATTGCCATTCTCTCCTTTTAAGAATTGTTGCTTGTGCCCCATTTACTGTAGCTGGATTTCTCACAGTACTGTTTACATTTGGCCCAGATAATTCTTTAATGTAGGGGGATGTCCTGTGCCCTGTAGGGTGTTTAGCAGCATCCTTGGCCTCTACCTACAGATGTCAGTGGTACTCCTCCCCCGCTTTGGTGTAACAACCAAAAATGGCTCCAGACATTGACAAATGTTCCCTGGGAGACAGGAGTGCTGTGCCAGATCACCCCTGGTTGAGAAACACAGGCCTGTGGGAAGAAGCCAGCGCTGAGCATGTGTGTCATTGTGCTCTACCACCTTTCCAGCCTTATGTACTGCCTCTCCTGAGCTTCCTGGCACATGCCGATCCCTTAACCGCTGTGCAGCTTCTCATGTGCTGGATTGTCAGCCCTTCAGCGGTGAGCGAGCCCAACTGCCACAACAGACAGGGAAATGCATGTTGGATCAGATGTGACAGAAGTTTACTTTTGCTACAGCACTGTAGGGTTGAACACAGGGAAGCAGCCTTCCATCTGTCAGTCCTTCAGAACCTAGAGGGGCTGAGGCTCTGCCATCCTTGATACACAGCTTCCAGGACAACCCTGGGGATCATCTCCATCCTACCTGACAAAAGAAGAAAAGAACACTGGGGAGTCCATGAAAGAGATGCTTATGGCCAGGATTGAAAATGGTACACATGCCCTCCACTCCCAATCAGTTGGCTTGAACTCAGTCATATGGCCACCCTTAAGTGCAAGGGAGGCTGGGACATGTAGTCCAGCAGATCGTGGGTTTTCAGATCTGCCAACACTTTCTGCCACAATCAGCTTATCAGTTCAGCAAAACCTTGACGACCCATCTCAACTTATAATTATGAATTATGATCTCCCCCATGATCTGTTTTATGCAGTTTGCTTATACTAGTGTACATTATAGTATGATTGGCATGGCATAAAAATCATTTTTTTCTCATTAACAACTAGGATAGTTCCTGGTACATGGTGGGTATATATCTGTTGAAAAAAAGCAAATGGATGATACTGATTTATATAGTGTTTCATGGGAATGCCTCCACCACTCACTGAGGTTTTTTGTTTTCTGATCTCTGTTCCAGGAATCTGAAATACTACTACAGTTGTCTCACTAATAAAAAGGTGAGACAAGCTGATTCGCAATTTCTGGCAGAAAACTCAGCATCACTTGAGGCCTAGGAAAAGTGGAATGAAAGTCTGTCTTTCCTGCATGCCTCTTCTCCTGGTCTCCCCAGACCCCTTGTGCTGTCTACAGACCACTTTTCCACCAGCTCCCCCATACTGTCCCCAGCCCCCTTCCATCCAGTTCCTGGGGCTCAGTGACTTAATCCTCCTACCAGAGATTTGCATTTAAAAGGGAGTGATTGTTAATCCTGAGGAATCATTGACTGATGAGTTAGTTGTATTGGGAAAGAACTTGGGATCCTGATTCTGAAAGGCTACCTTTTTTTTTAATCTACATTTGTAATTTGGCATTTTCCTAGGAAACACAAGCAATAGTTAAAGGGAGAAAAATGCCTACCATGTATAATTCTAGAAAGGTTTTTTACAAATGGGAATTTTGTACCTTAGAAGTAAACAAGTCTTCTTTTGAACACTGGCTATGTGATTGCCAAGGTAAGCAGGAGTCAGGCCCTGTGTGCCTGTGATGCCTGCCGTTCTTACTAACTACAATGGGGTAGGAATGGAAGCATTTCTGCAGTGAATGTTCAGGGGATTTGAGCACCCATGTAAGGCTGTAACCAGGCCAGAATTTCCTTTCTGAGGCCAAGCAGAATCTGGTCCAAAAACATGAGCATAACAGGACTGTTTCTGGTCATTTTTCTCAAATCCACCAGAGGGTTCCCACCAGATTTTCTGACAAACTTAGCCTGTATACTGCATCTGCAAGACAAGGGAGCATTTATGTAAAATGTACCCCCCAACCCCAAGTTACTTTGACAGTTGCAACCCTCACTTTCTTCTCTGCTCGGATTGACATCTGAGAAGGGAGACCACAACTGCATACCATTTTATAGATCTGTGTGATTAAAACCGGTTCTCCTTATAGGTCACATCGTGTATGAGAGGCACGGTTTTTGTCAAGAGACTAGCTACCAGCAGAAAGGGTTTTGATGCTATTGCTAGTAAGAAATTAGTAACTAGATCCTAGGTCTGTTTTAAGCCAGCTTTATAATTATACTGCTTCTGCGGTAAACCAGAACTTTGAGCCAAGGGTAATTTAGAAATTGTAGATCTGTATTCTTCTTCCCTCTTTCTTTAATGTTCGTCTTTGCTGTCTCTCCATCTTCTGCCTTCAAACATATAATTTTCCTCCATTCCTTCCTCACCCCTGGCTCCTTGTTTCTGTGACCCTCTGTCACGAAAGGACAGATGCATTCTGTTCCCCCTCATCCTGGGAGATCACGGGCAACAGTCAAGGCTGTGTATGAACACATCTAATTCTGAAACGTTTGCCACTTTTTGAGGGTGTCACCAGCTCAGGCTCCTAGTTTGCCGCTGGGATTGGAGGTTAAACTCGGGCCTTATCCTGTGTGCCCATGAAGTAACCTGTCTTCAAAGACTAGGACTACGCTGGAGATGACTTTCTCCATCTCTTGAGCTCTTCCTGGTTCTGTAAACTTTTTGTACTCAGAGCTCTTTTGATATAGAAAGATTTATTAAATACTAAAAGTGAAAGCCAGGGCTTCCCTGGGGAAAATTTTGTATCTCACTTGTGTTTTCCATCGTATTCTTTCTCCCAATTTTCTCCCTAAACCCTCCTCTCTCTCTCTTTTTTTTTTTTTTTTTTGGTGATTGTTTTTCTACTCTTTTAAGCTTCATTTTGGGATGGTTTAAAAAAAAAAAAAACCTCTCATAAGTACACCCTGAAAGCCTAAGTTTTCACTTCAGCTGAAAATCATCCAAACCACATGCATCTCAGCTGAACGCTCCTCCAGCTGGCCTCGTTCTGCCAAAGACCCTTTTTCATACCTGACCCAATTTGTTTAAGAGTATGGCTAGAATTATTATCTTTAAGAGATCACTGTTACCAAATTCCAGATCGTTCTTTTGCATGGCCAGAGAGGTTTCTTTATAACTAAACTTGATAGCGTTTTTTCCTCCAGAATTGCCTTCTTCCTTCTTTGTTTCTTCCTTTACTCTTTCTCAGTCCACCTTTGCACTCCTCCCAGGTAGCCTGATCAGCACTTTGTCTTTCCATCTCTGTGTGTCTCTGTCTCGCTTGTCCTAATCCTCAGCCGCCCGTGGTACAGAGGGGCAGCCAAAGTTTCCTTCGGAGACAGCTGTTTCCCATTTCAGGAGTCTCAGCTTTGTGGCTTTGTTGATTGTCTTCTCACCTCTAGGTTCGGTCTGACTTGTAGCGAAAACATAACTAACCATTTTTGCTAAGACCTCCAGGGCCAGCACCTGAGCTGTCAGCTGCAGGCCCTCTGCGAGAGCATCCTGCCATGCAGACGCCACCGAAGTCCCCATAAGCCACAGACCACCCCCCGCCCCGGGGGGAAATGAAGGCAGTTTCCCTAAGGCCCACTGGTGAGGAAAATTGGTTGATCGAGTTATTTCTAAGTGGCTTTTCAAATCTTCTCCTTATTCTGGGGAAGGGAGTTAGATTGTCAGGGCCTGGTCCCTTGCCCACAGATAAAGCCACACCCACAGGAATCCTGAGTGGAGAGGCTTGGAGGCTATTCCTTGCAAAAAACCCACAAGGCCCAGCTCAGCAAGGCTGTCCCTTGGTGCTGAATGCAACCAATTCTTGCCTGTTTTAAGTGAAAACATCCTGGGATGGGGAAGTGTGTTTTGAGAGTGGAATGTTTCGTAGTTCCTTGTACTTGGGGGGCAGCATGGTGTGTTAGTAAATGAGAGTGCTCCTTAAAAGTCTGCTCCTTTCGGCTCCCAGGCTGTGTCTGCTCAGGGAGCCCAGTGATAAAGATCATTAATATTTTTTCTGTAAGTAACTGAATCAAAGGGAAGCTTCCTTATCTGCATTGTCTGGATGCCAAATTAGGTTGCATACTTATTAACTCTTTGATAGTCTCAGCTGCCAGAGAGCCTTTTGCATATATGCACATATATATTTATATGCACACGCATATATACACATATATACATATGCACACAAATATATAGGGAAGTTATAAATATACAGTCTTTCCCTTTTATATATATAAAAATGAAATCATCTTGTATATGTCCATCTGCCTGCATATTTAACCTGGCTCCATCATATCTGTACAATGGTGGACGTGTCATGAAATGTCTCTACATCCAGTTTGTCCATCTGTGAAATAAAGTAGTTGAGGTTTTTGTTTTTAAGCTGGTGTCTTTGGTAGGGCAGTGCTTCCACTGTAATCCAGCACAGTTCTGGGCATGTGGTGGCGCTCAGGGCAAAATGACATGCTGGTGTGTAACAGGAAATATCCACTTCCTAACATTGTGTTGAGTCCTAACATTCCATTATTCTGATATTTTTAGGGAGTTCTGTCGGGTCCTGGCAGCGAGAGGAGGGAAATGATCATCAGATCCTCATGCATACATATGCTAAGAGTCGAGATAGAATACTGGGGATTGCAACTCAGCTGGCTTTACAAACAAGACCCGGTCAGGTGAGCTTCCTCTTTTCCTGGAGACCTAGGTTGGCCTGCTAGGTTAAAGGCAGTGGACAGACTTCATCTGGCTTGACAGTGAAACTTTCGACTCAGTCTTGGGCAACATGCTTATCAGTAAACCTCAGTGGCAGGCCCCTTCGCCTCAAACCCAGGTTGCTGTGTTCACTGACCCCTATGCACCATCAGCGTCTTCAGACACATGGCTGTTAGCTCACACATCTTCAGTGTCACTCTCAGCTTTAAAATCCAAGAGTGGCCTCTCAATTGCCTTTCTGACGATTTTCAGGGCCCTCAGCTTAGCATTCAGGCTTCACTGGGTTTTTGGTCATCTTTTCCTTCCAGCTTTATCTCTAGGACAGACCCATCTCTCCAGTGAAAAGTCTTCTAGTTGTTTCACTCCTCCCTATGACACTCCTGCTCCACCCTACATTAGTTCTGTGCTAGGGTTGCTGTGTGGCAAAGCTGGAACACTTCTCATGCAAAGCCAGTGTCTCCTCTGCCCCATCCTGACCTCCCCTTTGGAGCCCAGATCAGGACCTGCCCCCTCCATTGAGGTGTCCCTCGTGGGCTTGCAGCAAGGGAACCTGCCTTTCTTGGATTTGTCCACCTTGGATTTGTCAAGGCATTTGTAGTCTGCATGACACTGTTCGCCCTTGTCCTCCAAACCTGGTCCCTTCAGAGCCCTCCTGGAGGAGCCTGGCAGAACCCGGAGGGTGTTGGAGGGACCCAGGGTGGGGATAAGAGGCTGGAGCCTGAGATGGCTGGGAGGGCTTAGAAGAAGTAGAGCTGCTTCACTTGAAGGAGGAAAAACAGAAGCTAATTTCACAAAAGTCTAAATAGGTGATTAAGTATCCAGTCTGCATGTCCACTAACAGTGAGGGTAGGAAGACAGACGTGGTGTGCGAGGGGAGGCCACGAAACTTCCTCAGCGGCAGTGTCTTTAAGGTTGGCTCTGATGGTGTTGGTCAGACAAGACACAGAAACTGGAAAATGTGACTCACTCTCGTGGTCCATTGTAGCCCAAAGACTTAAAGCTTTTTAAATGTCAGGCAGATATTTGACTTGATAAAGTGAAAATTAAAAAACAAAAACATACTAGTATTCAGAAGTCATTTTCATAATCCCATGAAAATTTTCCTATGTTTGTCTTAAGCTGGGCAATGGAAGCAGTCTTCAAATTTTCATAGTTAACAGATCTTGTGTGAGTGTATAGTTGTTTATGGAATTAGTTATAAAAATGGAGAAGTAGAAGGACTGGACAAAGTTAAGATCTTTTATTATTAGAAATCACCTTTTTTGACTTGGGTTTTCTCTAACTTGACCATCAGGCAAATGACAGTCTTTGTAACCAGAGGGTAAGTTGGGCTGCGGGTGTCATTTCAAAGTGATTCCCCCTTCCTTTCCCTCTGCTTGTCTCTAGTCAAGGGTCATTGACCTAAATCTTCGTCTCTGGCAGGGGTCCTTCTAACCCATCGGGCTGGATTCTTGGGTAAAGTTTTTCTCCATCTCAGTTTGCTTCCTTTTATAGGGAGCTCTCCTCTGAGATCAAAGACAATCTATAGCAATTTATAAGAAACAAAGGAAGTGGGAGAGGATGCTAAGCTATTTTAAGTGGGGGTGGGGTCTGAAACAGTGAATCTGTCAGAATATCTGGCCTCTGCTGTGTCTGAGAGCTGGGACGAGGTGCAGCTTCTAGGTGTGCGGGGAGGGACATGTGAGCTTGCTCTGTGGAACTGGTCTTCACACCATCTGATCAGCGTCCCCAATGCTGACTGCATCCCCAGGTCACCTGAGCTCCTCTTGAATGAAGCAGATGACTGGGCCTTACTTAAATGATTTAACAGGTCCCCAGCAAGTCCAGTGCCTTACAGGTGTCCTGACAGCATGGACCCAAACAGCATGCACAGCCATTGGCCCAGGTCCCTGATACTCAGTGGGTTTCTTTGTTCCTCTTCCCGCCAAATTCACTTACATTTTTCAAAGGGTTCCAAGACAAGAACCTGGTTAATCCTGACTCCAGTACATTCACTGGAGAAGAATAAAGGGGAAATTTACAAAAATGAAAAAGCTTCAGAATAAGACTACATTAATTATTTTGGAGACGGTTTTTCCTTCTTGTACAATTTTCAGAGGGATTTTGTAACACACGTGCACACACAGTCAGGGAGATGAGTAAACAGGAAAGAAAAGATTGACTTTTATTACTTGCTAGTTTAAACTTAAAATTTTTTTTCTTTATACTTTGAGTTCTCCTTTTTTCCCCTTAGAAGATACCAAGCTGTTTTCAGGAAGAATAGGTGTTTGGTTTGGGGGGATGATGAAAAGCATGACATCACCATGCTGTTTTGATAGAGTGAGAGAAATATGCCAGTTTTAGGGCAGCTTCATTTGTTTCTGTGTACAGAGGAGCTGAATTGTGTCTTTTTTGAATTTGGCTTCACTTGGGGCTGCAGCTCTTCACGGGAAGGGTAACATTTATTCATTGCTAATTTGTAAACTTCATTTTCAGTTTAAGGTCTGGAATCTGAACTGCTGTTCTGTCCTTACAGGCGGCAGCCCAGAGGCTCTGTGAGCATTTCAAAGAGGGTCAGATTTTCAGGATTCTGCTATTGGGCCCCAGTCTCCCCCAGCCCCCACTTGTCTGCTTGATTCTGGGTCAACCATAGGCTATCAGTTTGGAAAGCTAATCCTTAACCTGGACTTTTTGTTGCTGATAAAGTCTCTGTGGATGGCAAAGCGGCAACTTACTTATTTAGAATTTGTAGTGGAATCTTTTTCTGCATGTACCTCATTGTCAGCAACCCCTGTTCTGCCCCCTTCCACGCCCCTGAGGTTTTGAAATGATACATAATATAAAATATACTATTTTAACCATTTTTGTATGTATAGTTCAGTGGCATTAAGTACATCCATGTTGTTGTGCAACCATCACTGCTCTCCAGCTCCAGAACTTTTTTTTATCATCCTACACTGAAACTCTGTATCCATTAAATAATAGCTCTCCATTCCCTTGCGTAGCCCTGGAAACTACCATTCTACTTTGTCTGTATGATTTGACTGTTTTAGGCACCTCATATACATGGAATCATACAATATTTGTCCTTCTGCTTTATTTCACTTGGCACAGTGCCTTTAACACCTGTCCATGTAGCATGTGTCATAATTTCATTCCTTTCTCAGACTGTATAATAATATTTTACTATATATAATACCACATTTTGCTTATCCAGTCATGTATAGATGAACATTATTTTCATCTTTTGTTTATTATGAATAATGCTGCCATGAAGATTGGTGTACAGATACCTGTTCAAGTCTCTATTTCCAATCGTTTTGTTTACATATGAGAGGTGGAATTACTGAATCATATGGTAATCCTGCGTTTAATTTTTTGAGGATATAAATGGTATTTTAAAATTTTATATTTCAAGTGTTTGTTGTTAGTCTTTAAAAGTAAAATGAATTTTGGGGTGTTGACTTTATACCCTGTGATACTGTTAAATTCACTCACTAGTCCTAACATTTTATAGATTCCTTTGGATTTTCTACACAGACAGTCATCATCTTTGAATAAAACAGTTTAACTTCATCTTTGATAATATTAATGCCTTTTATTCTTTTTGCCTTATTTCATTAGCTCAGACCTCCAGTGCTATATTGAATAGAAATGGTGAGAGTGGATATCCTTGTTAAATTCTCAGCCTTGGGGGAAGGAATGTAATATTTCACTATTAAATGTTACCTTACCTGTAGAATTTTTTTAAAGCTACCTTTGTCTGATTGAGAGAATACCCTAATATTTTTAGTTTTCTAAGGAGTTTTAAAAATATCATGAATGGATATTAAATTCAGTAAATTCTTAGTGGTTTTTTATTATCTGAATATAATAATTGAATGTTATTTGTTCAACAAATATTTATTATCTACTAGCCAGTATACAGAAGTAAACAAAATGTACAAAATCACTACCCTCTTGGAGCTTATGTTAAAATATAGAGAGACAAAATATAAACAACAAAAAAATAGATATTATATATTATGCTAGAAGGTGGTAGTTGCTGTAAGGAAAACAATTAAACAAGGAAAGGGGATGGGGTGTCATGGTTAGAGGGAGCAGTTGCAATTTTAAAATAGAGTGGTCAGAGAAGGACGTACTGAGTATTTGAGCTGAAGGTGGTGAGTGAGGAAGTCCTGCAGATAGCCTGGAAAGGTCTGGATGATATCTGGGGAAAAGGGTGTTCTTGTCAAGGAGAACAGTAAATGCAGAGTGTAAAGGCAGAACTCCACTTTGTGTGTTTGGGGGCAGCAAGAAAGGTGGTGTGGCTGGAGGGGAGCAAGTGGTGGGTGACAAAACAGTGATGGGAGTAACAGTAGCAGTAATGGAAATAACGCTAGTGGTAACAGAGCCCGATACCCATTGTCTAACAGCTGCCTTCTGCCAGACACTGTCCCAAGTTCATGAAACAGTATACAGCAAGAGATGAAGTCAGAGAAGTAAGTGAGATACATGGGTCAAGCCACTCTTGTTGGCCAGAGTAAGAACCTGGGATTCTGAATGATGTGGAGCCACTTTTAGGTTTTGAGCAGATAAATGTTGATCTAACTTAAGCATTAGTAGAAGTGCTGAGGCTGCTGTGCTGACAGTAGACAAGGGTTGAACCAGCAAGGCCAGTGAGGAAGCTGTTGTGATAATCTGCACAGTCCCTGGTGGGTTGGAGGTGGTGAGTAGGTGTTGGAATCTGGATCCGGTTTAAGGAGAGAATGGGCAAGATTCTCTTTTGGATTGGAAGTGGGTGAAGGAGAAGGAACATACAAGAACGACTCTGAAGTTTTGGCTGAGGGGCTAGATGTGGAGTTTGAGGTGGAGTGGAGTAGGTTTATCTGAGTGGGGTGAGAACTAGATTTTGACACGGTAAATCTATTCTTTTGCTAAATTTTCAGCTATGCTATGAGAAGGAACCATGGAAAGTTAGAAAAATAGGTTAAAAGTAATGGTGTTTAAATTCAGCACTTTTGAAAAGAAGTCTTTAGATGGATCGTTTCTTTAGGAACCCAGGTTTGACCTTAGGATATTGGCTGCAACTCCCCCCCCTCCCCATTTCCTATGGCAGCTGCTTACTATTCTAATATTAAGTTTATAACTTGTATATTCAGAGATCTGAATTTCACAAACAAGTATCCTTTAAAAGGGTTTGGAGATTGATACAAGACTGTCAATGTTTAATTTTTCCAACTCCTTTTTTACTAAAAGTTTTATTTGATCTCAACCTCATGTCATGAAAGGAAGGTTTTTTGTTTTTCCCCCCCCACCAAAAACTAAAACACAACAATGGAAGGACAAAGTGTCATACGGCCATTTAACTTTTGTGACTTGTCTTCAACCATATACGTTCAAAAGTACACACTTTAAAGAGTGTGGGACAGTCTGTTGGCTGTTCTGTTTCCACTTACTGAGCATGTACTCTGGACTGATGAAGGCATGGAAGGTGTGGATCTTCCCTTCTCCTAGCAGGTCTGGGTGTACAGTGAATCTTCTGTTCCCCTGAGTCTGCAGTCCCATGTCCCTCAGCTATGTGTCATTCAGGTCTTTAAGAGGTTTGTTTTTAAAACCATCATGACATGTAAAGGAAGCCCAATTATTTCATCATACACTCAACCATAGGATTAGCAATCTATTCCATGCTGTAGGAAAATTAGGCTGTGATTGGCTTGGACTTCATTTTTGTACCCTCATAAGAAATTTTGAAGGATAATTTTGGCTGTATTCAATTTTTCCAATAAGGAATCACTTTACTCCATCTTAACATATTGTTCCACTGTGGTCTCAGAACAAAGGATAACCCTTTACATAGACTATTTTAGCCTATGGATAAATGCACTTTGTTGCCCTTATTTTTCTTATTTTGTTGTAGATGGGTCAAAATTTCATTACAGATATTCATCAATTCTCAGACCTGCAACTGAAAATCAGTAATTCAAGGAAGTGGATTAGTTTTCATGAATGAAAACACTTGGGATCTTGATGGAGAGAGTTATTTCCTAACCCAAAGTCACAGATAGTGGAAGTATCATCTCCAGCCTCCCTGGTGTTCTTCAGAAGTAGAATTGAAAGCTCTGATGTGTCAGGGCCGGGCCCAGAGCCAGGCACATAGTGGGGGAAAAACAAATGTTAATTCCTTTCTCCAGCTTTATCATCCTTCCCATCTTTATCCCATTTCTAAATGTCACAGTTGGGATTTGTAGCCCTGGCTAGATCAAGAGATCTCAGATGGTAGAGACAGCTGAGTCTTGAGACAAAGCTGAGGTCATTTTGAGATATCAAAGTGGAGGACAGGCAAATTCAATTTCTGGAAGATGAATTGAGCCGGTGTCCTGAGGCATAAAGGCAAAAGGCAAGAAGAGTATAAGTGATGGGTGGTTGTTGATACTAGGGAACAACTGGCTATCAGGAAACTGTAGGCCCTGCCTGAAGGCTGTAGAGAACAAGCCATGGGTTGAACTTATAAACAAGCTGTGAGAAATGTCACATAGCTGGCTGGATAAGAGATGCCTACTTAATGTGTCCTTTATGGATGGCTGGATAGCCAGTGACGGGTAAGACCCTCAGAGGAGGACAACCTAAGACAGGCACAGCCGGCTGGACCGGAGATGGCCTGCTGAATGTGTCCAGCATGATGGCTGAATAGCCAGTGACGGGTAAGATCCTCAGAGGAGGACAACCTAAGACAGGCACAGCCGGCTGGACCGGAGATGGCCTGCTGAATGTGTCCAGCGTGGACGGCTGGATAGCCAGTGACGGGTAAGATCCTCAGAGGAGGACAACCTAAGACAGGCACAGCCAGCTGGACCGGAGATGGCCTGCTGAATGTGTCCAGCGTGGACGGCTGGGTAGCCAGTGACGGGTAAGATCCTCAGAGGAGGACAACCTAAGACAGGCACAGCCGGCTGGACCGGAGATGGCCTGCTGAATGTGTCCAGCGTGGACGGCTGGGTAGCCAGTGACGGGTAAGATCCTCAGAGGAGGACAACCTAAGACAGGCACAGCCGGCTGGACCGGAGATGGCCTGCTGAATGTGTCCAGCGTGGACGGCTGGATAGCCAGTGACGGGTAAGATCCTCAGAGGAGGACAACCTAAGACAGGCACAGCCGGCTGGACCGGAGATGGCCTGCTGAATGTGTCCAGCGTGGACGGCTGGGTAGCCAGTGACGGGTAAGATCCTCAGAGGAGGACAACCTAAGACAGGCACAGCCGGCTGGACCGGAGATGGCCTGCTGAATGTGTCCAGCGTGGACGGCTGGGTAGCCAGTGACGGGTAAGATCCTCAGAGGAGGACAACCTAAGACAGGCACAGCCGGCTGGACCGGAGATGGCCTGCTGAATGTGTCCAGCGTGGACGGCTGGATAGCCAGTGACGGGTAAGATCCTCAGAGGAGGACAACCTAAGACAGGCACAGCCGGCTGGACCGGAGATGGCCTGCTGAATGTGTCCAGCGTGGACGGCTGGGTAGCCAGTGACGGGTAAGATCCTCAGAGGAGGACAACCTAAGACAGGCACAGCCGGCTGGACCGGAGATGGCCTGCTGAATGTGTCCAGCGTGGACGGCTGGGTAGCCAGTGACGGGTAAGATCCTCAGAGGAGGACAACCTAAGACAGGCACAGCCGGCTGGACCGGAGATGGCCTGCTGAATGTGTCCAGCGTGGACGGCTGGATAGCCAGTGACGGGTAAGATCCTCAGAGGAGGACAACCTAAGACAGGCACAGCCGGCTGGACCGGAGATGGCCTGCTGAATGTGTCCAGCGTGGACGGCTGGGTAGCCAGTGACGGGTAAGATCCTCAGAGGAGGACAACCTAAGACAGGCACAGCCGGCTGGACCGGAGATGGCCTGCTGAATGTGTCCAGCGTGGACGGCTGGGTAGCCAGTGACGGGTAAGATCCTCAGAGGAGGACAACCTAAGACAGGCACAGCCGGCTGGACCGGAGATGGCCTGCTGAATGTGTCCAGCGTGGACGGCTGGATAGCCAGTGACGGGTAAGATCCTCAGAGGAGGACAACCTAAGACAGGCACAGCCGGCTGGACCGGAGATGGCCTGCTGAATGTGTCCAGCGTGGACGGCTGGATAGCCAGTGACGGGTAAGATCCTCAGAGGAGGACAACCTAAGACAGGCACAGCCGGCTGGACCGGAGATGGCCTGCTGAATGTGTCCAGCGTGGACGGCTGGATAGCCAGTGACGGGTAAGATCCTCAGAGGAGGACAACCTAAGACAGGCACAGCCGGCTGGACCGGAGATGGCCTGCTGAATGTGTCCAGCGTGGACGGCTGGATAGCCAGTGACGGGTAAGATCCTCAGAGGAGGACAACCTAAGACAGGCACAGCCGGCTGGACCGGAGATGGCCTGCTGAATGTGTCCAGCGTGGACGGCTGGGTAGCCAGTGACGGGTAAGATCCTCAGAGGAGGACAACCTAAGACAGGCACAGCCGGCTGGACCGGAGATGGCCTGCTGAATGTGTCCAGCGTGGACGGCTGGATAGCCAGTGACGGGTAAGATCCTCAGAGGAGGACAACCTAAGACAGGCACAGCCGGCTGGACCGGAGATGGCCTGCTGAATGTGTCCAGCGTGGACGGCTGGATAGCCAGTGACGGGTAAGATCCTCAGAGGAGGACAACCTAAGACAGGCACAGCCGGCTGGACCGGAGATGGCCTGCTGAATGTGTCCAGCGTGGACGGCTGGATAGCCAGTGACGGGTAAGATCCTCAGAGGAGGACAACCTAAGACAGGCACAACTGGCTGGAGAAAAGGTGTTCTACTCAATGTGTCCAGTATGGACTTGGAATTGGAGAGAGAAGGCATCACTCCGCCCTTGAGGCTGTATGAAGTGGCCTTATAAGCTAAGTGAATGAATGACAAGGGAGAGAGAAAAGAAAGTAGGAGGGAGGGGAAGGAGGAAGATGTGTTTAAATAACTCAGGAGTCTGAAGTCTGAAGTGGCTTGAGTGTTCAAAGGGGGCAACATTAACTTGGGCATTTAGGACAACAAGACAGAAATCACACCACAGGGCAGAGGCTGGCTTGGTGGGCAGTGACGGGCAGCCAGATCTTTCTGTGTTGGTATTAAATGCTCCCTTAGGATTGGCGCCATCACCCACTGGACACCCTGCCCCTAGGGACTCTGATTCCACTAGAGCCTGTCCTGGACATTAACAGATGTTCCAGGGCCGTTTTCCCAGGTACTGGTGTTTGATATGGGGAGCGAAGTTTACGTCTGGCACAGAAGAGAAGTCACACTAGCACAACGGATGATAGCATTTCATCTGGCAAAGCATTTATGGAATGGAACCTTTGACTACAAGAACTATGACATCAACCCACTGGATCCCAGAGAGTGCAACCCAGTCATCCCCAGGTACCACGTGGCTCACAGCAGCCTCAGCTCCATCTGCACCACCAGGAACTGAACACATTGCTTCAGCCATGGCCAGGTTGGCCCTGTGCTGGCCAGCTCGTCCTGCTCTCTGCACACTGTGTTGACCCCACAGCAGCCCAGGACCACCAGCACATGGAGCCGACCCCCTGCAGAGCTCACAGGCAGCCTGAGAGCAGCCAGTAGCCTTCTCTTTTGTGTGTTGCTATTAAACCACGTCCTCCCCATCCTTGCTTCCCACAGCAGATAGCAGATTTATGGAAACAGTACACTTGAAAAAACAAACAGCTTTGAAAATGATTCAGACAACCTCATGGTTGAGAGGCTCGTAATGGCTGATTATGGTAAAGTGGGATGTTCCGTCGCTCACTTCTTTCTCTTCCAGCTGATGACAGAGAGTAACTGTCTTGGATGAGATGGTTTCTGAGGCCCCTTCCAGCTCTCAAATTTTGTGATTCTTGGTCCTTCCCCCAAAAGTTCTTTGGTGCCACTGTTGGTCTCAGAATGATGCCAACTGGGCCAGGAGGCTGACTCAGTTGTGATGGGTTTTGAGAGGAAAAGAAGGTAGAGGAAAGAGAAAGGATGCAGCTGTAGCAAGATGCAGCATGACTGAAAATTCCCAGTGTCTCCCAGTATGAGTTGGACAAATGCTGTTCATGCCTCATGTGGGAGGCGAGGGCTGCTAATACCACCTCCACATTACAACATAACTTGGTTTAGTTTGCTTGTTATTTAATATAATGTGAAACATACTCAGCCTAGAATTCTTAGAATTTTTAATGAAAAAGTCACCTATGACCAGCATTAACATTTTTCCCTAATCCTTTTTTAATGTCTGTCTTTAGAACCACCCATCCATCCACTCACCCTTCCATCCATCCACCCATACATCCTATCTACCCACTCACCCTTCCTTCCATCCATCCACCCACCCACTCACCCTTCCATCCATCCATCCATCCATCCATCCATCGCAGATGGCAACAGAAAAAGTGTTTATATACGATGTAATCCCTAGTTTCCATAGCTGTTTTTTTCTCTTCCATGGTATAGTGCTTTTCAGAGTACTTGTGCAATATATAAAATTCTTAGCTATGAGCAGGATGAGTTTATAATACCTTACAATGCAAATCACAACCAGGAAATAGAGTAGTGGTAAAGTATTACTAGGAAAATGACATTTTATTTACACGAGCGCATGAATAAACTGTCCCCAGAGGGAGTGGGTTTCCAAGGATGCAACTTTGTGATTTATGTCTTTGTACAGTCATGCTTTTACTACTAATTTTTTAAATTTAGCATTTAGCTCTTCTGTAGCTGTGATGATTTGCAGAACATAAAATAAAACATGGCTCTTACCCTGCAGCATTTTATGTAACACCTTTAAAAGGAGGAGACACACGAGTTTACAAACATTGAACATATTTATATAGTTTCTGGCCAAAGGTGTTTTTACTTTATGAGGAATTTGTTTTATTTTTCACCTTGTAGGCATGTACCCTTTTTCTAAGTGTATTGTCTTGGCTCTTCTGAGGGTTTTTTCTTTCTTAGATAAGACTCTCTTGGTTGCAAACTAGAAACTCAGCCTGAGCTGCTTAAAAAAAGGGGATTTCATTGGCGACATCTTGGGATATCACACAAGAATAATACCTTTGAAACTTGGCAAACTAAGGAGTCAGCTCCAGGTCAGGAATAACGAGAGCCAAGTATTGGGAACCCCTCAGGTGCTGTCCTCTTTGTCATCATCTGTTTGCTTCCATTTCTATGCTCAGGTCCTCTTCCTCCTCCTCCTCCTCCTTTGTTTTACATCTGGATGGATTTTCTCTCTCTCTCTTTTTTTAATGTCCTACTTGATTCTCACTGAGATCGCCTTTCTCTTTGTGTCTGAAACTCTTGCTGTCACTAGTCTTTGCATTCCTATTGCTTGTGAAATTTGTAGAATGGTCAGGTTTGTATTTTAAAAGCACAATCTTGAGAAGAAAAAAGCATTTTGGTTGCAAAATTTCAAATAGTTTGGAAGAAACCAGAACGAATGACTGTAGACAAGTTCGACTGTATCAGCAGTTGGGGTAAGAGGAAGAAGTAGCTTGGGCCATAGTGTTGGAGATGGAGAGGGCAGAAGTAGGCACACAGGGACAGAACTCGGTTGGATATTGAGGGTGAGTGAGAGTATGTCTAAGGCGATGTCCAGGTTTCTGACTTACATGACGGGTTGATTAGGGCGGTCATTCACCGAGGTTAGACCACCTCAGTCTGGGCGGTATGATTGTGATTTTGGTTGTTAGATATAATTCACCAGATATTCTGGGAGGATAGAAATTTCAAATACATTATAAACAAAACGGGGGGAAGCAATAATTTATTGAATTTGATGAGGAAAAACAAGAAAAAACCTAGAAGATAAAGAGATTTTGCATCTATGGATATAATTGTGATGACATGAAAACATCAAGAAAGTTGATATGGAGGGGAAATTAATGAATTTTGTTCTGAGAGTGTTAAGTGTCAGGTGACAACAAGGTACTCAAGCAATATTTAGTTGATATAAGTCAAACAGTCTTTGAAATTGACTTTTATGCAATGAACAGATGGTGAAATGCATAGAAATACTTAAAAGTAAAAACTGTAACATGGGGAAATACTTATGCTATTACATTAATTGCAAAAGGGCATACACTTTCATGACCCCTACTAATCTATGGGACAAATATTTACTAACCCTACTATGTGCACAATACTTCACTACTTTCTAGGAATGCAGTGATATTTGAGTCTGAGTCTTTCCTTTTTTAAAGTCTATAATCTCATCAGAGTTGGGGCAGGGGTGGGAGGCTGAATGAATGAAGGCGATTAAACAAATATTTAAAGCAAAATGTTTTAGGTCCCAGAAGGGGGAATTAAACGGTGCCTCAGTGACCACTAATAGCAATGAATCTAGATCCAAGACCCAAGGAAGGGTCCTGGGAGTAGAACTCGCAAATGCAATTTGGTTTAATTTGTCAGGAAATCCAGTTGTGATTGTGTTGGAGAATAAAACTTTACAGAGAGGAGTTTGTTTTGTTTTCTTCTTTCTATTTTTGTGTACGTTTCAAACCATAAATATTCAGTGGACATAGCTTCTATAATGGGAAAATTAATTGATAGAAATAACAAAATAACAATAAGGGAATATAGGTTCACAGACAATACTTGAATGGTAGAATAAAGGATAGAAGGAAGAATTACATAGGAAGAATTTCCAGGGGAGCTCAGTTAGGTACTGGGTGAAGTGTGTGTGCATAATGTTGATTTCATGCAGTAGGACAGGATGCAGCAAGAGATGTAGTCAGAATAGAACATTAAAATATCCTAAATGCCAGCATCAAGAAGTCTATTGCCCCATTTCACAGCTGATCTCAATTTTTCTCTTTCTCATTTTTTTCTCCCTCAAGACATTTAGTATTTACTATTCAAACCACTCCTTTTCATATTTCTCTGAAAAATGTTAATATGTGCCAGTTTTGTATATTTATGTATGATGCAACTTATTTAATAATAGTTCTTTTTATCACTTAATTTGTGACATTTAGTATAGAAAATGTGCATGATTAACTTTTTAAAATATTAAAACTTAAATACTGGATGCATTTAAATATTTCAAAGATCAATTTCTAATTCAAACTGCAAAATATAAACAATAACTTTCCAAATGAAAGTTATATACCATCCACCCCTGATCAACAAGGGTTTGAACAACAAATGTCCACTTTTACCTCTGTGGTATTTTGCAGTTAGCACTACAGTATTATGCAGAACCACAGATATCAGAAGGCTGACTATCGGACTTGAGCATCCACAGATTTTAACATCTGCAGTGGGTCCTGGAGCCAACTTCCTGCAGATACTGAGGTATGCCTGTAATTACAGGATATTCTAAGTCCATAGTTTCCACTGCAATTTTTGCCTATTACATAGTACAATATTTAGTAACTTAATTTTAATGACTGATGGAGTAAATAAAAAATGTTTACATATCAATTAATATTTCTTGCTAAATAAAAATTTACCCCTAACTGCACAATAACCATGAGTCTGATGTTATATGTTCATTCAACAAAATCATAGTGATGTGAGCACCCTTAGGCTCACTGTGTATGACTTTGTAAAAGATCCCTAGTCTAGTTGTGTATGCTTTAGCAGTACTTTAGTAGTGAAGGATGTCTGGGTGAAATTTTCACTATAATACAATTTTATTTGCTTTAAAATCATGGGATCAAGCTGCAAGAAACACATTATTTGATCTCTCCAGAATGTTGCTTTACCTGCATATAAAGTAGGGAAATCTTCGCTGAGACTGGTAAATAAGTGAGCTCCTTCTTGTGGTGCATAGAAATAACTTGAGCTGTGGTCCTGTCCTTCACATAATATGGAGATTTTGTCTTTTTATTTGACCCTCTATGGGCACCTGAAAGATGGCTTCTATATTACATCTTCCTTATTAAGAAATGGTAGTGGGCAAATGGTCAATAGGCACATGAAAAATGCTCAGTATCACTAATTATCAGAGAAATGCAAATCAAAACTACAATGAGGTATCACCTTTGACACACCAGTCAGAATGGCCATCATTAAAAAATTCACAAACAATAATGCTGGAGAGGCTGTGGAGTAAAGGGAACCCTCCTACACTGTTGGTTGGAATGTAGCTTTGTGCAGCCATTGTGGAAAAGAGTACAGAGATTCCTTAAAAAACTAAAAATAGACTTACCATATGATCGAGCAATCCCACTTCTGGGCATATATCTGGAGGGAACTCTAATTTGAAAAGAGTTGCACCCCAATGTTTATAGGAGTACTATATACAATAGCCAAGATGTGGAAACAACCTAAATGTCCATCAATAGTTGACTGTTGTGGTACACACACACACATACATATATATATATACATATTACTCAGCCATAAAAAATAATAAAATGCCATTTGTAGCAACATGGATGGACCTGAAGAATATCATACTAAGTGAAGTAAGCCAGAAAGAAAGAAAAATACCACATGATATCACTTATGAACCTATTTACAAAACAGAAATAGACTCACAGACATAGAAAACAAACTTATGGTTACAGGGGATGTGGGGGAAGAGATGAATGGAGGGAAAACTTGAGAATTCAGGGTTTGCAGGTACTAAGTACTGTATATAAAATAGATAAACAATAAGGTCCTACTGTATATAGCACAGGGAATTATATTCAATACCTTGTAATAGCCTATAATGTAAAAGAAAATGAAAAATATATATATGTATATGTGTGTGTGTGTGTCTACTGTGCTATACACCAGGAATCAACACAACATTATAAACTGACTATACTTCAATTAAATAAAAAAAGGAAACAGTAGTGGGAAATGAATGGCAAAGTGAATCCTGAAATTAAGACAGTATCTGAAAACTAAAATTAGGAGGGAAATACTCCAAAAACAAGTGATGGAAGAACCAAGACAAGAGAACCACAGTTACTCTACACTCTTTATTGGGTTTTTACCTGATCATCATAGAGAAATCAAATAAAACTTAAATTGAAAAAGAGCAGTCATCAAAGAGTTGGTTATATAAATTATCACTGACTGTTAACAAGATAAATATATTTTATTAATTTCAGATGTTATATCTAATTCTAATTCTTTTTTAAGGTTGTGATTATGAATAAAGCTGCTATAAAAATTCATTTGCATCTTTTTGAGTGGGTATAAGTTTTCAAACTTATTGGGTAAATACCTAGGAATAAGATTGCTCTATCGTATGGTAAGACTGTCTAGATCTTTGTAAGAAATTGGCACAGTGTCTTCAAAATGACTGTATGATGAAAGAAAGTCCTTTTGCTCCACATTCTCACTAGCATTTGGGTGTTGTCAAATTTTTTTTAATTTTTGTCATTCTAATAGGTGTGTGCTGGGATGTCATTATTGTTTTAATCTGCTATTCTTTGATGACACATGATATTGAGCATCAATTATACATTTATTTCCCATTAGCATATCTTCTTTGGTGAGATGTCTATTCAGACCTGTTGTCCATTATTTAATCAGATTGCCTTCTTATTATTGACTTTTAAGAGTTCTTTGTATATTTTAGATACAAGCCCTTCACCTGTTCCATCAGTTCCCAGATACAGAATAATTTTTCTCAACTTTTTTCTACTTGTTTTGATGTGGGATATTCTCAGTCACCTGGTATTTAGGAGTGTCTTGACTAGTTTCTGGATTTCTCTCAAAGTCAATTGATCTGTGTGTAGCTGTTTTGTCAGTTCATCTGTGGGAGGAGGGAAAACCAAGATCCAGCTATTCCACCATCTCGCTGATGTCCTGTAACTTTCTTCAATTATATACTCTTACTGTGCGAGGGCTCCAAAGTCCCACTGATCACATTTTCAATCAAAAAATATCATAAGTGTTCTCTCCCAAAATTTTTCAGATGGAGAACTCTTCCCCTAAATTTCAAGCTAGTGCCCATTACCAATCTTTTCTCTATTGAACAAAATTATTTTTTTATTCTTGGTTAATATATTTGATACTTTCTTTGTTTACTTCATATTGCATATTTGGAGAATTTACTTTCTTATACCACAATCTTGTGAACAAAACTTCTTTCTAATGCTTTAATCTGTGCATTCATGTGTTTTATCAGTTCTGACAATTCCTAGACTTTATTCTTAAAAGTATTGCCTCTCTTCTACTTTCTCTATTCTTTCTTTAGGAAACTCTGATTGGATCTTCTCATTGTAGTATTTTTTTAAATTTCTCTATTATTCTCCATAAGCTATGCTATCTGGACTGAATTCTGAATAATTCCTTAGGATGTATATTTTCCCAAATGTTCTCTATTCAGTTATGTAGGAACAGTGTAAATCTATGCACTGAGTTAAAAATTTTGTGTGGGAAGGTAATTAGGTAGGTGTACGTATGAATGTATGTATGTATGTATGTATGTATGTATGTATGTATGTATTTAATGGAGGTACTGGGGATTAACCCAGGACCTTGTGCATTCTAAACATGCTCTCTACATTAAGCTATAGCCTCCCACATTTTTAGCAATTATATTTTTATTTCTGGTAAGTTTGTTTCTTCTTCAAATATGCCTAATCATCCTTAATAGTCACTAGTCATTTATTCATATGTTTTATTTTATTCTTTGAAAAATTATTCATAACTATTCTATGGTCTATCTCAGAGAATTCCCGTATCTTCAGTCTGGAATGCAGGTGTTGGGGGAGGTCTAACCATGTTAATTGTTTCTGCTGACAGGTACTTGTGCTGACTTCCCTTCTTATTTGCTTGGCCATCTTGTTAATAAGCACCTTTATTGATTTTAATTTTGGGGATTTTAGGAAACTAATTGGCAACGCTTTCTTCTAGACAATATTTACACCTTCTAGAAGCCATAAGTTGCTTCTGTTCTGGAACTCTTCAATCCCATTTAAGGGCCTAGATCAATATAAATGCTCCAAACTCAGCTCAAAAAGCTTGCCTGAGGACCAGTGCTCCAATGTAGAATTGCTTTTGGCATCTGATCCCAAGAAAGCCTACTTCTTCCCACACTTTACTACTCACTGTTTCAACTCAGACACAAGCTCACAGATGCTGATGATAAGGAGGAGGGGAAGGAGGAAGAAGAATTTGAATTTGCAGGGTCCACGGAGACCTCTGTGGCACTTGCACATCAATCACATTAAATCAAACCACTGTGCTACTTTGGACCTAGTTTTCTGATACAGGAAGTTCTGTTGGAATATCTGGTCTACCAAAAGCAGGTATTCTCAGGATTTTTTAGATGCCGTATTGCATTATCTCATCATAGACCAGTTAGCTGATTAAGTACTGCCATTAGTTTAACAAGTGGTACCTTTAATTCTTGCGTATTTTGTTGATTGACAATTGAAATGTTGATTGTAAATATAATCCTTTACATTTTAATTTACACAGAATTCAATTTTTACTGTTTCAATCCAGGCAATATGTGTTTTGAATATTAAGTCTTTTACTGAATGAACTAGCGATACCTCTAAACATTTGGTCACCTGCAAATTTGATAAGTTAATGAAAAGGGGAAAAATTAACCTGGGCTAATGATACGCTCCCAGATCCCAATGTTAGAAATAGTGTAGAATTAGGGAAAAAGGCTCTGAAAAACTATGGTAAAGGCTACAAAAAATCTTTAGGGAAGAGTCATAAACAGTGTCCGCGGGCAGAGGAGGGCTGATTACCATGAGAGAGTGAAACGGAGGATTTGATTTGTGGTTTTTGTTTTTGCCATATAGTGTTTTGTGGGTGATTTTCTAGAATAATAGCACTGGTAATAACAACAACAACAATAAAATCCCCCCAAAAATGTATTTCTTAATGTACTAAAAATGATGCAATATGATTAAGTTTAGTGTTTTTCGAGAATGTAATGAAGTTTCAACATCTCCAATATACTTCAGTATTATGGACACTTTGGTTAGAATGGTAAATAAACAGAATCTTGCCCTTATGGAGTTTACATTTTTATAAACAAATAATGACAGTGGCACATAAATCGGGCTTATAATGAATCAGGCATGCTTTAGAATTCTTTTATTTACCCTCGCTCATATAATTTTCACAGCACCGATATGAATTGGGTGCTAGTGTTACTTCTCCTTCATCATTGAAGATCTGAAGGCTGGAGAGATTAAAACTTGCCTGGGGCTACACTGTAGGTAGAGGGGTACAGATTCCAACTATGCAATCTCTGTTATTGAACCAAAATTTGGATCAGATCACCCAACCAGCAGCAAAGCCTGTCTACTGACACTGAGTAGTACTGAAGGAAATGACAGTGTTCACTGCAAGGTGCCAAGCAAGGAAGCAGGAGACAGGCCTCTGATCCACTCCAACCTGGTCTCGGAGCTAAAGGGTTTTTAAAGGGGAAGAAGTAAGAGGCTAAGATTAATCATTGTCTTGTGAAATTTGGATGATATTTCTTAATCATGATTTCAGGAGTCAGGATGTCGCTGGCTTAGGATTCTCTGGCCAGGTGGTCCACAGCCCAGGGGCCTGTTAGCTCACCTGGCCCTGGAGAAACAACCTGAGTTTGTACATTAATGATGATGCCTGTAATAGCAATTTTAGTGCACTAACGATATTGCCCATAACAGCAATTTCAGGCACCTGACTCTGGTTGACTAGGGTTCAGTTGGCACAGGATTGTGTTCAGAGGAGACAAGAAAGGGAATAAACTTTTGGGTAGAGAGGGTCATCATAAATTTGGTAAGGGATCTTGAATTTAGGGGGGTTCAGTTTCATCTCCTCTGGAAATGTGCTTGGAACCGGGTAGTAAATTAATGAATTATCACATTTCCATTAGAAAAAAAATTGAAGAGAGGAATGACAATACATGCTTCTGAAGAAGTGGGGGAGAATAAGAATTCTAGAGTGACTACGCTGATGCCGCCTTTCTGTAAAGCTGTATCGAAGATTTTAGAAAAATTAAATGTACACTCTGTGAGCTGGTGCTCGAACTCCAAGTTCACACATGGTTCTGCTAGGATGTTTATGAAGGTATTGCAGGGGGGTGAAGGAAGTTGAGGACAACTCAGATGTCTATTCCTAAAGTAATGATGAGAACAATGAACTGAATGTTGCTGAAGAGCAATGAACTACAGATACATTCGGCAATAATATCCAGACCTCAAAATCATAATGTTGAGTCAAGAGAGTAGGAATCAGAATAAGGCATCATTTAGCTGAGTTAAAATACGTATAATTGCATAAGATATTTAAAAGAAAATTGTAAGGGTTTCAAACATCTCAGTAAAAGTAAGTGGGATGAGAATGGAGATCAAGAAAGGAAAGAAAGTCAAATGAAACGAGGGACTGGATTTCCACACACACAAAAGCAATGAGCTGTGAACCCAAAATGTGCTTAGCCCTGCCCTGCAAATTGAAGGAGGCCAAATGAAGCAATCAGTCAAGAAAATAAGACACCTTGGTGGGAGTTAATTAGAAAATAAATACACTGAATTTTTTTTCCAGAATTTTACTATGAAGTCAACACTTTTTGCTTGAATTCTTTTTGCTGCCTGTTCCTCTTCCACAGTGTTAATGCACCCTGAAGGCTGAGAGTGTTAACTCCATAACTAGAAAGAATTTAGAGAGAAAGTGTCATTGAAATATAAAAAGGAAATACCCTGCATCCCTCTGAGCATTTTTTATGGCAATGTAAATTCTTTTCATTCACAAAGCATCTTTTAAAATTTTAATTAGGATACTGCATTATACGAAAGGAACATCTGATTTTAGGAATGCAAATGAGGGTTTGCTATGAAGCAAAGACAGAATTAAAAAGGTAATAGGCAGTTCAGCAAGCAGCAATAGAGAAAGGATGCGGGGAAGGATCAAGGCAATAACGTGATTTTTGAAGTGAAAATAGTACTAGCATTTTTCAAATTTAGCAGTTTGACAAGGCTAATGACAGTTGTAATTCAGGTTTAGTTTAAAATGCAATAATTATCTTTGGCTAATAAACAAGATATCACTCAAACAGGATGTACCTGTTAGCATTAACTAGGACTTACTGACCCTGTATAGGTTCCTAATATTGCCTCCTGCTGGCCCAGTAGGTGCACAGAATTCCATTCAGTTGCTGTCTGGGCTCCCTTCTTCTACCCTTTCCCTTTTTTTTTTTTTTTTTTCGCTTATTGCTACTGTCGACTGAAATAAATACGCAGCCTAAAAGTTAGAAGAGTTATGGTTTATTTGGTGGGAGGACTCGAGCCGGGATGACAGCCTCTCAGATGGCTCTGAGGGGCTGCTCCAAAGAGATAGGGGAGGAGCCAGGATATATAGGAGCTTTACAACAGAGACTAGGTAGTTGGAACAATAGAAGATTGCTTGTTATCCAAAGAAAACCAGGCATCTCAAGTTAAAGAATTTAGTGCATCTCTATGTATGGGAGGAAGCAAACATTTGGGCTCACTGTATTCATTCCTCTGACAAGCCTCTAGCTACCTAGGGTGGTTTATTTTGTCCTTTATTATTCTGAGTCCCCTCGGAGGGCACCGTTGTGAGTGGCTGCAGAGGCTGGCCTGCAGGCCTGTCCTCCCTGAGGGGTGGCGGCAGCTGCTGATGCCTTGGTTTCAGTATTTTTCATTTACTGATTTGGTTGTAGTATTTTTGTTCACACTACAAAACAAAGAAGACATAAATTGCAGATTCAGCTATAAAATATAGCTGAATTTTGGTTTTCCCATTTTAAACATGAAGGAATTGAGCCTCTGAAAGGTTAACCACTTGGCCAAGTGACAGAGCTGGGACTAAAATCTAGGTCTGCCATGAAAGCTCACATTCTCAAGAACAGGACCGCACTGCGCGGTGGAACTGTAACTTAGGACTTCCTCATTCCTAAAGGAGAATTTTGGACACAGCTTTTTAAAAATTAAATTTGTGTTGTTTCTTTGTAACAGGAAAGGAAACCTGCCTAGAAAAAAAAAAAAAAGAAGTGGAAGGAGAGAGGCAGCCTGAAGCCATAGAAGTGAACAGAGGGCATGAACGGGGAGCTGCACAGCCTAAGACAGAAAGCTTTTCCAGGAATGGATTTATATTACCAACAACACTGGCCCATGGCCCACATGCCTGCAGAGCTGTGTCTGTGTTTTTCACTCATCAACAAATCCTTTATGCCCAACCCCACGTCACCAGTGGATGAGGAGGCAGGAAAGAACAGAATGGAATAACAAAAGCAAGCTTTGCAGCTGGAGAGGGATGCAGTCAGGCAAGGGATTCAGGAACTATACGAGTTTAACAAGGGAACTACCTGCCATCTCACATTTTAGGTTCACATTCTGAATTGCTTTCTCTCAGGGCCATTGTTGAACTCCATGGTTAAGCTCTATTTTGAACTTTGGATTAGTTATTAAGAAAAAAACAACTGACTGACAATGAAGCTACTTGTAAAGATGGTACCACTCTGTGTGCCTGTGTGCTTTATGGTTTATGATGAGGCTGAATAGTGTGATAGGTTCTATCTGCTCTTTAAGGTCATGCAGACCTTGGCAACATACATAGCACCCTGGAAACTCACATCATTTATTTGTGAAATAAGAATAATATTATTCATCTCATAGACATTTTGTGACAGTTAATTTGGATGACTATTAAAAAGTGCTTCACAAAATACTTGGCCTATATGGTGAATTGCCAATGAGAATGCTGTTAACAGTGGCAGTAGTAGTGCTAAGAGCATAGTATTTAGTATACGGAATAAGGGAGAAATTGTATGGTGTGTGCTGTGATTCAAGAGTCTTTCCCAGTCATAAGGAAGAGATAAGATATGTATAAACAAAATAGATTCAAGCCACATGGCCCTGGGTACTGAAGTCTTCAGAATGAATGAGTTCCTCGAGCAAAAAGAGCCAGAGAGAAGACTGAGTCCTGCACCCCAGGCCCTGATCCAAGGGTGAGGGGGAGAAAATGAAACTTGGCCACAGATGCAGGGTGTCAACCTGGATAGTGCAGTGTTATGGGGGCCTGGAAGGAAGAAGTTTTAGACAGAATGTATTAAACAGGGTCAGAAAAACACAGCCAAATGTAAAGAAATGAGATTTTTTTAAAAAAATCTATGGTTTTAAAAGAAGCAAGTAATTTCATTTGTAAGTAACACATCATAAAGAATATTAAGTATGTTTAAATAAAACAAGGACTGTCTTTGCCGTGAAACCGGTAAACTAGGTAGAATATGGTCAACTTAAAGAAGAGAGTTCACTCTAGTCTACATAAAACTAACTTTCCTTAGAAGTTAATTCATTACAGCTCAATCTATGATATTAAAAACAGGAAAGAGCAATGATTCCTAACAGGAATATGGAGCGATAAATGAGAGTATATCTAACACTGGACTGGAAAGCAGCCAGTAACATAATATTTTTCACAATTAACAACATGGGAAAATTTCCAATGACAATGTAACATGAAAATGCAAGATTCAAACACACACATACACACATGTATGTGTGTATATCCATATGCATGCATACACATTGAAATGCAAGATTCGGTGCACACATATACAGTTACCTACATATACGGTTACCTGCATATACGGTTACCTACATATACGTATGCACACACAGAATAAAAAGAATAACACACAGTGTAATGTTATCAGTGGGATGAGAACTGTTTCCTTCTACATATTGGTAAATATTCCCTGGGTTCTATATCCATTACTTTCATAATAAGAAAAAGAATATTTTTAAAAACATAAGTAAACTCTACATGTGCAGCAATACTACTCACCCTAAACTTGATGTCAATGGAAATGGTTAAAAGAAATGTTTCCAAAATATCTGCTGCAGTTTTGTGATGGATAAAGGACAACACTGGGCAAAAACAGCTCTTTAAGGACGATGTGACCCGTATCTTCCAAACCCCCTACACTAGGCTTACGCAGTAAGTAAAGCAGAGATGCAGCGTAACTCCCTGAAAAGTACGTCTGGCATGTGAGTGGGATGTTTAACCTCACTGCTGGTGGGTAAACGTTGCTTCCTGTTACCAGGCCTCCCTGTCCACACACCGCCCACTCACAAATGACCGTGTGTAAAGGTGCAAACAGAGAGAGATTCTGATTTATACTATTGAAACCAGCAGACTGTGTACTTCCCAAAATAACAATATGTAACTCACTCATATTAATTTTTACTGGAGTTATTTAGCTTTATGTGTACCTACTACATTGTCCCCCAACTTTATCACAATAAGAAGAGCTGAATAACATAATAAGTCCAGTCTTCTCTTGAATTATGAACAAGTTCCCCTTTCTGAGAAGAAAATTAAATTCGTATTGCAACTGGAAACACTTGCTAAAGTATTTAATTACTGTTGTTAGGAGGTTTAGAACAATGGAGGCAGTGTTAAAGTAAACACACTATCTCTATTTTCTGTCTCTTTAATTGCCAAGGTGGAGTCTCAGAAAAGTCAGCAGTCTGGCATCACAGTGGGCCAGTCCCTGGACCAAAGCATGGAGGAGGAGGAGGAAGCTGACGACCACCTAGAGCATCTGGAGGAGATCCAGGCCCGCATACACTCTTACTACTATGCCAAGTATGACCGCTTCCTTCGCGGGGAGGCCCAGGAGCCCCACCCCCCACCCCCCCCCCCCACGCTGCCCCGAACACCCGACAGGAGCAGGGTGCTGGCACGCCATCATCGTCAGTGGGCTGCACAACACACACACACAAGGTGGAGGAGCAGCTGTTCCCGCTGAGGGACGACCACGGCAGGGCGCAGAGGGAGGACCGCCCTGCAGCCTTTCCCGACAGGCAGGGCGCGCTTCCCACCACCCTGTTCCACCCAACGCCCTTCCATCCCAGAGCCCCAGCACTTGCAAGCTCATTCGAAAGGGCCCTGCGGCCCCAGGCCCCCCGGCCCCCTGCATGTCCACGAACAGCTCTCCTCCTTCAGATGGCCAGAAAGCCGCACGAGCGGGCTCACCAGCCGTGGGAGGGTGTCGGCCAGCACCCTGCCTGGCGGGGCTTCCCCTGCGCCCGAGACGGGGGAGCCGGCAGAGCCCTTCCCGAGGGCGCGTCTCGTGTGTCTGGTGTGGGCGAAGCCAAGCCCATCGCGGGGCCCCCGGGGCTAAGAGACGAAGTTGGGATTGGAGGCCATGGGAGCAGACCCCCGATGGGAGGGTGGACAGGCCTAAGAGACGGTGTCACTGCGTCCATTAGCTGGAAGGATGGCAGGCCGGGCGGGAAGGTAGAGCATCTCAGCAGAGATTCGCAGCTGTGATGACAAGTAGACAGGCGTCCTAGACTGACAAGTACAAGAGCTCAGGTTGACTGGGAGAGATGGAAACCAGATGCAGGAAGGGAGACACGGGAGGAAGAGACGTGGGGACGCGCACCCAGAGCGGGGTCAGCAGGGAAGGTCCCCGGCAGCACGACTCCCGACCACGCGCTGGACGAGGGAGAAAACCAGGATGAACTCGTCGTGGTTCCCCTTCTTAAAAACCGAAGACAAGAGAAAACCTATCTTATGCATCTGTCATGTAATAGAGTGTATGTTATGTGTTATCAACTAATGCTGACGTTAGTGGTGTTTATGTCATAATATACCTTTAAGTAGTACTACAATATATATTTGTAATGTATACAATTAAATAATGGATTTTTAAAAACTCAAAATATATTTTAAAAATAGAAAATAAAAAAGAACTTGTTTGTGTGAGTTATATCTATATATATGTATTGTATTTGAAAATAAACTGGAAACTAAAATATTCATTTATGAATTCATTTGAAGTAGCAATAATAAATCCATTACATATTCATTACATATTTATATTAAAAGTTTATATTTACTTAAAAATACATTTTCCAAAACAAAAATACATTTAATAAGGAGATTGGCATTGTTTTACATTTTTAACAATTTTCTCTAAAGTCTTAATTGAAGACAGTGGGACTATCGTCTCTGCCTGTGCGTGGAAAACTTCACCATACATTCATGAGAGAACAGGAGTGAAAAAGGCAAATAATGTTTCACTGTTATGAAGAAAACCCTTGTGACTCTGGACCCTCAGAAAAGGACTTGGAAACCACATGAGAACACTTGGCCCGGGTTAACTAGTGTATTTGAGGGAAAAAATGTCTGCAATTATGGACCCTTGTGTTTGGTCTACAGTTTCAACTTTTTTTGTGTGTATATTTTTTTTATTGATGTATAGTTGGTTTACAATGTGTCAATTTCTGGTGTACAGAATAATGCTTCAGTCATACATATACATACATAAATTCATTTTCACATTCTTTTTAACCATAAGTTACTATAAAATATTGAATATAGTTCCCTGTGCTATACAGTATGAACTGTTGGTTATCTGTTTTATATATATTAGTATCTGCAAATTTCAAACTCCCAATTTTCCCTTTCCACCCTCTTCCTTCACCAGTAGCCATAAATTTGTTTTCTATGTCTGTGAGTCTGTTTCTGTTTTGTAAATAAGTTTATTTGTCTTTTTTTTTAAGATTTCACGTGTAAGTGATATCATATGATATTTTTCTTTCCCTTTCTGGCTTATTTCTCTTAGAATGACAATCTCCAGGTCCATCCATGTTGCTGCAAAAGGCATTATTTCATTCTTTTTTATGGCTGAGTAGTATTCCATTGTGTAAATATACCACAACTTCTTTATCCAGTCATCTGTCAATGGACATATAGGTTGTTTCCATGTCATGGCTGTTCTAAATAGTGCTGCTGTGGGTGCGTGTATCTTTTTGAATTGGGATTTTTGGGCCATTTGGTAAGTCTACTTTTAGTTTTTTGAAGAATCTCCATACTGTTTGCCGTAATGGCTGCACCAAACTACATTCCCACCAAGAATGTAGGAAGGTTTCCTTTTCTCCTCACCCTCTCCAGCATTTATCATTTGTGGACTTTTGAATGATGGCCATTCTGATTAGTGTGAGGTGAAACCTCATTGTAGTTTTAATTTGCGTTTCTGTGATAATTAATGATATTGAGCATTTTTTTCATGTGCCTATTTGTCATTTGTATGTCTTCATTGGAGAATTGCTTATTTAGGTGCAAATTTCTAATCTTTCTAAGTACCATAAAATAATACGTGTGACTTCTTTAAACTCACGGGCCATTCTATTGAAAGAATGCCTTTTTGAAGTTATGTTAGAGCTGCCCAAACTCAGTCACAGGCATCCTGCTGACCCAGATATTAGGTACAGATGGATGGTGAGTCTCGTGGTACTCTTCAGTTCTAACTGAAGATCAGAAGATATTGCTAGAAGATTAGGAGAGGGCTAGGGTTATGAGTACCAGAAGCCCCAAGCAGCCTGCATCATGGGCCCGCCATCCAGAGTGAAGCAGGCAGTGCACAGTGCTTCTCTTAAAAGCTTGGACCCTGGTCCACCAGGTGGAACCTCTAGACTTGGGGGGCAACAGGGACCCCATGCTCACCTTGAGACAGGTGCAAGTGCCTGAGCCTCCCCCTCCACCCAATGGGGGCAGTTCCAGGCCCTGCTTGTCTGACCATCACAGAAGCATAAAGAGAAATCATCCCCCAAAAGCTTGAAGGTCAGGAAGCAGGAAGGCAGAGTACACACAGGAACTCAGAAGCCCTTAAACTCTAACCATTTCGCTCTGCACAGTGAAGGCTCTGCAGTGGACCATCTGATCAGTGTTTCCCTCTCTGGTTAGAGATCAGAGAGACCTGCGAAGTCCTGGCAGAGAGTGGGGTGTGTCTGCCACCAAGAATATACCACAACAGCCTCCCCGAGCCACACTCCGGTTCTGTGACCCAGCCTGTGCAGCACAGGCCACCTCACCACCCTGACCTCCTCTCCAGGGTCTCAAGTGCATTTTTATGACTCTTCTAAATACTTGTAAGTTCCCTTACCATAGAATGCTATTCAATCAACTTTTGAAACATCAGACACTAAGCAGATGAAATGTCAACAGGGTTTTTCACAGCTACAGAGCTTTCAGACGAAAGCTTTCCTTTTGCCCCTAGGAGAGCTGAAATAAAATCTAGAAGCAGAAATGTAGGTGAAAACCCTCATTCGCTGCCAGAAAGAACATCCCCTTAAAAGGAAGCGCAGAAACAGATGTTTAGCATCCTGTGTCGTGTTAACAGTATGCAGCTAAAGAAATGTTCACTTCAGCCAGAATCCCATGTCTAAATGCAGAGTTTAGAACAACAGTTACATATCTAAACTCTTAATCAATATGTAGGTACTCTTTGAATGCTTTTTCCCAAAGTGATCGTGGGAGCTATAACCTTTCTGTTTGGCTGACAGAATTAGATAGAATGTGGGTTCAACTCTTGTTTGTACAGGAGACTTCCATGTACAAAGATTGCTCTTTCTTTTTATAAAAGAAACACTTCATGTTTAAACCTCATGTGTAACTGACCACACCCCTCTCCATGATGTTGTTTACCCTTAAGAGTGAATGTGGCAGGACCCTCAGGGCAGTGGAGCGCCTGGGCCTCGTGCTCCATGCAGCATCCTTCCTGGGAGCTGTGTGCATAGAATTTGGCTTGGAAGGTGCCACCTCAGTTTCTCTTTGGGGAGCCCGGGCATGTTATGCCAGAAGAGAACTTTTTGCTTTTAGAATAACTAGTAGTGCCTACAGACAAAGCGGATTAATGATGTCTTCCTAATCTCTATCAGGATGGAAGCCAGATGAACTGTAATTTTACTCCTTTGGATATAAAATTAGACCTTTGGGAAGATTTATCAGCAAGCCTTCAGCTAAAGCAAAATGACTCCCTGGTAAGAATGGGCCCATGTGTTTGTTTTAAATGAACATTTGTTGAATCATTTTAATGACCATTTTTGAGTTTCATAAAAGCAGAGCACTTTGTGGCCTGCTTCAGAGTCAAATCACTGGTTGCATTTTCATCAGCCCAGGCAGGGTCTATGAATTACTCTGGTGCTAAGAATAAACATGAAATCTGTTTTCTTGGCGAATGATCACACCTAGGGTTTGCTGCTTCTGTGGCTAGAAGCATCCTCACGTCATTTAATTCCTCATTCACAGGATTAGCAGCTGTAATATTTGTATCTGACAGAGTCACATTGTATCTTTGTAGATTAAGTTCTAACACTGACAGGTTCTGAGAGCAGGGTTGACACCATGTCGGGTGACTGTAGATTTGAGGTTGGAAGCACCAGTGTGCAGCCGCAGGCCAAGTGCCTGCTGGGGAGGCCTTCCTTCTGATATGTGGTCTGTTTCTCACTGTCAAGAAATGTGAGTATGTGCAGTGGCCAACCCGGCATGCAGGACACCACTTTTTACAAGAAAATAGTGTTTATGTTTTTGCCTTTTGAGTGGAAATTAAACATTGCCCGTGGCCGGCTGCACCTGTCTTAAAGGAACAGTAGCCATGAGCCCTTTTGTTTGTTTGTTTGTTTCATCTAATCTTGATTCTCTGATTGCCAGAAAATAGCCAATTGTGCATCATTAACTAATAAGAGTAATAGTCCCCCTCATGAAATGTCCCGGATTTGTTATGGGTGGTTTTATCCTGTGATAATTTAGGCAGTCAAGTACACATGATTCTCAGATGTTGCACTGTCACTCTGTCACCACTGCAAGATCTGCTGTCCCCAAGGCCAGTTTTGCCTCAGCCATTGGTGGATCTGTGCTTCCAACAGCCAGACCTCTTTCGGTCTCAACAAACACCTTATTGCTGTCAGCCACTCAGGATGTGTACCGAGTGTCCTGAAATGTGCCTTTTGAGAGCTTTTGCCTTGAAAGAGACCTTCGCAGCACTGGCCGTAGACTTCACAGTAAAGACAGGAAACCTGCAGCAAACTGGGGAAAGCCTTAAACTGTGGCACTCAAAGCCATGCTGGGATACAATAAAGCATCAGTTTTCCGATGTTATGAGTAGTCTCACTTTCAAAGGAAGATGCTTGGTGAGCTGTATACCCTTTTCATCATCTCATTTTCTGCCAGATTTTGATGTTTGCTCAAGAATGGAGTAGTCTAACTGCCGTGAAGAAAAGGGTAACAGGAGAAGCAGGCTGCTGTTCCACAGCCCAGTTGTTGCTTTGGAAGAGCTCACAAAGCAACAAACTAAACAAAACAGTATCAAAATGTATGACTTGCCTTTCTTTCTTTCTTTTGTATTTTGTTACTTGTCACTGTTATTTCTACGAGAGGGGTCTGAGGCATTTTATATGACCAGTAATGAAATCCTGATGAGTTAAGAGAAAATTATACATAAAATGACAGCTTATTTTAGAGCAACATAATTGGATATTTTGTGAATTTGAGCAAATCTGCCAGAAAAGAGCAAGTTGTCTGGATCTTATACACCATGGGTTCCACTCTTCAGGGGAGAGAGGTGACAGTCACGGGGTGGTGTGACTTGTGATCGGTCCAGCCTGGGGACTGTTAAACAGCAAAAGACACTTCCCTGGCCCACAAATAGAGCCTGCCTCGGGCCCCTGCGCTCCTGGGGCATGAGTCTTGGGTGCTTCGTGGCAGGGGAGCTGCTTCTGTTTGAGGTACCGCCACCCAGGCAGCGGAAGATAACTGTTATCATGCTTGTGGGTGGAAAGAAAGTAATACAGAAGGTTACCTGTCCCACACTTGCAACGGGTCGCCGGCCAGGCAGGGGGCAGCGCGGCCAGAGTCATTGTCCTGCAACTTGGCGCACCAGTGGGGACCGGCGACGTGGAGGGCGGGATCGGGCCACAAGCCTCTGCCCGCCGGCACTTCGGGAAGCTTTGCGGATCCCGGCCCCGGGCGCTGGGGGCGCCGCCGGGCCCCCACTTCGTGATGGGGCAGCAGCGCGGGGACCGCGGGCTCCCCCTCCCCCGCGCCGGAGTTTGGAAGGGGGCGAGCGAGGGAGAGGGGGCGTCCTTCTGTCTGCGGGGCAGGTGCGCCGGGCGCCTGCGGGCTCCGGTCGGGGTCGGGGTCGGGAGCTTGGGGTCCTGGGGACACATCTGCGCCGCGATACCCGGGCGCGGGCGGCGGCTTCCGGCCAGCAGCGCGGTGGCGGCGGCTGCACCCCGAACTTCAAAGGGGCCCCCCGGCCTGCTGGCTGTGGGGGGGGTCGGGGATTGGTTTCCTGGGCCTCCTCCCACCCCTCCCCGCCAAGGAAGACTTTCCTTTTCCCTAACTGGCTTCACACATCTTCCTAGTCCGCTTCGAGTTCCCCAAGTCGTTGTGACACCCCAGAACTTCCTGAGCTCCCCTAGAAAACGTGCTTTAGCCCTCCACCCCTCTGTCTGCCTTAAAATCTTTCAGCTACCCCACAAAAAAGTGCGGTTTCCTACTCCTCAAAAAAAGTCAGTTTCACACGCCCCCAAAAGAAAAAGCCTCACGGGGGAGGGGTGCCCTGAGACAGCCGTTTCACACCCGTCTCCAGCCGGCAAACAAAGCGGCGGTTTCTCCGCTTCTGAAGTCGGGCCTCCCTGGACCTCGGAACCCCCTGTACCCCCGCAGCCTCCGTGGTTTCTGCTGCCGCCTCTGCCCCCACCTGGGGCCCCAGGAAGAGAAGCGCCAGGGGCTTCGCTGTCGGACTGTGCGACGGAGACCCTGTTCTCATCCCTCTTCTGCTGTGGGATGGGGCGGGGCAGGTGGGTCTCCCACCCCGTTCTAGAATGGAGCCCCCTGCGACCATGTTGGGGAAACCCTGGTCTTGGGATCCCTCCCCCCAGGGCCCGGAGACAAGGGATGTAAATTTTTAAAATACATTAAAAAATACGTGTGTGTATTTATACACACACACGTATAACAAAAACAGATGCCTGTTTCATTTTTCTCAATACATCTTCCAGTCCTCCCGTTTTTCTCACTTTCATAACCACGGTCTTAGTTGAACTTCTGGTTTCTACACAATCATAATTCCCTTCTTAACTGAACATACAGCCCACTCCATTTATAGATGTGTCCCCTTGTTTTTTCTCCATCAGATGTGGAAGAACCACCTGAGAATGAGGGCTGATCAAATCTAAAAGCAAAACTCATATAAAATTGATGCAAACCCAAGTCAGACACACAGTGATCTTTATAAAATTATATTTAGATGATATATTACAGATAAAACTTGTGTTAACAAGCAGCAGACTAAATAATCAGATACGTCATTTTAAAAGCTCACTCTGGTGGCAACTGGAAGATTAGACTGAAAGAGCAGGACTCAAAATGGGGAGACAAGTCGTGTTGGCTCCCTCTGGTTGCCATTACAAATGACCTCAAACTTAGCAGCTTAAAATGACGGGAATTTATTATCTCATCATTTCATAAGTCAGAAGTCTGAGTTGGCTCTTCTGGTTTCTCTACTCTGGATTTTATAAGACTGGCTGGGTTCTTACTGATAGTCTGGGAAGAATCCATTTCCACGCTCATTCAGGTTGTTGGCAGAATTCAGTTTATATGAAATCATGTGTGTGAAACTTTTGAAAAATGTAAGCACTATAGAATTTAAAGATTCTTTCATTCAATTTAAAAAAGACATATTTGGGGCAAATTACTCAGTGGCTCAGAGAAAAATTCAATTAAAAAAGTGATTTTGTCAATAAAAGTTCTGATTATATTCATAATTACATTTTAGTGTTAAAAAAACACTAAAAAAAAACTTCTTCACTTTAGACTGACAATTACAGAATGCGTACAGAATGGTAAAGGGGTTAAGATTCAGACACCAAGCCCCTGTTTACTTTTGGTGGGAATGTACATTCATGCAGCCACTATGGAAACCAGTATAGAGGTTCCTCAAAATATTAAAAATAGAACTACCATATGATGCAGCAATTCCATTTTTGGGTATTTATCTGAAAGCAATGAACACACTAACTTGAAAAGATACATGCCCACTGGACATTATTACAATAGCCAAGACATAGAAGCACCTAAATGTCTCCTGATGGATGAATAGATTAAAGAAGTGTGAGATATATGTGCAATATATATTATTGATAAAAAAGGTGAGATGTATAATAAAATATTGTTCAGACATTAAAAAACAAAGAAAATCTTGCCATTTGCAACAACATAGGTGGACCCTGAAAGCATCTGTTAAGCAAAATAAGTCAGACAAAAAAGACAAATACCATCTGATCTTACTTTTCTGTGGAATTTAAAAAAGAAAATAAAAGAAAGAAAGAAACCAAACTTATAGATACAGAGAACAGCCTAGTGGTTACCAAAGGTCAGGCAGGGAGTGAAATGGGTGGAGGGGTCAAAAGATACAAACTTCCATTTATAAAATAAATAAGTCCTGGGGATGTAATGTGCAGCATGGTGACTATAGATAATAATACTGTACTGCATATTTGAAAGTTTCTAAGAGATTAGATCTTAAAAGTTCTCATCACAGGAAAAAAATGTGTGGCTACATGTGGTGATGAATGTTAGCTAGACTCACTGTAGTGATCATTTCTCAGTATATACAAATCATTGTGCTGTGTACCTAAAGCCAATATAATGTTATACGGCAATTATATCTCAATTTAAAAAACAAGTGTTTGACATAGTTCAGGGATATGCTTATGTACTCTGTGAATGGTAGCAGTTTTATTCACAGATTAACATTAATTATATATGAATTATCATTGTGTCAATGTTTATATCAATATGCTACAGTATATTAATCAAAAATATCTTTAAATAATTTAAATGTAATAATATTTAAATACCATAGTGTTCCTAAATTAATAACTAACCTCTGGTGATTACCTCTTAAGGGAAGAAAAAGAATCATCCTGTTTACTAGCTGTAGGAGTTAACCACTCTAAACCTCAGTTTCCTCAAATATAAAAGGTATAATGCCTATTTCATAGGCTTGTTAGGAGAATTGAATGGGATTAAGTGTATCAAGCGCCTGAAATATACTGAGAGCTAACAGACAGGTATCACCACGATCAGTGTCATCCTCACATCAACATGACCGCTGTCAGCACAGCCACCACCGTCGTTGCCCACCCTGAAGCAGGATCAATGGGTCAAAGAATACAAAGCGTTACCACCCTTTCTGCAAATGACAAATTACTCTGAAAGACGCCTGCACTATTTCGTTCAACTTTGATAAGCAGAAGCCATATTTTCAGAGTCACTGCCACTGTCCTTGGCAGACAGCAGTCCCAGTCTTGGATGTTTCCAAGGATGTGAAATTGTGAGCAGATATCCTGGGCCCCAGCCCTTGCTCTCCTGCTTCTGAACCCAAGCTGGCATTGCTTAGGAGACTGGAAATGATCCCAGCTAGCCCCTTCCCCATTTTGATGCTGGGAGCCCCAGTGACAAGTGGGAAATGACTTCACCTGCAGGGCTACATAGCTACCACCTGCAATTCCAATGCCTATTTCATAATTTGTGTCCTCCTTTCTCTGGGGCATGGAAGGAGCAGCCAGTGAGCAGGACCAGCAAATGGAGAGCCCAGTAGGAGAGGGCGGGAGGAAGAGGACATTTCACTATAATCACACTTGCCCCTACAGGCACTGCTGGCACCAGGCAGAGCTGGCTGAGAAGAAGGGAGAGAAGGAAGCGGGGCTGCAGGGCTCCACCCGACAAGGACTGCCCCTCTTCTGCAGTCAGGACAGTGCACAAGGGGGTCTGAAGTGGGGCTGAAGGGCTGCACCCGCATTAAGAGCGTCCCTAGACTGCTAATCCTCCCCAAGGGGGCAGAAGAGGGAAGGAGGGGTGGGAAGGTTTCTTTAAAGCCGAGCATTCATGAACTGTGTCCATTCATGGCCCCACCCAGGGCATCCCCCCGAAATTGTGGGGGCAGGAAGGTGGCTTGAAGGGCTCCACCCCACAAGAGCTGCCCTCCACTGCGGTCAGGACAGTGCACGAGGGGATGCGAAGTGGGACTGGAGGCTTCTGCTACTATTAAGTGTGCCTTAGATTGTGGGATTTGCCCAGAGCTGACTGCAGTGCAGGGAGGAACAGGAAAGCTGGCGGAGGGGCTCCACAAGGCCCAGGAGTAACAAAGGGGGCTGAAGGGCTCTGCTGCAGTCAGCTGTGCCCCTCCCCGCTGCCCCCGCCAGCGCTTACTGAATAGGGGCCGGAGAAAGGACAAGGGGTGCAAACGCTGTGCCTCCTTCACCTGTGCCCCTGGGCTCTGCCGCAGCCGCCTTCTCAGCAGAGTGGCTGTGTTCAGACCTAGGAAATCCATATTCCTTATTCAGTTTCACAAGGGAGACATTTGTATTGAGTTGGAAACTGCTGAGAATCTTCACAAAATGAGTTTTCACCCCGCATGTTCTCCACACCCCGCTGGCTTTTATCTATTTACGTGGCAGGCCTGAGCCGTGGGTACAAGGCACCTTCCTTCCCAGGGGGCACGGACGCGGTGGCCCTGAAGGGCAGCGCCTGACCATCCAGGCCTGTTCCCGTCCTGCCGCAGGGTGCCCTTCGCATGTCACAGTTGAGAACATGGTGTTGATGTGTGCAGAGAAATCCAGCAGAGATTATTTTAGGGAACCTGTCTGCCCAGGGTGGCTCTGCTTACCAGCTTGTGCATGGCCCAAATTCTGCTCTCTCTAAAGGACTCATAAGGACACAGTTTGGACATCACGTTGAAACCCAGTAATTGAGATATGGGAAATTTAGGAATAAATTTTTTAATGGCAATACTGATATTAAAAAAAAAACTGTGATTCACAGCGAATATGACTTTCCCAAGGGATGAACTGACCCAGATTGCTCATTCTTGTGTCTCCTGGCACAGGCAGATTTCTATGGATCTGTATTATAAAGGAGCAACTGCATGCATGTGTGGACTGTGAGCCCAGGAGCCGGATCCGCTTACAGCAGCAGCCGGGTGTCTGGAGGGGGAGGCAGTGCAGGGCCGCAAAGACGCGCCTGCCGGGGCGGCAGCCGCGGAAGGCCCAGGATCCGGGCACCAGGTCTCCGCATTCGCTGAGGAGGCCAAGGCCTGGCGTTAGAGCGGCCCGGAGCTCGGCCCCGGCCCCGCCCCGAGCGCCCAGCCCCTCACCCAGGCCCCGCCCCTTGCACGTCCCCTCACCCCGCCCCCAGCCCACTGCTGGTCCCGCCCACTGCCCCCCCCCCGCTCCAGCCCGCTCAGCCCCGCGCCTACCTGTGCCTCTGGTCCTGCTCGCAGTGACGTGGGCGGGGCACACGCAGAGCTGCCCAGCACGCAGGTGCCCCGGTCCTGCAGCGGCGCGGCCGCGGGGGCGCCCCTGTGGGGTCGCCTGGGCGTCAGCTCCGCGCAGCACTCTCCGTTTGACATATCCGAGGAGGGCCAAGGGAGATCTGGGGGAGGCAATAAAATCAGTTCCCTGCTAAGTGTACTTGCTCAGGTAAACCCTGGTTGTTAATTTAGGTGAGAAACTGAGACCAGAGAACTTAAGTGCTGCAGCCTCGGAACCTGGGAGGCGGCAGACAGAACTCGGACCTCAGGGTGCTGGAATGCCAAGCGGCACACAGAACACACACCTCCTGCACACACGCTCAGACGCTCCTGCACACGTGCACACAGGCTCCTGCACCCACACACACGTGACAGGACAGTCAGCAGGGCCAGGCCAGGTGGCAGAGTTAGCTCGGGGCCCTGCACGGGGCTGGTCCTCACTTATAGAACAACAGGCCCAGCTCTTCAGACCCCTACCCAGCTTCTTTGCAAAATGGCGGGATGAGGACCTCGGGGGCTAAAACTGGGGAACACTTAGGGGGACACGGTTCTAAGGCATCCATGTTCCTCAAAGTTCAAGGGAAAAAGCCACGGAGAAACATTTCTGCCCCAGTTTGGACCTGCTTCTTCAAACTCTAACTACTACAGGTGACTTTCAAGAGCCGCCCAGGAGTGAGGTTCCCGCAGGACCCCAGCACTGTGTCGGCTTCCTTTCCTTGCTACGGTCTCCCTTCCCGGGGTCTGTCTTCTCTTCACAGCGCTGCTCCCAGCTGACACCACATCACGGACCCAAGGGTAAAACTCAGTGTCATGCCACTTGGAACATATTCCACTTTAAAGGGCGAGCTTGACTTTGTCACACACATTCCTGGAGAACAACACGCGAACAGGACAGGTCACAGGCACTCACCCTCCCCCATAAGCATGCTCCCCGAGTCACAGCAAGTCCCTGGATGGCATGTGTTCAGACGCACAGTAAGTCAGAGCATCACAGCCGGAACTGGTGACTTGGAGGAGCCTGCCTACCTAAGGCACAAAAACACGCTTCCAAGCTGCGACCTCGTCCTGCCTGGCCGAGCTTCGGCACAACTGCCTTCCCGCACACAGCGCAGCCGCGCTCCTCACACACGGGGATGCGGGGTGCACGCGGGTGGAGGCCGGAGGCCAGGCGGAGCTGCTCCCCGGACGCTGCCCTGCGCCCGAGGGGCCGCACTGCAGACACGGAGGCGCCGCCCATTTCAAAGATGAGAAGTCCAAGGGAAGTTTTTTGTTAAAGCTGTAAAAAGACTTTTGAGAATATAAGTGAAACAGTCAACTTTCTACTTAAAATATTTAGTACGTTTATATATGTACATATATTGGTTTACAAATAACATTTATGAAATTATATATTAACTTCAATACATTGCTGGTTTTCCTCTTTCACAGCTAGTCTGTGTCATTCAGACCCTTCCATTTCACGTGCAACTCTGTCCATGTCATCTTTTTCCAGAATGCGTCATTTTCACCTTGATCCAAGTTTCCTGACATTTCACTTTCTAAATTCACATGTTACCCAAACAGGAAATTTAATCCTCAGGTACAAGAATTTGTTTTTATGACATTCCCCTCTTTGCTGCGTTTTAAGTCTGCTCTTCGGTGCATGCTTACGCCCTCTGCACCTCGTGGTTATGGACGTCTTACCAGGCTTCTTTACAAAGCACCCAACATTTGGAACTGCGAGGTTGTAGCACCAAAAATAATTAGAAGCCCGTGCTAACTGTCACTGCCTTCCTCCATGCCAGTCAGGTAACCACTTTACGCAATAAACAACGTCGCTGACCGAGTCTGTTTCAAGCTAACGTATCTTTCCCACGTAATGCGTGAGGCTCAAAACGATATAGATGAGAAAAAACAACACATAAGGAAATGTCATGAGGGATGGCATTGAGTAAAAGCCTTCCCCCTTCACAGGGGCACGTGGTGTCTCAGCTGGGAAGACACAGCTGGGAAGGACCAGGCTCAGTGTGTTACTGATCAGAGGATCAGAGAGGCCTTAAGATCATGGGTGGGAACTCATCAGAAAGCAATGGAAGAATTTTCGGCAAGGGTGCCAAGACAAGTCAAAGAGAAAAGAACAGTCGTTGCAACATGTGGTGCTGGGGAAACTGATCTCCACACACGGGAGAATGAACTTAGAGTCTCATTTTATACCACATACAAAAATTAATTTTGAATGGATCAAAGACATACACTCAAGAGCTAAAACTAAACACTGGAAAAAATCTTCATGGATTTGGCAACGATTTCATGAATATGACACCAAAATCACAGGCAACAACAAAAACGCAGATAAACTGGACTTCATGAAAAATAAGAATTTTTGTCCATCAAAAGACACAAACAAGAAAGTGAAAATAAAATGTATGTACCAGAATAAAGTATTTGCAAATTGTATACCGGAGTAGGGACTAGTATTCAGACTATTACATATAGAATTTCTACAACTCAGCAATCAAAAACAATTTAAAAATATGCAAAAGACTTTAGGACATATTTGGCTAATGAAAGTATAGAAACGGCCCATAAGCACAGGAAGAGCAGCTCAGCATCATTAGTCCTTAGGAAAACGCAAGGGGGAAGGTGGAGCTCAGGGGTAGAGTGCGTGCTCAGCATGCACGAGGTCCTGGGTTCAACCCCCAGTACCTCCGTTAAAAATAAATAAATAAGTAAAAATAAAATCTAATCTCCCCCCCAAAAGAGAAAAACAAAACAAAGATAAAACACTGGGCTTTAAAAAGAAAAAAAAAACACAGAAAAATAGAATAAGGAATAGAAAAGAGAAATGCAAATAAAACCACAATGAGACATCACACCACACCCACTTAGGATGGCGACAGTAGTGATAATACTTATGATAACAGTAAGGAGAAGCAGAAAATAACAGATGTCAGCAAGGACATGGGAAAGAACTGGAATCTTCAGACACTGCTGGTGGGACTATAAAGTGGTACAACCACTGACAGTCTGGCAGCTGCTGCAAAGTTACCCCGAGGGCCGCCACATGACCCAGCCCCCGCTCGCAGGCACAGACCCAGGAGAACTGAAGGCATCTGTCCACAACTGCACTTGAACTGGACGCTCCCAGCAGCACTGTCCACGGCAGTCAGGAAGTGGACAACCCAGTGTCCACCTCCCAAGGACGAATGGATGAACCACGTGCGGGGGGGCCCTTATATCGGGATGTTCCTGGCCACAAAAAGGGAGGAAGCGCTGACGCGGCTATGACACGGATGATCCTGGAAAACGTTCAGCTCAGGGGAAGAAGCCCAACACAGAAGGTCACATACGTGTGATCCCACGAGTGCTAAATGTCCAGAACAGGCAAACCTGCAGGGCCAGGAAGTGGACCAGTGTCCCCAGGGCTGAGGAGAGAGGGAACACAAGTGACTGATCATGGGTGTGGTGTCCTTTAGGGGCGAATAAAATGTTCTGTAATTAGATCGTGCTGGTGGTAGCACACTTTGGTGAGTCTGTTAAAAACTACGAAAATGTGCACTTCTAAGGTATGAAATTTATACTATACTCAATTTAAAAAGCAAAGGTAATGGTGGAGGGATAAATTGGGAGTGGGGATTAAAAGATACATATTACTATACATAAAATAGATGAACAACAAGGTTCTACTGTGCAGCACACCGAACTATATTCAATATCTTGTAATAACCTATAATGGAAAAGAGTCTGAAAAAGCATATACATGTATGTACACATTTAATTGAATAGGTTTGCTGTACACCTGAACCCAACACAACATTGTAAGTCAACTATACTTCAATTAAAAAGAACAAAGGTAGTAAATACTCAAAAGGTTAAGAAAGGAACGGAAGAAACCTTGCATTAAACATCACAGAATTAGCATGCGTTTACAGAAACTGCACCAAAATGACACACAAAATATAATAGCACAAACCCTCAAGCACTAAGCCGAGAGGAGAGAGAACAACAAACAAGAGTTGTCAAGGCGAGACTGGGATCTGGAAAGTGGATGAATACGCAGGGAATAAGGAGCAAAGACAATGAAGCTGAAGCCTCTACCAGGCGGAGCCACCAGGAAGGGGTGGGGGAGCAATTCTAGCAAGAGCAGAGCCTGGGGCCCAAGCGGCTGCGCAGGTGCGGGGAGATGGATAAAACAGGAGTAACAGCTCCCACTGTCTGTGAGGGAGCGTTAGGGCCCCAGGGCCCCGCACCCATGGCCAATTGGAGGCTCCCTCTCAGAAGAGGGAGACTCACTTAGGACCCGAACCGCCAACATTAACATAGGAGCCCTACGTGGAGGGAAATGGCAGGAGCCTGAGACCTCTCGCCCCTTCTCCCCAGAGGCTCTTTCCTAAGACAGGACCACCTCTCTCGGTAAGTCACATAAACTAGAAATAGTGCAGGCCGCAGTTTCTTATAACAATGCAAGGAAACCAGAAATTAACTAACTGAAGAACGTTCTATTTGAAATTTACATCACTTTAGAAACACGTGAAGGGAATTAGTTTACTAATACATAGTCCTCTGTCATTAAATTTGGTAAGAAACACCAGGGGGCCAGAAACCGGCAGGGGGGGTGCCGTACAGACTCCGTGCAATGAGCCCCCTCTCCCGACGTCACCGACAGCCCCGTGGAGCGATATGTGAGTGAGGGGTCCATCTTGGAGTGGAAAGGCCCTGCACTCTCTTTTCAAAATTCAACCCCTGTTAGGAAGCGAGGCCACAGAGGAGAGAGAATGCGGCCTGCGACTCCCTTTCCCTGCTCCCGCTGTCTGGCACTCCCCACCCCCACCCACGCTGAACGACCCTCTTCATCACAGCAGGAGCAGTGGTTCTCAGCGTCCTGTGAGCCGGCCGCCACCATGAATCAGTTTCAAAGGAGGGGCGCCCAAGGCGGGTGCATCCCCTCTCCTGGGGCCTGGTCAGAAAAAAAGCAGCTGAACGCGCTGCGAGTCGCGCCCCGCAAGCGCTTAGAAGGGCGGACACGCGCACCTGCGCACCTGCGCGCCAGCGAGCGGCTCCCAGCGAGGCCGGGGTCCTGCAGGCCGGGCTGCGCCCGGAGGCTGGACTTGTCCGGCACCGGCACCGCAGTGGCGGAGGGTGGACCTAGAGTAGACACAGGGCCTGCGGGTGCAGGGTGCTGCAGGACACTTTAAGAAGGGGGGCGGGTAGAGTCTGCAGAAGGCGGGGCTGTGAGGGAGTCTGGATAAATCACAATGTTTCACCATCAGCAGTTAGTCTGGCTGGGGGCATGGAGTCCAGGCTGAGGATGAGAAGCCAGGAGAGAGTTCAGGAGATGCTGAGATAATCCTGGGAAGGGAGGGTTTGTGCGCAGTCAAGGGGGGCCTCGGCGCCTGCAGGGCCCACCAGGGGTTAATCAGAGGGCGGGAGGCCCGGACCGGGCCAACAGCGCCCACCTCTGTCTGTCTCTTTCTTGGCAAAGGACTGGGACCAGGAAACCTAGCAAGCCAGGAAGCTTTCTGACAACTCTGCCGTCTCAGGCGAAGCTGGCAGGACACACACACAGGACACGCACACTCACACTCGCTAGTGCCCCTATCAGAGCAGGCTCCCACCCAGAGGTGACAAGGCATTCCTCTCTCTGCCCGGGGTACCAGGGAGCCTAGGGAGGGATGGGACCGCCCGGACCACCACCCCGCAGCTGTGACTGAGGCGCCCTTCCCCCACTTTGTGAGGCTGCTATTGCTCTGATACCAAAACCAGAGATCAGACAGTAGAGAAAAAGAAAAATGTAGACGAATTTCTCTCTGAACGTCAACACAAATAGACCAAAAAGTTTTTTTTTTAAGATTTTCATTTTTAAAACTTTTTTTTGTTTTTTTGGGGGTACAGGTGATTAGATTTATATTTTTTTAATTTAATGGAGGTACTGTGGATCCAATCCATGACCTTGTGCATGCTAAGCACTCACTCTACCACTGAGCTATACCATCCCCCCTATCAAAAAGTTTTTTTTAATTAGCAAATGAATCCAGCAATGCAGAAAAGAATTATACACCATGGACAAGTAGGATTTATCCAGATATATAACGCTGCTTCCACAATAAGAAAAATCAATTTAATGTACCATGTCAACAAGCCGAAGCATTGAAACCATACGGTTATACAATCTGATGTGTTAAAAAGCATTTGACAAAATTCAACACCTAATTCATGATTTAAAAAAATACCAGCAAGTTAAGAACAGAGGCAAATGATCGCGACTTGCTAGGCAGCGTCTATAAAATCCCTCCAGCGAGCATCACACGTGACGGTGGCAGACGGGACGCTTCCCCTAAGACTGGGCTGAGCTCGGCCATCCACCACCACCACTTACTCAGCACGCCACTCAGAGCTCCAGCCACTGCACTAGGCAAAAAAAAATCAGAAGCAGATACACTGAAAAAGAAAAAAGAAAACTAGCATCTCTATTTGCAGATGATCTGATTGTCTACCAGGAAAACCTCGAGGAATCTATAAAACAAAACAGAACCCCTAGAACTAATACATGCATTCATAATGGTGTAGAATATAAAATACACAAAATTAACTGCATTTCTATATACTAATGGTGAGCACACATACACCAAAATTTAAAACGAATATTATTTAAGATCACTCAAAATACAATGAAATACTCAGGTCCATACTTAACAAAACTTATGAAGGATCCATATGCTGAAAACTGCAAAATGCTGATGAAATAAATCAAAGAAACCCAAATAAATTGAGGGACGTGACAGCCATTGGAAGACTCAACACAGTGAAGATGTCATTTTTCTCCAAATTCAACTGCAAGCTCAGTACAGTTCCGACCAAAGTCTCAGCGCCATTTATAGACATAAACTTATTCCAGAATATACATGGAAAGAGAAGGATAAAGCAGGAAGATCCCCTCAGTCTGATAATAAGGCTCATTTTATAGCTACAGAATTCAAGTGTGGTGCTGGCATCGGGAGGGACCCGGAGGTCAGTGGGCTAGAACAGAGAACCCAGAAGTAGACCCACCAGAGGCGGCTCGGCTCCGACAGGGTGGAAAGCAGGTCCATGGAGAAGGGGTGGTCCCCCCATGAAAGGTGCTGGGACATAGGCCCCTGGCCCTCGGTCTCATGCCTTCCACAAATACTAACTCAAAAATGGGCCACAGATAGAATGAGCAAGAAACTACAAAACTTTTAGGGGGAAAAAAAAAAGAAAATCTTCAGGACCTGGGGCTGGGCAAAGAGTTCTTAGACTTGACACAGAAAGCATGATCCATGAAAGAAAAAACTGATAAACTGGACTTAATCAAAATTAAAAACTTTTGCTGTGCCACACACCCTGTTAAGGGAATGAAAAGACAGGCTGCAGACTGGGGGGAGAATATTTGCAAACCACAAATCCTACAAGACTAGTACGCGCCTATGTAAAGGAAACTTGGCAGTAAACACTTTTTAAAAATCAATTAGAAAATGACCAAAGACATGAACGGTTATTTCCCCAAATTAAATGTAGGAGTAGCCAACAAGCACGTGAAAAGATGCTCAACATCGTTAGCTATCGGGTAAATGCAAGTTCAACCCACAAGGGGTGTCGCTGCGTATGTACTAGGACAGCTTAACAAGCAGGGCTAGCAGCGGATACTGCCAGGGGTGGACAGGAGCCGGCCTCACACACGTTTCTGGTAGAAATATAAAACGGTACAGCCACTCTGGAAAAAATCTTTTCTTATAAAACTAAACATGCACTTAGTATACAGCCTAGCCAGCGCGCTGTTGGGCATTTACTCCAGAGAAATAAAGCCCTGCACTTCAACTTCCATCGCAGCTGTATCTACGACAGCCCCCACCTGGAACCACGCCCAGAGAAGCCGGGCCAAGGCTCTTTTGAGGCTCTTCTGGCCACAAGGTAGGTCCACGGCTTGCTTTTGGGGGATCAAAGGAAAGTAGGGATTCCCACTCTGCAGTACACCGGGCCCGTGTGACAGCCTGGAACCCAGCGGGGTGGGACCAAGCACGAGGGACACTGTGCTCAGGGAAGGAGGGACCACAGAGGAGTCCTAGGGACAGGAGGGTTTGTCACCACACAGTGTCACCTAGACGGACAGCACCGCTGGGGGAGCCCGCCACATGGGGCTGAGGGCAGTTCTGTCCTGTGAGGCTGGGACGGGAGGTGGACCTCACCTCCAGGATGGGACACTGGCTGAGAGACCTGGCCCCTCAGGAGTGGGTGGGAGGAAGGGCTGCCTTGAGTTCTGGGCCTTGGGAGCAGGTGCCCACTGTGCTCCTTCTGACACCCTGAGCTTTTGAAAAAGCCTACTAGCACCCTGGGCACGGCTGGGGGTGGGAAGCTGGCTGCCATCTTCAGCAAAGGTCCCCCACCACCTAATGTCTGAAAGGCCCTCTGGCCGGGTTCACACAGACCCACCCCCACCCCTGGGGCCTCACATACCTTCTCCATCTGACCTCACTGGCTCCAAACCATGACCCCCAGCCCAGCGGCTAGGGGGCGCCAGGACTGGGTGGGGTGCAGACCTTCGCTTCTGCCCGCCTCCCAGCTCGGGTCAGCGCCTCCAGAGGGCCAGCCGAGGGCTGAATTCTCCTGGGGGCCCAGGCTGAGTTGGGGGACTCGTCACCGTCCTCCCCACACCCCTGCACTGAGCTGCTGCCCCTCGGCTTCACGAAGGGACCTCCTGGGCCCCCATTTCCAGGGATCCGAAGCCCCATGTCCTGCTGTCGTCAGCCCGTGTCCCCTGGACAGGAAGCCCCGGGTCACGGAGGGGGCCAGACAGGTGCGGCCCCGGCCGGCCTCTGCCTGCACCCCCCCCGCACCCCCGCCCAGGCTCCCCCGTGTCCGTGCAGAGTCCTGCCAGCTCGCAGGCATGTCTGATAGGTGTCCTCGCTACCCGCCCAGCCTGGCTGCGGGAGGGGCCCTGTGCGGGGCGTGGGCAGGCCAGCACTGGGGGCCTCCCCGCAAGGCCGCTCCCTGCGCGGGGCCTGGTCCTCACAGCTCGCCCGCACCCCCCCCCCCCGGTAGGGCACGTGCTGGCCTGAAGCTCGGAGGAGATGGCGCGGCCTCTGGTGAGGTGGGGAGGCTGCAGGTGCAGGCGAGGCCGAGGCTGACAGACCACAGCTGTGGACGGATGGACGGACGGACAGACAGACATGCTCAGCCGGCCGCCCCTTCCCACCCCGCAGCTCGCAGACTCTCGGCCGCACCTGGAGTGGGGTCCTGACACGGGTACGCGGGCCTCTCCAAGGAGGCCCAGAGGATGTTGGCCAACTGGACCCCCAAACTCAGGCGAGAGGGGAAGCACTCCCCATCTGGGGGCTCTGAAAGCCTTCAGTCTCCCCTTGGAGAAGCTGAACCCTCAAGATGGGTGTGAGTTTACCCAGCAAAATTATCGGCCACTAGGTGGCAGCAGAGCCCCACTGGCCTAACCCCAGGCCTTTAAAGAAAATAATTCTCTGAAGGATTCTCAAAAACAGACTAGGAACTTATCGGAGCAGATCGGCCCACGGCCCATTTCTGAGGTTCGCAGGCCCGCCCACCTCGCGGGCAGAATTGAGCGGACGCTACAAAGACTGCACGGCCCACAAACCCAAACTGTCTCCTCCGACGTTCCAGAAGGCGCGTGCAGACCCGGCCCTGGCTCGGGGCCCACAGGGCCTCCCCGGGGTCCTGCCGACAAGTCTGGCCCCGCTTCCGATGACCAGCCACGGGCATAAGGGGGGAGGTTCGGGAAGTCTGCCCGGGGCCCAGCGTGCCGGGAACACTGCACTGGCCCCCGAGCGCACAACTGGCAGGGACACTAAGCAGCTGCCGGACGCCCCCTCAGTCCCCTGGCCTCGGGGAAAGACATCGAGGGAGACGGGCCGAGTGTAGCCCCTGGAAACCTCGCCTCCCCAGCGAGGCAGCATGCGGGAGGAGCTGCAGGAGGCAGAGCCCCCACGAAGGACTTCAGGGCGCTGGACCCCGGGAGCCCCTTCCCAGTCTCCACCGTGAGAAGCAGGAGGACTGCGGCCGACACCCTGGGCTGCCCCGTGTGGCCTCTGGTCTCAGACACTCGCCTGGCAACACCCCTCCCAGGCCTGGCACTATGGGGGATGGAGTTCAGCTCCTCTCCTGGAGGAGCGAACAGCCCTGCTCGCCCTGCAGGGACCTGCACGAGTTTCAGATGGCACACACTGCACACCTGGCCACTTTACCGTGGCACTTTCTACATGGACATGGTGAGCAGGAAACAGCAAGACGTCTAGATGCTCTCGGGGCACAGGGGCCAGAGGCTGGGGGAGTTAAAGATCTCAGGGCCGGTGCATCAGCACGAGCGTGGGACACGCCTCTGGCAGGACAGTGCAGATGTCTCAGCTCTGGGGCAAGGCCACACCCCCTGTGACAGAGACCACCGTGCTCCTGGATGCACGTGCAATGCTGTCCGGCCTGTGCAGGCCCCACCAGGTCACCTCGGCCAAGGACAGGCACACTCACACTGGACACAGGCAGGCCAAGAACGGGTGCCCAGGCCCCGTGTCACCCCCTCTGGACTGAAGTCTTTGCTTTGGTCCACACCTCACATGAAAGGCTTTAGAACCTTAGGAACCTTTACTGTATGGAGTAGGGTTACATCAGGTAGCTCTGGACACCCCTACAGCACTCAATTCATAGTTCATAGGTCTTCGTAGTTCATGAAACTAGAAAAGAACTTAGTTCTAACATTATGGCCAAGGAACTTGGGTACTGATTTCCCCAGAGTCCCAGTTACAGCGTAAGAGGCAGAAAAGAACTGAAACCCAGATCTGCATATTGCTTTTCCGGAGCCCTTTGCACCCCTCATGACAGAGATGCCATCTCATCTAGATAGACTGTACATAAATTTCATTTTCCAGCTGAGTGTTCTTCTTCACTGATACGGAAAATTGAACAACTGAGTTTTATTAAGCGTAAGTTTATGGTAGCTCTGCCAGTCATGACCACAATGAAGTTTTGGACACCAATGGCTTTTTATTGCCTCTAATAACTCTGTCAGCCAAGAACATCTCCCACATATATTGTGAGATGAAGAAAAACTAAAAATTCATTTACTTCATTACTGTACTCAAGGTGTTATCACTTCCTGGGAAGAAAGATAAATTAGAAGTCCAAGAAACTGGTTGCCATTTCAAATTCAATCTCTGAGTTGTTAGGACAACTTCTGAAATATTTGTTCAGATTTTCAAATTTCCTTTAACACTCCCCAGCCCACCGGTTAACAATGAAAACAACTGTCTTAGAACTATTAAATTAAAATATATTAGTGTATTCACAGTACTTGAATTAGGCAGGTTTTTTTAACTTGAGAAGAGGCTTTCCCTTTCATCAGGGTTCCCACTGACACTCACTGTCGGCTGCACACCGCAGCCTCTTCCCCAGTCTCCTTCTCAACTATTGACACTGACGATGTGAAGGAAACTAGACTTCCTGTTAGCGCACTGATGGGCTTCAGTTCAGTTCTTTCACCATCCCTGGGGGCCTGTAGTCTCACACCCAGATATACTGTATTCTCTCCAGTGTCCACCAGCTGTCTTCACAGGATGTAATAAAGACTATGCTGGCTGAAGCTCTAACCAGAGCAGAGCTTTCAGAAACGCCTTTTACTATCACACCCACAAGCCTCCAGTGCTTGGTGAGACTTGTACTCCAGAACTCAGTTCTTAGCGGGACATTTACATAAGCCAAAGCGTTATTAAAAGGTGCGACTGCACCAGATCGGGGAATTGTCCTCGACCCCTCCTGCTCCTACCCTGCAGGGTCTCTTAGCATCCTGAGGATTTCAGGTCCATCAGCCTCAAAGGATGTGTGATATCACAGGTGTCAACTGCCTGACTTTAAAAAAATGTAATTAATCAGCTGTACTGAAGGAAACCTTAACAACTGGGACATGGAACATTTGGCTAATATCAGAGTTCCATATTCTTACAACTTGTTCCTGCTGAGGTCAGGGAAAATCTTATTCTTTACGTCCCCGAAACCTGGAAGAAGCAGCTCTTCCCTTTCTGATCCTTAAGAAACAGGTGCAGGCACAGGTGCAGATGCTCTAAAACTGGAGTAGAGATTTCTAGTGTTAATGAAATGTTTCTTAATCTCTTCAGATGGAAAAGCTTACTCTGCATCCATATATACACAGGTAATTCATGGCATGGAGCAATTAAATTGAAGAGACTTTTCAGTGACTTTTTTGTGCAAGACCATGCTCTAAATCATGTGGGAAAACACAAATCTTTAAATGGTCCACGTGCATAATTCATATTTACTACAAAAACCTGGTAAATGAGATACCACTGTATCTTAAGCCTTAAATTGATATTCAAACTGAGATATCCCATCAAAGTGCCGTTTCAAAAAATAGGATTGGCAAGTAAGAAAAATCTAAGACTGTCTTTGAAGAGAAGAATGTTAAAGTGGTTCATCTAAGAGAGTTGACATTTAACAACTTCATTTATTCCTTATTTACTTTGTGATGGAAATCACACCTGCAGGCTTTGAGATTCACACCTGGGTAGATGTGAGGATCACAGGATGTTTGCCCACAGAAGCACAGCTGAATGTCTACAAACATTTAATGGGATCCCTCCTCTTAAGACAAAGAATATTTTCTTCACATCCTGGAAGCTGTTCCTGTGAACACCAAGTCTTAAGCATCCATTAGGCAAAATTCATACAATTTTGACAGCATGATAGATGTTCAGGAATGCCCAGGATTCTTTATGTTTGTGGTTTGCCTCTTCTTCTTCTGAAAAATAAATACTTATATTGTATTTTTGTTATTTCTCTTACTGCTCCCTTATCCCACCCCCATTCTAATCAGTAATTATTAACTATTTTTCAAGACTTCTCTTAGGATTCACAGAAATGCAGAGAGTCCCAGGGACCCCTCCCCCAATAAAAATGACAAAACTAGCTTCCTCAATTCTACTTCGTTCCCATATTCCTAATTTCACGAAAATATCTCTACTTTTGAGGGGACTGTATAACCAATATTCTTGGTGGTTTTCCCATATTTTTAATAGAAGTTATTCATAGTATGGATTATTGGTGACTAGTTCCTTCTTGCACAAAATCAGTGACTGTATCTTTAGTACCTGTAAGGATCCTGGCTGTGTGACTAAGGCCCTCTGTGGTCACAGATTTCATCCTAATGTGCATTTTAGTTTGTATAACTCCCCATTATAGGAGCTGGTCTATTAACTTTCTGACTGCACATGACTTAGACCTTTCAGGTATTCACAATGCTTACGATGATTTTGGAAAAAGAGAGTGCTGGAGGGAGAGGGAGAACAAATTGTAATGTAACTGAGTATTTCCGTCTTGGTTCTGTGACTAAATAGCAAATTATTCAACTATTTTTAACCTCTTAATGCATAAACAGTGATAGTAATAAATTCCTAATGTTTTCTAAGAGGACTATTTTACAAAATCAGTGAGATAATATATGTGGAAATGTTTTTAAATTGCAAAAGCATACACAAAAAGTCACCTCATCATTCTCTATTTCCATATGAGATAAAGTCCATATAGTTTGACTAGGCATTCACATGTTCAGGGAAAGTCAGGTCTTAGAAATACTGTGAAATTATTGAAGGTGGTCATATGTATTAATCAGGTTGGACTTTGTTATGCTGTGCAATAAACTCAATCACAGTGGCTGAAAACAAAAGGCTTATTTTTCTTTCAAGGTACAGGTCCTTTGAGAATTGACTGGGAGTTCCAGGGCAGTCAGCTCAGCCACCTTCTGGAACATTACATGACCAGGTCCAAAGGAAGGAGGATGACAGAGAAATTTTATGATTCACCCAACTACTAGGGCCACAGGAAACAGTCCTACAGGGAGCCTAGAAAGTGGAGAGGGGGAAATACTTACCTCTAACCACTCTCTCAGATCCCCAGCTTACAGGAACTAATCCCGTATCTTTCTTCCAAGAACTCTCCCTTTCAAATATTCAACCCGTATATCATTTTTGTAGGAACTTCAAGATTGGTTAATAAGATTCAGTGTTATGATAATATAAACACACACAGAGAATACTTTTATTTTCTAAAAGGCATTTCTGTTTTAACAAATGGCTCTTAAACAACAATAAAACAGCCACAGCCAAATCTTCAGAAATCCATTAATGAATCCTTACTCTCTACTTTTAGGAATCTTGCCATTTCACTTGCTTACTCCTGAAAGAGATCTTTTTAAGCAACGGAGTCACCCCTTCACCGTTCAGGTCACAGCAAATTGTTTATCTTCTTTTATGAAACAGAAAGCTGGAATAGATGTGTTCCATTCTCATCGTCATTTAAAAAGTTGAACCACTGCATGGATTTGTGATGTGGTCTGAGGGTACCGCCTCTGACTGGGAGCTCACAGGTCACCTTGTCAGGGAACCAATTAAAGCACTGACTTCAAAGAGTAGAGTAAGAAGGTGAACTGGAACAAATTTATTGCTTTCATTCTCTGCTATTGTTCCAGCTGTTGTTTCACCAGATGGTTCACATGAAGTGTTTGTGTGTGTGTGTGTGTGAGTGTGTGTGTGTGTGGTTTAAAATAGGCTCTTTTTCTTTTGCTGTTTTATTTTAAAATATTGTTTATTTGATTGTCTTTCACAAAAAGGCAGTCATATAACAGCGATTTGTTTCATAATAAGCACCCTCTTTCATAGTTTTTAAACTTTTGTGATTTTTCAACAGTGAACATAAAACAAACCAAGCTAAGCACAAACGATTTTGTGGAAAATTGTTCAAGATGAGGATTGACTGACTTTTTCTCCCAAGGGATATACAATATGAGAAGCATCTTCCTACTTCCATGAAGGCAACAGCAGTCAGTCAGCACCCAGAACAGTGGTCTCACAGTCCTCTAGTAGCTTACCAGGTCATAGATTAAGAGTCACATTAACAAGTTAAATAATGATATGTAATGTTTGTGGACAATTAAATAGTGAGTGTGTGGGTGAGATAACTATAGCTGAATGAACATACATGAGGGACAACAGAAAATGTTTAAAAGGAGGCCTCTCTGCTTCTAAAGAGCAAAATAAACATATGGCAAGAATTCACCTCTAGCTTCTTTTTCAAAATATAGCTTCACCTGTCAGTCTCTCGGCTCTTTGGCGGTAGCTGTTTCTCCTGACTTCTTACTTCTTAATTTCCAGGTCTCGCATTTACTGCCATGTCCTCTGAAGAAGGGAAGCTCTTCGTGGGAGGGCTCAGTTTCAACACTGACGAGCAGGCTCTGGAAGACCACTTCAGCAGCTTTGGGCCTATTTCTGAGGTGGTCATTGTCAAGGACCAGGAGACTCAGCGATCCCGGGGTTTTGGCTTCATCACCTTTGCCAATCCAGAGCATGCCTCAGATGCCATGAGAGCCATGAATGGAGAGTCTCTGAATGGTCGCCAGATCCATGTGGACCACGCGGGCAAGTCAGCCTGAGGAACAAGAGGAGGGGGTAACTTTGGGTCCTATGGGTGTGGTCGTGGCTACCCTAGAGGTGGTGGAGACCAGGGCTATGGAGGTGGCAGGTATGACAGTCGACCTGGAGGATATGGATACGGATATGGATATGGAAGGTCCAGAGACTATGGCGGCAGAAGCCAGGGTGGTTATGACTGCTACTCAGGAGGAAATTACAGGGACAATTACGACAACTGAAATGAGGCATACACGCCTAATGTAGATGCACAAGGAATAAAACTTCTGATCCAGGACCTTCCTTCCAAATGGCTGTGTTTATAAAGATATTTGGAGCTGCACTGAAACATCTGGGTTTTTTTAAAGTACATCAAGCTTTTTTTTTTTTTTAATTGAGCTCCCAAGGTAGCTTGTTAAAGACTTTTCAGAAAGCTCCATGTTTTTTTCTAAAAATTTCCTGTTTAAAGACAAATTCTGAGACATCTGTAGTGTCTGGGTAATTTTTTCTTTTTACCAGTTGTTTTAATTCAGGCTGTCAGAATTATCAAAAATGTTTGGCCAGACTGATTTTTTTTGAAGATAATATGCATCTAGGAGCATGTAAAAAACCTGTATGCAATGTTTTCAGTTGTCATTAGAAAGCAATTTACCACTGTAACTAAGAAATGAAGAACATAATTACTTAGGGGTACTTTTTACTCCAGATATCTGCCTTCGTTATATAGAAGTTTCTTAAAAATATTTGTACGTCAGTTTTTGATACTGGAAGAAAAAAATATCCTGTTATGTTTCATGTAGTGTTTAGGATGTCTTTCATGGAGTTGATTAAAAAGATGAAATCTGAAAAAAAATATAGCTTCACCTTTGATTAATAGTTTGGCTAGGTCAATATGTATAAATTTTCATTTAACAAAATGTGAAAATATTAAGTGTTTAGCATTTTATTTATTTTCTGATTGAAGTATAGTTGATTTACAATGCAGTGTTAGTTTCTGGGGCACAGCAAAGTGATTCAGTTTTATATATATATATATATATACTTTTTAGACTCTTTTCCACTGTAGCTTATTACAAGATATTGAATATAGTTCCCTGTGCTATAGTGTAGGTCTTTGTTGTTTATCTATTTTACATATAGTAGTGAGTATCTGTTAATTCCCAACTCCTAGTTTATACATCCTTTCACCTTTGGTAGCCACAGATTTGTTTTCTATGTGAGTCTATGTAAATAAACTCATTTTTATCATTTTTTAAGATTCCACACATAAGTGATATCATACGATATTTGTGTTTCTCTGTCTGACTTCACTCTGCATGATAATCTCTATGTCCATGCATGTTGCTGCAAATGGATCATTTCATTCTTTTTTATGGCCGAGTAATAAGTGGCATGGTACTATCACAGAAAACAGACACACAGATCAGTGGAACTGGATAGAAAGCCCAGAAATAAACTCACGACAAAGATGTAAGGATACACAGTGGAGGAAAGGGTGTCTTCAACAAGTAGCGCTGGGAAAACTCGACAGCTACATGGCAGACACTGAACCTGGAACATTCTCTAAAACCATATGCAAAAATAAACTCAAAATGGATTAAAGATGTAAGTGTAAGACCAGATACTGTAAAACTCCTAGAGGAAAAATGTAGGCAGAACACTCTTTGACATAAATTGAAGTGTTTAAAATTTAATAGTATTGCCCTTTTAATCGAGATACATCTGTGTTTAATTATTTACATACGAATTTCAAATCTCTTGAATGTCTGAGTTTAACAGAATACCAAAAAGTTGTAGGAAAAAAGAGCCCTCAGTTTTATGATAAATTATTTATTTTATTAGTATTACTCACTATTATTTTTTTAAAGCATTTTTAGGATTAAACATTACTCAAACTAATTGGTTATAGATCCCTAGGAGCTATATGCCAACCTCAAGTGTTTTTTAAAAGATACTTTTGCTTGTTTTTGATGAGTAACTTAGAAATTAATGTCAGTATACTCTTTATCATATGGGAAGATACCTAATGACAAAGTTTATGTTTACTTTCTTGAGAAGCTACACTGAAATTATTACTAACATAGAAATGACTTTTTATGACTAGTTAGACAAGCAGAGGTGAAATCAGCGGATGCTTCCTTGAGAAAGAAAAAGCTTAGTAGGAAGGGGTGAGCAACATGCCCAGTTTCTCATCCAAACTCCTATCAAATTAAATCACTACTTCTCCTGGGGAAGAACTAATGTGAAGGTAGAGAAAGGGTAGCGGGTTACTCAGCATAGTTCACTTCTAATGGAAGAAAGAAAGAAAAATGACAAATATAGGGAAAAGGCATTAACCACCACCACACCCAACCTTCATGTTAAAAATAAAACAAAAACACCAATTTGAACAACGTTCTGTGCATGAGAATACCTTCCTAAGAACTATGAATATAGGTGATGGATTACAGCACCTGGGTGAAGCCAGAAATATGAAAAGGTGCAGTGATGCTCTGAAGGCAGGAAAGATAGGCTACCCCCACCATCCGTCCTCCAAGCCCAGCAGCCCAGTGCAGAAACAGATGTCCTCCTGGTCAGAGGAGGAGGGAAGTGGGTGCCCAGCTTCACCACACAGCCCAGCCCCGGCCCACCCTAGCACAGGCTGACTCCTTCAGAAAACAATATAAAGTTTCCTAAAAAAAATTCAAAATAAAGTTATGATGGGATCCAGCAATCTCACTTCTGGGTGTATGTCTAAAGGAAGTAAGATCACTATCTCAGATACGTGTACCCCCATGTTCACTGTAACATTATTCATAGTAGCCAAGGTATAGAAACAATATAAATGTCCATCAACAGATGATGGATGAAAAAGATGTGGTGCATATATGCAATGGAATGTTATTCAGTTATAAAAATGAAGAAAATTCTGCCTTTTGTATGACAAAGTTAATGGACCTTAAGGGCATTATACTAAGTGAAACAGAGACAGACTAATACTGTATAATCATACTTATATGTGGAATCTAAAAAATCCAAATGCATAGAAATGGGAGCAAGAATGAGATTAATAGGAGGGTAGGAGGTGTAAGGAGTGGGGAAATGTTGGTCAAAATGTACAAAATTCTGTCCTTTGATGAATAAATCCAGGGATGTAATGTATGGCATGGAGACTACAGTTAACAATACTGTACTATATACTTGAAAACTGCTGAGAGAGTAGATCTTCAGTGTTATCACTATAAAAACGGTAATCACATGAGGTGATGGAGGTGTTAACTAAGCTTATTGTGATAATCATTCTGCAATATACACATATCAAATCATCACATCCTATATCTTAAACTTATATATACTCTATGTCATTTCTCTCTCAATAAAGCTAGATTTCCTGCACCGTCAGATTACCTTCTCACGTGGAATGTATTTTCCAGTGGCTAATAACGTATTTGTGCATCCTGTCCAGAGTATTTCCTTCCCAGTGTAAAGGTACCAGGAATTCCAAGTTGCTAATCAAAATATTGTTTTGTGAATATAATCAGAAAAAAGGGAGAGATAATATTAAGGTTCATTTCATTTAAGCCACGGGTAAAGCCTAAGAAATTATTTGTGCTCTAGAGCAAGTGTGCTAATGACTAGTCCAGTGACGTCCTTCGGGTTTCAGTTTTCCCTATCCTGTGCATTGCTGGAGGGAAAAACAGGGCAAATCCTTGCAGATTCCTTTTTTTAAGATCCAGGTAAACCACTTCAATTCTGACATCTTTTTTTTTTTGGCTTCATAACATTATGATGATTGTAATTATTTACTTGTATTATAAATTGATTAGTATCCAGCTCTTCCATTTAACTCTAAACCATGAGGATGAAGACTCTGTCTGTCTTGAATTGTATCCTCAGTACCTGGCTCGGTGCTCAGCACAAAATTAGCTTCCATTAAATCTTTATCAAAATAGTGATTGAATGAATTCCTCTCACACCCAAGTCTTAAGAAGAAAACATGTAAAAGGCAATGCTAAGCCTTTATTGGCCTCCTTGTGTCAAACTCAAATTTCTAATTAAAAAATATATTATTTCATGAAGTGTTAAGTCAGATGTCATTTATGGACTCTAGGTAATATTGAGATAAGCCACAGTAACTTTCCCTGAACCTGACTAGAAATTGCACACATTACCTGAATTATAGCTTTTACCTGAACTAAGCATATGCCTTGTAAGTTCCCGATATCGGTTACCGGAACATTTCTTTTCTTCCTAGGGAAGCAGGAATGATGTGTTCTCTTTAATGCTTTCAGAAGCAGCTGATGTTGAGGATGGAATGTAAAGTGTCTATTTTTCTTCTCCTGGAACCCATTTCTAACCGCTGGCAACATAGCTAGTTTAAAAATAAATTAAGCTTTGGTAACAGCATTTGCAAGGAGCACGTCTAAACTGTTTAAAAGAACAGAATCTAAAGATATTATTAATAATTAGTAAGCTACGAGAAGTAAGAAACTGCATAAATCATCCCCTTTTATCTATTAAGTTAGTGCTTCTTAGGATATCTGATATCACTGTTAACCTACTTTTGATATCTATGTGAACATAATAAAATCATACCCCTTTAAAATATTTTTTGTGATTCAAAATTCTGTTCGTCCTCTTTCACTCTGTAAATTAGTAAAATTTTACTGTTAACTTTACTATAGTTAAGGACAAAACAATAATGATTATTTTATTTCTGTATTTATTAGATCATGGTATCATTAGACAATAATAACTATTAACAGAGAAAATTTACCTTATTTCTCATGATTAGATTTTTGTGAAATTGCTATATGCATAGGCTTCATAAAAGGTTTTCTATGAAAACACTTTTGAGATGTAAGTCAATAGATCAAACACATATAGCTTTAGAATTAAAATTATTTAAATTGAATTATAATTAATAGACTAGTATTTACTTTTCATAGCTTTTGCTTAGTCAAAATTTTTATATTAATGTGTATATATAATATGCATATATGATAATATACAGACTTAAAATTAATTAATGTATCAGTGAATTATATGTCACATTAAAAATTCCCTAGTAAGATTTCTGCTCCTTTCTATGTTGGATAATTAAGAGACATTTTCAATTTTTCATGACTGTATTAATGAAGTTCACACTAATTTTTTTTTTACATTTTTATTGATTCATAATCATTTTACAGTGTTGTGTCAAATTCCAGTGTTCAGCACAATTTTTCAGTCATTCATGGACATATACACACTCATTGTCACATTTTTTTCTCTGTGATTTATCATAACATTTTGTGTATATTTCCCTGTGCCATACAGTGTAATCTTGTTTATCTATTCTACAATTTTGAAATCCCAGTCTATCCCTTCCCACCCTCTACCCCCCCGCCGATAACCACAAGTCTGTATTCTTTGTCCATGAGTCTATTTCTGTCCTGTATTTATGCTTTGTTTTTGTTTGTTTTTGTTTTTTAGATTCCACATATGAGCGATCTCATATGGTATTTTTCTTTCTCTTTCTGGCTTACTTCACTTAGAATGACATTCTCTAGGGTCATCCATGTTGCTGCAAATGGCATTATGTTGTCGGTTTTTATGGCTGAGTAGTATTCCATTGTATAAATATACCACATCTTCTTTATCCAGTCACCTGTTGATGGACATTTAGGCTGTTTCCATGTTCTGGCTATTGTAAATAGTGCTGCTATGAACATTGGGGTGCAGGTGTCATCCTGAAGTAGATTTCCTTCTGGATACAAGCCCAGGAGTGGGATTCCTGGGTTACATGGTAAGTCTATTCCTAGTCTTTTGAGGAATCTCCACATTGTTTTCCATAGTGGCTGCACCAAAATGCATTCCCACCAGCAGTGTAGGAGGGTTCCCTTTTCTCTGCAGGTTCTCCAGCATTTGTCATTTGTGGGCCTTTGCTCAGGTCAAAGTGATGGTTCAGTGTACCCCTCTTAGACTGTATTCCAGAAGTCAGAAATTTCACAGGAGGGACATGGTTAGAAAAACTTTCTGGAGTTTTCTTTTTAACATGTAATAAATTTTACATTTTAAAATAGTTATAGATTTATAGAAAAGTTGCAAGAATATTGTAGAGTTTCCATATAACCCACAACCGGTTAAATGGTTATATATTTTTTTAAAAGTTTGAAGATGAAGTGATTCTGCATAGGTATATGGGAAGAAGATATTTACAACATTCACATTACTGAAGAAGTACCTGGCATAAATTAGATCCTCAATAAATATTTCAGATGTGAACAAATGAAATGCAGATCATGCTCAAATATTATAAAGCCTTTGATGCTGAGGTGAAGTAAGATGTTTTTAACACATTCTGTAGGCAATGGGAAACTATTTTTTAAAGGATAACTTTATACCCAGAAGGAAAAGTGGAAATTAAAAGCTCTTGAAGAATTGAGTTATTCACATGTATCTTGGAAAAACACCAAAAAAGAAACTCAAAACAATGTAAAACCTTAATTTATACTCTGAGACTCAAAAGACCAAAAGTTCTACTTTTATTTCATGAATGTGTGTGATGATATCTGTAGTCACAGATGTTGAATCCAATTAATCGCAAATAGGGATAGAATGTGATTTGAATTTATTTTCTAATGGTTAGCGTAGTTTGGATGAGAAATATATTTCTTCTAGTTTGTTTTCAGGTCATGAACAAAGAAACCATTTGGAATTTGTGTTGGTCTTCCTGCAGCATAAGAAGTAGCACTCCACATAGCATTCTTAGGGTCATTCAGAGGTCTTCCCAGCCATCAGATTTCCTCCCAGTGTATGAAATGTGAGATTTTTGTAGAGAAAAGAAAATCAGCCTCTCATTATTTGTCCACATTTAGGTACAGAACTGGTTGGAGTGTGGGAAACACTTTGTGGGGGGTTATTGATAATTGATAGGGAGCTGATTAAGCCCTGCACCAGGTCAGGCTAAACATATGGGAACAGGTAGCAAGAACTCTGCATTTAATAGATGAATTATATTAGGCTCCACTCTGTTGGGGAAAGAATGAGAATGACGAGCTGTCAGAACTACTTGCCTTCATGGTTCCCAAGAAAAACGTGCACGTAGAAGAAAAGGCCAGGCAACTCCTATCCCATTTGTTACTATAAGACTTTCTCCCCAAGCAGTGTAGGCTCCTGATGAGAGGCGCTTGGCCACATAGAACTTGTAGGAATCCTAGTGAGACTAAGGCACTTCCTTTCCCATCAGAGTTGGCCTGGCTTCTGAGCTTCTGATGGCAATGGCTCTCTGACACTTCCAAGGAGTCAAGCAGCATTAATGTCAAAGCAGGTCAGGCAGTCTCTGTGACTGCAGAGTGATCTAATCAAAAACCCTATAGAGGAAGAGCAAAAGGGGAGATCCCAAAAGAGCCCCTCAGAAGAAACGTTTTCATCAAACATCCCAGCCCCACCTCTGGAGACTCCTCCTCTACCCACGTAGACTTCTAGTCAGTTCCTCCCACTCTCCCTCCTCCTGTTAATGGTACCCCAGTCAGTGCTTTATATTATAAAGGCCCTCTGGCCTCTTGCATTTATGATTCAGGCACAATTTCTCCACCATTTCTCAATCTAATGGGTGCTTTCCATTTTCACAGAAATCATGCTAGCCTGGAATTCAATAGAATAGCTTCCTAACCCCACCATTTCAAAGTTATTCCTAGAGCCTAGAGTAGCACCTTACATGTAATACGTTCTCAACTAATAGTTAACGCCTTGCTGTGTTAATGGATGCCCTTCTCCCCATTCTAATCAAGGTTCTTTTCTCCTATCTGTATAATACATAAAAACATAGCTTTGATTCTCCAAATTGAAGAGCACCTTATTTGTACTGTATTTCCACTTCTTTAGTCACATTTTTTGAGACTAAATCTCTCTACATTTTCCCAAGGATTCTAATTCCACTACATTGACAAGCCCTAAACTCTTCTGCTCTTACTTTGCCCTCTTTCTGAAGTTCCTGTGGTCTGGCTCTACACCAAGCTCTTCCTGTGAAAATTCTCTTCATACATTCATAACATGCCTATGTATTCAACATAATTCAAAAAAAGTTGTTTTTTTTTCACATTTATGTCCCTCTTAACATATAGTATGGTGCCTTACACACTTATTAGTCACACAACCTATTAATTGAATCAACATTGATTTCAAAGACTTCAATAGAAATATTTTCACACACATAGAATACATAGGACAAATTAAGACATATTTTCAGTGATTCACAGGGGTTGACAGAAAAGAACAATATCGATATAGACTGAAGCCACAAAACAAGTTTCCTGGAAGAGGTGGTTCTTGATGTGACCTTTGAAGATAACACTCTTCCCTTGCTAAGTAGTAAGCTAAATTAGTATGGTAATGTCACTGTTCTACTTCATAAACGAATGTTTGCACAGCATAGGAGGATTAAAAACTGGGAAGATTCATAGGTATTTTTGGGAGCATTGGAGGAAAATGGAGAAAGAGGGAAGTCGGTGCTACAGGAAAGTCCAGGTAGGGAGAAGAATTCCAGGTACCTACAGAGAGGGAGCTCTGGACGTGAATTTGAGGCCGCCACCGCCATCAAATCACACCTTCAGCTGGACTTTGCTTGTCTCACCTGTGCAACGAATCCATTTAACTATATGTCTCTAGGTCTTTCGGCTGTAAGATTGTTGGGATTTCCTGATGCCAACACAGGTAAACAGAAAACTTAAGAGAAAATCATCCTAGAATTTTTTTCCTACCAGGGACAATTAGAGACAAATCATTTGAGTTGTAAGAAGGCTTTTGCCCTTTTGAAGCATTCTGAACATTTGCACATTCTTAAGACTCTTTTATGGAAGTGAGTGAATGTTTAAACCATTATTTGCTGTTAACACATACTGCCCAAGAAATAAAATGATCCCTAACTATGATTTCTGTGTATAAACTCCTTGTAGCTATTATTGAGCTCACAATAGGTTCTCCAAACTTCTATTAAAATATCAATAGTATTTTTTCAGAGCTTAAATCGAGCGGTGATTTTATTTCAGGCTGATCCTATAAACCACTCTTCTTTGAAGATTCTCTTGTTGTTGCTAAAAATGAAAGCCATTCAAACGAGCAGTGATTGAAACAGTGAGAAAGAAGGGGGAAAAATCAATATCACATTTTCCAGGGCAGTATCTCTGCTTCTGAAAAGACACCATTAATAACGTGCTTACAGGAGAGGCAGCCAGTTGCTCAAAGTGCATTCAGGGGTGAGCTGAATGGATGGATTTCTGGGAAGTCTCTCTCTCTCTCTCCCTCTCTCTCTCTCTCTCTCTCCCTCTCTCTCTCTCTCTCTCTCTCTCTCGATTTGCTGAGAATTCAAAGCTCACTGGTGGAATCTGCAACAAGCTAACTCAAGACACTCTCAGGACCTGAAGCTAAATGGACTGCTTTTACAGCCTTGGAAGCACTCTCTGCTATACTTTGAGTCCTGAGACAGAAGAGTATGGGGGCAAAGAGGGAAGACTAGCTATCAGTTCTTAGTGATTCATGGGCTTGTTGTGTTTCCCAATCTGGTCCATTAAATCAAGACCAAACTCATCAGCAGAGGACCCAGCCCCTGTAGGGATGCGGTGATGGCCTTGTCTACATTCAACTTCCATTTCTTACCAGTGCTCCACCTCTGCTCCAGGATATTTCCTAGCCATAAGGAAGAGAAAGTTCTAGGGAAGACAAAGTCTGTGGTTACACTTGAAATGCAAGAGGTTTAGAATTAAAGCATGTTTTGTAACTGCTAGCTGATGCCTCCCCTCTAGTGAAGGAATTTGAGAAAAGCTATTTTTTAAAAAAAAATTTGTCTTATTAAAAAGCAGGAAGGATTCCAATACATGAAAGAAGACGCCAGGTATGAATGTTAAAAAGAAGGGGTTTTTGAGAAAATAGAGGGGGAATCAAAGCCAAGATCAAGAAGGATGTATATCCATCATGGGGAGGAGAAGGAGTAGTACAGATTCATAGTCACAGGAGGTATAAAACAGACTTGGGACCAAGAAGAATGCAGTGTCCTGTGCTCTAAAGAATGATAGGATTTAAAGGTGCCAAAGAATGTCAGAGCCATTGTTACTGACCCTGAAGGAAGAGCTGTGCAGTGGGCATGGCCATTTCCTCCTGAGATAAAGGAATGTTTTGACACGGATAGTTGAAGGGTGAGTGCCCTATCGGTCCCACCGATGGCTATGTATTTAAGTCATTTTGATTCCAAGAAACCTGACATATCTCCTAGCTCAGCAGGAATAAAAGTAATCATTACCTTGGCCATGTGAGTTTGTCAGCTCTTAGTCTGGATCTGAAAAGGAAAGTGTCCCTGAGTTAAAATCCCAGCTCAGCACTAGTTTAGTCCATCAGGTGACCTCTGTGAATTTCTTGACCTCGTTAGGTCTTCTTTATTTCAAATGCAAAATGAGCACCACATTGTGAAGGGAAATAAAGGGTATAATGTGGGCGCATACGTCCAGCCACCGATTAATGTGTTTGAACAGTGCTCCTGATACCCTCTGCTCCTTCCGCAGGGAACCAGCCTCTCCTGTAGTCTTGTCCATAACAGTTAGTGGCAACTCCTCTCTTCCAGCTTTTCGGGGGAAATCACCCAACAACAACAACGCTAACAACCACCACCAACAAAACGGAAGTCGCATCAAAGCTCTGCCTGCAGAATATGTCTAGAATTCGACCACTGGTGTAGGTGGGGTCCAAGAGGCAATCACCTCTCCTCAGTGTCTGGGTTGCCTTTTTATTTCCATGCTTCTTCTCTTGCCTGCTCACAATCTGACCTCAACACAGCAGCCAAAATTATTAAAAAGTTAAAAAGTGTCAAAAGCTGTTGAATCACTGTTCAGCAACCTCCAGTGGCTTGCCATTTTTAATTAAATAAAGGGCAGGGTCCTGTTACCTCTCTGACTTTGTGGGCATTCTCTCTTCATCTCTTCTTCTCTAGCCACACTAGACTTCTTTGCTGCTCATTGAATAATCTGGGCACATTCTGGCATCAGGGTCTTTCATACATAAGCCATCCTGTCTAGAATTTTCTTTCCCATATATCTGCAAGACTAACTTCACTGCCTTTACATGTTTACTCAGTAGTTAATGTCTAGGTGAGTTTTTCTCCATCTGCCTGCCTAAAATTTAAAGCCTGCCTCACCCACCATTAAATGACATAAATTCTGCTCTTAACTTTTCCTCCTTATTAGAGTACACACTAATACACTGTATATTCTAATTTATTGTCTTCCTTCTTTACCAAAATGATGGCAGAAAATGTAGTTTATTTATTGTTTTCACTGCTGTATTCTCAGTGACAAGAAGAGTGCTGGCAAATATTAAGTGCTCAATAAAAACTTGTTGACTATATATATATTTTTTTCATTAGTATGATTTTTGACATATAGTAAGCACTCAGTAAATTTTGTCTATTATTATAATGAATAAAATATACTCCTTAAGATGTTACTGAATATTCCATGATAAAGGGATTTCCAAACAATTCAGACATGCTGGGTTAAGCAAAGTTATCCTTTTTAAAATTATACAGTTGACTACAATATTTTGTTTGTCTCAGGTGGTTCATTGTTTTTGTATTGACTGAAGGATGTCTGCATTTTTATTTGGGGCATACAAATCTACAAAATGGGACTATGCTCTTCAGCCTTTCTCAGGCTTCTGTAACCACAGAAAACTTTTTGAATGAAGCATCTCATGATACATTTATGGTGCTCCGAAGTGATTTTCTAGCAACTTTGGAGTCATACATAAGAAATGAGAATGCAGGTGGATATTGCCTTTCATTTGGGGGTCACTGTTTAAAAAGTGAAGGAACTTGGGGTAAACAAGCAATTGGTATATAGAAGGATTTCTGGAGCATCATTTATGAAATCAGAAAAAAAGACATGTGGCAGGAGGTGGAGGGCAATTTGCAAGACTAAAAAGAATGTCTGGCAAAAGTCAACTTAAAAAAAAAATCAGCAACAAGAGACTTGAAGGGAAGAAAGAAAATGCAGAAACACAACTGTAGAATGGGCACCATAGGAGGGAGTGGGGATGACCAAGGAAGAATGAACAATGGTGTCGCAGTTGACCACAAACACTGAAAATCATAGAAGAGATCATTTTGACTCAACTGTGCCCACAGAGTGGACAGAATGTGAGCAGCAAAGTGAGTGGAAATAACTCATGCTTCTAAACATCTCAGCAAAAGGAAGAAAATTCAGTCTCCTGAACGTAAGTGAGGTGGTACTCATGGATAGGGCTAAAATATTGAAGAGAAACAAGCATAACAGGAAGAGAGGGGGCAACTAAGAAAAGAAATGTGTAAATAACAATTCAACACTTGAACTTTTTCTTAGAGGAGAGGGTTTGGATGGTATGAAAGTAGACAGTACAAGTAACTGCACTTCTGGAAGAAGATTCTCGGCCACCAGCATGATGCATCATCAGCTAAGAAAGACGTATTCATGGTAGAAGACAGATACATCCTGTGCTCAGACTGTGGTGGTGAGTGGTAGTGTCACGGTAGGTCACGTATCTGGATGGCTCTTGGTAGTCTCTGCGAAAAGAAGAATTTGATAAATCCTGGACTTGCCTTTTTGACACATTTAGCTCTTAGGAAGGTAAAGAGGCAACGTGCAGAACTCCTGTGATGAAATTAATTTTGACTAATAAGGAAGAATGACCTGGTGAAGCAGATAGAAGTGAGAAGTGAGGGGCACTCAGGAAGGAAATGACCATGTGGTCTCAGAGGTCATGGTAATCGAGGAAGGGAAGCCTGGGTGAGAGGACATAATCATAGATCTTACTCAAAGATATTTCAGAATATTTCAGAACGCATGATCTGTGAATGAGAAAATAAATAACTACCAACATAAGAGTGTGAAAAGGAAAAACAGATAACAATAATTATACTAATTAAGTTTAAATTAATTATATAAAAATTCTTATAATTTATTTATGTACACATTATTATGCACACGTATTATATATACACATTATAGTATATATTATATTAACATATATAGTGGATATTGGTTTAGGTTGCTTATAAATTTAAAGAATCCTGAGGTATGTATTTTTTTTTTTGCTATTTATAAATTAAGTAATTGCTTCTCACATAAATTAAGGGATTGATTCAAGGTCATTGGGTGCCAAAGTTGAGTCTCATAACTATACCTCTTGAAAAAGCTTTTCTCTTTCTATAAACAATACTGCCTCTCACATACAATTTTATGATTACCTAGAGATATCTTAGAAATAAAAACAACATACACAAAAGACACAAAAGGATAACATCAAATGATAGTAAATTGTCATAAAGACAAAACTGGAATGAATTTGGGCTTATAAAAATGCCAAGGGTAATTAAAAAACATTCAAATTTCTAAATAGAATAAGATAAAGAACACATAAAAGAGAAAAGCCTACTGCTTAAGAACAGATGGTGTCGTGTTAATAAACATCAGAGTAAGCAATGTCATTCAGCTTTACCTGCTTCTGCACTCAACCCAGGAAGAGGCTCCTGTAATTGAACAAGGTAGCATAAATAAACGCTTACTGACTTAAAAGCTAAGGAAAGAGAGAAAAGTTATTTAGTAGCTTTAGATGAATTCAAGTTTCCAGAGCAAAAGAGTTAAATCTCAGAGTAATTTTTGTAGTTGTAATTATAAAAACATGATTGAAGATCTTTTAAGTGGTAATGGAGGTTAGAATTAGTACCAGGAAACTGGAGTTGGGGTAAACCATATACCAAAACTGTGCGTGGGGTAAACTGCTGGATTCTGTAAAACACAAAATGAGGACTAGGAGGAAGGGAAATAAGTGAAAATCCTGGCATAACATTGAACTGAGTTTCTGAACCAATTCACCTAGTTAGGAAAGGCATAGTGATTATTATGAGTCTTCCCAGGCTCTCTAAAAACATGATTATCTTAAATTTGTTCCATTCTAGTTAAGAATAGTTTGATGGAAACTTTAGATTGGTAGATCAGGAAATGCTGTTTTGGTATAACTCCAAATTTCTGGACATTTGAATTATAGACACACACACACACACACACACACACACACACGAGAGAGAGAGAGAGAGATGATAAATAGTAAATAAATGGATTAAATGCTTAAAAAATAATTTCTTTTGAACCCCATGCAAATGATGTTCCCAGGCCATGCCATTCAGTGTGTATAATGAGTTCACATTTATAGTTGACACCGACAGTTTGTGGTTTTCACAATCATACTCTCAACTTTTATTCAACAACTTTTTGGGTTGCCTAATGAATATCTCATATGAACATGGAAACAGCTTTTACAAATATATATTTTACATTTATTAAAACATAAAGTGCATAGAGGAAAGTTCCCAAAGTGTATAATTCAATTAAGTTTTCAAAACTGGGCACATTTCTGTAGCCAGAAGTCAGGTCAAAAATATATTACTAGACCCCAGAAGCATTCCTCATGTCTTCTCATAGCTTCTGCCCTTCCCTAGAGAAGTAATATCCTGACATTTAACCAGCATAACTTAATGTTGTCTGTTTTTGAATTTAATATAAATATAATAATATATATATACTCTTCTGTGTCTGCCTTCTTTTGTGCAATATTATGTTTGGGATATTCAGACATGTTGCTCCTATGACAGAAGCATACAGTTGACCCTCAGTGTCCATGGGTAACTGGTTCCAGGACCCACCTGTGGATGCCAAAATCTGTGGATGTTGAAGACCCTATTATATAAAATGGCATACAGTTGGCCCTCCATATCTGCGGATGCAGCACCCACGGATACAGAATGCCAGCTGCATTTGTTCTTACTATCATATAATATCCCTTCATGGGATTATACCACAATTTATGTATCCATTGTACCATTGAGGGACATTTGAGTTGTTTCTAGTCTTGGACTATTACAAATTCTCCTGCTATGAACACATTTACTCAAAAAACCAATGCTCACACAAGATGAAATACATAACCTCAATAATATATCTGCTAAAGAAATTAAATTTATAGTTTGAAAGTTTCAACAAAAACCAAAAAACTTCAAAGCTCAGGTGACTTTACTGGTAAACTAAACCAAATATTTAAAGAAGAAATAATGCTAATTCTTTCAAAGCTCTTCCAGCTGTTAGAAGAGGATGAATCACATGCCAATTCATCTTATGAAGACAATATTACCTTGTTATCAAAACTATAACAACATATTATAAAAAATTTAAACTAGACTCCAGTATTCCTTGAGAATATAGAGTCAAATATCTTTAACTTGATATCAATAAAGTGAAACCTTTAATTAATTTAAGTGAATATATATCATGACCAACTAGGATTTAACCTGATGGTGTAAGGTTGTATCACACTTAAAATTAGCATAATTCACCATACCAGTAAACTAAAGAAGAAATGATCTTCTCAATAGATGCAGAATAAATTTTTGACAAAATTCATTATAAAAATTCTCAGAAAACTAGAAATGGAAGGGAAATTTCTGAAATGGATAGAGGGCATCCATCAAAAACCTCTAGCTAACATCAAACTTGATGATGAAGGACTGAATTCATCCCCATTTAGACTAGGTAAAAGGCAAAGCATTTTATTCTCACAACTCCCATTCAGCATTGAATCAGAAATCTTATCGAATGTAATAAAAATAAAAGGCATATAGATTAGAATTAGTAAAATTATACTTGCAGATAACATGAATTTCTACATTGGAATCCCAAATAATCTCTTCAAAAACACACTTGAACTAATAAGAAACATTGAAAGTTGGTCAATATACAAAAATCAATATTGTTTTACATATTAATTATGAACTTTTAGAAATTAAAATTAAACAGAAACAGCACCACAGAGTAACACCACAATACTTGAGATACTTAGGTATAAATATAACAAAATATGTTCAAGTCTTCATATTGAAAACTACAAAACACTGATAAATCAAAGAAGGTACAAATAAAGGGAAGGATGCACCATGTTTGTGTATTGGAAAATTCAATATTGTTAAGATGTAAATTCTTCCCAGTTTTTCTATAGATTCAATACAATCCCAGTCAAAATCTCAGCAAGTTTTCATCGCTATCAATAAGCTGATTCTAAAATTTATATGGAATATAATAGGCAATAAATAAAATGAAGAAGCAAATTTTGGAGAATACACAGTGCCAACATCAAGAGTTACTACAAATTTATGATAATCAAGATGGTATGTGGAATTGCTGAAAGGTTAGACACATAGAAGAGTGGAGCAGAATAAAGAGTCAGGAAAGATCCACCCAAATGTACTCAATGGATTTTTGACAAAGTAGCAAAGGAAATTCAATGTAGTAATAATCTCTTTTCTATAAATAGTGCAGAAACAATGGGGTAACTATATGTAAACAAAAAAATCTTTATAGATTATAAAAATATTGACTGAAATGAATAGACCTTCATGTAAAATGTAAAACTATAAAACTAACAGAAGAAAATCGAGGAAAATTTATATAATAGGGTTTGGCGATGAATTTTTAAATTTGACATAAAAAACACAATAAAATAAAAAAATACATTGAGCTTGTTTTAAAATTTAAAGTTTCTGGTTTGCTAAACGTACTGTTAAGGGAGAGGGTATAGCTCAAGTGGTAGAGCATATGCGTAGCATGCACAAGATCCTGGGTTCAATGCCCAGTACCTCCTCTAAGAATTAACTAACTAACTAACTAACTAAATAAATAAATAAACCTAAATACCTCCTCCCCCCACCTCCAAAATACATAAATAAATAAATAAATTACTAAATACAAACAAACCCACACTGTTAAAAGAATTAAAAGACAAGCCACAGACTGGGAAAAAATAAAGGATTTGTCTCTAGAATTCAAGAACAGTCAAATTTCTATAAATAAGAAAATAATGCAATCTAAAAAAAATGGGCAGAAGATCTGAGCAGCTACCTTATCAAAGAATGTATATGAATAGGAAAGAAACATATGAAAAGATGCTCAGTGTCATTAGTCATTAGGCACATTCAAATTAAAACTACAATGAGAAGCTACTATGTATCTGGTAAAATAAATGAACCAACAATAACTGACATCACCAAATGCTGGTAAGGATGCAAAGCAACAGGAACTTTTTTTTTTCATTGCTAGTATGAATGTAAAATGGTGCAGCCACGCTGAAAAACCTTACAGCATTTCTTACAAAGTTAAACCTGCACTTAAAGGAGAACCCAGCAATTCCTTTTTTTTTTTTTTTAACTGAAGGACATTGAATACTGTGTTCCCAAAAACAAGAAAAAAAATAAAAAAACAAGCAAAACAACAGAAAATTTGTGTGTGAATGTTTAAAGCACTTAATTCATGAATTCCCCAAACTAGAAACTGCAAGGTATCCTTCAAAGGTGAATGGATAAACAAACTGTGGAACACCCATAAGAACAGAATGCTATTTAGCAATAAAAATGTGTAGATTTTAAACACGTTTGCTAAGTGAAAAAATCGGAACTCAAAAGCAATACATAATGCACATTCCACTCCTATGATAATTTGAAAAAGGGGAAATTATTGAGATGAAAAACAAATCAGTGCTTGCCAAAGGTTGAGGAAATCTGACTGCAAAGAGGACATGCAGGGAATTTTTATAGTGATAGAAATGTTCAGTAAGTTACTTTGATTTGAATATAGGACTATGCTGTTGTCATAACCCATAGAACTTCTACAATGCAGAGTGAAACTTACTGCTAAAAACAAGTTACCAAGACGCTAGAGGAATTCCAGGATAGAGTGCACACTGCGAGAAGTAAAGCTGACTGTATTATCAATAGATGCTATAACCTCACTGAAGGACTAAAAAGGAAGCTGATGTTTTGCTAGAGACTATGTCTAATGACCAAAAAAATTGTACGTAGTAAACATACCCTAGTTGGTAAATTTGCTTCTCACTAGGGTGGAGATTAACATTTCTAAAACTACTTTACAGGTACACTAGGGTTAAAAAATGAAGTACAGATAATGGAAGTCAGTGTTCTAACTGTCAGATAAATAAGTTACAAATAAGCAAGTGAGAAAGGACAGAATGAAGCCTATGGTACTGGAATAGAGTCAGAAATATAAACACACACACACACACACAAAAGAGAAATATCAACACAAATGCATGTCCATCTAAATTAGTTCAACAAAAAGATTTAAAAAGAGAGAAAATGATTGCAAACAACCTAAAGAAAAAAACCCCCACATGTTCCAATATCTTTTGTCCTTGGAGAGTTTTGAGCAATAGGGCTTGTTTCTCCTTTGGTGTATCCTTGAGTCTTTGGGCACAGGCTCTAGACTCAGGACGGTGGCATAGTACCTAGGTTGACATAAGTTATTGCAAGATAGTAAGCTATGAAAAAAGTAATAAATATTGAAAAGTGGGAGACATTATAAATAATGTGGTTTTTATATCTAGAAAAATCCAAAAGCTTCATAGATTAAAATATAAAAATTTTAGCCATCTTTTTATTGAAGGAAGGGATGGGGTTAGAAATAAGTTTGAAGAAAATTACTTAAACATTATATGGATGGAAAAACAGACAAGAATATTTTTAAATTCTGAGAATAATATCTAGCTCTAATGGATATCACATGTAATACAAAGCACCTGTAAGTAAAACAGTGGCTTAGGAGCATACGTTACTGGAACAGAATAGACATTATAGATATAGTGCTTAATACATATAAATATGTGACAGAGGTCACATCAGCACTACAAAATAGGAGTGAAGGAAGAGTTAAGACCTATGGCTAATAGGCAGTTCCAGCACCATTTATTTATTTTGGGAGGCCATTATTTATATGACTGATTTTACCAGGAAATACTTCAACGTATAATTTGAACTTCCTAACGAACTCCTTCTGCTGAATTCAGTATCCATGACTTAGGGGGCCGTAACCCACAACCCCTCGTAATCTCTGTCAGCACCTCCCATAATTTTTATCACCACCCAAAATCAGCCCAAATAAACACAGCTAAAGAAAAAACAGTGTACTTGCTAAGTGATTCCTATGTAAAAGCATCTTCAAGACAAGTTCTTTAGCTTCTCTTTGAAACCAATTGCTACTTATTCAGCAGTTTTGAAGTTACCACGGTTTGTGTTTTTTCTTCCAGTACAGAAGTTTTTAGAGTTATAGATATTAGTAAGTTAGGAAAGAAACAATTAAAACACAACTGTAAATCAGCCTGTTATTTACATATTCTTGAAAAAACACACTAAAAGCTTGATATTATACACTTAGCCTCTAGTATAGATGTTAAATATTTCTTCTTGTTCCACTCTATCCTATCTTTGTATTATTTATTGATGTATTTATTACCTGCCTATTTAAAAAAAAAAAGTAGAGGTAGAGCATGCAGAAGTGCTCATAAAATAGGGACCATTTCCCCATTGTATTTGGAATGAACCTTAATTTACATATCTGCAAAATGGGAATAGTAATAGCACTCTTATGTTGCAAGATTGTGAATGTTAAATGTGACCATATGTGTAAAACGTTTAGCATAGTACCTCATATATAAAAAACACTTAATAAATATTAACCATTATTATTACATGTATAAAAAACTCATGAGTATTCAGCACCATGCCTGTAAAAGAATGGGAAAGATAATGTGTGCCTGCAACTTGTGTATGAAATATCTTGTATTAATTTAGTAAATTTGTTAATTTACTAAATGTAAATATCTTTTTCCCAGAGAAACACGGCGACTTTTGGAGAGAGTGGTGTATCAGCCTGGGTATCCCAGGTCTATTGTGTCAACTGCACGTTGGTACCTGCTGAGACACTTACATGCCAAAAATGACGATGAGCTCATTGGTGTAAGAGTTGATTTTATTAAAAATATTTCATCTTGGACCTTTGTTAGAGGAGGGGTGAGAGTTACTGTGCTGTGCCTCTCAGGATGTCTCATAGCATCCCTCACCACTCTAACCACTGATGCCAGTAACACTGCCCTCCTCCCTTCACCCAGCTTGTAGCAACTGAAAATGCCTTCTAGACATTGCCACATCATACGTGAGGTGTGATCACCCCTGGTTGAGAACCACTGATTTAACCTGTGGGAAATACATTCCCCTAGTGTACTCTGTAGCATAAGAAAAGATAGACGAAGGTGCCAAGTCCTGGTTGTAATATTCCTTATGACCATTGTAGTGGAGGCAAATAGGTAGATAGGCTAGGTTTAGAAGTAGTAGAATTTAATGGAATGTGCATGTTATCTTTGGAAAAATTATTTTACTTCTTATTGTCTTTTCTGTAAAATGCACATGACAATTTTTACTCTATTTCTCATGGCATGGCTCTGGTATCTAAATATGTAAACATAAATAGTTGACCCTTGACCAACATGGGTTTGAACTGTGTGAGTCCACTTATATGTAGATTCTTTCAATAGTAAATACTCTAGTACTATAAGATCTGTGGTTGGTTGAATCTGTAGATGCAGAACCTTGGATATGGAGGGCTGACTATGAGGAATACATGGATTTTCTCCACTGTGCAGAGGGTCTGTGCCCCTAACCCCACAACGTTCAGTGGTCAACTGTGTGTGTGTGTGTGTGTATTATATATATACTATATACACACACATATACATTTTTTAAAAGGAAGAGTATGTAAAACACTTTTTGGGTTAAAATTCTTATAACTTCAGCCAATAATTTTGGGGGGGGCAGGGGGAGTAGGTTTCTTTATTTCTTTATGTATTTAATGGAGGTGCTGGGGATCGAACCCAGGACCTCATGCATGCTAAGCACACATTCTACCACTGAGCTATATCCTCCTCCCAGCCAGCAATTTTAAAATCACAATGAAAATTAATGAGAAGTTTTTTTTAATACCTACAGCATTTGAAATACTGTTTGGTGTAGTGAAACATACAATATTAAATAAATACTGATGAAAACAATGCTTGGAGAAAGGCATTTCAATGTTGGGAGACAGTTCCCCAGGGTCTCTTGCATTTCTAAACATCCTGTGAGCAGAGGACCTGACTGCCCATTGTTCTGGACTGTTTTTTCAAGGATGTTTGTATAGTGAGAGCCTTGGGAGCCTGAGATAAGTGTCTCCCTCCAAAAGCAGAGAGTGGTCATGAGTCAAGTCTCCTGGGCTCAGGGTTCCTCTCTTGTCAGGCAGCCCACTGTGTATGTGGGGAACTGTATGCATCCATCCATGTCACCTCTTTGAGACTAGAGCGCCAGGGGAACACACGCAAATATGTTAATGTTCATGGTGTTCGCTATACCATGAGTGATAAAGACTTTTTGTTAATTCTCTGACCCAGGAGGCCTGTGCTTTTTGGCAGTATCCATGCAACTGTGACAGCTAACTTATTAGCTGGCAAAGAGAGCAAAATCTTGACCCTTCACAATGTTTGAAAATGAACAATCAAAAAACATTTTAGTAATCAAATGATCATATGAAATTAATCTAGCTTGTGGAATTGGTGAAAATCATGGAAGAGTTCTTGATAGAGCTTAAAACCTTGAGCCTCGAGCCTCAGCTGTGGTTTTAAAGGAAAGCAATGTCATTTGGACAGTTCTATGCATAAAATGGTCTTCGGGGTGAGGGTTTAGAGGTGACAGAATTGTAAGTAAAGACTCTAAACAAAACTGTTAATTTTATGCAGTGCTGACAGTGGTAATAGTCAAAACGTTGACATCTATACTAATTGAGCATTTGAACAAATTGTGTTTATGTCTGATGTTAGCTTTGGTTGAACAGTTTATTTTAGGAAAAATGACTGAAATATTGCACATAGTCACTTTTCTTTTGTAGTTTGATATTGCCTGCTGCCCTTTAGCATACTTGGCTTCTATGAGTCAAATGTAGATATTGTTAATAAATAAACACTAATGTTCCTGTGTGTGATTTTCCACAGGTGCTGATAAACAATGCCACAACTCACGGAGATACAAGAGCATTGGAATTGAATCAGAAATTGTCCTCACAATAACAATGCATTATTTTAGAAGTAAGCAAGCAAAGAAAAAGCTATTAGAAAGAAGGAAACAATGAATCAAGACTTTTCCCTAAAGCAACAGTTTAAAAAACTATAGTTATAATCATCTATGCCTTTTTTAAATCTAGAGATATTTAAGTTCTTAAGCTAGGGATGTAATTTGCTGTAAACTCTTAATATAACTTTAATCTGGAAAACATATTTGATTTTGAAAAGTCCATAATTAAAGGAAGAACCATGATTCCCTTAGTTGCTTAGTTTTTTGTAAACCATTATTTCCTCCATCTTGCCTGGTGCACAATAGGATTTTTTAAAGTAACCCCTTACAATAAGGCCTTAATGGTCATTTTCTAAATAATATGCAAAAGCATATTAGCACAAAGCAGCATTTCATTTGTTAAAAAACAAATTCAAAGATTTAATTCCTTCTATGAATGCTAGAGTTCAGGAGACCAACTCATCTAAAATCCAGATAATCTTATAACAAATAATGGTTCATCTCAGATTCTGTTGAAGCATAATATAAATGTTGGTGAGTCTTAGACTGTTAATGGATATGTTTATGTAATTCAAAACACTCAGGTGTATGGCTATATTTAAAAAATTAATGGAAAATTTTGGAAAAATGCTGACAGTATTTAATCATGTAGTTCCTTCAACTATGATAAGATGAACTTTCTTAACTAAAAAAATACAATGTCTTGTTTTCTTTATAGTATCAATCAGATATAATTTCAAATTTTAAAACTTGAAAGCACATTTACGTGTTTTATTTTTTCAAAAAACCCTTTATATATTTGAAGAAGCTGTACATTGCCTGCTTTGGATTTGTGGTCTTAAAAAATGTTTTCAGACATTTACATATTTATTGTATGAAAGTAGGTAATCATATAATTTATGCACATAGTTTCTCTAAACCATCAGCTTCACAATATTACTTTGTGAGGTAATATAACTTGATAATATTCTGTAAATTTTACTTCAGAAGTTAACCTATTGAACTAACTAATAATTAGATGAATCCCCAAATTTCACTGAATATTATCATCATTGAGACCTATGCAGTCAGAATCTTTTAAGAGTAGGCGCTATGAGTGCATGTTAAAGGCATGCGAGAGAGTCTAATGTTGGGCCATCAGGTTTGTGAACTGCTGTCCATTGATGATCCTGTCCTCACAACTGTCAAACAGATTCAGTGCTTTTAACAGCCTGGTCCATACACTGAGCAGAGCTGCACTGAAAAGGCTGCCTGTGCAGCCCTGGTGCGCACGCCCTCCTGCTTCCTCAGGAAGGCACATAGGCCTTTACCTGCAGAATGAGCTGCAGCCATCTACTTGCATGTTTACGAGTCAGTTCTTGTTCTCCATCTGCTTTCTGGGCGTCACTTGCTTCACAAGGTCACTCACCGACACTATGGACTTGGCTAGCCTTTGCTCCAGGCCTGTATCCAAGGAGTAAGCTTTTGACTCCATTGCCTAGTTCTGGCCTTCAGGAACCACAGACCCAGGTTTTCTAGAAAGGAAAACTGGAAAATACTTTTGTTATAGTATCTCAGGTAATTCTTTTTTTGCATGGATGTAGACACATCCTCTCTTTTGCTTGTTGTCTTCGCTTCAAATTACTGCCCAGTTACTGTGAGCCTCGAACCATTCCCAACTATACAATTTATATAGAACTGACTTTGTGCCAGACCTATGGTAAGTGTTTAAACATTGTCATTTAATCTCAGTAAAGGAGAATGGTGCTAAACAGCATGCTTAAAGCAAAGAAAATTCGAAGTCAGTCAGTGTTATCAGATTCTAGGAACTTGAAAAGTGACTGAAATTTCTCTTCAGAGTTTATATTTAAGTTTAATTAGATTAAAAGTTATTTCCTGAAATACCAATATTTAGCATCCATATTAACTATTTCACTTTATTCATTATTTCTTTGAGAATCATAGTATATTTTCTACTAATTTTTATTTATTTGCTTATTGATTAATTAGATGTTTATAGGCTAGCTTGGCATCTGATAATTTCTTATGGGAGAAGTGCATTTCAGCTTATGAGTAAACTTTTGAAACACAATCTGTTTGGGATCACTTGTCATATTTCTTGAAATGTCCCTTGCATTAATTTCTTGTCAGGACTAAAAACACTGTAGTTTAAAATGCTTTACTCTTCTTCCACTTTATAAAATGAGTTGACAACTTCCTTTAATTTGGGAATTATACAGAGCAGGATTAGACAGCAATACTCAGTTTGTACATTAAGGCAATTAAAAGGTGTGGTTATTTAAAGCAATATGAAACATAATAGTTAGGTAAATATTTTATGCTAAGTAACATATAAATGCGAAAAGATATGTATTTGGTTACTCCATAAAGAAATTTGGGGAGATTTTAAAGAACACAAAAATGAAACATATTTTATGTATGAGTCAGTGTGGCTTGCAGATTTTACTTTTTGTGCATTAAAAAATGTGAAAACTTTGTTTTGACAAAGTTGACCCTTGTCTCTATTCAGGTCTTCCTTTTTCCCACTTTAGTTTTAATGGATAGAAAACTTCTTGGGCTTCCATGCTGCTTGTTATAAGGTATAGCACTCAGCTGCTGGTTACAAACTTGTAGGAGAGGAACTTTAGAAAGATACATTTGTGTATCACATACAAGTACAGTAATCTTTCCGTGTGTGTGTGTGTGTGTGTGTGTGTGTGAAAGTAAAAGGTCATCATTTTTGGGTTAGAAAATATAGTCACTTAAGATCTATTGCACCTGAAGACCACTCGCAATGTCTAGCTATCCCTGTGCTGTATAATAATTCCTTTCTTCGGCTGATTAGCAACTTTTTGCATAGCAGTATTACTTTAAATTCTAGTGTAAGACAGATGCCCTATACAACTATTTTTTGTATAAATGCTAAATTATCTTTAGACCTCAAAATATTTTGAAATAAGAAATTTAAGAGTAGTATTTCTTTAACAGTATTATGAAATGTTTGCAACATTTTTTCTTGTATTTTGAACTTGAAATACCTATTTATTTTAGTGAAGGGAAATGATGCAAGAAGAGAGATCATTAAAATTGGAGTATCTGTTGAAAAAGGCAGTGGGTTCCATATTATATCACTGAAATAATTAGCATGTCGTGATCTCTCCTGAGTTTGAATCATTACAAAAGTTCATTTGGGCTTAATGCTTCACCACATATGTTCCCTGTATATAATACCTATTATAAAAACATATTTAAGTTATATTAATTTTTCTGGAGAGATGATAGGTAATGAAAAAATGCTTATCTTGTTATTTTTGCTTGTGGTAGGCAGAAAAATGACCTCCTAAAGGATCCAGGTCCTAATCCCTGGAATTTGTGAGTATGAGGCAAAAGAGACTATGCAGATATGATTGATTAGTGGTTTGGACCTTGAGATGGAGAGATTAGCCTGGATCGTCCAGGTGAAGCCAGTTTAATCAGAAGAATCCTTACAAGGGGAGAGCCTGTCAGAGAGAGAAAAGTGACAAAGGAAGAAGGTCAGAGAGATTTGACATTGCTGGCTTTGAAGATGGAAAAAGAGGGCTACCAGACATGTTAATAAGGGTGGCCTCTAGAAACTGGAAAAAGCAGACTTTGTCCTATGGAGTTCCCAGAAAGGGATGCAGCCTGCTAATACTTCAGTTGTAGCCTGGTGAGACCCATGTTGGACTTCTGACTTACAGAACTGTAAGATAATAATTTCATACTGTTTTTAACCCACTAAGTTCGTGGTAATTGTTATGACAGCAGTAGAAAATTAGGACACTGCTCATTGTGAAAACCATTAAAATGAAAACACATCCGTTTGAATTTGAATTTTACCAGATCACTACAACTGGGGATCGTCATCTAAATTGTTGCCCAAAAAGAGGGTCATCAGATGAAGATGATGAGTTATTAAAAATGGTTATTGTGAAAATATAAATTTCAAAAGTATTTAAGTTTAAGGAATATGAGGCTGTTTGTTTCTGTAATAGTATCCGTCTGCTCTGATTTGACATTCTACTCACAGCACAGCATCACCAACATAGTTAAGTACTTCACTCCAATTCTCTTTAAAAGGAACTGCATTAAATTATACTCACAAAACCTAAGTAGCATATTTCAAACTGGGTTTCAATATTGAATGAGGATGTGACTGAATAAGTCTTATCTCTTGGCCTTTTATGTGAATTTGTAAAATCAGGACCTTGAGCTAGATTTCAAATGGCAGCATTCTGTTGTTCTGAGGTCACCAAGGTTTTCTAAGTCCAAAGAGAGCTAAAGCGAAATACTGAAATAAACTGCTTGGTGCAGTACCTGCGAAGCAGCAGTTTCCTGGTTTCCAGTGAACAGCCTGCTGCCACAACCCCCCACCCCCGCTTACAAACCTGCTTAGGGTAGAACCCCTTTTAAAAGAGACTTCACTGTACAAAGGTGGGTAATCAGTACCAGGTACTAAGACCCTGAGAAGGAAAGTAGAACTACACTTTGAGAATATTTCAATGAAAGCCAGCTTCTGTGAATGGTTGAATGGAGTTATATGTGCCTGCTACGTGCCAAACAGGTTATATATACTTCATTCAGAGAGACCACTCACATTAAGTAGAATGTGCATGTTGTTTGATTATCTGACTTCCAGGTGACTTAAATAACTTGAATTTCTAAGACTGCCTTTTTAATGTCATTTCCTCCCCTTTGATCATGCAAAATATGGTCATTGCTTAATCTCCAAGGAGAAAAAAAGCTGCATAGTTCAGAATCAGGTGATCAGGAGTTATTTTGGAAAACCACTGTATTCTGTTTTTAAAAGTTCTAGTCTCAATTGTTCTGTCCAATTTTAGTAGATCAAGAAACGGAAAATAGTGTACAAACAGTTTTTATGTGAAGACTATTTGCTGGCTTCGGGAGTTTGGAAATTAGCCTGGTGAGAAGTCAGGTGGTGTGCAAGAAAGACTACTGCAGGGTCTGTCTTGGCAGACAGAGTTACGTGGGTTTTTTTGCCTTTGTGCATTCCTGGTAGTGTTAATTTCTTTTATGTTTGAGACACAAGTGTCTCTGGGCACAACAGAAAAGCCAGATGGAACAGAAGTTTCTTTGTGTTGGAAAGAAGGAGATTGGAGAGAAAAGGCACTGCTGAGAAGGCAAATTATATTGTCAAAAGCAGCTTCGAGAGGATAGAAATAAATGTATCTCAAAATTGCCTGAGGCCAGCCCTGCAGTTTGTCAGATCAAGTGTCATGTATATGGTGGCATGGCTTTTGTGTCAAAGAACTAGTTTCAGAATAAATTATTTATTAGCTCACTAGACCCAGATTTAGGCAGCAGTGAATACCTGTGAACATCGGGAAATATATAGGCAGCATTAAGCTTTTGTACACATCAAGTAGCATCTAAGAAAGCCCAAGTAAGATCTAACATTGCAGAGGACCTGGTGCTACCACTGGCTTCAGCAGAGGAGTTTTTTGTGCTTGTGAGGTAGTGGTCACTACCTCCCAGGGCCTTGGCATCCAGGGACTTACAGCAGGGATAGAGTGAATGCCTGCTGTGTGTCAGGCTCTTTACATTGTCACCTGATTTCATTCCCACATAATTTTTTATGGTAGATATTACCCTCATTTTACAGTGAGAGAGAGAGAGTATAAGCAAGCTGAGAGATTCACTCTTTTAAAATTGTCTATATTCTTAGGCAGACAGAATCTGGCCCCCAAGGTAATTTCCAATTTATTGTCAAATTTTGTTAATAATTGCTGCCACCTCAAAGAAATGTGAATGAGTTGAGGTGCGTGTCTTTGGGACTGACTCATTTAGCCTTCCAAGGTGTATTCTGATGATACCATGTACCTGGTGCCACTATCTGAATTCTAGGAAGAACCTTAGGAGGAAGGGAATCTTTTCCAAAGGACTAACTTTGCAGATTTGTTACTGTTGCCTTCAGCTTTATTTGCTAATTCAAACCTATGCAATGATAAGGAATACTCCACCCTTGTTAGGTTTTGAACTCGATAGAAACTGAGGCCAATAGTGAGCTAATTGTTTCAGTTAATTCTTGATAATATCACAAATGCCAGCCCTTGGTTTTTGCTTTGGCTTTTCTAACCTCTCTTCCATCGACTGGACTTTCTTTTGGCCCTCCCATTTCTTTAGGTACTTAGCGCTTCCTGGTTTTGAAAGACCTTGCTCTCCTTAGTTATCAACTAATTCCTGCAGAGGAGGTATCCATAAGGTTCATGAGTGTGTGTTCTTTGTGAAGATTTTATGCTGTAAATACTTAAAAGCCTTTAAGTGCTAAACAGTGGAATTTAGGTATAAAGACAAGGTAGATTCCTTGGTTTAGGAGTTGTTTTGGGTTGCAGGAGTGGGTTTATCCAGCATCATTTCCATGCTTCCATGTAGGCCCTGTGCACTTGAAGTCCATCCCTGCATATTTCCCCTGTGAAGGCAGTGCATTACTTTTTTGGAGAAGCATCTGGTAGTTGGATACTAATGACTTTGACCCTGTAGTAGTGGCTATTGGATTTGCTTCTGTTGACCAGGACTTATGGAGGAAATATGCTTCTCTAGGCATTGGCCCCAGCACCTTGCCCACCTCCAGTCAATGACCATGTTTCTATAGCTGTTAGACTCCCTCCCCAGAGACAATACGACATGGTTTTAAAGTAGAGGAATACTTCCTCAATTATAATTTTGTTCCAAGAGTAATCTATACTTTGCACTTCCTTCTGATTTGATCCATGTCTAAATTTACTGCAAGTCAGTATATATAGTACAAGGACCTTTTTGAATTCACATGTTCTTAGAACACTGATCTGAATTAGAGTTGGATAGAAGAGTACCATGTGGGGTGGGGGGGGGAAGAGTACCATGGAACTTGTTTTTTTACATAAAGATCAAAATCTCTGTTTATTATTATTAATCAGTACCATTTATCAAGTGCAATACCTACGATGTACCAGACACTGCATTAGATGGTCTACATATATTTTGAGAAACAATACAGCAGAATGTTTAAGAGCAAATTCTCTGGACTGATGAGTTCAAATCCTAGCTCCACTTCATGCTAGCTGTGTAACCTTATGTAAATTACCTAAGTCTGTGCCTCAGTAATCGGTGTCTGTTTGGAGTATTAAATGAGTAATTCAGGTAGAGTGCTTAGAGCAGTCTCTGATATCTGGTAATAGCTCAATAAATGTTTTTCTAATTCTTCTAATAACGTACAAGGTAGATATTTTTATTCCCATTTTAAGATGAGTGAATTACAACTCCAAAGTTAGAAAACACATCCGAAGTCACACAGATAATAATTGGTGGCACTGGTTCTAACTCAGGTCTGTCAGACCTCAAGGCTTCTCAGCATAGAAGTTTGGATTATTTTTCTGTGTTCTCCGTTTGTCTTTGAGGGTTATAAAAGAGGTCCTGGTTTATGAACTGCTGAGCACATCAATCATTTTTCACTCACATCACATGTGCAAATATCTTCTGAAAATGAAGTGGGAAAACTTTACCAAGGAACATGGGCTTATGGAAGTTTGGTCTGTGGAGCTGGAAAATTTCATGACTGTATATTAAAGGGAAGATCTGAAGCAGCAAACCTTTATCACAAATGTATGTGACTTGAATTTCCTGAAGAGGGAAATGCCAAGCTGGCTAGGGGCCAAAACAGCCTCATATTTTTCCTGGCAATAATCCTGCCTCTCTCTGGGAGGGCTCACCACTTCTCTGAGAAGATGCAGCACATTTTATTTCACAGTATGAAGGGCAATCTGAAAGCATTTCTAACCTTCCTCCTTGAGTTATGTAATACACCCAAATTTTGAGTTTACATTGTAGGACAGAGTCTTCTTCAACAGGCAGAGATTTGTTGAACTCTAGCTTGATATGTTGACACCATCTGCTGGCAGGAACTCCCAGGGAAGACAAACTCTCCAACTATGATCCCTCCTCTCCTGCTTCACTGCTGTCTCTGTGTACTCACCTAGGGACTTCGAGGCTCCTCTGCTGCCTGTTCCTTCAGTGTCAGGTGTCCTCTAGTTCTTTTCTGGTCTCTGTTTCTCACTGTAATCATCATGTCTCCCACACCACCCCTCCCAAGCCTAGGCAATCTCTTCCTTCCTCACTCATAACTCCAGTAACCATTTCTGTGCTAAATCCTCAGTTCAAATCTGTCTCTCACACTCCAGGTCCTTATCCCTCACTAACCACTGGATCCCTCCACTTGGACATCCCCTCAGTATCTCCAAATAAATTAGTTTAAAACTGAGCTCATCATTCTCCCTCTCCTGCATTATCTCCCTCCTTTCCCACCCAAGTTTGTTTCTCCCACTGTGTCTGTAACCTCTTGTCCATACTACAGCCAGAGGGGTTTCTCTAAAACACAAAACTGATAATGTCACTCTCCTATTTGAAATCCTTTAAAGGCTATTCTGGCCCTGAGACAGGGCCCAAGTCCCTCAACATGAGTTATAAGGCCCTTGTGACCAGACACCCCACTCCCCTAACTTCTCCAGTTTCCTCTTTCCTGCTCCCCTCCTCCAGTCCTTCTCCCCTACCTCCCACCACACACACTCTAGGTTCTGACCATTTTGAACCTCTTCGGTTCCGGCATGGGTCCCATTCTTTTGGCCTCCAGGCCTTTGGTTAGGCTGCACCACCTGCCTGAGCCCCCACCTCTTACCAATCAGGCCCCTTTCCCTTGGCTAACTTCTGTTTATGCTTTAGAGATCTCAGTTTAGATATTCCTTCTTCTTGAAGACCCCTGCGCCTGATTCCCCATGTTTTTGCTAAATGCCTCTCCCAGGTGCTCCCATTAGACCCTTTACTTGCTCAGGTATTTGCAAATTTGATTGTTGGCCTTTTCCACTGGACTGTAAGTTCCCTGAGGGCAGGGTCCGTGTTTAATATTGTATCCCCAGTGCCCAGCACATGAATGAACTGTCGGCAGCCTTAAGTGAGTAGGCCGTGGGACCCAGGTCATAGGTCACAATAACTTGCCTGTGTCTGAGGTAAGAATTAAATGTACGCATGCGCTGGTAGCATTATGTAAACATTAATAATACGCATGCGCGAATCGCATGCGTCATCATTATGAACAATACGCATGTGCGGGCAGAATAAACAAAGGACGAGCGTTCCACGCGGGCGGCGCGCCATCTTGTTGAACTGAAAGAAAGCCTCGCCACTGCCTCTTGCCACAGGAGCCACCCGCTTGAACTAGAATAAAGTTCTGTTTCACTCCGTGTCGGCTCCTTGCGCATTATGTCGGCTCCTCACGCATTTTTTCCAGTTGGGCAGCTCACCTCATCGAATCCCTCTCCAGCCTCCCTCGGCTGACAGAACAAAGGCTGTGAAAATATGAATAACTTACAAAAGTTTGGAGACCCTACTTATAAGGTAAAAACATGAATATGTATGTGTGTTTGCATATGTATTACAGATCAAGTTTTTCCTTCTTGGTGTTTTTGAGTGCTACTTGCTGATACTGTCGGTGACACCATAAAAGTGAGAAGATGTTTGGTAAGTTTCTGCAGAAAGAGAGGGCTCATGGTGTCCAGAGCACTCTGGGGATGCTATTTCTTTGACCTTGAGCCTTACTGCTGTCCGGCTATCAGGTGGTGAGTGTATCCACCTTACAGTGAGGCTCAGAAGGCAGTTATGTGGGGGATTTGTCCTTCATCTTCAGTAGGGAAAAAGAATATTTTGAACATTACCATTTAGTCCTCAGTGTAAATAATTTCGTATGAGGGCAGGTGGGCAGGTTTGGCTAAGGAAGGCAAAGGCAAGAAATGTTGGGTGTCAGTGAAACCCTAGGGCTAGCCACGCCTGCTTAGATGGTGTTTGTGCCTAAAGTGAGGACTCTCTGAGACATTTTAACATGTGCCTCAAGTCTGCAAGTGAATCTGGAATGCAGACTCTGTGATGCTCACACCTTCTCCTGTATCTGGGGGGAGAGAAGTCTGACATTTCCCAAAGAATTAAGTGTTGGTGTGTGATAAAGAATAAAGTGCCTTGTATACTGAACTTCTCAAGGGGGACTGTTCATTTCTGTCATCCTTTTTGATCTGTTGCAAAATAAAGGCAAAAGGAGGGAAGCTCAGTGCTCCACTGGTCCCCCAAGCAGAGGTGGATTTACTATGAAATGATGGCTCTTGAACTCCAGGGCCTCTCATTTACATGAGCTCTACCAATTGAACTAGTTGCTCATGCTTATAAGTGGTTTCATATAAAACCAGATTTCTGGTTTCTTATGAAAAATAAAATTTTTGGCAATAATGGATTATATGTATGTTAATAATGAACTGGGGCTGCCTAGTGGCTATTCTTTTTAGACAGTTAAGTGGTCTCCAATTTTCCACAGTTTCTACCATTCTTTAATGTACTATACCAGGCCTACTTCACTCATTTATGTACCATATGTAGATCTGTGGGCAAATAAAAATATGAAAAGGCATATATGGAAAGAAATTCCTTAAGTTTTTCATTAGTAAATTAGTGAAGACATCATAAAGCTTCTTTGCTTTATTGGGTTTTCTGGTACATTTATCTCCTTAAAAAGGTGGTAAGAAATAGAAGCAGTAAACATCCCAGAGATATTAACTTTCTTTTCCCCGTCTTTCCCAACAAACCACCCCACTGGCTGGTGAAAAAGGAGATGAATGGGAAGTTTACACTTCCTGGAGTTCCACTATCTTACGCTGTAATTTCTTTAGGTCTTTCTGTACTTTATATTTCTCTAAATCCATCTTTGTTTTCTGTATTCGCTGGAGGGAGCTGAGAGAGTCATGAATCGATTCAAATCCTGTAAGAGGATATGAGAATAGGTGTACTGCAACTGAACAATGCATTGGAACTTTTAAATTTTTTAACAAAAGTTGCTAATCAGCAGTCTGGCCATAGCTGATCATTATTTAATTCAAAGCATATTAAATTCTGTTAAGACAAGTCTAAAAATATAAGATAATCCATTTCTTGTATGTCATGAAGATGCATTAGCAACAGTGTTTTAGCTTGCATCTGGCTTTATCGTGAAAATTCAGTTCCTCTCCTCCACCCCAAAATATTGCATAATGAAATAATTCTGTATTTCCAGAGAGAAATTTAAAATACCTTATTTCTGTTTACTTTGACAAAAACTTTGGTTGGTCTTGTATTCTTGTTACGAAATTGAAAGCAAGGGCCACAGATGAGATTTTAAACCTCTGAACGTCACCTGTCTGAGGGACCCAAGGAATGGCCACGGACAGTGCCCGACCCCTACCTCTGCCCTCAGCTATTTACATCTTTCTTACGCAAGTCTAGCAAACTCATAACCACAGCCTACCAGACCTCAAGCTTCTTAGGGTACAGCCCATTTCTTATTCACTGGAGACTTTCACATAATCATTTCTCTACCCATTTTTATTAAAGGCATAAAAGAGCAAACCATTAGTTTGGAGTCCCCATTTGCTATACTCCCACTTCGTAAAATGCAGAAACATGTAGACTGCAAATTTCTCTTCATTTCATTCTGGGGTGGTACTAATGGAATGACTAAATTAAACCTCTGGTAGCTAAGTAGCAAGCAGGGCCCTAAAAGAAGGGCCAGTTAATTTGGGGATATCCTTCCTGGCCAGAAAATTCATTCTTTTGATTTGGTGGTGGGAGTTGGAGGGCAGGAGTGGTGAGGGTCAGGTATTCTATGCCAGGAACATCTGGCAGAATGAGACCATAATGTCTTCCCAGAACATCTCCAAAGGCATCTCCATAATGGACCAAAATTTGTTAGAATTTACATGAATTTTTCTGGCATCTAGAGGAAAGGAAATGAGTTGGGGCTTTCTCTCATAAAGGAACCTTTTGATTCCTGGTAATTTCCTCAGAATTGTGACTCGAGGCAGATGGCTGCTCCACAACCCGTGTCCCATGTCCTTCCCTCTGACAAATTAGATGAGCCTTTCAAATCAATCCTCTTTGAAGTTAGCTCAGCTTGACTCTGCCACCACTAGCCTCCTTAAGAAGAAAAGCAGTCATTATACTGGACTCCATTAACTCATCTCTCTTTCTCACTTCTAAACGTCAGGTCTCCAGTCTGACATCTGTCTAGGCTCATTACTTGCAGTCAATGCGGGGCATTTGACTTAGGCTTCTATGATTCTGTGATCTTAGAGTTTAAGCTCACAGCAATGGCAAGCTTGTGACATTGCCAAGTGTGAATGAAGAAAGTCTATTTTTACGTATTTATCTACCTACCAGTGACATGCTGATATTCTATGGGATATTTAAGAAATTCAGATTAAATACAAAAGGATGTCACTGATAACGAGACTGATTCCTGGCCATGAGCTCAAAGTAGAAAACCCTGAGGGACTGGGTAGAAAAGGATGACTGTTCTTGACTTAAGCAAAGGTACCTGCTCACCTGATTGATATTCATTCTGCATTTTCTCTAATTCACCCCAGATGAGCTTTTCCAGTTGGTTCATCTTTTTGAATAGTTTATTTTCTATATGCTTTACTTTGTTTAATTCTGCTTCCTGTTTTCGTGTGTTAATGAAATTCTCTAACTTGCTTGAAAGCTGCAGTAATTTTTCTTCCATTTTATTTTCAGACGTAGCCTATAAAAGATATCATGGGGTCAAACTGCTGAAAAGAAAACCTGTGTTGATTTGTCTTTCAGTTTAGATGATTTTTTTTTTTAACAAATCTACTTTTCCATGTTGAACACGAAAATTCAAACCAAGTTCCCTTGTATCTAAAAACTGTGTTCACAAGTGGAAGAGTTAATTCCTTTGTTTGGCCTTGTTCATTTGTAGTTTCTGGAGCTCTACCTGGTACAAGAGAAAAGAAAAGAAAGGCTGTGGTCTTGCTAAAATACCTTCAGGATTTGGGATTTTAGTCTAGTGTTTAGAGACGTGTAGCCAAGGCAGGCATTTTTAGATACTGCTTAACCTGAGCTCCCTGGATGTGCTCCTGGTGTTAGATGTGTTATTCCCCGAACCTCCTGTCTCTCCCTGGGCAGGCTTCAGCTAGAATGGTGGTTCTCCATCCATGCTGTGTAACAGAAGTCACTGGGGTCATCCCACTCTGCCCCTCCCCACATTCTGATTCAGTTGGTCTCTGATGGAGCTCAGGAATTGTTGGCATTTAAAAGCTCTCCAGGTGATTCTAAGGTAATGCACCACAGGAGGCAGGAGACAGAGGCAGCCTGAGGCTAATTAGCTCCTCCTCCCTCCCCTACGGGGAATTAGGAGCAGAGGTGAGACTGATTTTAGCCCCTTTGCTTCTCCTCTCTTTGGTCCTGCCTGTCTCAGGAATGGTGTATTCCAGTCTCTCCTCCTTGCAGTGGGAGGTTTTTGTCCACAAGTGACCCTGTGGTCACCCGGTGCTGCCTAGAACTGGTGGGGGAGTCTGCCTAAATCCTGGAGAAGGACTAGCAGGCCCACTTGGCTGCAGACCTGACCGCATCTACTTTAACGGCCTTATCAGTGATGCAGCTCTAAGATTTGTCTTCCTCTCTGGGGCTCCTGCCTCTATCCATTTTTAACAAACTCAGGTGGAGTCACGGGAGCGTTATTTACTGGGCTGCCTAGAGCCCCTTTACTGACATTTCAGAAACATCTTATCTGAATCATCTGCTAGGCTGGCAGCCACTGGTGCCACTGATGGCCCTGTGCTGCTCTCCCCTGGGGCTCAGCAGCGAGGCCGCTGTGCTGGGCGCAGTGGGAGCCTGTGACAGATTTCTCACCTCCAAACTTGGGGGTGTCTCTACAAGGTCTGACCTGGCAAAGGAGTTTTGAAAACCTAGATCTCCCGGTGGATCTCTGGAAAGGTAAAGTGACTTGTCTAAGGCGGTCAGTTTTCAGGCTTTATTGTTATCTAAGCATCATCCAGGGACCTTGTTCAGGAGGACAGATTCCCAAGGGGAGGCTCTGGAGGGTCAGATGCTCTGGGTTGAGACCAGGAATCTGTACTTTAAAAAATTCCCTTTAGGTTATTCTGGTACAGGTAGAGCTCTGAGATACGGAGTTCACAGAGCTGGGGAGAAGCAAACAGGACCAGAAGGCAGGTCTCTGAAATCCTATTCCAGTGCAAAAAAAATAGGTTACTGATGCAGTGAAGGTAACTGTGAGTTTTTAAGTGTGGCTTTCGAGACCTCTACTAGTGGCTAACATCTAGGCAGGGACACGCGGCAGTTTACTTCCTGAATAACAGAACCCCTTACCAGTTTCTCCTGCAGGAGCTTCAGACACTGATTTACATGGTCAAGGTGGACTTTTTCATATTTGATGAACTGGTTTTCTGTCCATTTTTGACGGTTCTCAATTTCTTCGTATACATTTGTTGATAGTGAATTAACTCTAAGGGGAGAAAAGTAGTTCTATTTTAACAAGTAAATGGAAACCTAAAACCAACCTTGAGTATTAAAGTCTGCAGGTTTTTCAGATGATGAGGCTTCGTGTGCTCAGCAAGCATGGCCTGATGGGGTGGGGGTGAGGGGGCCCCACCTCGAACTCGAGTTCAGCCCAACTGCTGACGACCCCTGTCCACATGCCTTGCCATGCACACCCACACAGCAGCAGGAGCACACCCACACAGAAGGCCATATGTCATCCATGCAGGTGTCCTCTCAGGACCCAGGGTACAGTGCATGCGTATGTATGTGCAGAAGAATTACTTTGATAAGTCACTTGGCGTGGGGAGTGTTACTCTATGGTAAGGGCCAGCAAACTTTTTCTGTAAAGGGTTAGATAATAAATATTTGCAGACTTTTTGGGCCATGTAGTCTCTGATGCAACCACTCAGCTCTGCTGTTACACTGCCGTTGCAGCAGGAAAGCAGCCACAGGTGACACACACGAGTCTGGCTTACAAAGAAACAATGAGCAAATGAGCATGGCTGTGGTCTAATCAAACTTTTACATTTCATAGACGATTCGCATGTCATAAAATAAATTTTTTTCTTTAAAAAATTATTAGGAGTGTAAAAATCATCCTTAGCTGTGGGCAGATTGGCTAAGGGTGGTGGTTCGCTGAATCTTTGCTCAACAAGTGCCACTCTAAGGCTGCGGGAGGAGCTGGGCAGAGAGACTTGCGTTGTCTAGGAGAGGAGAGAACAGAGTGTCCAAGGGAGATACTCTTTGGTTGTTGTCTCTGCTTCAGGCAAAATCTTCAGTAAAGTCTCCACTGTATCTCTGTGAGTGCATTCTTTGGGCGGGGAAGGTGGGGGCTGAAAGAGGTGCCAAGTTATTCACCTGGGGCAAAACCAGAAATAATAGGCAGAAGTGCAGGAAGGGATTGCTGGCATCAAGTTGATGCACCACAGAGTATTAAATAACAGAGAATGAAGGATTTTTAACAATAGATTAAAGATAAAAAGGGTTGTACTCATGTCATCAATTTGAAAAGAATGGCCGAACGTTTGAGTAGAAGGTGAATCCTCATCTGAAATGATGGAGAAATAGGCTGAGAAGAGAGGGGATGAGAGATGGGGACCAGCAAGTGGTTTCTGTATGTTTTCTGGGTGTGACTTGCTCATGGTAACATGTCAATTTCAAATTCCCTTTTAGAGTAGGCTAAATATTAGACTAGAGGGAACAATCCATGTTGTTTGTTATTGAAAATATTCAGATTACCTTGCAATGTGGGGGGGCTTGAAATAATAGTTACTTGAATGATATGAAAAGTTAGATGAAGCTAAATTAGTTTGTGATATTTATCACTGGAAATGGCCTAAGACGGGCTGAACATGTACATGTCTGTCTATATATGTCTGTCTCTATACATGTATGTGTCTTTATAGCTCTCCTGAAAAAGTGTTTGGACTAATAGTTGGAAAAAATAAGTTATGTGAGGTCATTTCCATTTATATTTAAACTAGGTGTCAGTTAGCAGTACCTGAAGATATTTCTGGTTGTCACAGATGGGAGCTGCTCCTACCCTGGGAGTGGGTGGAGGCCAGGATGCTGCTAAGCATCCTGCAGTGCACAGGGCAGCCCCACAACAAAGAATTATCCCACCTCAATGTAACCAGTCCCGAGGTTGAGCAACTCGGATTCAGATAATGTAGTCAAGGAATGGGAAGGTAGTTACTTTCCCAATAGTTATATTTGTTGTAGTATAATAGCTAAATTCTGATCTTTATCTTTCTGAATTAACACTTTTTGATACAGAGAGGGATATTTTTCACATACAAAACATACCTTGATTCAGAAGAGTATCTCATAATTAAGAAGATGCAGTTGGTTACTCTTCCTGTTCTTAGTCTAATCAGGATTTCTAAACACTAACGTGACTGGCTTACAACTGCTGGATCTCAGGCAAATAAGTCCCCAGCTGAGAGGTGGACAACCTCTTTTTAGCCAACTGTTTCCTCTGTCTGCAACACTCTTCCTTAGAATATACAATGGCTCCTTTTCTAATTTCATTCAGATTTATATTCAAGCACTTATATATATATATATATATATCAGAGAAGTTTTGTTTGTTTGTTTTTGACCACACACACACAAAATCCCTTTCCCCACCTGACACTCACTATTCCTTTGACCTTCTTTGTCTCCAGAACACTCATCACCATGTGATATGTATTAATTTGTGTGCTGTCTCCTCCACTAGAACCTAAGCTCCATGAAAGCAAGGATTTTGCTTTGTTCATGGCTGTGAACAGTGCCTGGAATATAGAAAGTGCTCAGTAAGTAGTGACTGAATAAAGGATTTATTCTTTCTCATTGGATACCTTTTATTAGGGCTGTTCACAAATAACAAAACACAGACTTGTCAAGCTATTTAGAGACCTAATCGTTGATTTTCATCTTCGTCTCTGGTGGAAATATTAATTAATAATGTTAGTTAAGGGGAACAGTAAATCCCCAGATAACTAAGAGGTAGCTTTACAATCGAGAATCTGTCCTTCAGTGCTTACCTTTACTGTGTAAATAAATGAGAACATTTACTCTCATCACGGATAAATTATTAAAATCCCTCTGAAAATCAAGAAACCATTAAATGTACTTAGGTAATACCTCTGGAAGGACATGCCAGTAATTGAAACTCTGAAATTAAAATAAAGCCATAAAGAATGAGTTACTTCTTCTGATCCTTTTATAACAAGGTTTTGCCTGCAATTGGAGACTCACTTTCTTGGTAGCAATCAGAGGTGATATTCTGTCTGTTGGTAGTTTATTGAAATATGTAAGCATTATTTGAAAGGCATTCTCCTTGAAAGAAAAAAAGGATAAAAATAGAGGTTTCTATAAATCTTTTTCTTTCTTTAGACTTTTTCCTAACATAATGGACATGATTTGCCATATAATAATTGTTTTTCTGTTAACTGTAGAACATACTGTTAAAATCTCAATAGGATGAATTTATCTCGATGACACTCACATTTGAGTTTCCAAATCCTCTATACTGATGTTTATGGGAGGATTTTGATCAGATGTAGTTAGATATAGATAGGGATGTAGATAGGATAGATGGATAAGTAGATAGACAGGCTGATAGATAGCTTTTTCTTTCCTTTTTCTCAAAACACAAGTCAGACCTTAAAATTATGCACAGAGACCTCACTAAGACAAATGTGAGATAAAGCCTGGTTCCAAAAACTTTTTTGTTACTGATATAATCAGGTTAAAATGTACACTAAGGGCAATTATAAGTGAGAAAGTTACAGAATAGTAAAGGAGAATTTGACAGGGATCCACAGACCCAGCGGATCCTTGGGTGAGGGCCGTGATGAGAGTGAATGGTCAGGGCAGAGTGTAGGGCTTGGAACAAATATCTCAGTGGCCTCCGTGGTTACGGCTGACATAGATAAATGAGGACATAGCTCCATCCTGGGCTAGTTTTACTAGTTCACTTATGTCTCAAACCCAATTGTCTTGCATTCACAATCTGTTGAATGAACTTTTTTAGGAGACATGAACATTTTGAATTCTTGGAAAATGTTATTACTACCAGGCTGTCAAGAATTCAGATAGTGGCTTTAACCACATGGGAACATAAAAAGATGGAGTGCCCTTTAATGCACTATAAACACAGAAGATGTTTTCATTTTTTGTAATTCACTCTGAATAACTGCTTCAGACTATGTGCATTTCTTTAGAGATTGAGTCTAAGAATTTCTTTCATGTCAGATGCAAGAAATTAATTTTAAGAAACATTTTTTTCTTCTAAGTTGATACCCGTATACCTTAAACTAATTTCTTCTTAATGTTCTGTGATTTCTCGTTAGTGATACTAATTAAAAAGCAATTCCAACTCCACTCTAATAGGAAGACTTTGTCGTTCATTCTAAATTGTACTTGAGTTTAAATCCCAGTATCTTCATAGCCTCATACCTTCATGGTTTTGAACACATGTGATTCTTCCTTTCCCTAAATGTCTATAGCACAGTTAGTGTACTCACAGGTGGAATTATGAGATGGAGGCATCACAGATTGACAAAAATAACCTGGGATTTGGAGTCAGACACTTTGTAGCTGTGTGACTGTGGGCAAACTACTTAATCTCCATGATTATAATACTCCTTGTCTTTGAAACGAGACTAAGACCCAGCCTACAGAGCTGGGTGCCCTTGAACATCTTGAGCACCTGGTAGGCATTTGTAAATAACAATGAATATTTATTATTTCTGTCTAATGATATATCTCATTTAACATTGTCTTAACTTTTACTTTAACTGTTTTTAGCTTTTCACTTAATATGGCTATGATTATATCTTTGGATATTCTAAAATACAACTTACATATTACAGGTGCTCTAAACATTCATTCATTCATTCATTCATTGGCTTCTATTTGTGTCTGAATGTACTGGGTGCTGAGGATGCAAAGATGAATGAGACAGGTCCTTGCTCTTGTCCCCTTCTACTGTGGTAGCGTTTTCAAAGCCACGTGTAGTAAGATTTGACTCTATGTATTTACTTCATTAACCAAATGCTCTTTCTTATAAATCACTATCAACTGAACAGTGTCAGCATCGAGAGCTATCTAGGGAGTGACTGGTAGGGGCCACCCCTGCTGAAGTACAGCCGTAGTTCATGACAGCCAAGACTCGTGCTCTGTAAGCACTGAGTTGTTGGCTTAGGACATTACTTAGCTGAACATCTAAGACCTTTCTGGAAAGATGAGAGAGAATCCCTTTAATGTGGGGATTCAGATAACACAGCCTGTGTGTCTCCTTTGTCAGTTCTAGTGATCAGTGCCAACGTCCCACGAATTCACTAGAAACCCCCCAGACAATATTGAGGCATTTAAGTTCAATATAAAATATATTCAGTTTACCACTTAACTTGAATTTGTTAAAGTTTCTAAATGGGAAATTTGCTCAATTAAACTTAACCTTTAATGTTATTAACATTCTTGTAATTCCTTTGTTCAGAGACAGTTTCTTAAAAAAGAAAAGCAAATTCTATACCCCATCCACTTTGATTTGAGAAGTGCTTTGATTGGAAAAAAAAAAAAAGAGCCCTATCTGCCTTATTTTCTCTTTGAGCAAGATCCTTGGCAATATGTACCTCAAAGGGTTAATATCCCTAATATTAATATTCCCAATTGGAAGGAATCCTACCAATTGATAGGAAAATGATAAAAATCACAATACAAAATTTGACAAATGATACGAATGGGCAGTTCACAGAAAAGGAAATCCACATGGTGAAAGTAATGCAAGTAAAAACAATTGAGATGCTATTTTTCATCCTTTAATTGGCAGATAGTAAAAAGGATATCCAGTGTGGATAAGAACATACAGAAAGGTCTTATGCACTGCTGGTGTGAGTGTAAATTGCTACAACATTTTCAGAAAGAAATTTTGTAAAAACTAATAAATACATAAACTCTTTCACCTAGGAATCTTGCCTGTAGAAATAACAGCACCTGTAAGTAAGAATACTTAAGGATATATGCACAGTAATTTTTGTTTGTGGTAGCTAGAAACTGGAAAGAATCTCTTCATCAGTAAGATAAATGGTTGAATTAATTATGGCATATCTGTAAGTCAAAATATCATGCAGCTGTGAAAAATAATGCTAGAATAACAGTCACTGATCCAGAGGGAGATACCCAAGATGTTCTGGGCAAAAACAAATTATTGAGTAATGTGTATAGGATTTATTTTAAAAAACCCATGCTCTCTGCTTATATATAATGAATGGTTTATATATATATAATATAAGTTTTATGTATTTGTATAAATACATTTATAAGTCCTTTTTCTGTTACATATTTATGTTAACAAGGGGGAAAATGTGGAAAGCTACATCTCTAGTGTTAACATTGGTTACATTAGGAAGCAGGGATAGTGATCTCTTTTTTCATCTTGGTCTTTTTTATTTGTTACAATGAATGCATATTACTTTTTAATTAAAAACATCAATGGGGAAAAATTTTTAAAAAGAGTCATGGGTGCAGTTGAATTATTAGAGCTTATAAGTATTTGCCTGGGGAAAAACCTGGTTTATAAATTCACTATTACCTTCTGCAAATCTGATGACATTTTAAGACTTCATTGTTTCACGGGAGAAAAAGATTCCAGTTTATACTACTACAAAAGTGTCCAGGTTCAGATTTAACTATTTAGATGATTCGTCTATAAGTCAGCTTTCCACAGGACTGAAGATGGAAAAAATACGCAGCATCAGCAGTGAAGGAGTCAGCCCTAGACATCAGACATTTCCTCTTTCCCTCTTTTCTATTTGTTAATATTCTTCATCTCTTTAAGCCAGTCTTCCATTCCAGACTATAAGTCCATTTTCTCCCCCAGTAAAATAAATTCTTAAATTGTACTTCTAGAAACATTTTATTTTTCTACTTCTCCCTTGGACATTTTTCTCTATCTTAATTTAATTCTAAGATAAAGGGATTAGATTAAGCATGACACAGATATTTACTGATTACCCTCCCTGTGCTGAATTTAAGAACCCAGACACGCTTTTTTGGAGAATGAAGAAAGTAGGTGTTTTCTGTTTATCCAAGATATCTACGTCTCTGACTTAGTGATGACTACTGTTTTTCATCAATTTCTAGGACATAAATATTTCTTAATTTAATATCTCTGAAATTGGGAGGCTTCTTAAAATGATGGTGTGCTATGGTTTAATTGTTAGCTTCATGTCTTAGAGGTACAAGAATATAATGATACATCTTATGGCCAATGGCACTTAGATTTAATGAAATACGATAGAGATTGGGGAAAATGGAGACAGCAGAGTATATTCAGAATACTGGATTTGACCAAGGCATTAAGCTCAGGTGATGTGGGACAGAGGGAAAAAAACAGAACAGAAGGGGCAGTAATGTAGTATCATCCAAAGGAGTAGGATTTCCCTGTGCCTCAAATGGTGGTCATTTAAATAAGAAAGGGGGATTTGAGGATACAGAGGCCAGTAGTTTGAATGTGGAGTCTTGTCTCCTTTATTGCTTTCTCCATTGCATAGAGGAAAACTCAGTGTAAGGGCATAGAGACCAGTCTTTAAAATAGGGAAACTATAACCGTGCAAGTAGAGGATCTTAGAAGAAATCTCAGGAGAAAAGCTTGTACATCAAAGTTGTTTAAAAATTATTTGATAATCTTGTGGAATCTGTGTATGTTGTATGTTCAAAGTTCTTTTGATTACTTTATTTTGGCAGATGGGGAGGTAAATTAGGTTTATTTATTTTTGGAGGAGGTACTGGATTTTGAACCCAGGACCCTGTGCATGCTAAGCATGCGCTCTGCTACTTGAGCTATATCCTCCCCCCTCAATAGTTCTTTACAGTGAAGCATTTTAATAAATGATTGATGATAAATCAAAATCATACTCTATAGGAAAGGTTAGGATAAGTATCGTTTCGGTTAAGATATTATGCAAACAGAATGACAAATAAATACATATTTCTTTTTTATTATTAATATTGTGTATTACTTTAGTGTAAAATATTCTCTGCATTCGTTTGTTGCTTTATTTCTTGGCCAGGTTCAAATTCCTGGGATAGGGTTATATTTAATGCCAATGCTTTCATTAGGCAAAACCCTTTGGAATGCATTAAACAGAATTAAAAATCTTCCATTCACTTACTTGAACTCCAAAAGGTTCACTTCATGGCGATAATCCCCCTGGACCATCTTTAAATTTGAAGTTTGCTCAGAACTGGAAGCCTCTATCTTTCCTAAGAGCTGTGTTACCTAAAGAAAGTACAAAAGGGAACTTTTGTGTGTGTGAACACCACCACTAGCACTTACACCTTAATTATACTTTATTCCTAAAGGAGCCAGGGATAAAGATATGAGCCTAAAGCAAATTTGCATTTGAAAATGATTTTTTTCAAAGGAATGATTCAACAATTATAGCACTATCTTCAGGGGAAGGACAAAGGGGGAGTGTTCTGTTCTGCTGTCTGTAACAGTCTTTTTGATAACAGACTATGTGATGAGATGACAAAATGGACTATTAACATTGGTTTATCAATTTGTTAATTTGATTATTTCTTTACTTTCTGTCTCCCAGGTTGCAATGTAAGCCACTCTGTCCTCTATCACCACTAGATATCTAGGTGCACATTAGATGACCAATGGTCAGTGCTCACCAAATAACTTACTGAATAAATGCTTAAATGTACAGTTGGGCTCTGTGAAGAAAACACATGAGTGGCCTAAGGTCAGGCCTCAGAAATTTCCAAGTAGGATTCTGACAGGAGTATAGGGGAAGGCCAAGTGAAATGACCTAGGGCGTATAAAAGCAGGAAGACATAAGTTCCAGGTTTGGGAGTTAGGATAAAAGTGCCTTCCACATTGAGGAAGTTCTTTAGGTGACAGGACTGGATGGGGAAACAGACGCAGAATAGCAGCAGCCCGTAATCATGTCCATGCAAATGAAACTACACGGTTACCTTCAGTCAAACAATTTAACTCCTGAAAGAGACGGTCATGTGGAACTCAGTGGTACTTAACGAAATTTGAGTTCTCTTGGAAAAGAAAGAGGTGAATAATGGAAGGGTTTGAACAGATAGATGTTGGATGGGCAGCCGATACCACATGAATGCTTATTTATAGGAGATACACTCAAAACAGTGTATTTATAGGAGGTACACTCAAAAGCAGAATTGTTAGCAATGAAAGATAGGGAAATACGAGCCTGGAAAAGCAAAGGCAAAGAAAGCAGGCAGAGCAATGTCATTAGACAAAACGTTCCGCAAGGCAGGCTCTGCTAAAGGGGGCAAAGACGGTCATTTAAAATCCACAGTGAAAAACAGTTTTGAATCCTTATTTACCTTAAATATTGGAAGGCAGCTATCTAACCACTAGACCACCAATGCTTCTGTTTACCTTATATATTGAACTAAAAAGCAACAGTTGTAGAATTATAAGGATAAACTAACAGAGACAATATATTAGAGATTTTAAATGACATCTCTTGACTCTTACTGGTCAAGTAAGTAAAATATAAATAAATATATAGGAAGATATGAAAAAGATAGTTTATTTAATAGATTTACATACCAAACAATCTAACTTACAAACAGCAAATATTCATCCTTTCCCAGTGCCTACTGAGCATTTGTAAAAACTAAGCAAACATGACTGCAGAGAAACTCAAATTATTCCAAAAAAGCAGGAAAAGCAGCCAACTATACTGCACTAAAACTAGAAATGAATAAATGGATAAAGAAACAAAAATCTAACCATTTGAGTAAAAGAACACTTTTTAAATTCTGTTTTTAATTTCAGTGTTTCACATGAAAATGTGCCTCTCAGGTCACATATAAGTAGCATCTTACAGCCAAAGGCCTTGACTGCTGTGCCCAAAACCCATCACCCTGTGTTGAGGCCATGATTCCCACTGGCTGCTCCCAGTGAGTGAGCTATAGTCCTTTGATGAGTGACTCTGGTTCAAGGAACTAGATGAAGCTTCGTTAGAATGGCATTGCAGCCTAGGACCTTCCTCTGCTGTCTTTTTCACAGGAGTCAGTTGCACTGCAGTCGGATAGCTCTCTTCATCTCCTTCAGTTCCCTCCCCATTTTCCTTCACAGTTTTTTCCCCTCAATAAATCTCTTGCACGTCTACTTCCTTTATGGCATTTGCTTTTCTAACACAAATGTCAAAGAGTACATCAGTGCTGCAATTACAATTTACTTAGGAAAAGATAATGAGAATATCACATATCAAAAGGACATAGCCACATCTATAATCAGAGGTAAATTTGTGACATTAAATTTTTCCATCATTATACAAGACAGAATGAAGTTAGGTATAAACTTGCCATTCATGTCACAAAGTTAAAAAGAGAAAGACAAACCTAACCAAAGGAAAGCAGGATGAAGAAAGTGACAAATTGTGGTAGGCAGGATGGCTCCACTGAGGTGTCCATGTCCTCATCCCTGGAACCTGTGAATGTGTTATACTGGAGGAACAAAGGAATTTGCATCTGTAATTAAGGTTTACAGACCTTGAAATAAGCTGTAATTCAAGCTTTACAAACCTTGAAATAGGAAGATTATCCTGTCTTGTCCAAGGGGGCCAAATCTAATATGAGCCCCTAAAAGCAGAGAACTTTCTCCAGCTGGAGTCAAAGAGAGGCAACAGCAGAAGTAGTCAAAAGATTTGAAGCATGAGATGAACTTGACCTGCTCTTGCTGGAGAGAAGCTCCATGGAAACAACGAGACAGACAGCAGGCAGCTGGGGGAAGTCTGGTTCCCAACTGAAAGCCAGCAAGGACCTCAGTCCTGAAACTGCAAGAAACTGAATTGAGCCAAAACTTTGAATGAGCCAGAAGGAGTATTCATCCCCTGAGCCTCCCCAAAGGAACACAGCCATGCTGATACCTTGATTTCTGCCTTGGGATACCCTAAGCAGAGGATCCAGTCTAGCCTACCCAGACTTTTACCTACAGAAACTGTAAGGTAATACATTTGTGTTGTTATAAGCCACTCAGTGTGTGGTAACTTGTTATGGCAGCAACAGAAAACTGATACACAAACATTTAAAAAAATGTTTAAGAAACAAAAAATTATGAGATTGATACTTAAGTCCAAGGGCTGTTTTTTTTTTTTTGAAAAGGTAGTTTGTCTTACTCTAAATATGAAGAAAAGAGAGGACACATAAATATTAAAATTAGGAGTAGGAAAATAAAGAATAGTTATAAATACCTATGATCCAAATAACATAGCAAGAACATTCACAAAGCTGAAATTATAGATATAATGGAAGCCCAATAATTATGAGACTTTTATTCACTTTTCTCAATCCAAAGTAGGAGAGCAGAAATAAGGATTCAGAAGACCTAGCCAGTATGCTGTTTTTTGTGGATATTGACTGACCTTTGTCCCTAAAAATATGAAATATATATTCTTTTGAACACACACAAAATTTTAGTATCCAACCACCAAGTGAACCCCTCAAAATATTTTAGAAACTAAAACTGGTATATAGAACAGATTTTAATTACAGTATGAGAAAACTAAAAATGAATACCAAAATAACAAAACAAAAAATCTTTAACTCAGGAAAAAAAATCAAAAAACAAAAGAACCCTAACAACTAACTCTTAACTATTCAATCAAAAGAAAAATAGGCAATTGCAGAATTTCTGGGAAATGTCCAACCGTAGGGGGTGTAGAATTAAAGAAATAAATGAATACTTGGGGAATGTTCATAGTCATAAGTGCTTATATCAGTATAAAAGGAAGATACAAATATTTATGGTTCAAAAAGTTAGAAAATAGAAAACTGCAGGGGAGGAAAAAATAATAAAAATAAAAGCTTAAACTGATGAATTGGAAAACAAAATGGAAGTAGAATTAAAAACATAAAAAGTCTGGTTCATTGGAGAATAATCAATGTAATTACTAAGGCAAAATGAAAAAAAGAAAAGCACAAATAAACAAAATGATAAATGGCCAGGGGAGAAATACAAGTAGAAGGAATTAAAACAATCCTAAAAGCATTTTGCAAAACTTTATGCAAATAAATTTTAAAATCTGGATGAAATAGATTTTTTTTCCAAGGAAAAGTAATTTACTAATGCTCAGCCATGAAGAGAGAACGTTTAAACAGACCAATTCCCACAGGAAAAAAACCAAGCAAATGTACCAAAGGATTCCTTTCTCCACAAAATCATTAGGCCCAGACACTTTCAGAAGCTAACAAATCCTTAATGAATAGATAACTATAATGTTCTTCAAACTATTTCAGACCATAGAAAAAGAAGAGAAATTTTCAAATTATTTTTATAAAGTCAGTGCAACATTAATTCCAAAATCTGAAAAAGATTGTACAAAAATGCTCTTGGAGACTCATTTATAGACTTGCTGTTAAATTCTTAAGTAAAATATCAGTAAATAGTATCCAGCAGCACAGTTGAAAAAAGCATCATAATCAAGTACAGCTGATTTTTTAAAGAAGTAAGGATTGTTTAATAATAGGAAATGTATTAACACAAATAGTTATGCTAGTGTAGTTTAGAAGAAAACTGACTTTATCTGCACAAATGCCAAAAAGGAATTTAACATAATTCCTAATTATTCTTTCTAAAAAATTAAGATATAATTGACACCTAAAATCGTATTAGCTTTAGTTGTACAACATAATGAGTTGATACATGTATATACTGTAAAATGATTACACAGTCACTTAACATTCACTGCCTCACATAGTGACAATTTTTTTTTTCTTGGAATGAGAACTTTGAATATCTACTCTTTTAACAACTTTTAAATGCACAATACAGTATTGTTAATTGTAGTCACTATGGTGTAATTATATCCACAAGACTTACTTATCTTTATAATCATACTTGATTTTAAAAACATCCATAAAATAGGAATAATATCAAACAGATTAGAAATACTGGGGACATTTCTATTAAAGTCAAGAACAAGACTATTCCGGCATTACTGTTTGTTATTGTACTGGAGTTGTTATTCAAAAAGGAGAATTTCTGTGTATGAAATTCCATATATGAAAATGGAAAAAGATGAGCTAAAATTATTATTATTTAAAAGTCATATGATTGTGTGCCTGGAAAAACCAACTGAAAAATTACTATCGTCAAGAAGAGAACTCACTGTTAGTGGAGTGTAAAGGTAATAACAGCTTTTGCAATATACACATAACAACTACTTAGAAGAGATAATGAAATCCCCATTACAATAAACTAAAAGAAGATGGAGAAATTTCAAAATACATTTAAGATGATGCCAAACCTAAGTGAGGTATATTTGAAACCATTCCTGAAGGATATAGAAGCAAAACGCTTGTGTAAAACACTCAGCATTATGAATATGTCAGTTCTAAAGTTAATTTATAAATTTGACATGATGTCAATAAACATTAAAGGAGAAAGACTTGTCTGTTTATTTGTTGGAACTATAAGGCTGATTTTAAAATCATATGCAAAAACACATTACCTCCCCCTGCAAAAAAAAAATGGGGATAAAATCATATGCAAAAACAAACAAACAGTTACCACCAGGAAAAGGGAAAAAAAAAGCAGTGGAAGGGATTAGCCCTACCAAATATTAAAAATACTACAAGTCCTCAATAAGTAAAATAATGAGTAAGAAACATTCTTTTCTAAGAAAAACTCCAAATGGATCAAGAATTTAAATACAAACAATAAAGCCATGAAAGTGCTAGAAGAATATGTGGGCAATTCTTTCAAGCCTTTGTGTGGGGAAGCTCTATCTGTCACTTAAAATTCCAGAAGCCACAAAAGACTGATAAATTCAGCTACAAATAGAGAACATATGCACATCAAAAGTCAAAAGGCAAATGACAAACCGGGAAAACATGTCTGCAGCTCATATCACAGAGAAAGGGCTCATCTCCCTAACAGAGAAGGAGCTCCTAGAAATTGAAAAGAAAGAAAAATAACCCAGTAGAGCAATGGAAAAAAGACATGAACCGACAGCTCACTAAAAAGGAAATAAAAATAGCTCTAAAGTATATGAAAAGATGTTTAACCTCATAACAAAAAAGGCTTATTGAAACACAGAGATGCTATCTTTTTTTTTAAGGCAAAATTTAAAGGTCAAACAACGCTCACTGGTGAGTCAGTGGGGATATAGGACAGTTTACATATTGCTGGTGGGTGTGCAATTTGGTAAAAGCCCTATAGAGAGCAAGATCTTTCCAAGTAACAAACACGGGAGCCTTCAACCCAGCAATCCCACTTCTGGGTATCCTACAGACATAACTACAGACACACAAAATGAGACAAGTACAAAGTTATACATTGCAATATTGTTCAAAAGAGCAAAATGTTGAAAAGAACCCAAACGTCCATCTATGAGAGATTGGTTAAATGAGCTTTTATACACAGAGGAAGAGTATACAGTTGTGAAAAAGAATGAGGGAGCTCTCCAGGTACTGATATAATGAATCTCTTGAATATATTTATTTTGTTAAAAAAAAAAACCAAAAACAGATGCCTAGTAATAGACATATAGTATGTTATCTTTTGTGCAAAAAAGGAGGAAATGAGACCATGTGTTTGTATTTGCTTGTGTCTTTGTAAAGGCATACTGAAAGGAGTCACAACAAACTAATAAAAATGGTTACTTGTAATGAAAAGATGTGATAATTGATGACAGAAGTGGGAGTGAAAATTCCCAGGGTATATTTTCTTGTAGAGTTTTGATTTTGAACCATATGTATGAATTACCTTAAAAAAAACTTAAGAAGAGAGAAACTATAGTCTAATATCACCTTTGAACTTAGATGCAAAATAAAATGCTGAAGTATTACACAAAGACTGTAGTGCTTTCGTTAAGAAATGCCAGAATGTGTCAGTATTGGGAAATGCACTGATACAGTACATTAGAAGGCCAAAGAATTAAACAAGCTAACAAAAAACCAAACCAAAAAGCAACTAATATGGTGACATTTGTTAATATCTAAAAGGCATTTTATAAAATTATATGTTCAGTTCTAATAAAAACTAAGTAAAGTAGGAATTGATGGATACTTCCTCAATATAATTAAAAATACATCAACTAATGGCCAACAGCAAAAAACAAAGTCATTTCTAGTGTAATCAGAAATTGGAAAAGCTGCCTTCTATGAATACTTTTATGTAACAGTATTCTGGAATTTCCGGTCAAGGCTTTTAAGAAAAAATTATGAAATTTTACATCAGAAAACCAGAGCTATAGTTGTTACAATTTATTGTTGATATGTTTTGAGTACCTTGAAAAACTGAGAGAATCAAGCGAAAAACTATTAGGACTAATTAGATGGGTTTGTAGGGGGGCAACTAGGGGAGCCTGATGGGACTGCAGTGACCTGTGTGCCCTTCTGAGCCTTCTCCTCTTGATAAGCTGTCTCCCAGGAACAAAGAGTTAAACACCAAGTATTCATCTCCCCCGATTCCGGAAGGATTTCCACTTTGTTTTGCCCAAATGACTTCAGAGGAGATGTGCTTGTCTCACATAAGGTACATGACAAAGGGGGCACAGAAGAGGTTTGCATTGGCTCCTTTAGTTAAACCATTAACTGGGGAGATGAAAAGGGGGAGGCACATTTCGGGCAGAAAAGAGCACAAACCACATGGAGGCCGTGCAGTATTTTAGAGTGAGAGGACCTACCTGCAGGTAGTTCAGTGTCACTGGTTATAAAAGGTGAGCCAGGAAGCACAGGGTGAGCTGCAGAGATAAGCAGGGGCCAGTGTGGAGATGGCCTTTAAAACCCAGGACCATGGACTTGTCTATTATTTTGTAAGAGATGTAACCCATTGCAGGGATGTAACATGAGCAACTCACATTTATGCTGAAACTTCAACAGTAATAGCTTCCACAGGGCATTCCTTGGTTTATAATCTCTAGTTATACACCCTTTGAGGAGAACCCAGAGAGTAAGGGAATAATGGCACTAGGAGAACTGAGCAGCATATGCTTGTTCTGGGTGGCTGGGCTGGAACATAGAAGGCGCTATTAAATATTTGTTGATTGACCTGGCAGTACTCATAGTGTATATGTGTGAGCTGTATTTAAATCGTTTGGAAGAACAGAGTTCTTCTGAACAATTACCACTTGACTAGGTGTTTTGGCAAGTTATAGTGATCTTACTTCTTGGCAGTAATGCATAATGTAAGCGTTCCAAATATTTTCAGTTACCTTCATATCCAAGTTCTTAGAAACAGTTTCTAGGGCAGACATGAGCTCTTGAATTCTTTTTTCGAGTTGCCGATGCTCATGCCTGATGAAGTGAATGTCTCCAGAAAGCTTTATGATGCTGGAATCACATCTAGTGGCAAGATGAGAATTGGCTGTCAGACTGATAGGCTTATAACATTTTTGCTACTACAGTAGAATCAGTGTATTCATTTGATGGCAAAGCCCTAAAGTTCTTCAAAAAATGAGTTGGTAGAGGAAGGAGCATATACAGGAGTTGCCTTCATTTTCCTCTTTTTTTCCTGGTGGGAGAGAAACCAGGTTGGAAAATGATGCACTGGCCCAAATTAAAGCACTGGGTTGAAGCAGATGAAGACATTGGAGGAAACTGGTTAAGATTTTAGATTTTCAGCCTGATAGATTAACTCTGTCATAGGAGTTCCAGCAGATTTTGATATTTTGAGAGTACTCCTTCCCACCTAAAAACTGAAACTTTTTCCAATTCTGTATTGTGTTCTGAATCCACTTAACTCCCTTTAGCCTCTTTCCTTGCCTCCCAGACTGTCAGTTCTCCTCTGGCTAGAAAAAGTATCCCAGCCCAACAGAGTCTTCCCACCCATCTGAAAAGACAATGCCCTTTCTCTTAACTCCAATCAAAACTTGCTCTTAGAGTGGTCTCAGTTGAGTGTTCTTAGGATGGAAACAATCCACAGTAACATGTATGAAGTTTCGCCCATGAGGTTGCATTTGGTATTTTAGGGGGAAGGAACTCCAGTGAAATGGGGTTGGAGTTAAGATTTACCACTTTTCCAGCATGTCAGGGAAACCCACTAACTACCGCCACTCAGGAACTCCTTTGGGAGAGAGCACGTTGCATAGTGTGTTATCAGTTTCAATACACTCATGTATGCTTGAAAGATAGGACGGAGAGCACTGTAATGTTGTGTCTTTTGTATATGATTGATCAGAGGTCACTTTGAAGTTAATTATTTTATAAAATAATTGTTTTGACTGTCATCAAATACTGTGTGTTAGGAACTACATTTTCATGTTGTCATGATAAGTGCTGTAAGTTGTTTTATGACTGTCAACATTTTTTAGGATCCAGAAATGAATTTCTTTTTCTTAAGATTTTTGATGCCAAAATTGAGCCGAAGGTGAGTTGAGGATGGTAATTTTGCCTGAGAAATCTTCTGAAGGGCTAGCAGGTGAACTGGTTATGGGGAGACTGCTGGGAGAAAAAAGAGAGAATTAATCTGACAAAAAATAGGAGCACCAAAGTCATGGGCAAAACAATTTGTATGTATAAACTGTTATTGTCAGGAGAATATTGTTGGTTAGAGTGTTCTTATGTGAGTCCACATTAAGACACCCAAAAACTACCCGAGAGTAATTGCTGCTACCCCCACCCCCTGCCCTCTCTCACTGAGCCCCACCTGTTCCCCTTCTCAGGGACAGGTGACGGCTGGTGTATGCATTGTAGATTAGTGGTTGAGATTTGGTCTCTGGTGTCAGATAGACTAGGCTTTCAATCCGGCTTCTATTGCTTCCTAGGTTTGTGATCTGGGACAATTTTCTTATCATCTGTAAGTTTCAGTTTTCCTTATCTGAGAAAAGGGGGTAATGATGCTGAGATCACTACATATAGCTGCACAATTTGTCCCCCACACAACCCAGGGGCCGGCAGACACACGGGGGACAATGTGAACAGTGTCTCCTGGAGTGCCGTGTGCTTGAGTGAAGAGTGGTCCTGCCCAGGTTTATTTAAGGATAAAAGGCGGTGAATGCTCAGCGTTCAGCCAGTACCTGGCACAGAGGAAGCACCCACCCAGGATCAGCAGCTAGTATTTACTTCCTCACCTTGAGTCACCATCCATTCATTTCCAACCCTCCCACCTCCCACCCCCTGCACCCAACCAGCCTAACCCCACACGCTGACGTCAAGAATTAGTGGTTTTTCAAAGCTGCACTCTGTATTTCAAAAGGAAGTTTCTCTTTGTCTCCTTTGAAGTGATTTTATTGTTTCTGTTTTTTTCATATGCAGATATGCCTTGGGGGCCCAAATAGCCAAACGTGGGTAGGGGGTTGGCCTCTGCTGGCTGTTGCTACAGACTGTAAGTTGTAGACATCTGTGTGGCTGCTCTTGACGTAATTGCCTTTTTCTTTTTTGCACATGAGACTAATCTATTGAATAGAGACAATGTCAAATGCAGGCCAGACAACTCAGAAACTCATCTCTTTGGAAGTACTTGCTTCTGAACTGCCATTATACTGGGGTGGGAATTAAGGTGTAAAATTCAAAGCCCATTGTTATCAAATATTGAGTTTGATTCATGAAGCAGTAAAAGGTTTGCCAGGAATTTCGTTAAAATAATCAACTTAGTTTCACTTATGCCAAAATATTAATTGGAATTAAGGTCAACATATGTGGGAAGGCAGTATTTAATCTGCCTCAGCTAGTCCATTGGTCACTTGCCTGCAAAAATACAGAAAACAGAAAGGGGAAAAGGGTGACTGTAAGTCTCATGACTTGTAGCCAAATTGTCTCACCACATGGATTAAAGACATTTTCATAAAAGGGACATTTCAGGGAAAAATAAGGCCTTGTCCTAAAGTCACTGCTTCATACTAAAGGGGAAGTAAGTACGTGATCAGAAAGCAAGGTGAGGGGATGGGGGCTTTTGATATTCCCTCCTCCCTCAGACATCAAACAAACAGCAAAGTGTGGATCAAGTTCCTCTGGGAAAAATCCAGAAACTAGTTTAGACACTCCTACACATTGGGCAACAAAGAAAACACTCACATCAAAATGGGTAGAAAAATCTGAGAAGCACACATGCCGCAAACCCCATCCCTGGTACCTCACCTTATGATTGGGAGGGAACCCCCAAATCCCAGATTCTCCCTAAGGAGCAAAGGGTGTGGACCACACATCTAGCTGCCCTTTGAGAGACTGTCTCCCAAATCATCTAGCTCTGAGAGCTGACGGGTCATGTGTGAGTCACTCACCACAGAAAACAAAGAGGGGGTTTTGAATGGTCACGTGATTAACAAATGGGCAAAAAACCTAAATAAACATTTGTCCAAAGATGACATATAAACAGCCAACAGGTACATGAAAATGTGCTCTAAGTTACTAACCATCAGGGAAATGGAAATCAAAACCATGAGATATCACCTCATACCTGTTAAGATGAGTATTATCAACAACAACAAAAAAGATAAGTATTGGTGAGGATGTGGAGAAAAGGGAACCCTTCTACATTGTTAACAGGAATGTAAATTGGTACAGCCATTATAGAAAATAGTATGAAGCTTCTTTAAAAAATTAAAAATAGAACTGTCATATCATCCAGAAATCTCTTTTCTGGATATGTATCTGAAGGAAATGAAATGAATACTTGGAAGAAATATGTACTCCCATGTTCATTGCAGCAATATTCACAATAACCAAGATATGGAAATAATCTAAGTGTCTTTGATGGATGAAAGGGTAAAGAAATTGTGATACACACACATGCACACACACACTCTGTCTCTTGGAAATGTTCAGCCTCAAAAAGGAGATGTTGCCATTTATGACAACATGTATAAACCTGGAGGACATTATGGTAAGTGAAATAAGCTAGACACAGGAAAAAAAAAACCACATGAGCCCATTTATATGTGGAATCTAAAAGAGTTGAATACATAAAAGGAGAGAGTAGAACAATGGTTATCAAGAGTGAGAAGGTGGGGGAGATGGAGAGATACTGGTCAAAGTGTACAGAGTGTCAGTTATGTGGGCTATGTAAGTCTAGAGACCTGATGCATGGTGTGATGACTGCAGTGAGTGATGCTGCGCTGAAAAATGAAAATATGCTAAGAGAGCAGATTTCACGTGCTCTCATCACACACAAAAAGGTAACTATGTGAGGAGATGTGTTAATTAGCTTGACTATAGTAAGCATTTTAGTATGTATATGTATATCAAATCATCAGATTGCATACCTTAAATATATTCAAAAATTTTAAAAAGGAGACAAAAAAAGAGTAGAAACAAATAGAAGCAGGGAAGAAAGAGTTGTACATCTTTTCCTAGATATGATTCCATTCATCTCTTGGCTTCATTTAAATCTGTTTGTGATTTTGTCTCCTTTGGAAGACAGAATTTACAAGCATAAAATAATAGATTCATAAGTGGTTTGCAAAAAAATAAATGGTTGAAGTGTCATAAGCACGCTACCAAATTAAACCAAATTCCAAGTTTCATTCAAAAGAGATTTTTGGTGTCTGTCTTTCTAAAATCATGGCACAGCTGAGTAGGGTGGTGGGTTTGCTGGTGTTTTATTATCTTGCTTCATAACATAACCAAATATTGTAAAAATTCTTTTCTAGATATCAAATCTTATATAATGTATATAATTTTATGTACTTTAGAAGTATAAAATATGTTTGTACTTAATATAAATAATTATACATATGAGCATGTATGTGTGTGTATATATATCTGTGTGCACACACACAGATACTAATCCTGTAGATTCTGTTTTCCTAATGTCTCTTACGTGCTGTAGACTTGCATGGCTAGTGCTTTAGTTTTGGCCCCTGACACTTCTCACTTCGATGACTGCAATAGGCTTCCTTTCATCTCCATGCCTTCTTTCTGTACCCCACCAATTCAGCTACTATTAGAATGTCACTAAATGTTGTCCCCTTACTTAAAATCTTCCCTGGCTATTTATAACCTTCTACAAAACGTTCAAACTTTTTACTTTGGCCAAAGATCCCTCATCATCCAACTCTGGCCCATTTTTCTAGCTTCATCTTCCAATCTCTCATCTCTCCTAAATGCAAACCCAAAATGCCATAAACATACTCCTCTCACAGGGAGGTCCTGAACATGTCACAGTAATTTAACCCTCAGTTCTTTTGCACATATCATTCCTCCCATGTGAAGTGTCCTTCCTACCCTTTGTTGTCTAGCCAATTGCTACAAATCTTTGAAAACTCATCTGAAGTGTCACCTCTTCCAGGAAGTCATTCTTACGCCCCAATTTTGATATTTTCCAGAGCACCCCAGGCTCTCATTAAGTGCTCACCTCGTTGCTTATATTCTCCTAGGTACACTGTGAGTAGCTATTGGAAAGAGACCATGTTGCTGGATCCCTGAATCCTAGTGCACTGCCTGGCATATGGTAAGTACTCGATGCATTTTTTGTTGAACTGAATACATGGATATCCCAGGAGAAGTTTCTCTTAGGTGTTAATCACCCAATAGTTATTTGGTCGTGAACACTTCAGAGCAGATTAACTAGATGAAAGTGGGGGTATTTTAGGAGAGAGGAAAGAGTTGCTGGCAGAAGATGTTGAGATGGAAGGGCATCCATGGTCAGTCATTTACAAGTCATCTCTGAGATGTCTGTAAGAGTGGTCCTGCCATTGTCAATACCTACAGGTTTTTGCTGAACTGTATATCGTTCTTTTGATATAGAAATCTTATACAAAAGATGTTTCTCAAAATTTTATTCATTTGGCAATTAAATCCCTTTGGTTAGGCATTTATATGGAATCTTGTATATCGTAAATGTTTCAGTCGTTAGAATTTGACACATCTGGGGATTTTGTATGTGGTTATATGGGCATGTTGGCATTTGGACAGTTGAGGGCTGTGAAGACAAGACTCTTGTCACTTGCAGATGGAACCACACTGGAAGTTCTGGAAGGTCTATAGAACACTTGGATCTCACAGGTAGCATGAGGCTTTCAAATTCCAGGATACACTTTCTCAGATACCATCTCATCATTTAGCTTAAAGACGATATCTTGTTTTCCACATTATGTGACTAATTTAGGAATGAGAATTCAGGGGCCAACAACTGATTGCTGGACATTAGTTAATACACTTCTCACCTGGCAACTCTTCCTCGAAGATCTCCAACTCCTTGAAGATGTTTGGTGTTTAGGTCCTGTACTGCAAAATTAGTTCCTGTGGCCACCTGGTCTCGAACTCTTATTTGGTCTTCTAACATCTGCAAGTTTTGAGTTAAAATTCCCATTAAGCTCCCATCATATGTGATAAGAAAATATCATTTATAGCAGAAGTTATGAATTGAGTGCATTTCCTAGTTAGGCTGATGATGTATTTGAGTGAGAGGGTCCTGTGTTGGAGAGAACCAGCCCTGCTTTAGCTGAGGGGGGCAGTGATGGTGGGATTCCGGCTGGTTGTTCCCAGGTGGGAATGATGGTTCAACAGTGTTTCAACAGAAGCCAGAAATCCAGACTTAATGTTAAATTTCTCAATTTTAAAATATTGACATCTTATTCAAATTCTTTTATAAACACTATATGAGCCAAACAAAACATATTTACTCTGCTGTTATGGCTATGGCCATCATTGATGTAAAAGCTTTTCATAAAAACCCATTTCAGAACTGGTGCTAAGTTTAGGAAAAGGGAACCTTCATGTGGCATCAGGCAAGGACATTTACAGTTTGAATCAGAACCACAGTGAAGCTAATATAACACAAGCAAATCTGAATCAAACTCTTTGACACACATGGAATGAGTGGGAAAGGCTTATTCTAGAGTTTTTAGAGCACAAGAGAGATTGATGGCTATTCAGATTTTGCCCTGAGTATCCTTAGTCATGTCTTCATTATATCTTGGTGTTCTGAAATGAAGCTGACAGTCCTATACCACCAGGTTGGTGGTCCCCAACTTTGGCACTTATCATTTATAAAAATGAAAAAATTTTGCATGTGTAAGGAAAAAATTATATCTTGCTTGATATGCAAACAAATTCCAGTATAAAGTTAAGTCATATAAAAAGTAATTTATGTTTACTGAGAAAAGTGTTGAGAATATAGGACTTTGGAAAACAGAAACAAATTTGTGATTTGGGGAAACATTAGGTTTGGTTGTTATATTTGACCAAAGCCTGAATCATGTTAAATTTATGATTATGAATTTTTGGAGAAACAGAAGGATTTTTATAGCAAATGAATTATAGAAATTTCAGAGACTATGTTCAGAATCTTGCCCACATGTAAACTGCAGATTGAGACAACTCAAGAGCAAATATAACTTTAATTGAAGATAACAAAAGTGTCAAAAACACTAGCTAGAGGTTTTGTTTTGTTCTATTTCAGTTTGCTTGTTCATTTTTGCATGCATGTAGGTGTTCTACTCCATTTGGGCCACTGTAACCAAATACCACAAACAGGGCAGCTTATAAACAACAGAGATTTATTTCTCACAGTTCTAGAGGCTGGAAGTCCATGATCAGGGTGCCAGCCTGGTTGGATTCCAGGAAGAGCCCTCCTCTGGGTTGCAGACTTCTTGCGGTGTCTTCACAGAGTAGGCGGGGCCAGGAAGCTCTGTGAGATCTCTTTATGAGGGCATTAATCCCATTCATGAAGACTCCACTCTCATGACCCAAGTACCTCTCCAAAGCCCCACCTCCTAATGCCATCACATTGGGCATTAGGATTTCACATATGAATTTTGGTGGGGACACAGACATTCAGACCAGGGCAGTAGATGTTGTTTTGCTTCATGTTGGTAAAGAATAGTGATAAAAGGGAACTTGCCCTATTAAATACTAATGCATATTATAAAACAAGAATAAGCAAATGAGTGTAGCTAAATAGCTGTGTATAACTAAATAGATCAATGTAATTTAAAGAAGATCTTGGTAAATGTAAGAAAGAAATATACTATATATGAGACTCAAATTCAGTGAGGGAGGAATTTCACAAATGGTGTTGGGATTTCTGGTTAGTTATTCAGAAGACAATCCATTTAGATCCTTACATCATGTCATACATCAATATAGATTTTAGAAAAAGTAGATTTAAAATAGAAATAAAAAATTAAGCCATAAAACTAACAGATAGTAGAGGAGGTTATTTCATCCCTGAAATTGCTGAAAGAAATTTCTGTTTCTAAAAGTAATGAGAGAAATCACAAAGGAAAACATTGGAACATTTAACTTTGCACAAAACTTGTAAAAAACATTGTAAATATAATTAAGGTCTAAACAACAAACTGGGAAAAACATTTGTAACAAATGTTACTGCCAAGATTTTCAGTGATATGCTTGAGTCAATGTGTACCTGTTCGTGAGAGCTGATTGTGCATATATATCTCTTCCTATGTTTGTGTCCAGTAAGTTCAGTTCGTTTTTGATATCAATCATAGTGAGAGTATTTACACCAGAGAAATGGGCAAATACTATAAACTAGGTTTTTATCCCCCAGGAAAAAACTGATTGCTGATTGTTAAACATTTATGAACACATCACTGGTTATGATTCTTAATAAAAAAGCTCATCAATAAAAATTAAAAGGCACTAAAACCCCAAAAGATACATTGGCAAAGGTATTAACAGATTATTGACAGAGAAAATACAAATTATGACCACTTTTAAAAAATGAAACAAAGAGAAAGACCTCATTTCTTTCCCACCAAATCAGCAATGATTAAAACAATAAAGCACTCTTATATAATGCTAATGGAAGTGTAAATAAGTATAAGCTTTCTGGAAATCAGTTTGGCAGTATGTACCAAGAACTTTCAGAGTATTTGTAACCTGTTAATTCCATTTCCAAGAACATTTACTATGTAAATAATCTAAATGCAGACACATATTTATGGCAGAAAGATATTTCAGTATCAGGAGAATACTTAAGCAAATCATGGTATATGTACTATACAAAGAGCTTTTAATGACATGTAAAAGAGTTTAATGATATAATTTTATATTAAAATGTATTCTTAGTTTCCTAAAGGGAATGCCTGGAAAGACCAGAGGGAGATGCAGCTGGGTGTTTGTAGAATTTGCCATTTGGTGATGGAATTGTGAGAAATTTTTTCCTGGATTAAAAACATTTATTTTTCTCTAAATTTTTGAAATAATTGCAGTGAACAAGTATTGCTTTTGAAAGTTGGGGAAAAAACCACAATAACACAATGTTGTATGTAAAATTATCTTTTCTTGAATTAAAAATAAATTAATTAAAAAAACTCAAATTTAAATTAATTTTAAGCTGCCATCTTAAAAATGAAATATTTTGATTTTAAGAAGGAGCAAGCAATTTAACTGCTGTAATTGTGGTTGATTAAAAGATAGGGTTTTTTTTTTTTTCCAATTCTTTTAAAGACCCAAATCAAGCTTCAGCTCACACTTGGATCTATCTTGCTGGCCAATTTTCAAATGAGCTGATCTGGTTAATGAGTTTAGGTCTTTAAAAAATACTTGAATAGGATTAATTTCTCTATAAAGTGCTTATTACTTTATAGTCTTGGTTATTTACTGAAGGTAGTGTAACAGTTGCTTCTTTTAATGTTTTAACTCTGTTAACTACAGGCTTTAAATATCTGCTAATTCAGTTTTCTGAGCAATTAAGCTAGTCCTTGTCATTTTCCCTATATATGCCAAACCCTTAACAGGATTGCAAGTATTTTGAGACTTTTATAGTATTTGGAAAATGTTTTGGTTTTGTCTTTTTTCAGAGCTAATCTGAGATAATCGAGTATTATAGGAAAAGCTCTTAGCAAGGTTTCTAGAGATCTGAAACATATTTTCCTTTAATGCTAAGAGTATTTCTTTGGGGAATAATTGATATGTATTAAAATATATAAATCAATGTATATATCTGGATGGATTTTGACAAATACAATCAAATACGTAACAACCACCCAAATCAAAATGTAGCACATTCTAGAAGCATTGTGACATTTCTGAGAATTCTGTTCTCTTTTCAATTATCAAGACATTTTGACTCCTAAATTAGGATCTTGTTTTAGTGCCAGTGCTATACTTGATTTTCTCATCATCTCAGAGGCACTGAGCCACATATCTCTTGTTACATTCATGACAGGTTATTGTGCCTGGAAACACCTTTGACAAATTTGAGAGGTGGCATTGACTGTTTAGGCACTGAGATCAACTCAGTATGTGCTAAATACCAACAAAGTGCCTCTTAAAAGTTCACTAAGATTTTGAAGCTTTCCACACTCCCTCAAATGCATTATGGAGTTTACAGATTGATTATAAATTAACAAAAATCCTTAGCGTTAAATACAAAGTCATGAGGAAGTCATTGCTGGGTCAATCTCATGATGTTTGTTTGGCCTAATCCACTATTCTATCTGATAATAGGAAAGGATATGTATTGTGTGAGGGCACTGTTGCCAGTTCTCATAATTCCATCCATTTTGGACCAGATTTTTAAATTCTCTGGAACATTTGCCTGAAAGATGCCACCCCAGATTCATCAGGCTCATTAGCACTTTAAGACCTCTGGAAGACCTGTAGTAAGAATCTGTCTATCTTGGTTTAACCCAAACATTATCTTTTTTGATCAGAAACTCCATTTTTCCTTTAACACTGAAAACATCATTTGTTCATCTATTCAAGAAATATTTACAGAGTGCTGACTACCTGTTAGTTGTCAGTTAGGTGTGAGGTTTAGCAGTAAACAGAACAAAGTCGTTGCCCTCACAGAGATTATATTTTAGAAGGAGAAACACAATAGATGAATATAGACCATGGCAGTTTGTGGTAAGTGTTGTAGATAAAAATAATGGAGGGCCTAAGGGAGATTGTGACTGTTGGGGTGGGGAGAGGGGCTATTTTATGGAATGTCAAGTAAATTCTCTCTGATACAGTGATTTCTGAGCAGGGCCCTGAAAGGGATGAAGAACACTTCAGAAAAGTGTCTGGGGAAAATGACGCACAGCACATGCAAAGGCCCTGAGGCCAGAGCAAATTTGGGGTGTTTTAGGAAGAGCAGTGTGGCCAGAGTGAAGGAGAGAGGGGTGGGGGATGGGATAAAGAGACTTTTGGGGTCAGGGTATGATGGGCCTATGAACCAGCATTGCCATTGCCTTATGAAAGCCTGTTTGAAATGATTACATTAACAGAATCTGAGAGATTTAGACTAAAATAAGCACCTTAGCACAGTGTCTGACATAATGTTAAAGAATTATCTTTGCTGTCACAAAGAGACACTCAACAAATGTTTTCTGAATAGAATTTCCTTCTATTTTTGGCATAAATGAGCAGTTGAAATATTGACTGTTTCCCTCTGAGGAAACAAAATTATAATTGTTTCAACTTAAACAATAGTGACTCATTTCTCTCATTGAAAAATGACATTGGTTGTTGATAATCTTTGTCAAGCAATATGGGAAATAAAGAACTACCTCAATGTTCTGGCTGAGTTTTTTGACGATGCTGGTGATGGTCTTGATGTGGTTTTCCAGAAGTTTTCTGGCAAGCAACTCCTCCTTCCGAAAGCCATGGGTTCCCTGAAGACAAGCAGAGATGTCCTCCTTGATGCGGAAGGCCTGCTCAAGGAGGAAAGTGATGGTGCGCTCCTGGTTGTTGAGTCTGTCTTCCAGCTGACTTCTCTGGGTGTGTGGAATGGCAGGAAGAAAAGAACGACCCCTGGGCAGGAAAAGGAAACACCAGGGACGTTACAAGCATGAGCTGGAGGGACCAGAAGCAGAACCAGAACTGTCATCCTCACTTCTATGCCTGTGTTTTCTCCCCTGGGAGAAGTCTAGTAGGACTTGAAACACCTGCATGGCTAGAGTCTTGGCTTAGGTCTCATCTGAGAAGCAGGTCTGACTATGCTTTGATCTTGTATAATGTATTTTACATGTTTCCCAAGCAGGAACTGTTCTATATTTTACCCACCATTCTGACAAGCCAAGTTGGATGCACGTTAATTTAATGCATGATAACTCTGTATTGAGAACTGGGCTGCTTTCTAACAGCTGAAAGATACAATAACTCAAAGGCAAAGATAAAAGAGTCAGAATTTCAATAAAAAGTAAAAAAAAAAAAGAATTAGAAAAGGAAAACACAACAACTAGGGCTATTTAGTATCAGAACAAAGAAACATATGAAATCCTGAAGCTTCTATTGGCCTTAGCAAATTACCTCTTCCTTTTACAGGTAAACTTCTGGAAGGACAAGTTAATTTTTGTGGTGCCTTTTTCTTTACTTAATTTGCTTATTTTTCTGACCTGATCTCTGAAGTCATACCCATCACTTTTGCTTAGTCCATTCCCCGGAAGCAAGTCACCAAGTTCTGGCTACACTCCAGGGGAGGGGAATTAGGTTCCACCTCTTAAAAAATGGAGTATCAAAGAATTTGTGGTCACTTCAAAACTGCCGCAGTATCACTGTTATCTAACTGTCTTCTCCGAAACATCAAAAAGTTTTATATTTTGATTTGGTGATTGTCACATGGTTGATTATATTTGCCAAACCCATCCAGATATATACTCTGGTTTGTATATTTTAATACATAACAATTATACCCCAATAAAATAATCTTAGCATTAAGGACAAAACAGTTTTCAGATCTCTAGCAATCTGTGCTAAGGGCATCTTTTCCTATAATTGATTATTTTAGATTAGCTCTGAAAAAAGACAAAGTCAAAGCATTTTCCATATACTATAAAATGTCACCACCTCCATATGCCCCAGGGATGGGACAGTAACATCTAATGTTTCTTCTTCCTGGTGGGAGAAATTATTCTGTAGGATGGGGTGTGGTTGACTGTGGTTTTCCCTGCCCGGGGCTCATCCACACCCCCCCCCTCTTGAGTTCACTGCAGCTGACAAGACTTCATTGGCGACCAGGGTCTGGCTGAAATCTTCAGGGAAAGATGAACTCACAGGCCAAAGTATTAGGACATTTGAGGAACACAGTCTTCAAAAACCAACTAGCCAACAAATAAACAATCCACTGGATTACAGATTCCCACAAAAGAGGAGTACTAAAATATATGCAACCTGAAATTTTTAAAAGGCTAATAAAGGACTTAATAGTGAAGATATAGGAAGACATTAGCAAAATGAAAACAAAACCTAGAAAACCAGAAATAAACAAGGAGAAATATTAGGCATGAAAAATATAATAGTTAAAATAAGGAAACATAAAAGATGATATAACTATGACAGAGGACATAGTTGAAGAATGAATTAGTGATTTGGGAGAGCAGATTGAGGAAATCTACCAGGCAGTAAAAGGGGCAGTCACAAAACTTGGAGATGCCAGGGTCAGAATTCGAAACTCATGTCTGTCTGACTCCAAAATTACATGTTAACCTTTACTCCCATCATTATTATCCTATTATTCCAAGAGATAATAAGCAGAAGCAGGGGACACACTTTGATTGATGATACTGATGTGACCTCATAGAGTGGCAGTAGAAATGACACATAGAGGTGTCTCCAGGATCCATAGCCACTCTCTCCTTAGTTCTTTCTTCGTTTCTTGGCCCTGGTCACCATTATCTCCTCTAGTTTTGCCTTCTCACGAAGAGTGCATCCTCCCACCCGCAGCTAGAGTGGTCTCTCTCTTAAAGTGTAGCACTTGCCTACTTAAAACCCTCTGGTGCCTTATCCATCCTCTCTTTTCCAACCTCATCTCCTCCCACTCTTCCCTCCATTCACTCATTCAACCACACAGGCCTTCTTTCTGTTCGTCAGACACGCCAGGCAGTTCCTAGCTCAGAGCCTTGGCAATTGCTCTTCCTTCTGCTTGAAATGCTCTTCCCAACAGTCTCTTCTTGGCTTCCTCCTTCCCATTCTTTAGGTACCAACTCCGATATCCCCTCCTGAGATAAACCTTCTACGGAGTAACTTTCTGTCATAATACCCCATTTCATCTTCTCCATAATATCTGGCATTGCCTAAAATCATCTTATTTACTTGTTTGTGTTTATTTTCTGCCCTCCATCACTGGAATGAAAGCTCCCTGTGGGCAGGCACGTTATCTGACTTGTTCTCTACCATGTCCTCAACACTGAGAAGAGTGCCTGACACATACTAGGTGGTCATTAAATATTTGTTGACTGACTGACTGATTGCTCTGGCCAGACTGTTCCCTTAAGGCTCAGTTATTAGAAAAATGGAGGAAAAAGTGATTCCTCACAGCTAAAAGTTGCTAAAGCCTTAAGGTTTACAGTTTCCTCTCTCAAATGGTATAAAATAGCTTCAGCCTGGGTGAGATTTATCTTTCCTATCACCTGTGCATCTGAGGAGCAGAGAAGGCTTAGCTAAGGGTTTCATTAGTCATATTCCAACAACCACTCATTTGGCTCAAAAATTTTCTTCTGGAAAATTACCAAATGCAACCTCCAGTGTATAAAATCCATTCCTCTAAAATCCCAATGTGCTGACAGTGCTTCGCTGGTTTGGGTGCATGAGTCACAGGCAGAAGGGAAGAGGATGTCAGGTCCTGCTGATGGTGACATGTAGCCCAGCGGTGGACTGCAGATACTGCAGATTTGCTCATTATTTTTCTGGAGCTGGTGCTTCTTTCTGGCCTCTAGATGATGTGCAGCCTGGATTTGCCAGTGAAAGAGTGTGTGATCTCGTCTTCCATTCTACACAGACACTTATAAATCATTCTGCCTTCCTCCCAAAATTTAGAATTTGTTTTCTCTTAGGTGTTCCCAGTGTGGCAGACACTGTTGATTACCTTCCTAACATTCTGCTGCTGCCTGATTTGGTCCATCCTCTTGTCCCCCATGTCCTTCAGGGCGAGGAGGCACAAGCTACTCATGGTGAGCCCATTTTTCTGGGCTGAGATGTAGTTGGTTTAGTAGAAGCATGTGAAATAATATTGGCTGATGAGATGCAAGGAGAAACTTACTGTGGGGCTTCTGGGTAAGCTTGCTTTGCCTTTAAGAAGAGATATCCAAGAAAAGATTTCCCTCTTTTTCCCTGGATATTGTCATGTCTGTGTGTGATGCCTAGAACTGCTGCAGCCATATTGTGTTCATGAGGGGAAAGAGGATAGCAGGGAAGAAGGAGAGAAAACACCTGGGTGCTTGATGATGATGTTAAGCCTCCAAATTAACCAAACTAGATTTTTTGATGTGTACTAATCAATGTCCTTACATTTAAGCCATTTTGGTTGGAGTTTTTGTTATATGCAACTGAAAGCACTGTATCTGTGTCTAATAACTTAACCAATAAACATATCAGTTGAAATAGAAATATATTGGTAAGTATTTACTAGATGTCTACTTTAGTCCATACACAATATATAAAGGTTCTGTCCCTCAAAGAACTTAGTCTGATTCAGGGTTTTTCTGCAGAGAAACTTGCATTAGTATCATGGGGAAGGGGAAGGGGAAAGGGAAGGGAGGAAAGTTGCTAAAATGCAGGTTCCTTGGCACCAAGATAGACCTACTAAATCATAATTTGGGGGGTGAGAGGAAGAACAAGAATGTGTATTTTAAATGAGCACATAGATGACTGATGTATTCTAAAGACTGACCATCACTGACTTATTTAAGGCTGGTCATGTGAATCATGACCAGTCTTAAAAGTGTAAAGGCAGTCTTAAAGGATATATAATGAAGTGCTGAAATGTGAAATGTGGCCTATGAGCTTTCAAGTTATGCAGATATGCAGAAGCAGCTTGGCAAGTTGGAAGGCAAGATATACTGAGGGTGGAAAATAGGTTTCAGCACTTACCAGCCAAGGGTTTCAGTTCATTCTTCTTTAGACAGAGCTAATGGCCTACTTTGCTGTTTGGCTGTAAGTTCTGAGATGCCACATAGAAACATGTGGTGGGAGGCAGTGAGACCAGTGCTTACAACTGCACTGCAGCCCAGGCTCACAAGGTGCCCATGTGCACTCACTCTTTGGTGTGCTGTTGGCTGGTGGCAGGACTGTGTCTAGAAAGAGCACGAGGAAACAGACCTAAGCCAGCAGAGGGCCCAGTGGCACAGGGCTGCCACGTCTGCTCAGATGCCAGCCCATGGTCCTGCCTTCAGGGTCAGCCTCAATGTTGTTGGTATTTGACACATTGAAGGAAGCCTTGCAGGGCAGCACCCTGTGCTATGTGAGTGTATTTGCCTACAACCACGGAACGTTAAGTGACAAATAAGTGAAGAACTGTAGTTATTTACTTTCTTTTAGTTCTTAAAATTTATTTTAAAATTTATTTTATATTTAAGTAGAGAGTATTCCTTTTTGAAATTTATTCTCATGCCTGAGATTTACTATTGGGATTTATTATTATTATTGTTTATTAATGATGCTTAATGAAGCCCCAAATGATGCTCTTTTAGTTCTATTTGCATGATTCCTACAAAATCAAGATAGCGCTTATATGTATATTTCCTATTTTATCACCATAAGGAAAGAGAATATTATTTTCCAATTGACTTTTCTAAATCTGCGACTGGAATAAAATTCAACCCATGAACATTCTCGGTCTTCTAAGAGAGATTCCTGATAAGACTGTTGTTCAAAGCATCAGATCATCGAAAAGTTTAAAAACTGAGGCTCTTCACTCATAGCAACCTTGAATTTAAAAAATTCACTGTTTCATTAGTGTATTATATCAGTGGGACTTATATATCTAAATTTAACTGGGAAAGGAAAGAAATGGCTGAATACCCCAGACTGTGCAGATGGAGTTACTAACCACAGCAGGAAGTATTCCCAGGGGGCCTTTTCAGAGGGATATTTGGGCTTTCCACAAATCATTGATTTTGTAGCTGACAGCTGAATCTGAACAGATTTTCCGCAAACTCTGATTCTGTTTCTCGGCAGTTTGGTGTGGCATACACCAGCTGTGCTGCTGCTGGCAGACGCACTGGTACATGGTGCCTCTCACTTCCCTGCCTGTTCTGTTCTTGTGAATAGAGCGCTAAATTTACTCAGGAGATTCTGATAACCGTTTCGGTAACCTGTAATACTCAAGAGACAAAAATTTGAAAATTCAAACCCTTTTCTAGAACACAAAAGGGCATAACTGAAGAGAATTTTCATTTCTGTGAGATTTATTATGTGGCTATTTATGTCCTCAGGGCTTAGAGTCCTGTAGAGAAGAAGAGTGAAATAAATAAAGTGACAGTTCAGAGACTATTTTGCTGCCTCATGAAAATAATCCGTGAATATGTGTGTGGAGTGATGAAGTTGAAAATGTATTTTCTATAGTTTCTCCTTTGCTTGTTCCCAGCCACCCTGGCAGATGGCTTTCATGACTCTAGAAGCCTCCATTGCTGAGTTTTACACAGGCTGAATGCTATAGGTGGGTGAGGCAGCCAAGTCATGTTTTAAATAACCTATAACAGAAAGAGGCAGCCCAAGGCCAATGGGGTTGGGTCAGCACGGGGTCTGTGTAGAGGATCCTGGAAAGGAGAGGACTCCAAATAGTAACCCGACCAAGAGGAGATTGGAGAAAGACACTGGTTGTGGATTTTTTCCAGGGACAAGTTACATAATACACGAGGCTAGCTCCCCATGTACAGTAACACCTTCACTAAAATAATAGGATTACTGATGTACCTTTTGTGACCGGCACTGAGATGGAGGCATTGAGGTTGCCAGTGTTAGTGAGTCCCTGTGTGAATACGGACATGGTAGAGTCCGGGTGACACAGAGAAAACATGCAGACTGCAGCAGCAAATCATTGTGATGGTGTGTGGAGCTCTTACAGCATTTTGTGGTGCTCTTGAGACACTTCTATTACCTTGCTATTCTTGGGGTTTGTGTGTTAGTTTTGTGAGTTCCCAGGGGAAAGAACACTCAGAGTTGGAAGATTGGGTGTTCAAGTTCTGCCTCTGCCACTTAATATCTTTGACCCCTCTGAAGTTTTCCAGAAGAGAGCTTCTTACTTGTCCTGTGGAGATAATGACTCCAGCCCTACCGAGTTGGCTAAAGGGTATCAATTTACTTAATGTATCTGAAGTGCTTTATAACATCTGCAAGGGTTGTACACGTGTGTTCTTATTATAACTATTAGTAATAATTAGATGGTGTTATGGGCTGAATTGTGCCCCTACAAAAAGATATGCTGAAGACCTCACTCCTAGTACTGCAGAATGTCACCTCCTAGGTCCCTGCAGATGTGACTAGTTGTACTAGTTGACGTCATCCTGGGGTTGGTGGGCCCCTAATCCGATATGGCCTATGTCCTTATAAGAAGATGGCCACATGGAGTGAGACACAAGGAGAACAGCCTGTGAAGACAGAGGCAGAGATTGGAGGGATGTGTCTACAAATCAAGCAACACCAGGGATTGCTGGCTGTCACCAGGAGCTAAGAGTGACGGATAGAACAGATTCTCCCTCAGAGGCCTTAGAAAGAACCAACCTGCTAACACTTTTATGTCAGACCTCTAACCTTCAGAATTGTGAGACAGCAAACATCTGCTATTTTAAGCCACCCAGTTTGTGGTACAGTATTATGGAGGCCACAGGACACTAACACAGATGGTAAATGGTTTGTGGGGCACGTCTAGCCCAAGAGACGTTTAAGGAATTTATTATTACACTCTTCTATTTCTACATAGTGCTTATAGTAACATATCACTTTCATAAGCATTATCTCATTTCTTCCCGTTAGTCCTGGGCATAAGTAAAATTGTTCTCAGTGTTTAGAAAGTGAAGGTTGAAGATTATCTGTAACTCAGCTGGGAAATTTTAACCTTCTCCTTTGACTCTTTTTCCTACATCACAGCAGCTTTGTTTAGACCAATTAGTTTAGACCTCCTGTTATATTTGTTTTTCTCAGAGAGATAAAATATATTTATTTCTCTGTGTATAAATATAACTATATATTCAAGATACATTTATATAAAGTTATATATGTAACTATGAACCATGTATGTACATATATATAAATGTATTCTTCTGCATATATAAATATATATTCAAGATACACATTTATATAGTTATATATAACATATTTATATATATATATATATATATATTTCTCTACATATGTAAAACTTGCTCCCAACATTATGTAATTTTTCACCCCAGTTACCTTTCCTCTGCTTGGCTCACATCTCTCTGTGGAATCCTAAGGGTCTTCCTTGTGGCCCAGAGGTTGGAGGGGCTCCCTCTCTGCTCTGGAGAACTGAGACTGGCCTCAGCCTGACCTCAGCACAGTTGTCACACTTGAGCAGAAGCTCTCAGGTGCGGAAGAATCCAGAGAGCCTCTTGGGGCAGGAGGAACTGAGCTTCAGGTGGGCAGCTCCTGCCCTGACTGATATGGGAGTGCTGTGGGTAATGCCCAGTTCCTGTAGCTGTGTCCACCCAAAGCCAGAGTCTTGCCCATCACAGGTGGAGGACAGTGAGATGATACTAGAGAGAGAATAAAAGACTGCCCTGGGGCTGATGGCGGTGTCTGCCAGGCTCAGCTAAGCAGCTAAGATACTTTGAGTCCAGGCTGCCAACACCCTACAGAGGGACACTCATGAAGGAAGATCAGATATGGCTGCATTCACATCTTCCATGCTGCAAGGAATGGGCTGGAGGTGAACATGTCCCAGGATTCCCAAGATGTCCCAGGGTGTGTGTGTGTGTGTGTGTGTGTGTGTTTGTAAGATAGCTGATGTGGGATGTGGATAGTGAGTGGTTAAGAAAATAGGATTTGCAGTAACATAAACAGTGTGGGAATCTTGGTCATAGTATTGTGTGACCTTGGGCAAGTATTTGACTCCTCTGAACCCCAGGGTCTTCACATGTGAAATAGTGACACTATCCACCTCTTAGGGCTATTGTGAGGATTAAATGAGTTGATTAACATAGATTAAGTGGTGAAAGCTTTATAATGAATATTGTCAGTGAGGCCAGAGAACTGTGCAGGGTAGGAGAGGTTCTGCCAGGTAATAAAAAACTTGCTAACAACCCAGAGTGCCCCAGGTTCTTTTTTTTTTTTTTTTCCTTAAGCTATGCAGACTATTTTGAGCTTTCTCACCAGGAGCTAGTTGCCCTCAGAGACAGATATGATACTGCAAAATAAAACCCGAAAGATCTCCAACCTATCATGTCCTGGCCCACAGAAAGCTCAGCCAGCAGTGTTTTGTCTTCTTTTTTCGTGTCTGTAATGTGAATATCTGTCTTCATCACGTAGTAACAAAAGCAATGCATCATGGGATAATAAAATGTCTGCCATGGTGCTAAAAAAAAAAACTTGAAAATAAATACTTTCCAGACCCTGAATGTCCTATTCTACTTAAAAGTAGCAATCATTAATCATTTATTATTTTGCCCATTTGGCTTACTGATAGTTTTATGGATCCAAATCTTCAATACCATTCTTTGGCTGTCAGTCAGACCCCTATCTTCCCAAAAGGCACTCCTGAGAGAATTCCTGAGATATATATTGGCTTTAGCCCAGCCTGGACAACTCCTCAGTACCAAACAACTTCATTTTCTTGGCTCAGATAGCGTTGTGGTTCGGGTTGATACCTCCCTCCTTTCTATACCGGCCATCTTTGCCCCGTGCTGTTTCTGCTGCACCACAGCAATGTTCCTACCTTAGCAACTTTGCTCTTGCCTGATGCATCCATGTGGCCCACTCTCTCATCTCCTGGTTTCTGCTCAGGTGCTAACTTCTCAATGAGGCTTACCCTGGCCAGACTGTCTAACAATGTGTATCTCTTCCTCTTGCTGGAACAAAAACTCCATGAGGGCAGGGTCATTGTTCACTGAAGACTCTCCAAGGGCCTAGCATAGTGCCTGGAGTGTAGGAGATGGTCAGTAAATACTTGTTAAGTGAGTAAATGATAATGACCAGTTTTTGAAGACCAAAGAATCTAAGGGATGGAAGAGACCTTAGAAATTATTTGATTCAGTAGTGAGAAACTTACTCTTCTTTTTTTTGGCAGGGGGAGGGTCAATTGAAGCAAAATTAAAAGAGATTTATAGGCAGAATTTGTTTTCCACTCACAACTGAATCCTGTGGGGGAATAATGTATGTTCTTAAGCCTTAATCATTTACTTTATTACATACAAGAGTGTTTATTATGAGTGTAAATTGTGAGACATAGCAAGTTAGTGGTGACTCTAATCTGTATTCTGGAAATGAGTTCTGGAGCTTATCCTGAACAGAGACAGCCCTTGGGACACAGGCTGCTCATCATCCATCACTTAAAACCCCACCTCATTTTACAGAGGAGGCAGAGATTTTTCTCAAGGTCACATAGCTGATTACAGGCAGATTCAAGAGTAGACCAGGTGCCTGGGCTCCCTGCAATGCTCCTACCAGCAGAAGAAAAAGAAAAATAAGAAAAAAAGGCTTTGGTGCTTTTCTGCTTGATTAGGCTTAAATGAGCATTGAATACACTGTCAGGAAATCAGTGGACGTCTGCTCACTGTGAATCTATGAACACATTCGGAAATCAGAATTATTTACTGCCTTTAATATAATGTCACCATAATTGTCCTAGAAATGATTGCAAGCATTCCGCCTCCCCCTGCCGCATGGATTATTAATATGACTTAACATTTAGCGAGTACTAATAGTGTGTGGGTGTTGCTCCAACTGCCTGCGGCTGAGAAGGGCCCTGTACACACTCAGTCTGCCTGTCATTTTAATGTGCTTCTCTCTAGCCAAACCTCACTCACTGGAGAGGCATTACCTCTTTTGTTGCTAGATTTTTACTTTTTTCAGTTGTTTTTATTATTAGTTTTAGTATTACATATGCCTTATAAATCTATATGATTCATAAGGCAGAGCCTCTGAGAATACTGACTTTTACTTGTGTGAGAACCCTGTTGTCTATCAATATGTTTATTGCCATTCAATGAGTATTATGACTTGAAGGATGAAGTTATTTTAAAAATTACTGTCTTTTTTTTTATATTTGCAACAAATATATTTTATTTATTTATTTATTTTTAACATTTTAACATTTTTATTGATTTATAATCATTTTACAAAAAATTACTGTCTTTATGTTTACTTTGTTGGATTCAGCATGTCAGTTCAACATACCTGTACTGACGATTGAAATGCCCAAATGCCATTATGCTTTTCCAATTAATTAGCTGCTTAAAAGTCTACTGCTCTTAGGAGGAGCCCTAAAGATTCAATTGTTCCACCATTACTCTCCATTAAATCTGTCAACTGCAGTTCCTTAGAATAGACATACAGTGCGTCATGGCAGGCAACTGTAGGGGTATCAAAAAGCATTAAGGTCAGAGAGTTCTTCCTTTAGGGAGTTTGCAGCCTGCTCTGGGAGATTAGAGGGGAGCAACCAAAAGAAAGTCAGCCATCTCAGGCGGTACATTGAAAGTTCGGATATGTGACTTAGATAGCAGGGGAAGGGATGAAGAAGTTCAAGGTAGAAATGAATGTTGGGGTCAGATAATCTTCATCATACTTTTGCTTTGAATTATGGCATACTTCTTTCCCTATATCTTAATTTTAGTTTCTTTGGAACCCAAGAAATGGCATGAATTTCTTTGGATTTTTTTTATAATTTGTTGTCATTATCTAGGAATTTTTTCTTATCTCCTCTGATGTAAATCATTAGCCTGGGCTAAAGAAATCCACTTGGGTTCCTATCGAAATCTAACATATTAGAAGAATGATTTCTATTTTCCATTAGTTATGTGAAGAGTCAGGTGGGAACAGATCTCCATGTTCTCCTTGGATGGCAAGATAAGCTAATATATCCATTTATGATAATTATTTTTTGTGCATACCACATTCACTGTCCTTAACTAAGGGAAAATGACATCTATCCAAATGTCATATTTTTAAACATTAAAAAAAGTTTCCTCTTGTTTGGTTCCATTTTCTCTAAGTTATAGTCTCATTGTCACATAAGCAGATAAAAATTATGGGTAGCATGAAAAGAGGGGCTAATATACTGTGGTTGAACTGTTTGGAATGCATTAAATTCAGTTGGCTAAGGAACTGTAAACATAATGTAATATGAGTGATTTTTAACATTTTCCCATCTTCATTGTTAAAGGTAATTTAAAAAAAAAGAAAATCCAGTATTTAGATTTTTCTCTTCATGTTGATTCATTTCTTTTGTTCGGTTATTTTTTTTTCTATGGTCGTGATGTACATGTTAGAATCAATTATTTTAAAGGTATGATGGGTCTTAGTTTCTAGTTCAACCTCCTCCTTTGGCAAATGAGAGAACAAAGCCCAGAGACATATGGGACTGACTGAGGTCACACAGAAACTTAGTAGAAGGCCTGAGACTAAATTCCAGGTGCCCTGAAAACATTAATGGACACATCAGACCAAACCCTTCTTTGACATACTCAAATAGAAACTCAAACTAATATGCATTGCCCTGTGATCTCGCCTTTACAAAGAGGAATTCTGGGACCTTTTGGATGATGCCCATGTACCAATTGTATGTTATATTTCCAAGTCCCCAGAGTTGTCCCTCTTCTGTAGCCTTTCCCTGGATGAGCTCCAGGTGTGGCACTGTAAACAGCAGAGACAAAATGTCCTACATTTCAAAATTCCTGAGTTTTTAGCATGAAATGTTAACATATTTATTTGATTTATTTTGAAAGTCACAGTTAACTATAGCTGATCTTGTCATATGTCATTCATTGCCTACACTGTGTTACTTTATTCATAAATCTATAGGAACCTTCAAAGGTTATTTTAAGAGGAAGAGTAAAATTGGCTTGTTCTGTCAATCAGAAAGGAAAAAGAGAGGTTTGTCTTGCTGAGATGGTTTAGTGAAGTCCATCTGAAAGCAGAGAATTAGTTTAAATGAACTCAAAGTTATCTCATTCAGGCACTTGAATCTCTAACTAAATCAACGAGTACGCTAAATAGTTAAAGCTGTTATAATTTACAGACTTACTTGTCAACATATTCAACTAGATCTGTAGAATTCTTGGTTGACATTTTGGCTGGAGATAATGTTACCTAAAATAAAGATCACAGGTTTAAAATGTATCAGCTACTTTACAGAGAAATCTTATCCACCTTATTCTTATACAAATGTTTTAATTTAAAACAAAATATATGCTATAGATTACAGATCATCAACCCAGTTAATCTTGCACATGCCTCATGTGTACTGCTAGAGACTAAAACCAAAGTCAAGTTCTGGGAAGATTCTAGAGAGTTTCATTTCATAGATTTGATATCACAGTTAAACAAAAACTTTCTGGAAAAGCCAAAGCCATAAATTATTCTCAGATAATTTAAAAATGAAATATCAAATGATTATTGGCTGTGTTACTAAAGATGTCCTCAAACAGTGACAGTATTGACATGGTGAATTCTGAGGGGGATCTGCTAATTTTCTAAAACAAAGCCAGAACCTAGAAAACTAGTCTCTTCAAGTAATTTTGTTTTCTAAGAAACTTGGATGTCAGATTATTAGAGTCAATGAGAAATAAAAGTACAGAACACATGTACATAACTTCTAGTAGTAAACATAGCTGGCCATATGAACACTTAACTAATTCAAGAAAATGGCACTACCAGAAAGTTCTATTTGCATGAAAATTCATACTTTTGCAGCATTTCTAGGAGGAAAGAGGATACCAAATGTATTCCCTGTTTTGCTTATGCTGAAAATGTTTTAAGCTCTAATTTTTTTTTAAGTTTAAAGAAGCAGGACACAGATTTATCCTAGTTTTAATAGCCCATCATTGAATTGGATTCAGTAGGAAGAGTATGAATTGTATTCCACCTCAGTTAAAAACTTAAACAAAATATGTTCCTAGGGTATTTTTTCTTAGTTTATATTATTTTAGACTATAATGGTGGGTAGAGTATGTTAAGACACACTACAAAAGTCATTCCCTTTGCAAACATCTTAGGAACTACCACATTTTACTTCTTAATTTAGGGCTAAGAAACTTAATTAGAAATCTCTCTTCTCCAATAAAACAAACAAAAAAAAAATCAGGTACGTTTATTTTGAAGGAAGCTACAGTAGTCAGGCTTTATGACCCAGCTCACTTGGTGGTGGGCAACCAGAAAAAGCTCGAGAATGGAGCGAGTTGCCATGATTCTTCTTTAGACCCTCTCTCACCATTGCTAAGTGGGGTTTTGCAATGGGTCTGATGCTCCGAAGCCAGGTGTTCCCCTAGGGAATGGATATACAAATCCACTGGGCGCCCAGATGTCCATGATATGGAAACCATCCTAATTCCCTAGAGAACATAGTTGGTCTTTGCCCTGGTTCGTGTTTTCACTCCAGATTCCAACTGGAACAGTACTGTGCCCTGGGCTCCTCACCTACTTGCGGCCAGATCTTTCTTTCTCACCTCTCCACTGCTATACCCCGGCCTGTGGGAGATTGTGGAATTGCCTTAGCAACTGGCTGGTCCCTGGTCTTGTACATTGGCACCTAGTAGTCCTTTGTGAGTACTTGTGGAATGAAAGCTTGTGATGAATATCTTGTCCAAGGACACTAAATTACTGGGTCATTGTCTTCCCTTCTCCTGCTGGAGGGAAACAGTTGGATATATATCTGCTTTGTTTTTACTTTGTTCAGTTTTAAGTTTTGTTTGCAAGACTGTAAGTAGTATACTCTTAAAAACACACATACAACTCACATACTTTTAAATTAACAAATGTTAAACCTGACAATGGAGGGACATTTGGAAAAACATAGAGAAGTGAAAGATAAAGAAAAAATTCTCACTTATAATTCTACTATCTAGAGCAAAGCTGTTAACATTGTGGCATATTTATTTCCTCTTTTCTCTGGGCAATTTTTTAAGTACCTAGGACTAAATTTTTATATTTTTGATAATTGAATATAGGAGTCAGCTGTTTCATCCCTATTCCTACAGACTAAATGTAATTATATCAAAATTGTCTCACAGACAACTTTGTGATTATTTTGGAACTTTTTACATGTGTTAGTTTTCATCTGTTTCATCATAATGCTTTGTGGCTTAATGGACTTTAAAATACTTTCACATGCATGATGGGATTTCATTCCTGAAACAGCCCTGTAGGGTGGGAATCATTACCTCTACCTTATGGGTAACAACAGTTACCTTAAGTAACCGAAATTCTTCTTTATTAAAGGAAGGCTTCAAGGTGATTATTTTTATAGGTGAGGAATCTGAGGATTTGAGAAGCAAGGAGCTTGCTCACAATCATACAGATGTTGATAATATGATGACTGAGTAATCAGACTGAGTCTTTTCTTCCTAAGTCCTTTACCTTAGTGGCTCATTCAAACTCCACATCTTGGTATGATAGGTCTAATTAACACATTTCACGGAACAGGAAACAGAGAGGTTAAGTAATTGCCCAAAGTCTTGCAGCCAAATACATGGTACAGCCAATAGATAGCAAAGATCAGTGTTTGACTTTATGTTAGCTTTCCAGTGCTCTTCTGGTCACAAGAGGCTGTATCCGCTGGTCAGGTGTTTGAGACTTACAAAGCCTAAAAACACTGCTTCTTTGAATTAATGGGGCATATATGACAGGTACATACCAATAAAAACTTGTATTTAGCTATTGTCTTTCCATGTTAAAGATAACATCTACACTTTGAGTTTATTATAGTGCCTTTTGAATCTTCACAAAAATAGTCATCAAATTTTTGTTAATTTTTAGCCCCACATATTAAAAGTCAGTCCAGTGAATGTATTCACAAATTGAGATCCTTTTTCTTTGCGGCCTGTGCCAGCATTAGTCACTTTGTCAAAGCAGAACAAACAGGAAATGAGGGAGAATGAAAAGAAAGCAACTCTTCCAGGACTCCTTAGATCTCTCTAAGCAACATTAAGCTTTAAAGAAGCTGAGCAAAATATTCTATTTTTAACATGAATATCGAAAAGTACTTGCTTTCTTCTCTTGGTCACTGGCTGAGCCAGGAAGGGGGCCATCAGGTTCATCCGGCTGTTCCTCTGCAGTCAGGGAGGCACTTTTGTTGACATCTGTATCTAGGCAACCAGAATGCAGAATCAGATCAGGAACCACAGCAAGTGAATTTTTGCAGTGGTGGTAATTTTTAAATTTTTTTGAATTGAGGGCAGTTTCTGTGCATATAGCAAAGTTTAAAGGGAGACTTCCAATTTGTTTTGCACTTCTTCCTTTCCCTCCTTCTCTACCCCAGACCTCTAGCAGGTCCCCATCTCACCTCAGTCAGCTAGAATAGCTTATCACCTCAGGTGCTTCCATGAGACAGTCAGGAAGCTTTGTCGAGATGCCCTCATTTAGACCAAGGAAGTGATTTCACACCCTATTGTGCCCAAGCCATCTCAGGATCTTCTTTGGGATTTATTACCTTATTTTTATGTAATGAGAAATATAAGCTAGCAAAGTAGGAGAAATTTAGAGACCTTGAATAATCCATAAGATAAATACCTGAACTCATGACGCTTGATTTCCTGAGTTTATTTTTTGTTGATCTGATCTTTTGGAAAGGGAACAGAAGTGTAAACAATTTTTTTTCTCTCTCAGAAAGCCAAAGTACCAAGGAAACTTGATCGCATCCTGGTTTTCATGTTTCTGGGGCATCTTTCTGTGGTGGCCCAGCAGCATTGTGACTGCAGGAAGGACCTGTGATGTCAGTGGGGTTGGCCCTCACACTTTTAAGTCTCTGAGTCCCTGGATCTAGGAGATTTGAGTGTTTTCCTTAATGCTCATTGTTGAAAAAATCACAAGGTCCTAACTCTTAGTCTCAGTGGGTGCGAAATGGTTATTTTTAAATTGATATTTCACACCCTTCCCCTGGTTTCACCTTCACAGTTTGATAAGAGACCCGTTTCCATCAAATTAGAAAATGAGATGCTGCCACACTCCTGAATCTTAAGCACGCCGGTTAAGGAAGCTAACTCGCCTAGGCCACTAGGGGGAGCACCGCAAAGAATGCGGCAATGGCAGGCGAGCTGGATAAGGGCTTCAGAGAAATCAAAATAATTGAACTTCGGCTTTGAGAGAGTATTTTGTTCAGCTTTGGCTTGTTTCAAAACGATGTGGATTGCTTCAGCTCTGACATGTTTTCCTGAGTTTTAAAATTGGAATTTGCCTATTTTGCTGATACAACTTGACCCTCATATACAGAAATGATATTCTTGGCAGAGTTATTTTTCAAATTATGGTGCTGGGTTTGCCTTCCTCCCAGAACACGCAGGATGTTCAGGGCGCTGAATGACAATTTTGGTCCCATAGATAAACAGCACTCATGATTTTTGGCTTCAATGGTATGTCTTTGAGTGTTAAACTAAGCCCTTAAAGCGTGAAGATAGACTATTTTATGGTTTGCAAGCAGTCTAAAATGCTCAATACACCACTCTAATTGTCATTTTATACTGTGCCAAGTAAGACTGACACACCAGTGACTGAGGGCAGGTGGTTGTGGGTGCTGAGGGAGTTGATTAGAATCCTGACGACTCAACATACTGGCTATTTACTTTGGGCAAAATTACCTCCCCTCTTCAAGACTCAGTTTTCTCATCTGTAAAGTGGGCTAATAACATCAATCTCATAAGGTGGTTGAGAGGATTCAATGCAACAATACACCTAAAGCACTCTGCTGAGTGCTATGCTGGGAATCCACTAAGAAGCAGCTATTATTAGTGATTATTTTACAAGGTGGCAATTATCCAAGAAATAGAGTTTGTGTGAGAAGGGAAAACTGGATTTGACCTTGCTAAACAACTTCTCATGATTCTTTCTCTCCTTAAATTCAGCTTCTAATCCATAGGATTTGGCTAGGAAATTGGGGTCCAGTGAAATGAGAGTCTAATTTGTTATCTAAATGGATGCTTGGTTCTTAAAAGTTGTAATAGTTTTTAATAGAACGGTGCACACAAAATGTATGTACCACTGAATTCCCACCTCTCTAAGTAAGTATGAAAAATTTTTCGTAGAAGTCAGTAAGCTTCAAATCCAGGGCTACCAAGAGTATAGCCTAAAGCACAGAAGCCAATGTGTTCAATTTCCATCTTAAAAACTGAAAAATGACCTTATATTCTGATATTATTGTAAATGTAGTCATAAGGGAATAATCTTGAGGTGGTGGTCAGTGAAGTGGGTCAGTTAGTATTCAGGGTCAGCTGAGACAACTGCTATGTTGTTGTGCACTGTACAGCCCTAGGGGGCACCATCCACACAATAACAATGTAGATTTTCATATTTGTTAGGCATAACAAAATTTTCAATTTGTTGCCTGACACATTTTCAGGCATATGTCAAGAAAATATCTTACTCTAATAAGATAAGTATACTAGGGCAGTTTTCTGACAAGTGGAGGTAAAGGGTCTTGAGGAAAGGGTGCCTATTTCTCACTCACACAAAGAGTGTATATGGCAGCCCTGACTCTGGGTGTCTGCTGGGTGCTGTGTCCTCAGCTGAACTAGCCTCAACCAGCCCTTGGCCACAGCAGCCAGTAGTTGGCAATGTCCTCAACTTCCTTTTCATTCTATGTTACCTCACCCTTGTTGTCCCAAGTGCCTTCAGGCAGTCCTTCCTGGAAAGACCTCATTTGGACCTGAGGACCTCTTAGGGCCTCACACTTTTCCTTGGGCTATTCTCATTTACCTGCTCTAGTCTTCTAGTAACCGCTGATGTGTGTAGTGCTTGATATTTTAGGAGATGCCCTTTATGTTCTACCTCATGACTCTTAGAGAGGTATGAATATCCTGATTTTACAGATAAAAATACAAGGAGGTTCAGGGAGGTTTCATGACTTACATCAGTAAATTGTGAAACTGACTGACTAGACTCCAAGTCTTGTGATCATCCCTTGGTCACCATCCTCGTGGGATACATCATACTACACTATGCTAGGGTGTGAGTGTTTGACTTCTATTCTAATGGGGAACTCAATGCTAAGTGGGTCCTTAATGCTCTCTGGCAATTATATTGCATTTCCTTAGTCTATCACTCTTGTCCACTTCTAGAGTACTCTGATACCTTTTCCTCTGTTCTCATATTGCCGTAAATTTCTCTCTCATCTTTACTCTCAGCTGATGACTTTTTCTTTCTATTTCGCTATGAAGTGAAATAGAAATAAATAGAAGGGAATTTTGATAGCCCACCCACTGCATCTATAGACCTATGTGTATCTGTGTCCGTAAATTGCAACTCCTCGCCTGGTTCAGCAAACGAGCCATCTGTGCCCTCCCTTGTTTAGGGCCATCTGCCAGCAGTACTTGGGTCCCACTCCCTCTCTCCTATTCCAGGACCCCTCTTCCCTCTACTAGGTAATTTCCATTGGCATCAAGCATTTTTTTTTCTTTCCTCCCCCTTAAAACACATAGACAACCTTCTTTTCATCCTATGTACTCTTCTAGCTACCATTCAATTTTTTTCCTTTTTTGAACAGGAAAAGATGCTGAAATGTTTCTATTTTGCTTTTTCCAGTTTCTCTCTTTGCTATGGTCTGAATGTTGTCCCCCTCTAAAATTCATATCTTGAAGCCTTAACCTCGAATGTGATTTGGAGGTAAGATCTTTAGGAAGTAATTCAGGTTGAATGAAGTCATAGGGTGGGGTCCTAATCTGATAGGATTAGTGGCCTTACATGAAAAAGAAGTGATCCCAGTCTCCTCTCTCTCTCTACACACACATAATGAGGAAAATATGAGGACACAGTAAGCCAGGAAGAAGGTTCTCACCAGCAACCAAGTCAGTTGGCACTTTAATTTTGGATGTCCCAGCCTCCAAAACTGAGAAATACGTTTCTGTTGTTTAAGCCACATGGCTGCTAGCATTCTATTACAGCAGTGTAAGCAGACTAAGACACTCTTGAATCACTAAAAATCAGGCTTTCTATCCCTTGTACTGTCTATTAAAATTGCTCTTGTCAAGGTCCCCTGTGACGTCTCTGTTGCTAAATCCAGTGGTCAAATCTCAGTCCGCATCTCACTTGCCCCGTCAGCAGCATTTGACAGAGTTGAGAGCTGTCTTCTACTTGAAACTCGTTCTTTACTTCCCAGGGCTACGAGTCTCCCATAGCTCTGCTATTCCTTTTCATGGGTTTCTCATTCATCTCCTTGACTCTGAGCATCTCAGGTTGCTCAGAGATTTCCTGAAAGTCCTGTGTCCTGAGAACCCTCAGCCCTGGGCAGACACACACTTCTGTTACTGTGTCTTGCTGTATTTCCCTCTTAGTGTTTATATGTCTAATATGCATTTACCTTTCCTACTAATTGTTTTCCCTGCTAGAATTTAAGCTCCGTGGGGTGGAAATTTTTATTTCTCTTGTTCACTGTTCTGCCCTGATGGTGAGAATAGTATCTGATACATGGTAATTGCTCAATAAATATGTGTTAAATAAATGAATAAGTGAAGTCCATAAAGATGTGCAGACAAAATTCTACAGAGAGGTGCAGAAGCACAGGTGACAGTGGATGAATGTGACATGAATTGTGGAGCTGCTGGCATTTTACCTGAACCTTACAAAAGGCACATACTGGCGGTCCCTAAGGTCTGAGCGGCAATCATGGTAGTTTGACTCTTCTGTTCCCTCATAACAGCCCTAAGGACAGACACTTCCAGGGGCTCCTACTGTCCAGGACCTTCCACTGACATTTGGAGAGGGGAAAGGCTTCTTTCTCCATCACCAGCTGTTTCTTGTCCTATTCTCTTCCTGTCTGACTTTCGGCCTGCTGTCTATTAGAAAGGATCCAGTAAATTCAGTATGGCTTTCACGCCCTGTAAGGGACAGTGCCTTGGTCCAGGCATTTCAAATGTGTATATAAAACTCTTAAACTGTAGACTCCTAGGCTCCGCCCCTGCAGGTTTCAAACAAGCTCATTTTGATCCAGAGATCCAAGGACCACATGCTGAACAACTAAAAGAACAGAATTTCTAAAGATGTCATCCCTGGAAACCCATAGGGAACATTCTTTTGGTTGGGGGGCCTCTTTGATGTCTGAAAATTGCTCCTGTATTCCTATAAACAATTATCTGTTTGTCTACCTACCTGCCTGCCTGTTCCGTCCATCTATCCGTCCATCAGTCCTAGATTGTGTCCATGTGGAGTTACCTGCACTGTAGCAGCGCTGGAGGTGCTTTCTCCTTTGAAAACAATTTCCTTGGGTCCTAATTACCTTCTGCACCTTCCCCAAGGCCAAACCACATCCTCCCAGCAAGGCTCCCCTCAGGTGCCAAATGGCAATTTTCTGTCATTCCTACCCCATGTTTAGACCTTGCTATTCCTCCTCCTAGCTGTCAGCCAGGCTCTCTTTTTCCATTTTCTGGTTCCATGTTACCACTTCTGTCTCCCCCGCCTCTGAACAAACATCTTCTCCCCAAATACCTAATTGAAGCCAAGCTGCTCTGGTGAATTCCCACTGCCCTTAGCTGTGTTTCCTGCCTCCAACTCCCACTACCCTTTACCTGGCTTTGGCTATTATTACCTAAATCAATTGACTCACCAAATTAAGAAGTGCAATACATTAAAAGATAGTAACTTTGATAATTTACCATGAAATAAAATGCCAAGTGAAAAAAAAATACACTCTAGGGAAGTGAATTCATCCTTATACGCAGTCTGTCACCTATATTTACCTGTGCAGAGTCCAAAACAAAATACAACCATTAAAAAAAACCTGACATGGCTGATAATGACAAAGGTTGGTAAGCTAATCACTCAAGGACAGTAGCAATTCGGGTGGCAAGTAATTGTGTTGCCACCAGATACGGGAACCGTGAGTTTTTGTGGAGGCAATAAAAGCCCATGCTCTTTGTTAAATTAGTTTACAGAATCTCTGTGAGATTGGAAACAGGAATATTTATTCCAGCTGCTCTAGTGCCATGATTTATTTCCCTCATTTCTCTGCAAAAATCTCTTTTGCTGCATAGAAGTTTCTTCTCTGCCAGCTGAGTGAGCCTTGTGCATTTAGCCTGCTCTAAAAATCTCAGTTCCACCTCCCTGAGGGTGTCTGCTCGCCAGGCGCTGGCTGGGGATGGGCAGCCATCCCACTTGCTGCCCCAGTCATCTCCAAGAGCCTATTTTTGTTGTGCAGTAGGACCAGTGCCCCCAACCACCCAGCCTACCACGAGCACCAGCGCCTCAAGGTGAACAGAAGTATCTGAAGAGCATATAAATAGCTTCTAATCCCACAATCAATGAATGTATTTTTGGCTCTAGACATCCACACATTTAGCCAAATGGCTCTAGGACAGAATTGAATATCGTATATGTTTGTCTCGTCAGTAGCAAGGGTAATGAAATCCATAAGAGAGAAGTTTTTCTTTGCTCTGGGAATACTTTTTATGTCCCAGCATTAAAATATATGTGATTCTGTTCTGTACAGAACTTACCTCTGGGGCCCATTCCTTCCGTATGTGCTACCTACCCACATCCCTTGCGGCCAGGATGCCTAACCTTGTAAGAGTCCGGTGTCCTTCCTTTGCCCTTCTTCTAGCATGGCTATCTTTTTAAAAATTAATGTGAAAATAATTTTGTCCAGCCCATTTTTTCCCCTAGAAATTTGTGATCAGCTTTTCATAGGTTGAGAAATAATTAGACCAAACGACTGCCTAATGTATATAGAGTTTCCTTTTGGGGTGATGAAAATTTTCTGGAACTAGATTGCAGTAATGGTTACTAAACACTGTGAATGTATTAAATAACTACTATAAATGTAACTACACTATAAAATGTATACTTTAAAATGAAATTTTATGTTATGTGAATTTTAGCTCAATAAAATAATTGTCCTCTTCAAAAAAACAGAAAGAAAGAGATAACTAGACTAAACTGTAACCTAAGGGGATGGGAAGACATTTACTGAGTGCCTACTATGTGCAGGTCACTGTTTGCATGTGTATTTATAGTTTAGTTAATTCTCACAACAACCCAATGAGTACGCTATCCCATTTTACAGATACAAGTTGAGGAACTTTCTCAAACTTCTTAAAGTCTGACTTTCTCAAAGTCATGCAGCAGTATGGTTGACTCAGTCAGTGCTTTTTCTGCCATGCCAAGCTGCTTATTTTTGAAGTCTCTCTGTATCTTCATCCTTTTCTGCCCCCTTCTTCTTTATGGCATGTCTTCTGTCTCTTGCCAGGCATCTTGTGTTTTATACCTCAAGTTTTCTGCTGAATGCCTTCAGTCATTCAATCACTTATTTGTTCATTTATTCTGTCAGTCATATAAGCATTCAAGTATGTATTGGGTGATGTCTCAGTTCTCTTCTAGGCATACAGCAATGAGTAAAACAGAAAACAAATTTCCTTTGATATTCTAAAAAGCAATGTATAATAAGTACCCAGGCATTCAAGATGAAATAGGGTGAGTGCATTTATAGAGGAAGGCAGAGGTGCTGGGCATCCCAGGGGAAGAACACATGGCAGCCTTCTAGGAAGGGGGCAAGGAAGAGGACTTCTTGGGAGAGGTGACACTGAGGGGAGCCCCAAGGCTCTGTAGAAATTACTCCATACAGTAAGTGAGTGTGTTTCTGCTTGGGGAATGCCCATCTCCATGACAAGCAATGTTGAGTGGAGAAACAAGGTGGGTTAATCATCAGAGATGAGGTTGTACAGGTGAGCAGAGGTTGGACCCTGAAGGCTCTTGTCTCTTCGTACGCACCTAAGGAGTGTGGAATTTACCCTGCAGGTCAAGACGGAGAGCTGAGCGGTCAAGTAGTGTTGACTGGGTCCTTGAGTCCTGTGGATGTACTAATATGTTAGAACAAAGCCTGAGAGGTAAAGCCTGATTTAGTAGCATGAAAATACTTCACGCTGGAGAGGCATGTTTATTCCTGGTGAATTTACATGTGATAAATTCTTATGACATTATATTCTAAAATACATGTATGAACTGGCTTGACATGATTAACAATTTAAAGGAAAATATAAACACAGGGGCAATTTAAACACTAGTATTAATTTATGAGTCAATTCAAGGTCAGGGACTGAGAGTGACATTAAAAAAGAGAGGCTTTGTTCTAACATATGTAAACACAGGCAAATGTATGAATTCTGTAATTCTGTTTCTACTCCACTGTGAAGGAACTTTTTAAAAAGAAATTGACACTGTCAATAATGTGACAAATAATGAAACCTTTTTTATATGGAAAACTTTGTAATTTTGTGTGTGTGTCTAAGATTGCCTCTGAATAACATATTTAAGCTATTTGGAAACTTCGGACTCTGATACCACATTATTGGTAGAGCGTTTCACGGTACATTGTTAGAGGGGTTCTTACTAATTACACAGTGATTTTATTTTTGTGATATGAAAAATTATCCATGTAAATTGATAAACTGTTCAAAACAAATTAGATAAAAATAAACTGAACAATTATTTTGTAAGAATTGGGGCATCTCTAAAATTATTTTTGTTTTGAATGTTATATTCAGTATCATGTATATACATATACATACAATTTTTACATAAGTGCATAAATGGGATATATTACAGAAATACCATCAACAGTAAAACTTCTGAAGATGTGAAAATATATACCAAGGTACACAGAAAGGAATTCTTACATAATCATCCCCTCTGAAATTATTACTAAAGTAATTATACACATTTTGATGTGTTTTTAAGCCTTTTTTCTATGAACATGTACATATATGTGTGTATATATACATGGGTGTCTGTGTATGTGTACATTATATGTATAATTTTATATCCTGACTTTTCCATTTAGTCTTGTTGATATGCTATATTTTAACATTTTACCTGTTATTACATATTTTTTAAAAATAGAATTTTAATAATTGGCTAACCATAATTCTGTTTAACTTCTTTCTTATTTTTGAATATTTAGATTGTGGCCAACTTTTTTGATAAGGGAGATAATAGTGTGATAACATTGTATACAAAATCACTTTCTATACCTCTGATTGTTCTCTAAGGAAATAATAATGCAAAGGGTAGGAAGATTTGTGAGGACCTTGATACAAACTGCCAAACTACCCTGAAAAAATAATACTTTTTTGCAAGGCAAATTGAAAACATGTAACAAGAGACATAAAATTTCTATACCCAAATGTAGAAATTGTACATCTTGAAATAAATTCTAGGGAACTGCCCCCCAAATAAAGTAAAAGTCATCCAGACATACTTACCATAGTGTTAAAATAACTAAAAATTGGTTATTTGTCTTAATTGTCCAACACTAGGGAAATGCTAAGAGTATTCTGGAGGACTTAACTTATCACAGCCATTAAAAATAATATTTATTAATGATCACTTATGATATGTAAAATGTACACATTACAATCTTAAGTGGAAAATTGGCATACAAAAAAATTGGGATACAGTTTCAACTGTATTAAGAAAAATACCGAAAGGAATTTTATCAAAGCTTTTAACAGTTTTGGGGAGGCAAGATTTTGGATAATTTTTTCTTCTTTCTAGCTTACTATATTTGTCCTATTATTTTTTACTTTATCTTTTTTTTTGGTGAAGGTAATTAGGTTTTTACTTATTTATTTATTTTAATGGAGGCACTGGGAATTGAACCCAGGACCTTGTGCATGCTAAGCATGCTCTCTACCACTGAGCTATACCTTCCCCTCTTTGTATTTTCTTAATATGAGTTGTTTTTATATTTTAAAAAGAATTAAGACAATTCTTCCTTTGTTGTACAATTGTATTTTCCCCCAGATTTCCTTACCAATGCCAGTTTGGGGGATACAATTTCAGCTGAATTTTCATTTTCTAATGGTATGCATCAATTTTTACATTTTGTGAAGTCATACTAGAAATCACAAGTTTCCTGGCTGCAGGCTGCTTCTAAGTGAGCAGGCTGAAAGTGCCTGCTAACTCCAGAAGCTCTCACAGATTGCACCCCACAGAGATGCGAATGGGGCTCAAGATCCATTCTGGTTGGGTTCCGGACTTGCCCAATTCCCGCATCTCTTAGAAAGCAGCAGCAGGGAAGTTCTTGTCTGATCTGTGATCGATCCCTAGAGAAGCAGTCAAGGAAGCACTTTCGGAGCAGAATGTTCAGCTTTAGGCTGAGAAAGCACTTTTCACTCAGATCTCAGACTCAATTTCCATCAGTCAATAATCTGTTTTAGACTTTAGTGTGTGTTTTTTAAGATGAAAGAGAAAATTATTTGATGTGACATAAAACATGAAATGTTTTGAAGAGGATCTGCTAGGAGACTTTCAACATTTTTGTAAGAAATGAGGTGTCTGTAATTATTTTTATTTTTTAAATTCAATTTCTATGTATGTACATAGATAATTTTAAAGACATGAATGCGTAATATGATATGTTTTTAAAGTGGTCTTTTTTTTCTTTCCATATTGCTTCCTCCTTCCCTCAACCCTCTCAGCCATGTTAATTACCTACCATGTAGTAGTAGGAGGTCTTAATATGTCAAGGACATTAAAACACTTCTTTCCTACTCAGATTTTAGGGGGAATGTTAAACTTCAAATATTAGCCAGGTTTAAAAGCTCTGTGGCAACAGCTTCTCATTAGTAGCTAGTCTATGCTAAAACTATACTTAGAGAAGTGTTATCTGATTTTATGTTAAGAACTGAAGATCCGAATGTTGTTTCTGGCAAGTGAACAGATTCTTTCTTATGCCATTTCAACTTAAGAATATTCAAATAAATGTTCTATAACTTAAAAGAAAAACCTTCTTGTGGACATTTGCAGGGAGAGGTACAAGGAAACTTTCTGGAATGATGGAAATTTTCTATATCTTGACCATGCTGATAAGTTAGGCGTACAGCATTCATCAAATTGTATTGAACTATATGCTTAAAAAGGGTGCATTAAAAAAAATTAAGTTATACTTGACATACATGATTATACTAGTTTAAGGTATATAACATAATGATTTGATATTTTTATACCTGATGAAATAATTACCGCAGTAAGTTCAGTTACCATCTACCACCATACAAAGTTGTTACAATATTATTGACTATATTCTAAAGTGGGTGCATTTATAGTAGGTAAGCTATACACAAATAATGTTTATAAGACAAAAGCATTTCTGTTCATTTAAACTCTGAGTTTTTAGAATTTGCCATAAAAACATTGTTGCTTATGGCTGTAGTCCTCAGCCCTCCCCCATCTGTGATGACATGTGGATTTCAGATGATTTATTCATTGGGGCCATTTATGGACAGGGAAGTGATGATGAAGCAAGAGTAGCTCTGCAGGGGACAGGGTGTGGAGTGTGTCCACTGTGCCCTGGTTTCAGAGAGAGGAGAAAAGCCACTCTGCAGGAAGCCAGTGGGGACGTTTGCTCCTAGTGGGGGAAGAGAATTGGTGGGATGTGTGTGGGAGAGTGAGAGAGCATCCAGGTGCAGACCATTTAGGGCTTGAGGGGACCCCCTCCTTTGACTACAAAGCTTCAGCTCTTTCTAGATTCAGTAAATCTTCGGGAAGAACAGTATTTTTATTTTTGGAAACCAGTGAACAGTTAGGGTTTTGTGACTGATTTATACTTGTGGATCAGAGATCTAAACACAGATGTGGGAGCTGGACAGAAGGGAGGATCATTAAGTAAGCCCTGAAGATTTCACACAACCGAAATTGGGACAAAAATCAAACCTCTGTTGAGGGTCATGATTCCAGTCTTAGGATGAAGCAAAACCATGAAAGGCAGAGCAGATGATGAAAATAATATGAGATGCTGGGTCACTTCCTTGAACATTAAGTCAGACATCTTTTGAAAACTTCCCTACTTTAGACTTTCAATTTTTATGAACCAACACAATCCTTTATTGTATAAATCACTTAAAAATAGGATTGGCTCTTACTTGCGGTAGAAACATCCTAATTGATGTAAGTAATTTAAAAAAGGGTGTTATTACTGTATATGTAAATCATACTCTTTATATCTTAGGTGTACAAATAAGTAAATGACATTTTAATTTTAAAAAGCATTGAGTAAGCAACTCAAAGGTGTAAAACAGCCCACTGACTTAGTAGTATTTTATTTGAGATGGATACTGAATTACTTGACGTGGAATAGTTTTTAATGTTTTAAATATCTTTTATGAAAGGTTAGTTGAACATTAAAAACCATACAGAATTTACTGTATCTTGGCAATGTGTTTAGGTCTCAACTCCAAGTTTAAGTTTATATTTTCATAGACTTTTTTTAATATACTGATGAAGGATGATAAATCTAGTCTGGGATATACTTAAATTAACTCTCTCTCTGCAAAAGCGAATTTATTTCAGAATTACTCACAGTGCCTCATGGGCCTGTGGTGTTTAAGAGATGTGGAACAATTTCCCCAAAGTGCAAACTTAAATCATTTTTCTTGTACCTTTTGTAGTAATTCAGGTTTTTAAAGCTTTAGGAATGAAATGTTCCAAGTAGCCAAAGAGTTCTTAAGCTGAGAACATAGATCAAATCTTATTATGTCAAGTAGAGCAATTTAATCAGACTATTTGAGCAAAGATTAAGATGTTAGTATAGATGGCTTAGAGTGCAGATTGCAAGTCCTCATGAAAGAGTTTCAGGATATCACTTCTTTTCATGTACACCCATCTTCCTTGTCCCTTTGATATTTTCACCTCCAAACAGGAGGAGCAGTCCTGGGAATCTGAACCCAGGTCCATTTTCCTCCAGCACCTTTCATTGACCTTTAAGATTCTTTTTCTTGTTGACTGAAGAACCATCACTTGTCCTGTTGGAATCGTGCTATCCAGTACATCCTTGTTACTGCTCCTAGTCCACAAGCCTTGCCGTAAGGGAGAAAGAAATGGAGAGGGAGAAGTTGACTTGTACGTGCAATTATTTTCTCTATTCAGTATGCACTGTTGAAAGAACACGGATATGGTATTTCTGTGTAAATGGGGAAGGGTGGATTCAGGAAGCTGTGAGTCAGCCAGAAGGAACTGTAGCAGACCAGGAAGATTTATAACACAGTTGATCACAAAAAACAACAGGGTTGAAAGAGCATTAACGTTACTACAGGGAAATGGATATGCCAGGAGTCCTCAGGGGGCATCTGACTCTGCTGATTCTGTTCAGACTCAAGGGAGATCAAGTCTCTAGGTGCCTCTCCTAAGCAGAATGAGATGCCAGTAAGGCATGAAAATGGGAATAATAGACTAAGGTGGGACATTCTATGACCAAGACTTGAAGGACTCAGGGATAGAAAGAGGAGGCTTTAGTGGGAGCTGGAGGTGTTGAAGGGGAGGAGAGGTGGGATGGGAAAGGCAGACTCCCCACTAGGTCACTGTCTTGGCCTGGCTCCAGCTGGTTACTAGCTCCCTAGAGGCAAGAGCTTTCAGGTGAGAATCTCATGAAAGTGGGTTCTGCTACCCTGACTCTCTGCTCTTGCTAGGAAAGACTGCTCTCAAGGTGGTTTCTTTGAGAATAGAGTGACCAGTTTGTCCAGGACATTACTGTGTCTCAGTTTGTCCAGGACTTTCCTGCCTTTAGCAAGTAAAGTCCGGAGTCCTGGGAAGCCCCTCACTGGTTGGTCACCCTGTAGTCCTGTGGAATTTGATGTGAGCTGGGAGTTAGGACCTTGCAGGAAGTGGTGTTCTCTTGGACACAATATTACGATCTAGGGCAGGTCAAAGGAGGCACAATGGAAGCAAGTTTGAAAAGCATGGTTCACATAGGAGATTTATTTTTCTCTCATTGCAATTTGGATTCCAGGATCCCTTAATTTAGATACAGAAGGAAAAAGCTATTACTACTGGGTTTTCAGATCACATTTTGGCATCAGGAGGCCAACATTCTGGTTCAGGGGACAGAGATAAAAGGATTAGAAATATGAGGAACAAGAGGTGGTTGAAGTGGTCTGGCTATGGGCTAGGTTTCTTCTACGCTCCTGCCCCCAACCCCTTCCCTAAGAAGCTGTACAGTGATAGTAGGGCAGGACATAGAGAAAGATGATTTGCCTTTGAACCTGCCATAGTGGCTTTAAATTCTTCATTGAGACATTTAATCATTTTTTTCTTTTTTAAAATTTAAGTATAGTTGGTTTACAATGTTGTGTTCATTTCTGGTGTACAGTACAGTGATTCAGTTATACATATATATTCCTTTTCAAATTCCTTTTCATTATAGGCAATTATCAAGTATTGAATATAGTTCCCTGTGCTATACAGTAAGATCTTGTTATTTATCTATTTTACATATAATAGTTAGTATCTGCAAATCCTGAACTCCCAGTTTATGCCTCTGCCATCTCCTCTCCCTATTGGTAACCATAAGTTTTTTGTCTATGTCTGTGAGTCTGTTTCTGTTTTGTAAATAAGTTCATTTGTATCATATGTTAGACTCCACATGTAAGTGATATATGATACTTGTCTTTCTCTGTCTGACTTCACTTAGTATGACAGTCTCCAGGTCCATCCATGTTGCTGCAAATGGCATTATTTTATTCTTTTTATGGTTGAGTAGTATTCTATTGTGTATCTTTATCTATCTATCTATCTATCTATCTATCTATCTATCTATCTATCTATCTATCTATATCTCACAACTTCTTTACCCAGTCATTAATCATTGTTTCTTGAAATGAGAGTTCATGGTCAAGTAAGTTTGGGAAACTTTCCCTCTGCTCCCTCCTCAGCATGTATTTTAGCATGTCAAACTGCTTAACTTTGTTTACAGTATTTCCAGTAGTTATATAACCAGGTAATCTTATTTTATTTTAAATTGGGAAATAATTATTATCATCCCAGGGAATTAGTGAACCACAGAACTTGCTTTCAGAAATACTGCTTCCAAAAGTTTGCTTCTGAGAATGATGCCGTGAGAAACTCAGAAAAGAATTTCCCTGGCAGTCTTTGAGAGGTCAATGGCGTCTTCACTGGTGGACTTCCACAACCAGAGGTATGGATTAGTGTCAATGCCAACTGCTCACGAGATTGGTCCCTCCACTAACACTCTGTTTAGACATTGGAATATCTGGCTTTTCAAAAAAGAAACATTGTTTTAATTTATTTGAGCTCTGCATGATTGAATCTTTGTGAATCTTCTCTTTAAAAAGACATTCAAAATCCAAAATCTAAAAAAAGAGACTAGTCTTTTAGAAATGCTAAAAACAAGAGAAGAGTTAAAAAGGCAAATATGAAAATTAAAATGGCCATTTGAAGATCAGAATATTTCAATTCAAAAAATTGTGGGTCAAAACAGGCATTGAAATTCCTTCTAAAATTTGGACAGAGTTAAAAATAAAGATTGACAGGTTGAGTACGGGCCCACTGTGAAGAGATTGCTTTTCACTTGGGAAAATGGTTGAACTAGTAAAATACAAATGTAGTTCCTACCTAAACACTACTTTTTCACTTGCAACCCTGTTGAAAGGGTAAAACACAGGAAAATTACTTTATAAATATTTTATAACCAGAAGACATTTTAGCTGAGCCACCTAAATAAACATAGCCTTTTAGGCTAAAAGCAATTTACTCTCATTTAATATGATAGAAATAGGTCATCCATCATTACCTGGGAACAGTTATTTTGCACTGAATTTAGAAAAAGAGAGGGCTTTTTTCAGATGAGAGGAAACCACGGGTATTCATTAAGAATACTTAGAAAGAGGGCATATGGGGGGATAAATTAGGAGTATAGGATTAATAGATACACACTATTAAATATAAAATAGATAAGCAACAGGGATTTACTGTAGAGCAAAGGGAACTATATTCAGTATCTTTTAATAACCTATAATGGAAAAGAATATGAAAACAAAAAAACCGAATCACTTTGCTGTACACATGAAACTAAAACAATATCGTAAATCAACTATATAAAAAAAGAAAAGAGAAAGGGTGTATTAATCTTTCAAGAATTCTCTGAAGATTTGTCTTGACTGAATTGTCCTTTCCAAGATAAATGAAACACTGAAGAGGTTTGTTATCACTTGACTGAAGTCTTCTAGAAAAATAATTTCTCTCTAAAGGTTATGCGATACGGGGAAGTGAGTAGATATATTGGTCTTAGGTGAACCTACGTGTTCTTTCTGGAGTTGTCACATGCATACACAGGACCATGCCTGGGGGAATTTGTGAATGGTCAGTTTTCCTTGGGGATTTCCACATCCCTAAGAATATTTCTCTTCTGTGTCTTAGTATCTCCAAAAGGGTCTAGCCTTTTAGGTCTCCAGTTGCCAGAGTCCCTTCTTTCATACTCCACCCTGACCTGCTTACATAATCCACTTCCTGCATCTTATTGAAACTTCAAATCTTACCCTTCTTCCTCTTTACAGGAGCAAAACATTAGAAACAACTTAAATGTGCAACTATGAAAATTTTAAAAATAGATTCTGATGAAAAACAAATCAGTAATTAAAATGGTGATTTTGTTCACTAAGGAAATGTTAAGTGAAAAAAAGATATAAATTCTTTATATAATCCATATATATATATATATATGTAAATTCCACATATACATTCTTTATATTTGTATGTATACTTATTTTATGTAAGTATTCTCTACACACATTTAGACATACATGCAGCACGGAAATGTTAACAGCACTCATCTCATGGTATAATTACAGTAGATTTTTGTTCATTCCAAATTCCCCACAATGGATGTGTATAACATTCCCATTAAGCAAAAAAAAAGTTTAGGGGGAGGGTATAACTCAAGTGGTAGAGCATATGCTTAGCATGCACGAGGTCCTGGGTTCAATTCCCAGTACTTCCTCTAAAAATAAATAAACCTAATTACCTCCCCCACTACCAAAATAAAATAAATACAATAATAAATAAATAAAATATTTTTTAAAAGTTTAGAAATAATACAGCTATTTTCACTATGATTCATTTCTTTGAATCCCTGGTTTTTGCTAGAGGAACTGGATTTATTCATGCAATTTTGTTACTATGTGTGGCACAGACCTTGCATTTTGTGTCCCTCTGCTGATAAGCTCTGTGACCATCCTTGGACAAGGATGGTCCTTGACCTTCCATAGCCTCTCTGGGCCTCAGTCTTCTCATCAATAAAGAAGAGGTTTGGAGGAGACAGGTGAGCCCTGAGGTACATCTGGTGAGTGTGGTTGTGACTTCCCCAAGTAAGATATGGTCAGTTTACGGGGCATGTGCAATGATCCCAAGGAATACATTTAAATGATAAACATTCTTGTAACATAGCTGGCGGTCTTATATGGGAATATTTGTTGCCCTATGGGTTTTTCAGGGCCTTACTTATGTCTCTAGGACAGTGGTTCTCAAAAATTGAGCTGGCATCAGAATCACCGGGAGACTTGTTAGACTAGAGAATGCTAGGCCCCAGCAGAGGAGTGTCTGAGTCAGTGGGTCTGGAGAGGGGCTGAAGAAATTGTGTTTAGAACAAGGCCCAGGTGATGCTAGTGGTCTGCAAGAACCAGCCTGAAGAAAATAAGTTGCTTATGGAAAGGCATTTCCCATATCTGTAAGTGTTTTGGATTTCTTTTTTTTCCCCTTTCCAAAATCCTTAGAAAACTGTTCTGAAGATTACTCAAGGATATCTCCAAGGTCCATTTTATTCTAAAATTTCACTTAAAAACAATGAAAATGTTAACCCTCTGGATGCTTTAAGTAGGACCAAATGAAGAGATGAATGAGAGGCTTGGGTCTGAGGGTGGGCTGAGGAACAGAGAGTGGATTGTATTACTTGACTGGAGTCTATTGCATGTAGAAGGCACACAGTTTCTTTGACCGAAGAATTAGATAAGAAAGTGAGATGGTTTTCTCTGTGGAGTATGTTTAACCTAAATAGCAAGGTGGGCTCAAGATGTCACAGTTCCTTGATTGGTACTGGGTAAGTCCTCACAGATATTTTCTCCTATCTCATTACTCAGCTTATAGAGTTCATGGCAGCGTATGGGCATGTCCATCAGAGTTGGCAAACCCAGGCAGGGATGCTGACGAGGCAGCCTCCTCTGCCTGTGGAACTAGCTCCCATTCCAGAAATAAATCATGTATTGTCCCTTCCCACATCTTTTGCACACACTGCCCCATCTGCCTGGAGGGCCTCAGACTAAGCTACTTCTTCTCCATTGCTGTTGTTGTCCTCGTAGCCCTCTAAAAGTCACCTGATCATGGATATTTTACTATCACGGGTCAGTGATGTGCTTCTTCCGTGGAACTGGAAATATCTTGTTTACACAGCTGGTCTTAGATGCATTTCTGATCTCCACAACCTAACAGAGCATCTGGCAAATGTTTTCTGTTGAAAATAGGGTCATGGATATTCACAGACAAAATTTTATCTTTAATGTAAGTAAAATGATCGTTAAAACAAGACTGCAACTCAAATCTAGGCAGAGTATGAAAGATCAAATCTCTTTGCACTTTCCTCATGTTCAAATTAAGAAACCAACAAACTTCCCCTAGTTTCCAACCACTTTCATCTCTCAGCCTCTCCTAGGATCTGTCTGCTCCAGGACTTCCAGAAATTTCAGGACTCCACCTTGGATTTCTCACTTGACTTCTCCCCTGTACTCTCTGAAGGAGATTCCTATTTGTTTTTTTCTCCTTAAAGATAAAACACGGCCCCAATATTTCCACAAATAAATAAAATAGTGGGTAAAGTACTTGGTGCTTAGAAAGAAGCTTGAAGATATATGATGCTATGTTAGATTTTATTCTTGGTTTTAAAAGAAAGAATGACCTATTTCTCTCTATTTTGCTATCTAGCTATTTAAGCTAGCTAGCTATCCTTACATTTGTTTGTATGTATAGAAAATACTTGAAATGATGTTTACCTATTGTTAACTGTGGATAATTAAGATAGCGGGATTCAAGCAATTTTTAAAACACTGTTCTTTATCCTGTTCGGTATTGATTCTTTAAAAAATAAACATGTATTATTTTTGCAATTGCTATTCCAAAATAATGAAAGAACGGACTGCCTCTAAAAGTATTTAGAAGATCCCATTACCCATCTAATGTCAAACCATGGGTTTATCTGTTCCGTTACTTAAAAGACACACATGTCAAGATTCATAGACTTAAGTTAACAAATCCAAGAGCAGGAAGGCAGCTTGTTTTCATGTATAAATAAATCCTGCTGAACTGAACTTTTGTGACTCTTCAATCTGCAGTTACATTCTTTGGGGAAAGGAATCTGACACTATTACAGGTAGATCAAGGAGGGAGTTATTTCAGGCAGCCAAGGTGGTTCTGTCTTTAGAATGAGTCAAGACAATGCTGTTTGTCAAGCTTTCCTAAAAAAGGCATGCAACCTCAGAGATGAGAAATCGAGCACAAGGTGGTCATGACCTGACTGAGACATGATGAAGGGTTTTTGTTCTAAATGTGCTTGGTAGAGAATCTTTCAATTTTTTTTTCCTGGATGACTTTATGGGCTTTTAATGCTGCTATAGGCTAGCTAGACGTCCTTGCTGGGGACAGGAAATTAAAATGGAAGTTTTGGCTGAACCCTCCAGTGATGGATTTCAGATAACAATATGAGCTATGAGATAGAGCACCCTACAGGAATTTCCAAGTAAATGTCACAAAATCAGGCTCATGATTCTAACACATCTCATCTACCTCAAGGTAATAAAGGGTCCAGTTGTTGGAGATCAAAGAGGTTTTGTAAAGATTTCCTAGGAGATCAAGTTTTTAATGATAAAAGATTTATGTGTGTGTGGGGCGGGGGCATTTTCCCCACAGGCCAAGTCAAGAGAAAGGGGCTTCAGGGCTTCCATGGGATCACATAGAGAGTTTGATATGTGTCCCCTTTAGTGAAGACACGGTGAACTGATGTCTGACTGTTGTCTAGGAAATGTTCAGGATGAGAGATGGGTTGACTTCTTGCTGTGGTCTGATTGAGTCTATGGGCTGGGATAAAAGGCATGTGCTAGTGTGGGAGGGAATGGAGATGACCTGGAGGCAGAGATCTGTGGGCCCAGTTTGGGTTAGTGGTGGAATATCCTACCTCAGAAAGTGAAATCCCACGTGGGCAATACCATTCCAGCACTAAGATTCATTCTAAGCCATGGCCTGCTCTAAACCAGGAATGACAGGCCAAAGGCAGGATAAAAGAGCAGGTCTGTCAAGTCACGAGTTTGTAAGGTAAGTTAAGATATGGTTGAGATGAGTCAGAATTGTGGCACTGGTTCCTTCAAGTTTCCATGTGTGACTTTTTAACATAATGACCAAAACATTGATTGGTCCCATTCCTGCTGGAGAAAGCAGTGCCCCCTAGCGGAAATGAAAATAACAACATTGAAGAATAATAAACATTGAACCAAGCAACCAATAAACAAAACAGCTTGCATCACCAAATGTTAAACAAATTTAAGGAATATCAGTTAGAAGGTGGGGACAGATGGTTAGTTTGATCTGGGACACCCACATGTCATAGTTAATCTTGTGCCTGGGACTGTTGACTCATATAGTTTGGTCCTAAGGTCACTCCTCTTCCTTTGTGGAGTCTTATCCCTAAAACCTATCCCACATCCTACTTGCCTCATGGAGAAAACACAAGATTACAGTACTTCAAGTACAGATAGTAAAATTGGCAAGTCATAAGCCCTATTTTATTTAAGTCAATTAAAAATATAACTGAGTTTGATGGATTTCCAGTTCCAACTAGAAGTTGTTTATAAAGAACCAGGAAAGAATGAGTCTGTTGACACATGTGATTTGAGAAGACAGGATGTGAATCAGCCATTACATCTTGGATATGGTGACTGTGACAAATATTTTCAGCATAGTTACTATAAAATTTAAGTTAAATATAAACTTACTCTATATCTTATCATCGTAAAATTGAATGTTTTTACTATGAAGGAACTTCAGTTTTCCTAGAATATTGAGGTGCTGATTTGAGCTGTTGTTGACCTGTAAGTTCCAAACCAGAGTATGATAAATATATAGAAACCCAATTTATTAGAATGTTTGTTGCAGAAAACTAAGTTTTTTCTAAAATTGAAAATTGTTTTTCTTAACCATAGGAGGTTAAGTGATAGATAACAGATGGTATTATTAATCTAGCTCAAATGAACTCAGTCAGAAAAAGGGCTGAGTAGATATTCTTAAAATTAGGAATATAGTTAAAGGCATACCTCTTCTTTGTGATATTTACTTACAACTAAAATAGTCTAACACAGTAACTTTGAAACACTGAGAATCTCAATTTCTTTTCTATAGCTGATGGTAAACTTTACCCCTATTGATTCCACCAAGTCTCCTCCAAGGGTGGGAGCAGTAATAGAACTGACCTTGAAACCTAGAGGACTTTCTTGACTCATATGGGCCTCTCTACTTGTCTATTGTTCAGAATTATCTTCTTAGTAATTTATAGAAAATTCAACTCAAAATGACTCCAGCAAAGGAACTTAGTAGCTCCCACAACTATAAATTCTAGGTAATATGTGAGGCAAGATCCAGTGGTCAGAAGATGCCAACAGGATGGGGTCACTCAATCCTGGTTCTGCTTCCTCTGTGTTGGCTTTATTGTCAGATGGCTTCTTCCCAAGGGTAGTCAGATGTCTACTAGCAGGTCTAGATTTTCATTTGATCCGTTTAGCAATCTCAGTGGAAAGAGAGCTTTCCCCACAATTCCAGTACAAGTTCTGGATCTGAAGATTTTGGGTTCTGATTGGCCCAGATTGGTCCATCCTAAACCAATCACTATTTCAGAGGGATGCAGGGTTCCAACTGGCAAGGGTAGGGTTACATGTAGCCTCCCTGTCAAAGAGAGGGAGTCAGATAGACCTAGAGTGTGTAGATGTGGGCTTGGGGGCAGTGGGAATGTTTCCAGTAAGGAAAAGATCTCCCTCATATATGTACAGCCTTCTCTCATTCCTTTCCTCCTGCGTGGAGTTTTTCAGTGTGTACCCACTGTGACTTCACACTATGCCTGACCCTCTATCTTCTCCATTTCTTCTTTATACCTAAGCGCCCTAACCTCATAATCATAGCCCCACATTTGAAGTCACATGGGGCACTTTAACTTTAAAATTTAACGGTGGCTAGGCCCTATCCCTGAGTTTCTGATTCAGTTGATCTAAGGTAGAGCCCTTTTGGCTGTGTCTTGTAAAATTTTCCTAGGGGATTTTAATGTGCAGGCAGGGTTGAGAACTGCTGCTGATTAAACTTGATGCTGAGAAGCATCTGTCTGTTGTCCACACAGAGCAAGATGAAGTGTGAGTGCTAACCCTCCCTGGCTATTGCATTTACCCATGCAAGCATGCTGCTAAAGGAATGAAGCACTAATGATGTCATGTCAGTCACTTACCAAGACAGAGAAAACAGCTGGAAAAGTGTCAAGGCCTTCTCATTACTCCTGAAACAATATGAGAAGGATCGCTCATTTTTCCCTCACATATGGTTTACCAGGTTTATAATTAACTTGACTGAGATGAGCTACCAACTGGATGCTGTTCATTGATTTTGAGAATAAGAGATGCTTTAAAGTGCAGATGTGTGTATGTATGTTTGTGTGTATGTTTCCTTCAACAAAAAAAGTATTCTCTTAAAGAGGAAGAAATCTTCTGTGCCGCTGGGTTTTTTTTTAAAACTTTTTTTTGAAAATTTAATTTTTTATTGAAGTGTAATTGATTTACAATGGTAGTTTCAGGTATACAACAAAGTGATTCAGTTATACACACACACATATATACAGATATATTTTCAGATTCTTTTCCATTATAGTTTATTACAAGGAATTGAATATAGTTCCCTGTGCTACACAGTAGGTCCTTGTTGTTTATCTGTTTTATATATAGTAGTGTGTATCTGTTAATCCAAACTCCTGGTTTTATACAGATCCTTTTTGCATTTTCTCTGCCACAGGATTGAATTGTCATTGCTTGGCTCTCACAAATCAAGTTGTATATTTTCTGCTACATGAATCATTATAAACAACAGCTTTGGGAAGGCATTCTAGGGCCAGTAATTATACTGATGAAACAGAAAGACTGTATTCCAAGTGAGGTTAATTTTAGCAGAAGTCAGATAAAAGTGTTGTCGGCTAACAGCAAACAAGCTGGCAATAAAACCAAAATCACAGGTGCCAGTGACTTGTTTGGGCTGAGCAGTACCCAGGGTCACCACAGAAAGACAGACTGGACCTTCTGGCAGGCTTACATTGCTTAAAAATTTGAAGGAGACACATTGAGTTGATTATATAACAATCCTGAGAAATCACAATTAAAAAGTAGTCCTTAATTAGAAATGTGACTGAAAATACAGAATGCTAATAAATTAAAGTCTCTATGTGTATATGTGTGTGTATGTGCATGTGTACGCATGTGAGAGTGAGTGTGGGAGTGAGGAGAGGCTCACAGACCTATGTAGTTGGTAACTGACCAAAACGTTTATTTGTTTCTCTACAAAATAAGCTATTCTGTGAAAAAAATTCCTAAATGGAGAAAAAAAAGTTGCATCTTATCATGAAAGCAATTTAGATGTCTTTAAAAAAATCCATGTTTAAATTTTGTTCAGAATTCTGTTTTCTATGAAGAATGCCATTCTTTTAGGAAATCACTTGGGCTTCGTATAGCCAGTGTCACAACTTAGTTTGTAGAAAGGAGTGTGACTGGATAATTAAACAAGTGAGTTCTTCTGAGAAAAAAAATTAAGGCTAAAAACACAGAAGTATTAATTGGTAAAGAAGTCTGCATCTGAAGAGAACTTCGGCATAAGGAGGAAAAGTGCAGTTATGTTCTCATTGGAAAGATGCCATGTGTAGCTTTTCTTTTTTTCTCATGTGGAAAAAAGCAGAAATTCTGACTGCAAAAAGCTTGAGTACAAAATAAGGCTTTTCCTATGGTTAGTTTAAATCAATTAAGCCAGGGTAATATACTGACTTGGCATCTAATCTAGAGATTAGAAATCAGTTGACAGATAAAAATTTTATTAGTAAAAATACCCATTCAATATACCTTAATCAAAAAGAGAAGGAATTGAACCATGGTACTGAGCTGTTTGTGGGGGAAGCACTGTTTCAGAATCTACTGGATAAGGGATCTTTAAGGCTATCACTAGGGGCCTGGCCCTCCCCACACTCGCCCACACATCTATTCATTCCTTGGTTCTGACTGTTCCAGACAGTCTTGAATCTGCTTCAGTCTCTTCCCGTGTGTCAGGCAAGATGACCACTGACAATGTCTTAGATAAACAACAATGATTAAAGAGATTAAATTTCTCAACATCTGCATATCAACCTTAGGAAATTCTTTACTTGTCTATGATTGGGCTATATGTTCATTCTTTGAAAAAGCTTTGCAGCTCTCCGAGGTGCCAGGCGGAGCTGTGGGAGCCATATTACCCAGCAGGCTCTGCGACAAGAGGCGGTAGCTCTGGGCCAATGGCAGCGCGGGACTGGGATCCCGTGTAAGGGGCGACTTCAGGCAGCGTCCTCGTGGCACTCGCATTGGCTGCGTCTGGGTCTTTCCTCTGAATCACTGTTCCGCAGTCTTGAGCAGACTCGAGGCCCAGGAGCAGGGATCCTGGGGAAGAGGCTTCCTCCCCGCCCTGCACAGAGGCAGGGCCGAGTGTAGACTAGGCGGTGGAGGGGAGTCTGCTGAGCCGTGGGGACCCTCTCTGGTCTCCCACCTTGCACCCCCTGGGTCCCTGCAGAGGGTTCAATGGCGGCGGCAGAGGCGCAAATGGACCCGACACTGGTGAGTGGATGGCCCCTCAGGCCCTCTGGACCCCTAGCCATGTAGTCCTGGCACCCCATGTGGAGAATAGTGTAGTCTTGGATGTCTTCACTTCCTCTAATGCTGCCTTTGAGTCTGAGGGCTGTGGAGGATGGTCAGTCAGTACCAGCCAGGCGTCCTGAATTCAGGCAGGGGTTGATCTGCAAGGTTCTCAACTCAGTAAAGCAATCAGCTGTGGAGGCGTGTCCCAGGCACATGAACCACTAGGTGAAAATGCTGGGAGGTGAGGCCCAGCCGAGTGGAATTGCGGATCTCCATTTTGTGTGTTGGGAACAGAATGCACCGAGAAGTCAGGTCTGGAACAGCAAGCTGAGGAGTTGGGCCTCTTTTTACGTTGGTGGGAACCGTGGAGGATTTGGAGGAGAGGAGGGAAGGCATCTGTTTCAGGTTTTAATAGGCTTCTCTTGCCATAGAGTTGAGAGCAGACAGGGTGAGAGAAGTCAGCATGAGGGAGGGGGCTCCCTGCAACCCTTCAACATACGTGAAACCCTCTGTTCCACATAAGTATCTTCAGCCATCCTCCCAGCCCAAGTGTGTACTGCAGGTGTGCAAAACGAGTTTCGGAGCCCACGGTCTGGGTTCAGCTCCAGGCTGTGCCAATGCCCAGTAGCAGGAAAGTGTGCTAAGTCCAGAGCCCCTCAGTTTCCTCAGCTGTGAAGTGGGGTTAATCGCAGCATCTTCTCTCCGGGGTGACTGGGCGTGAAACCACTAAATGCAGCACCGTGCACCCAGGGAATGCTCCAGAAATGCTGGTTGTGGCTATTCCTTACTCTGATTTCTAGGGTCCAAGGAGCCCTTTTCCCTGGTCTTGTCCTTTCAGCAGTACAAGCAGGAGAGAAATGGAACATCTCCGAATCCCCTCTGTCCCTGTGCCATCTGAATGGACTAAGCCTTAGGAAGGAGTTCATGTAACATGGGAATTTCAGCGTACATTCTAACCATGCCCTTCCCAGGGCTGTTATCCTAAGCAAGTCTTGTCGGTGCCCTTGTCTTCCATCTCTTGGGGTTAATGAGAATAGTAACATTTCCTCCCCTTGGCTTGAGGTGATCAGAGAAGGCACATGTGTGGTATGTGTTCCCTAGTATCCAGCACTGGCCAGGTAGCATCACTCTAGATGCTTCTCTGGGAACAGAGGCCCTTGTCCTGTGATGATCTTAGGGGCTCACCCAGGGGACTCAAGCCCTGAGGTTTCCTGGGTCTTGGGCCTGAATCTAGTTGAGGCTTTGGGGAAGAGGGAGAGCCTGGGGACAGATGCACTGTGGGTGCAGTATTTTTGGAATGACCGCTCCTCTGCTCAAAGGGCCCTTGGGCAGGCTGGGGGCCAGGAAGTTCACTGGATTCATGTTTGCAGTTGCCATGTATTCAAAATATGCAAAATGCAAAAGTGTCTTGCTGCTCACAGCAATAAAGTCATTTTTCTCTTTAAGACACTTTGAGGGGGTATAGCTCAGTGGTAGAGCACATGCTTCTTGTGCATGAGGTCCTGGGTTCAATCCCCAGTACCTCCTCTAAAAATAAATAAACCTAATCACTGCCCCCCCAATAAAATAAATAATACAATAATAAATAAATCATTAAAAAAAAAGAAAGAAAAGGTTTGGTGGCCAGAATTATTGGTACTTGGACTTGGACTGACCCAGTGTAGTATGCTGAATCCCTGGGCTCTTGGATATGTTAACATATGAAGCAAAAGTGATTTTACAGATGTGATTAAGTTAAGAATTGAGATGGGGAGGTTAACTTGGGTTATTTTGGTAGGCCCAATTTAGTCACAAGGTTCCCTATAAGAGGGAGGTAAAAGGATCAGAGTCAGAGAAAAGATGATGTGATGATGGTGGTCAAGGTCAGAAAGAGAGACTGGAAGAGACTATGCTTGAAGGTGTAGGATGTGGCCATGGACCAATGAGTTCAGGCAGACTCTAGAAGCTGGAAAAAGCAAGGAAATGAATTCTCCCCTGCAGCCTCCAAAAGGCATGCAGTCTTGTGATTTGACCTTATTCCTTCTAACCTCCAGCACTATAAGAGAATAATTTGCATTGTTGGGGCCACTAAGTTTGTGGTAATTTGTTGCAGCAACAGCAAGAAACTAATGTACCCAGTCTGTGCCCAACCTATTAGGGGCACTGGGCACAGTGATTGATACCTTAAATACAGTACATGAAGGATGGAGGAGAGGTGATTGTTTTCAGAGGGACACTGGAAGACAAAAGCAACATATATGCCATATTAGTCAAGCAAAATATGATGCTAGGCAATCTGAAAGTCAGGGAGAGAACTCTAGAAGTACAGTTGGAAGAAGGGAACTGGGACCCTTCCAAACAGAATTAAGAAGAACTTGTTTTCTCCAGTATTTACCCATCTTTTGCAAATGTCTTCCCCTGAGAGGGAAGATCTTATGAAACGGTGCATTATTATGGTAGATGTCTTAGGATGAACCAGTGATACTTATCCTTGCAAGGAAGAATCAGTCACACTTGGCCTTGTAAGGCTTATCTCTATGAACTAACGTATTTAGATAAATAGCTATTCCTAAAGTATTCATTTCTAACGCAAAATGTTTTCTATATGGCTTGTGAAGTGAATCCATGATACGTATATTTAGTCAAAGTAGTTTGAAGAAGCTAGCTAGTTTAAAGCTAGGGCCCTAGATGAATAATTAATTTATATTTTTGAATAAAGCCAAAAAAGGAGTATCTCTCCCACTTCTCTATTTTTCCATAATCATTTTTTAATTCAGTTTTTTCAAACTACACTTGTTTGTGAAAGATGGCAATGATTTTTGCCACATTAAAGCACTGCCTTTTCTCTCACCTATTGATTATTGAGGTAGAGTTGATTTACAATATTATGTTAGTTTCAGGTGTGCAACATAGTGATCCAAAATTTTATAGATTATACTCCATTTAAAGTCATTATAAAATACTAGCTCTATTCCCTGTTTGTACAATATATCCTTGCAATTTATTTATTTTATACATAGTAGTTTGTGCCTCTTAATCCTATACCTCTATCTTGCTCCTTCCCCTTCCCTTTCCTCACTGGTAACCACTAGTCTGTTATCTATGAGTCTGTTTCTTTTTTGGTGTATTCACTAGTTTGTTTTATTTTTTAGATTCCATGTATCAGTGATAATATACAGTGTTTTCTTTCTCTGTTTGGCTTGTATCACAAGGCATAATACCTTCCAGGTCCATCTATGTTGTTTCAAATGGCAAAATTTTCTTCTTTTTTTAGCTGAGTAGTATTCCATTGTATATGTATGCCACATCTTTTTTCATCCATTCATTTGTTGATGGATAGTTAGGTTGTTTCCATATCTTGACTGTTGTAAATAATGCTATTATGAACATTGAGGTGCGTGTATCTTTTCAAATTAATGTTTCCATTTTCTTTGGATATATACCCAGGAGTGGAATTGCTGGATCATATGGTAGTTCTATTTTTAGTTTTTGAGGAACTCCATACTGTTTTCTACAGTGTCTATACCAGTTTACATTCCCACTAACAGTGTAGGAGGTTTCCCTTTTCTCCACATCCTCACCAACATTTGTTATTTGTGGTCTTTTTGATGTTAGCCATTCTGATGGGTGTGAAGTGATTCCTCATTGTTGTTTTAATTTGCATTTCCCTGATGATTATCGATGTTGAGCATTTTTTCATGTGCCTGTTAGCCATCTGTATGTCTTCTTTGGATATATGTCTATTCAAGTCTTCTGCCCAGTTTTTAATCAGGTTGTTGGTATTTTTGGTATTGAGTTATATCATCTGTTTATATATTTTGGATATTAGCTTAACCCTTTATTGATCATATCATTTTCAAATATTTTATCTCATTCAGTAGGTTGTCTTTTCATTTTGTTGATGGTTTCCTTTGATGTGTAAGAGCTTTTAATTAGATCCCATTTGTTTATTTTTGCTTTTATTTCCTTTGCCTTAGGTCCAAAAAAAAAATTGCTATGATTTATGTCAAAGAAGAGTGTTTTGCCTATGTTTTCCTCTGGGAGTTTTATAGTTTCTGGCTTACATTTAGGTCTTTAATCCATTTTGAATTATTTTATATATGGTGTGAAAAAATATTCTGATTTCTTTGTTTACATGTAGCTGTCCAGTTTTCCCGGCACACTTATTAAAGAGACTGTCTTTTCTTTATTGTACATTCTTGCCTCCTTTGTCATAGATTAATCAACCAACCGTAAGTGTGTGGGTTTATTTCTGGGTTCTCTATTCTCTTCCATTGACCTATGTGTCTGTTTTTGTGCCAGTACCATATTGTTTTGATTACTGTAGCTTTGTATTATAGCCTGAATTGGAGGTCCATGACACCTCCAGTTTTATCCTTTTTTTCTTGAGATTGTTTTGGCTTTTTGGGGTCTTTTGTGTTTCCATACACATTTTAAAATGATTTTTTCTAGTTCTATGAAAAATGCCATTGATATTTGATAGAGATTGTGTGACTCTGTAGATTGCTCTGGGTAGTATAATCATTTTAACAATGTTGATTCTTCCAATTCAAGAACATGGTATATCTTTCCATCTGTTTTTGTTAGCTTCAGTTTCTTTCATTAATTTCTTATAATTTTTCAAGTACATGTCTTTTACCTCTTCAAGTAAGTTTATTCCTAGATATTTTATTCTTTGTTTTATAGAATTGTAAATGGGGTTGTTTCTTTAATTTCTCTTTCTGATAATTCATTGTTATTATTATTTTTCTTTAAGTCAACTCATTTTTTACCTTTCCTCAAAGAAAAGGTAATTATAAAAATCAGTACATAATTATTAAAATAAAAAGTCTGTCACCTAAAATCATGTCATTTACCACCGGTTTTTCAGATTTAAAACTTTTGAGTACTCTTTTAGTTCACAGACAAAACAACTTTAGTTAACTTTTACTCTAACTGTGCGAGGAATCTAAAAGCTAGACATCAGCCTTTGGCTTCCAATAAAGGCAGAATAGGTAATTTGGACTAGCTTTAAGAATGTAAAAATGGTTGGACAAAATATGAAAATAATCTTACAGTAAAGAGCTACCAAGACTGCAAAAAATTATGGGACTCAGATTCAGAATACATAAATCCAGAGAGATGAGCTCAGAATTTTGGGCTGATTTTCCCACAAGGATATTTTCCAAATCCAGTAATGTTGATTGAGAACCTGAAAAGCTGAACAGGTATTTCAAGAAGACTCATGTGGTTGGGGGAAAAAGTGGGAGGAAGGGGGTCCCTGATAATCTTCTAGGGATTGGGCTGGCAACCCATAAATCCATCCATTACCCAAGTAAGGGTGTATAAAAATTAGTGCTTTTAGGTGCTGAAGCCAAGCTTCAAATATTTCAATCCCTTATTTTATTAAGCAAATCCAGAATTGTAGTGTTCATAGTCCTTACCAGAGGTAAAGGTGAATTCTCTTTGGAGACAGATAACATCATCATAGGCCTCAAGTTACATCTATTATTTTTAATTTACATTATCTGGTACTTGATCAAAAAGGCATATGAGTTAACTAGACAGTATTAGTAAAAAGTACAAACAGAAACAGATCCATAGAGGGTCTAGATAATAGAATTCAAAACTACATGTATTATTTGATTAAAGAAATAAAGGACAAGATCTAGAACGTTTACAAAGGACTGGAAATGAAATGAAAATAAATGTGAAATACAATAGCTGAAATTAATGATTCAAAGTTTGGACTTAACAGAAGATCACAGACCACTGAAGGGAGAATTAAAAAACAGAGCAGTAGTTCAGAAGAAAATATCTAGAATAAAGCACAAAAGAACAAAATATTGGAAATACTGAAAAAATGAAAGATACAAAGAAGATATTAAAAAAGTAATATATATTTTGTTAAGGTTACAGTAGCAGGAGAAAAAGGGCAGAAGAAATATTGGAAGAGATAATGGCTAAAGATTTTTCCAAAGCTGATAAAAGACATCAAGCCATAGATTTAAGAAGCATCTCCTTAAGCAAGGTAGATATAAAGAAAATCACACCTAGAGACATCATGGTAAAATCACTGAAAAGAAATGAGAAAGACAAAAATATTTTTTAAAGTAGTCAGAATACAAAGGTAAAAATTAGAAGAACAGTGGACTCCAGAAGATAGTGAATATTGTTTTCCAAATTACTGAAAGAAAATAACTTCAAACCTGGAGAAAATGAAGATTAGATAAAGACTCTTTCAGACAAATAAAAACTGATAGGAATCAACACCAGAAGATCTGCACTAAAGGAAAAAGGAAATAGTAGAGTTACTCAGGTAGAAAAAGATCCCAAATAAAAGCTTAGAGATGCAGGAAGAAATGAGCACTGAAAGGGATAAATCTAAATAAATACTGACCATATGAAATACTAATACTATTTAAACATAAAAATAAAATACATATACTTTTAAATTATGTAAGACAATTTAAGTTGAGAGAAGGCATGAATGGAGTTAAATGGTTGTAAGTTCTTTCCATTATCTGGGAGGAGATAAAATATTTTTTATATTAGACTTTGCTAAGTCAAAGATAATTATTATGACCTCTGGCAACCACCAAAAGGATGTTAAAGTACTGCTGAAACTATGAAAATATTGAAACTGGGGTTTTGAGTTTAAATAATCAATCTGAAATAAGAATGCAAGCACAAAAAAGGAACATAAGATAATTGTACAACCAACCCAACAGCAGTGAATACTTTTAGCTATTAGATTGTGATATCTAAGTACCAATTTCCACTGAAGGAACAGGGAATCTTTGAAAAGTATCTGCTTCAAGGAAACATTCAAAACTAGCTTTGTCATAACAAACAAGAATGCCATCAAAGACTACTGAGATTGTGTCAGAGGAACTCCAGAGCCAACATGAATTGATCCTCACTGGTTTAAAGTTTGAAAATTTTATAATGAATAAGAATAATAGAATCAAATATATTAAAATACATCAGTTTAAAACTATTTTTAAAAAGCCTCCAGTAAATGTAGAAATTGCCTTTCAGGATACAAGAGCACCAACTCATTCTAAATAATGATAAATATAGGGAAAGAATCAATCATTTATTGTATTTTCCCCACAAGGACCACACCTCAGAGTAACCAAGTGGTTGATAAAGAGAATTTCCTCCCTATAAAAGTATATTAACTAATCAAAAAGGAATGAGAATTAGGAAATCATCATTTTACAACCATTAATGAATTAATGGACCCGTGAACCAACTATCAATGGTCCTAACAGCACATGAAGAAAGGCAACCAGATATCATATTCCTTCTAATGGAAGCATAAAGCAACTCTGATGACGTAGTCTTGCCTAAATAAATAAATAAATAATCAAAGCTGAATAAGATTAGGCTTCTAGATATTATTATCAACTTACAGGAAATAAAGAGACAGAAACATGTTAAAAAGACACCTTGAGAATATGAGGTAGACTGGGAAACTCCGTTAAGACAAACACCCTGGTTTCTTCAGCAATAAAGTTTCAAGGAAAACATAATTATAGTAGGGAGCTATAAATTATTACAGACTTAAAAGTCATGTTAGCTGATTGTAATTTTGTTCTTTAGATCCAAATTCCAACAAAAGAAACTTAAAAAATGATATTTATAGTCCAATTGTGGAAATATGAACATGGGATGGATATTTGATGATATTAAGGAATTATTGCTAATTTTTTAGGTCTTATGATGGAACTGTGGTTAGATTTCAAAAGGAAAGTCTGTATTTTGGAGATATACAGTAAATTATTTACAAACAAAATGGTCTGATGGTTAGGGTTTACCTTAAATAATCTGGTGGGAGAGGGGAAGAGAGAAGAAGTTTAGAAGAAACAAAAAATTACATGGTAATTTTTGGAGCTCTGTGATGTGTACGTGGGGGACTATGGCACAATCTATTATAGTGTAAGTAAAAGAGATCTGACTCCATATCTTGATGTTTGACTACTGATCCCTTTTAAGCCTCACCCCTCCCTCTTCCTGTTGTACCATACATCGGGACAAGCTGTAGGAAAATCTGGTGTTCCCTCCTTTGGCACTCATAATAGATGATTCAAATTACACAGATCCCTTTGCAGGCATGCGAGTACTCACCCCACCCACTAACCATTATAAGAACCCAGGCCAGCCTCCTTTCTTTCCTCTCTCAAGTCATTTCAAACCTGCCTGAGGGGTCTGTCCTCTTCTCCTCAGAGAACTCAGGTTGAGTGGGTAGCCAGCCTGGGGAATTCCACTTGCCTTTGGCATCTGACTCTTTTTGGGAGCGATGCCCTTGCACCTGTGGGGTCTGTGCTGACTGGGTGTGGTCAGTCTCAGATTAGTGTCGTAGTGCCCATGACACCAGACAGGTGTCAGGATAACTCCTCATTCACTTCTCCCATAGAGACATCATGATACACATCTTCTTTTCTAAATATACCTCACCGAGTGACTAAGAAGTTTCTTTTATGCAAGAAAAATATGAATGTTTGGGTAGATCAGAAGTCATAAAAACAATGAAATGATTCCAGAAAGCAAGCCATATCTGGGAGCTTAGAGGAAGCAGGGAGACAGCAACACTGCACTGACTCAACTCCAGCCTGGATCACTCTTCCAGATCCTTGCTTTCTTTCTGACATGTCACAAGTGATTTTTTTAGGCACTGAAAATTCCAATATTAAAAGTCACTTTAAGCAGAAAGCAGAGGAGTATAAATTAATCCATCCATGCAACATGTATTTATAGAGTGTCAAATAAGCCAGACACAGTTGGAGACATTGAGCATCCAACTGTGGCCAAGAGTAGACATAGCCTCTGGCATATGGGGCTTACAGTTTAAAAAGGGGTTTGTTGTTGGGCGCGGGGGGATAGGTCCAAAAAAGTAAGCTCATTAAGTAATTAAAACCTAAAATTGTGATAAGTGCTGTAAAGAAAATAAAAAAGGAATGGAAGGAGAGTACCTAGAAATCATGACCTTAGTGCTGATGAGCTGGCCATGTGAAGAGCGGAGGAAAAAGCAGGGCCAGCTATGGTGGGTGTAAAATCTGTGCAGGTGCTCAGTGCCCTGTGCTTAGAAGGGTTTTGAGCTTAATAGAGAGTTCTGCTGTCTCCATCTTTAAATTCTTACCAAGTTTTGAACCACAACACCTGCCTGCATTTGAATTTTGCCCTGGGCCCTGCAAAGTATGTAGCTGGTTCTGGGGAAAAGCATTCTAATTAGAAGGAACGGCATGTGCTCAGACTTGAGGCAGGTAAGAGCGGGTTGTGTGAGAAGAACTGAGAGGACAGGAGGCTGCGGGGAAGAAGTAAGGAGCAGAGTAGCAGCAGGTGAGGTCAGAGAGAGGCAGAAGCTCTGGCAGCTGTGGGGGTGGACTCTGTGCCATTGCCATAAGTGCGAGTGTTTCCAGTGGCCCAAGGACATTCCCTTGACAGGTTCTCCTAAGGAGGTCTTTCCAGACAACCTATCACTAAACTGGGGATAAAGCCTTGGGATCCAGGCCAACAAGAGACAGCCAGTGACTTGAGGCTTCCCTGTTAGTGTTCTCAGCTCCAGGCAGAGGAAGCTAGATCTGAAGGCTGAGCCCACTGGGGTGGGTGCTGAGATCTAGCCTTCAGAGGCCCATCCTCAGGGGTCCGGAAGGCGTAAGCACCAAGTAGAGGGATCTTCAAAATGCCTAGGAATTATTTTTCTCCGTGTTCTTGCTTTAAATTAATGTTTCAAGTACTGGATTCTTTCTTTGTAAGAAATCTGGCATTTTAGTAGAGTCTGTTTTGATTAGAAGAAATTCTTTTTTTTTTTAAATAAAGCTAGTTGGCTGTTACTGTTACGTTTCAAACAGCGAATAGCGCCATCAAGTGATGAATATCTGAAATTATTTATAAATGTCAGGTGTTTTTCACCATATCTAGGGCAGGGTACTCTAGATCTTTTTACTGTGTGAGAAGCAGCTGCTGTATTTTTTTATTTATTTCAAACTGTGAGATCGCCAGATACCTAGGCTTATCTAAGAATTGGTGGGGAAGGGAAGTTGCTACCAACTGCTTTTTCTCTCTCTTGGGAATCCAGGAGACCCTTGGAGAGAAGGCATAGGGCAGTAAGATGGTTGTGTTGGATTCACCCTGCAAGGTATTTATCTAACATGTCTAAATCTGAAGTCCCTCATCAATGGGACCCCAATGCAATGGTCCCGCTGAGGTCCCTAGCCTTAGATAAGGGGGACAGGATAGTAGCTGAGCTGGTGCAAGATGGCCTTGTTAGGTTGGTGGACTTAGAAACCCTCAGCACCTGCCATATCTCTATGGGAATGGGGAATTGCTTAGTAGGTTTCCTCTACTCACCTGAAAAATGAAGTTTATTATTAAGATTAATGAAAATGGCACCTGCTATTGTTAAAAAACTACTAGATATCACACACTTTATACTCATTCTCGTATTTAATTCTCACAACAAGTCAAATAAGTAGTTATATCCTTTTCTATCGTTGCTGAAAAGTGAAGCTTGGAGAGGTTAGGTAAGGTGCCTCGGGACTGAGGTCTTATGCCAGTGAGTGGCAGCCTAGAATTTGTACTCCAGTCTTCTGATGTTAAAGTCTATCCTCTCAATGATTAGCCCATTCCTTGCCAAGAAAACCTCTTTTCCCAGTCGCCGCAGAGCCACAGTGTTTTGTCTTCTTCAGATTGGCTGGTTCCTAACTGGCCCAGTGCTTAAAGGAAGCAGATGGAACATATACTGAGATCCTGCTGAGCTCAAAAGAGATAATCGTGCCCTCCCCCTTCCGTCCTTTTTACATGACATTTTGTTAGACAGTTTGAAATGTTATTAAAATCAGGGCACTTAAAAGGCAAAGATTAGCAAGTTCAATGGATGTGTGCATTTAAACCCTAGATTAGTTGTATGATGTTTTTAAAATAGTGTCCAGTTCTGTGCTATGGGTTTTGTTTTAAATACCAGATGGCTGCAAATACCCTGCCAGATTCTCTCAGGGTATACAGCATTTCTTGGCAGTAAACTGGACATTTTGGGAGTTGTATTAACTCTTCCTGACCACTGGAGTGGTAGCAGATGCTTTCAATACGTTGACTGTCAAAAGACTTCTCCAGTGTTAAAGACAGACTCATTCAGAAAATTCAAAACTACCTATTTCATGAGAAAAATAAGTCGTTACTAAAGTCAAGGATTACATCCCAGGAAATTAAAATGGTGCACTGGACACAAGAAATAATGTCTCTATAGTGGGTTTAATGGTTATCACTGAGGTCAGTGAAAATAATGATCCAGCCACACTGGCCTCCTTTCTAACCCCTGAGCTTGGGGAACCCTGCCCAGCCTGTAGACTTGTGCATGTGTGTGTGTTCCTTCTGCCTTGAAGGTTGTCCCCACACACCTCCATAGCGTGTTTGTCTTTGGCTCCTTCGCAAGGGCTCCTGCTCTTGCTGTGTCCTCAGAGAGGACTTCTGTCAGTGTTCTGGTTACTTTCCACCTCTTTATTCAGTTTGTTTCTCACAACATGACATTTTACTGTTGCTGATGTGTTTATTTCCTGCCTCCTTCTCTGGAATGTAACGTCTAGAAGAGCAGGATCTAATGTTTGGTTTAGTGCTCTGTCCTCAGCATCTAAATCATAATGAAGGGCACATTCAGGGAGCCAATAAATATTTGTTAAAAGAATGAATGGTTAAGAATTTTAAAAAGAATGTATGTATGTGTATGTAGGACTGAAACATTATGCTGTACACCAGAAATGACACAACGTTGTAAACTGACTACATTTCAATTAAAACATTTCAATGTTTGACTGAGTGCCTCGATTGTTGACAATACTTTAAAAATGTCATGACACTTTAGAAAAAAACCTCAATTTTATTTTTACATTTGACCTTCGTCTTAATAATTATGAACACTTTATTTCTAAAACAGAAGTTGACTCAGATGTTATCATACATTAGAGATAGCAAGTGAATGTGTGGGACTATAGACTTTTTTCTCTTTTTGAGGGACAAAAAAATGAAAATACAGTGTTACATGGTGATTCAGGGTGGGTTAACCTTGAAGCAATAAAGACAGGAATTGGCCTTCATGTTTACCTGAGAGAGAAAAGTATGGACAGAAGAACAGAAACAAATCTATTACTATGTTGAGAATTCATACTGAAGGACTCTTGACTGAATTAATGACAACAGAGATGAAAAGAAAAATAGCCTGAAAAACACTGGGGAATGGAGAATAATATTGTGGTTTTTATCTGAACTAGATGAGAAAATTCTTCATTGTCCAGTTTTTTCAGAAGATAGATGCTGGGTTGCATTTTATGAAGCAAGGCTAGGTTATTAGAAATAGAAAAATAAATCCAGCATCCTGGTATAATCAGGATAAAAGAAACCAAAATGATGGCACAGGTCTTTCAAAAGATTTTGAGAGATACTAAATTCTATCAGACTTGGATTGAAAGACTGAAACTTTGTATTAATCTGGATAAAGTAAAAGCACACTTAATTAAACAAAAACTGACCAAGTGAAGAAGTAAGGAGGGCAATAGATTTAGGAGAAGAAAAAAATTGTGTGGTCTTGATTATACTAAGTACTGGATGTCTGTATTTTGATTCTTTTCTCACAGATGGAATGATACCAACAGCATGTAAAAATATGATAGATGGAGAAACTAAGTTTTTAATTATCCCAAATTCATCTCATTTGTTCTTGCACTACTTGTGAAAAACAAAGCGCACATTTTCAATCGATAAGCCTACCCAAGAATTTGGCATCTACTTTTATCTTGGTATGGATAAGAACACATTTTATTTTATTTGAAATATGTTCCCTGCTTGATCATTATTTATTTTGTCTTGATCTTCAAAGTGCTTCATTGAAAACCAATCCTTTCCCCATGTTTTGTTTTAAATCCCACCACAAAGCTGGGCGGAATTCTTGTGTAAGGTTTTCTGAAGCATCTTGTTGCCCAACTGTGAGAAAAGCCATAGGCTACTATGATATTCCCTAAGTTTCTTCATGTCAGATTGCCCCAGTGACAAACAGGATTTCAGAGCTGGAGAGGCATTGGGAGTTGTAGTAGTATCTGCTGTTTTGGCCTCATGGAACTCGTCCTCCTTTCTTTGGGTAACAGAACACACACATTTTTCTTGAGGAGCCAGTCCTGGATGTGACCCCAGCCTGGCCACAGACACATACTGTCCTCCTGGCTGCCATATCTGGATGGGGTGGGCACGTGGCACACACTGATGTAGTGAAAACTGATCGTGGGGCTTTTCAGGGACCAACAGGCTTTTCTTCTCTCTGGACTTGGAGCTATGCTCATGATAGCCTGGAGAAATGAAGCCCCCATGAGAACCATGCCGCTGGAAATGAAGCAACACAGAGGATGGCACAGCCATGAGATGGGGAAAGGCTGCTTCCTGACAACTTTACTTGAGCAGGTGAATTCAGGCTGTTGCTTGAGTTCATATTGAATGGAGAGTCATCTGTCCCAGAGCTGCAATGTTGGTTCATGGACCCATGACTGTCAATAACAGCATTTTTACTCATTCATGGTGAAGTGAGAAAAATCAGGTTCAAGGCAAGGAGTGTTTCAGAGAGCTACCTTTTCAATCTGAAGGACTGATCCTGTTTCTAAGATTGCATGCTTCCTGCAGTTTTGATATTAAAATGTCCTTTCTTTGTGATAGTAGATGATTTTTTAAAAATATTCTTCCTTAGTATATATGTTAGGGTAAGTGATGACAGCTGCTGTAATTCCCAAATAACAATGGATTCACCCAACACATTTCATGTTTTCCTCAAGTACAATCTGAACATAGGAAGAATTACTCATGTTCATTCAGGGACCCAAGATCCTTCCTTTTTGTGGCTCTGCACTCATCTAGATCCCCAAAGTCTTCTCCATCTAGCTGGCAAATGTAGAAAGAGAAAAAATGATTTCAGGAGAGAGGCTTTGATTAGCCACGCCTGGAACTGGAGCACATCACTTCTATTCCCACTTCATTGGCCAGAACTCACTACAGGGCCAAACTTAACAGCATGTAAAGTGTGGAAATACAGGTTAGCTCTGTGCTCAGGAGGAAGAAGAAGCAGGATTAGTGACAAACTAGCCAGTCCCTGCCACATTTTACAAAATTAAGTTTTAAGCCCTCTGTCATGTCTCCTTTTGTTCTTTGAAACTTTAATACTGTATAAAATACAGAGAACTTAGTAGCCCCTGATCTAGTTCAATTTCTAAGTGTTATAAATGAGAAAACAAAATACAGAAGGTTGAATGACTTGCCAAGATAGCAGAGCTAAACAATAGCACACCTGTGCTTAAATGAAGCAAAGACAGGATGGACAGTTTCCATTGGGCCAGTGCTACCCAAACTTCAGTCACTCAAGTCACTCCTTTGTTATTGGATGAATTGTGCCTCCTCGTCCAAGAGATGTATTGAAGTTCTCCGGTACCACAGAATGTGACCTTATGTGGAAATAGGGTCTTTACGAGGGTGATCCAATTAAAACAAGGCTGTTAAGGTGGACCGTGATCCAATATGACTGGTGTCCTTATAAAAAAGAAATATTTGCACACAGAGACAGACATGGATAGAGGGAAGATGATGTGAAGACATAAGGAGAGGCCATTTACAAGACCAGAAATGTCTGAGGCTCTCAGAAGCTGGGAGAGAAGCATGGAACAGATCTCCTTCACAACCCTCAGAAGGAACCAGCCTTGCTAACAACTTCATTTTGAAAGTCTAGCTTCCAGAACTGAGACAATTTCTGTTGTCAAGCCACTCAATTTGTGGTACTTTGTTGTGGCAGCCCTAGATACTTAATATCACCTTTGTGATTTTTGCAGTATGTGGGAACTTCTTATAATTATAAATTATTACTTTTAGTTTTTTTCCCAAGATGACTCACTTTTAAAACTGAAATAAATTTACTACCCTGAGTCCCTTGGCTTATAGCTGGGACCTGTCTGCACCTTCATGGCCCCTGTCTTCAGTCTGGGTGACAGCCCTCACCTGGCCTCCTTCCCAGGCAGAGTAGGGTAGGGAGGTGTGAAGTGCCTCAGTAACAGGGGAAATAAAGCACAATGGCTATTCAAGTCCTAGGATTCTTTTATTGCTGCACTCCACCACAGTTTCCTTGGACCCTGTATTTACATGGGTGCTGAGGACTCTGGGGGACCTCCTGAGGGACGTGAGGTGTGCAGATGGAACACTAACTACAGAACGCAGGTGCTGGACATGGAATTCCTTACCCTTGCTTGTTTCAGGTTAAGTCTGGCATCTCCTTCCATGTGTGGTTTTTAACTATTAAAATATATCAGCTAAAATCATTTCGCACCTCTGATGTTACATGGTCCACACTTCTGAAAATTTTGCTCCAAACCAACAGTTCCTGGCCAAATGTGGTTTAGATTTTCCATTTCCCATACCTTTCCTCACGCTCTCTCCCATCTGAGATGTCCTTACCTCTTCATTCCATTATCCACATCCTTTAGTGCTCAACAATGCTTCTTCCTTCATGAAACCTTTCCAGCCCTGTAGGACCACAGCAGCTCCCCCTCTTCTGGACCCACAGCATCTCCTCTTCTCCCCATTCATTTTGCTCTTAAGGTAGGACTGTACTGCTTCACCTTCAACATCCTTGTCTTGGATTTTTATTTACCCTTGTCATATATATATATATGCTATATATAGCACGTTATGCCCATTTTTATGATTAAACATTCATTGAGCATCAGGGACATGAGAGATGTCGTAAATGAAATGAAAAGAAAAACAAAGCAGTGATATCTCTATTTTTTTTTTTAACAAGAACCAGCACTCATAAAGATGGAAATGTACAAAAGAGGCAGGTAACCTGAGAATTGAAATTGAAAATACCAAATGGGCTCAAACCTATTCCAGTATCTTAAGACTCCAAAAGGATTCTAAAAGTGGACCAGGAAACAGAGAGGTGAAGAATGGTAAGGTGGACATAAAGGGAGATTGCTTTAATCATAAAGACAAATTGGAATAAAAATTGGAAATATAATAAAATCAAATTATTTTATCCGTTCTCCCAACTGGTTGGATTATTGGATTTGTAGTTTTGTTGGCCTTGTCTCTTTCCTGGAACATTTCCTTGCTGGTTGGTGCTTCAATCAGGGAATTTCTTTTTGCAGCTTTAAAGTGGCTGTAAAGGTCAGGTGGAAGAGGAGGCTGGATTCACACAGTGATGTACCTTGGGCTGCGCAGGAAGAGATTTCATCTTGTTCCCTTTTGGGAGGTGCAGAGATGTCGCGAGCCATTTCTAATGTCCTTGAGTTCACTTTGGGTTTGAAATGGGCCATTTTTTAAAAAAAAGAATCAGAATCTGTTGAAAGATATATTATTCTATTTCATTTTCTGCAATGGATGCTACAGGAAATATATATATATATATATATATTTTGTTGTTGTTTTAAACTGGTAGATTTACTGTGTATTTAAACTAGGAAGTTGAATATTTTAAATCATTGAGATAATTAGTAAGGGATTAACATTTATCTATTTAGTTTTTTTTCTGTTTCTTTTTTTTTCTGTTTTTTTTTCCTTCAAGTGTACTAGATTTACAATCGTAGTTTTAGGTGTTACTACAAGAAACTGAATATACATTTAGTTTTAAAATAATTTAGGTGAAAGGAGAGTTTGGGTCAGCAGTGAAGAATGAAAGCTAAGAGTTTTTCAGCATTTATTTGATGCTAGATATTGTGATTCATCCATCCATCCATTCTTTATCAAATAGACAATATATTGGATGGTTCAAAATTTGAAAGGTATAGAAAAGTACACAAGGAGTCTCCCTCCCACCTCTGTCCTCCAGTCTCCTGGTTTCCTTCCTCAGCGGTCACCAGTGATATGATCCTTGTGAGTCCTTACAGAAATATTTTGTGCATATTAAAACTAATATTTTTCTTTAAAAAAAACACAACTGGTGGTATGTTACATACTTTTCTTTTTGTACCTTGGTTTTTCACTGAACAAGTTATTTTGAAGATCATTGCATATAAGTACACAAAGAATTTCCTTATTGTTTAATAGCTTCGTAATTTTCTTTTGGTTGGATGTGAATTTTTGAGCTAGTGCATTATATTTGTGTGTTTAGGTTGTTTCTAAACCTCTGTACTACCCTGTAACAAACAAGCAAGGTTGTAATATCATTTTGTAATTGAGTGAGGCAGTGTGATAAGTTTTTTTTAAAGGGGAACTGCTTATTCAAAGAATACTTCCGCTTTATATGATAGATGTTGCCGTGTATCTCTCCTCAGATGTTCCACCAGTAGAGGAGTACAGTTTACTATCATATTTTATTAATCTTTCCAACAACCATACGAGGCTAGTATTATCATCCCATTTTACAGGTGGAGAAACAGAGATTTGAAACACTGAACTTTGACAAGAATGACACAGCCAATAACAGAGCCAAAGTCTGAACCCAAGCTTGTCTGGCTATAAATCTACCTTCTTTCTACCACACTATGCTCTTACGCATTTTATTATTTGTATTGAATCATAGGCACAAAATCCTTTACAAGTGTTTATTAAATTTTCATACTTGTAATGAAAATTCTCATGATAGTATTCTTTAACACAGCACTTAACTTTTCAAAATGCTTTCATACTTGTAATTATATTTTAAACCCAGGCAGACAGGTTATCTATACAAGCCTTTTGACACTGATAAGTTAAAAAAAACCCACAGAATATTTTATTACTTGCATGTGATCACACAGTGTGCTAATGGTAGAAATGGGTCTAGAAACATCTTTCGACTATTAGCCCTCTGTCGGACATGAGGCATGCTGGGGGCTGACCGTGCCTTGAGCTCCCACAGCAGGAAACAGACAGGAAAGAAATAGGTGCACACATCACTCTTTTCCTTAGATAGCATTGATCCCTGGGCCTTTGAATTTAGGATAGGCAATCACACATGAGTTTGTAATGCTTCTTAATTAAGAATTTTTAAAAAATCTAAGTGTGTATAGTTAATTTTTTTTCCTAAAAAGAGGTGATAGGCCCAAAATATGGAGGGGTGAGAGGCTCTAGTCCCATTGCAAGATACAAGAAATGGTCCAGCTCTGGAGATCATACAAGACTACAAGCTCCTTAAAGCAGAAGTTGGTTGGTTCTTTTTAAAATAAATTAAGTTAATCAAATACTGTGAACACTTATTACATCTCAAATAAAACAGCTAGATGTATTATAAACACATCAACATATCAAACACAATATAATTCAAAAAGAATTAAAACTTCAGAAATTGACAAAACCTGTAATGAGTATCAGGTCATTGGCATGTGTGGCTAATTTTATTACATTGTCAGGGTGCACATTTAATCTGACAGGCTAATCAGAGAATGCACTTTCACTCAGCTGTATCAAGGACTGAAATGACTGTGTTTGTTTCAAGGTCTTCGTTTAAAATTCAGACTCACCAACCAGCAGTGTTGTAAAGTCCTCAAGAAGTAAGAAAGTTCTTTTTAAAAATGGTGTCAGCACAGCTTGTTCTAGCAAGTTAGAAACAAGCAAGATGAGTTAGATATTCACAGCTGAAAACAACACCCTAAGAAGATACTCTGGACAGTTCAGGATTTTAATGCTATTAAACATTTAGCAGGCATTTTTCTTGTGCTATTTAAATGAATGTAGGAAAAACGTATGTGAAGTATAGTTCTCAGGTAAAATCTCAAGATACAAATCAAAGAGGAAGGTAAATACAAAACAATAATAACAATATTTAACATGTATTGAGCACTTACATACATCTGGCATTATTCTAAGTTGTATATTATCTCATTTAATCCTCAGGTAGATAGTATTACTAGTTTCATTTTGCAGATAAATAAATAGGAAATGAAAAATTAAGTAACTTTCCCTAAGTCCCACCGTGGTGGTACATGATAGGATTGAACTATGTAGTCAGTATTACGTAACAAATTGTCATAAATTTAGTAGCTTAAACGACAGAAATTCATTATAGTTCTATAGGTCACAAATCTGACAAAGGTCTCACTGGACTGAAATCACAGTGTCAGCTGCGCTGCGTTCCTGTTTGGAGGCTCCAGGGGAGAATCTGTTTCCTTGCCTTTTCCAGCTTCTAGAGGCTGCCTGCTTCCGTTGACTCCCGGCCCCCTTCCTCCACCTTCAAAGCCAGCAAAGGCGAGTTGAGTCCTTCTCACACTGCATCACTCTTACCTCCTCTTTTGCCTCCCTTGTGTACTTTTAAGGGCCCTTGTGATAATATTGCCTACCTATATAATCCAGGACAATATCCCTATTTTAAGATCAGCTGATTAGCAATCTTAATTCTATCTTCAACTTTGATTTCCCTTTGCCACGTAAGATAACATCTTTACAGGTTCCTGTTAAGACATGGATTTTTGTTGGGCAGGTGGCAGGTGGGGGGCGGAGACTCTGCTGCATACAACACAGTCTTATTCCAAAAAGCATGCTCTTAACTATTTCACTATGGAATGTAAACATGTTAGCATTTAGCATTTGTTATTTTGGGAAACCTGTTTTGCAGGTTTTAGGTTGTGTATGGCACAAAGTGAATATGCCTTAAGAGACAAATCATTGGAAGTAATTAACTTGATAATGTTACCTCAGTGTTATTTTATTTAGAAATGTTGATTTGTTGTAGGCATCTAAGCACTATTTTCTGAGTGTGGTCCATTAAGTAGAGGGATGGGGTTGTCACTATGGAATAGAAAGCCTGGGGAAGCCAAGTTCTGCTATGACAAAGTGGTCTGTTTGTCCACTGAACAAGTGCAATTGTGCACAGCTGAGTTATAGAGGCTCCTACTTTGCAGTTTCTGCTAGGTTAGCTGGGCTGAATCCTTTCTCTGTGGCCTCCCTGGGACTTTGACGCAACCTATACAGTATATTTATCCCTGTAGATTTGTTCTCTCCCTAATACTGCTTCTTGGCATGTACCCATCTTCACTTACTGATCTTGGCAACTGGATCCTGTTTAAATAATGGACCTCCCTCCCCAATACTCCCACATATGTGGTTGCCTCTGATCACCCTTATTATGTCTTTTAGCTGGTATAGCTCACTACCTGGCTGAGTATTAAACATGGACATGACAAGTGTAGATTATTCACAAAAAGTTTGAACTAAAAGAGGAAAGAGATAGGGCAATAACTTGAAGCTATAAGGAAAGAGTGGTTCAACCTGGGTGTGTCTGTAGGCTGAAGAAAGGTGCCCATGGAGAATGACAGTGACTGAGCCTGCTGAAAGACTAAAATTTTGGAAGAGGTGGGAAGGGATTAGATCAGGAAGGGTAATTCTGAGAAATTCTAAGAAAGGTCAGTGCGGTTACGCACATGGTAGGGGAGGTTAGGGTTGCAGCCATGGAAAAATATACGGGAAGGACCAGAATTTCTCTGAAGTTGGGTGTAAGATCGTCTGCAGAGAGCTAGATAACGGAAAGGGAGAGCGCAGTACTAGTGGCAAGTAGAAAGTATTATTGTTTCAGTTTTCAGTTATTCATTTTGGTAACAAACCACCCAAAATACTGGCTTAAAAAAGACCTCACATATTTATGATTCTGCAATCTGGGCTAGGCTCAGCTGGGCTAGAGCTGAGTTGGCACGAGGAGTTGGCAGGACTATCCAAGATGGTTTCTGCACTCGTATGTCTGGTACCTCAGCTGGGATGCCCAGAACAGCTTAGACTCCCTCACAGCATAATGGTCTCAGGATAGTCCAACTTTGTCCATGGTGGTCAACTACAGAAAGAGAGGAAGCAGGAGCTGCTTAAAGGGCAGGTCCAGAACTGGCACATTGTCACATCCATCTCACTCTATTGGTCAAAGCAAGAGACAGGACTAGTCCAGATTTAAGGGGGCGGGAAATAGATTCCACGCATCGAAGTGAGGGGCATGTGTGTGCAGGGAGGGAAGGAATTGAGAGCAGTCATCTTTGAAGTCTCTCCACCACAATTTCTGAGAGTTTGAAGACTCATCTGAAGTCAGAAATTGTATTAGTTTCCTACTGCTGCTGTAACAAATTACTACAAATTTAGTGGGCTTAAAACAATACAGACTGATTGATTTACAAATAATTTATTCATTTCTGATAAATAATGGGAAGGGAAGCAGCAAGGGCTATGCCTGTGATCCCTTGATTGCACTTCTCCCCAGTCTGCATCTATAAATACCTTTGCACACAACCAGGCTCACAGTGTCCCACAGCATCTCTCTCACTCTAACAGCTGCAGGATATAATATGTGACCATATGGAAAGTTTAACCAGATGCCTATTCACAGTGCAGGGTTATCTTCCAATTAGTTTTCCAGCTCACTTGTGTAAATATTAGAACTGAAGTAACTGGTTGTTCCTACTGTCGATTAAAAAAACTCTCTCCTGAACTGGTGGATTAGACAGATTTTCTCTGTATAGCAGTTAGAGCTGTTTAAAGTACAATTTTAAAAGAAAGATTTTTCTTAAACAGGAGCCGTGACTAAGGCCCCTTCTGTTTCCTCAGCCTTCTAAGCTAAACTCCGGGCTTCCTTGGTACCTGGAGGCCTGCCACTGGGCCCTCCCCACCCCCATCCAGGGCAGCAGAGGAGAAAGGGCAGGCCAGACCAAGCATGAGGCATAACCAGTCTTTATTGGGCTCAGGCCAGGAGGCTGTGGTTCTTGAGGACCTCTGTATTATTGTCCATTTTCTTTCTGTGTTCTTTTCATCCTGTTTCCATAGCCTCATGAGCTCTTTTTAAATTCCAGTAATGACCTTGGCCTTCTCCTTTCTCTTCTCCTTCAGGTGGCTGTCACTCCTGGTACTTCAAACCAACCTCATGGAACTCCCAGCAGGCAAACTTTCACATAGGCTTCAGATGCACAACCTTGAGGGCAGCAGGGACCATCATCCACTTTGTCTTGTCATAGGGCAGCAGGATCCCATCAAACACCTGAAGGGGTCCAGGGATGCTAGCTTCCCTTGGTCTTGTGGGGCAGTATCTCAAATGGTCTGCCCTTGCTTCAGTAGACATTGTCAGAAGTGCTGATGCACTTGCAGCACATGAACACCACCTCTGGCCCAGCAGTACCTCCTTGGTCATGATGCCACTGGGTGACTGGGAGATAGCATCCACCTGCCCGAGCTCCACCTGCCCCTCTGCCATCTTCAGCAGCCACCTGGGAAAGCCATATATTTATTATCTTCCAGTTCTGGATATCAGAAGTCTGAAATGAGCCTTATGGTACTAGAATTAAGGTGTCTGCAGGGCTCTGCTTCTCCTGGAGTATCCAGGGAGAATTTGTTTCCTTACCTTTTCCGGCTCCTAGAGGACACCTGCATTATTTGGCTCATGGCCCCTTTCCTCCATCTCCAAAGTGCATCACTCCATCTCTCTGCTTCTGTTGTCACATCTTTTCTGATTGATCCTTAGGTCCACTTGGATAATCCAGGGTAATCTCCTAATGTTACGATCCTTAACTTAATCACACCTGCCAAGTTCCTTTTGCTATGTAAGGTCACATATTCCCAGATTCTGGGGATTGGGACGTGAGCATCTTTGTAGGGAGCATTATTCTGTCTATAGAAACTTTACATACGTAATACTACCAGTAGATAAAATCCTGAGATTTTGCCAGTAGTATTCAACTTCATAGCAGTAATGGTAGAGAAAGTAAATTGTTGAATTGCTCCAAGCTTCGGGATTGGTAGGGTAGATTAATATATAAGGACATAGAGGTAAGTGAATTAAGGAAGTTGGTAAAGGTGATTGAGTTGATCAGGAGGCCTGCTAGGGAGGGAAGGAAAATCATGGGGAGTTTGATATTTTGGGAGAAGAGTGAGATTTTCCTTCCACATCTTAACTCTACTTCCCCTATGATATGGCTTTTACATTTCATTCGTCTCCCCCTTGAGGTAATTTTTAAATGGTTGCAGTGAAAGAGCTTTATTTGATTCCCGTTACTGAATCTTTCTCCTGTGTTATTAACACCCCAAAATTATTGTATTCAGATTGTGGCAACCAGCGTTTGAACTCATGGGTAATTTCTGTGGGAGACTGTACTGAATGAGAGGTTAGTGTAGATTTCACTGTGTCTGAAGAAGACAGGGGAAACCTAAGTTCTTCTGCTCGATGGGAGATTAAGGCTCCTTATAAATTTTTCCTGAATAAATATACAATAAAAAAGGGTTTTTATTTCTCTTAGGAGGAAATCCAGTGAAACTAGAACACTTTGACAGATATTTTGTGAATCCTAAAAAGCCAGTTGCTGCCATTTTCCCATAGATCTTGACCGAGGTGGCCATCACGATCCCTTTAGCTTCATTAGACTTTGGAGACATTCCTTCCTGACTTGAGGCCCCGACCTCCCTTTTCTTAGAGAATTTACTTTAGGAAACTTGTCATTATAAATCCTTTCTCTACCCCTTGGCGAAATAAATCTTTTAAAAAGCCTCTTGCCGGTTTTACAACCCAGCAGTGTCTTTCTCAGGGGTCTGGGGGCCTTCTCTTTGAAATGTAGTCAGCGAATGTAATCCCAGTCTCCATGGGAGAGTAGGACCTAACTTCCTCAGACTACTTGATGATCCCAGGTGTCAAACTATTTCTCATCATGAAGATCAGAGAAAGTGTACTTTCCCTATGGGTAAGACCAGTTAGCAAGCACTGGTGGCCTATGATCCCCTCCATCCCAGCTCTGAAGAACTTTACAGCCCTTTGTCTCTATGGAGCCAGGCATCCAGACCTTGTGTCTGCTCTCTCCCGTGTTGCTGGCAGGAGTATCAGAAAAAAATCAGCTCTTTGTGAGATTTTTGCTTTAACAATCTTCCAAGAAAGTCAGTTCAATAACCATAGGGGAAGAAGGTATGAAGAGAGTGCGTGGTTGGATTTAGTTGTAAGTAACAAGCAGGTAGCAAAGAGCTCTGATTTCTAATTCAAGTCACAGACAACTAACTGCCCTTTGATTTGCTTCACCTATTACAAGGGCAGGTGGAAAATTTTGCGACTTAATGAGTGGGGGCTTTGCTAGGGAAGGAGTAGCTAAGGAATGTTTTTGTTTTTTGGTTGGGACTTTTGGGAAGGGTAGATTTATTTAGAAGGGTGATATCTCAGATGTATCATGACCTTAGTTGCAAATGACAGAAACCTGACTCCAAATGGCTTTGCCATAAAAGGAAATTTATTGGTCTAGGTAATTGAGGAGCATGGGAATTACGTGGTATCTGGGGCTCAGATGATACAAACTGAGATATAATTTTTTGTCAATAAAGCATGTAGCATCCTGTGCCCTCTTGGAGCTTAGAGTTTAGTGTCCATGTCATCAGGGACGTGTTGTTTTCCATTTGCTGGGTGGGTTTTTTGCTGCCTTCTGCTGGTTTGTGAGAGGAAGAGAGGAAACCAGCTTGTGCAGAATGGGGAAAAGGAGGACTAGGGGCCCTAGCTTCTTAAGCAGACCTTCAGGCTGTCTCTCTGCTGCTGGGGTCCCCTTTGTGTATTCCAGAGGTGCTGGTGCTGTTATTCCTGAGCCTTTGGGAGAATCTGTGATGTAAATCCAGTTCTTTTTTGGCTTTCCCCACTGCCTATTTAGGATTCAGCTTTCTTGAGTCTGTGAAGCCTGTTGTCAATGATCCACATGCTTTCCACCTTCCTAAAGTTGGTGGCTATTGCTGCTTCTCTTTTTGTCCTTTGTTCCTGTAGGTTCATGCTTTAAAATATTCTCTTTACTGTCATTTTAGTGGGGTTTCAGAAGGGAATTAAATACATACATTTCTTCAATTCATTGTAGTAATCAAAATGACCATTAATTTGTTTTCATAAAATAAAATTTGTTGTGTATTTTATGATGATGAGATCAATAGATGCTTATTATAGGCAATGCAGAAGTGTATGAAGAAAAAGGAATAATCCCTTAGAATCCCAGAAATACCATAGTTATATGACTACTCACCTGCTGAACATTTAGGTTACTTCCAATTTTCTGTATTGTAAACAACATGTGTTGAAAATCTTTACAGCTGAATTTTGATGAACATCTACAAATAATTCCTTTAGATTCAATTTCTATAAAAAGAACTTCAGGGTCAGAGAGACTGCATAATTTTATTGCCTTCGAGACAGACTATACCATACATTAATTTCTTTTTTTTTTTATAGTCAGTTATAGTGTGTCAGTTTCTGGTGTACAGCATAATGTTTCAGTCATACACATACATACATGTATTTGTTTTCATATTCTTTTTCACTATAGGTTACTTAATTTCTAAAGGTAGAATTTTCAGACTTAGAGTGGATGGGGAGCAACATCAAACAACACATAAGACCAATATGTTTTTAGAGAAATATAGCTTATTTTCATTTATGTATTGGTTTTATATTCAGTCACTCTGCTAAATTTGATTATTAATTTGAATACTTTATAGATTTCTTTGGCTTATTTATTATACAATCATGTCATCAGAAAGTAGTAAGTTTTATTTATTTCTTTGTAATCCTTTTGCCTTTTTATTTCATGGCTTGTCACATATAAGACCTACACAATGATGGTGAATTGTGTAAAAAAAAAGACCAATATGTTTTTATGTTTGAACTTGACATTTTATAAGTTTTTTATTTGGGTGGCATATTAAAGAGGAAATTTCAAATGATTATTATTAACTGAGAGAAAGGAAGATATATTTTGAGTAGAAGTAGTTAGAATAAAATAGGGACATAAATGAATATTTCAGCTTTTGTGTTTTCCTTGTTAATTACTCTCCACCCAGTAAACTTTGCCCCACTTTTCCTTTAGTAAGGAAAGGAAAAGATTTTGTTTTTCTAAGGAGCAAAACTTCTCAGCCAGGAGTGAGAATAAGATGAGTGAAATCTACGCCCTTAGTGGAATATGAATGTCTTAAGAGGTTGTCTTTTCTGTAAGCACAGGGGCTGTGATGCTGCGTCTTCATCAACACCATCATCATCATCGTCGTCGTCACTATTTTCAACATCGCCCCTTATAATTTACCTTCACGATCACCATCTCACTGTAATCTTCATAGCAACTTCGTGAAGTAGGTAGGACAAATTGTTTTATCATTTCTATTTTACAAATGGGAATCATGAAGGACCAAGTTTTAGGGACTTGTTTCTTCTCCAGCTAGAGAGAAACAGGGGAAGGATTTTAATCTGAATCTTCTAGCTTCAAAAGTCACTGCTATTTTGACTCATAGATATAGAGAACAAATTAGTGGTTATCAGTGGGGAGAGGAAAGGGGGAGGGGCTAGATAGGGGTAGAGGAAAAATGGGTTATTATTGGATTATATAAAATCAGGTGCGTGAAACTTTCGACAATTGAAAGCACTATAGAATTTAAAGAATTTTTCATTCAATAAAAAATAAGTAAATTTAAAAAATAACACTACAATGAGAAATCTTTTGCATAAAAAAGTCATTGCTGTATCTACCATGCAATATATGCTCTGTCCTGCCTAGCACCAGACCTTCAGATAATATTTGAGTGAATAAATTTGAAAGGTCCTGGAGTCTAAATGAATGTTTAGAAAGCAATAACCATGAGAAAAAAAGTGAAAGAGTGCCAAACATTAAGTTGTACAGTGTTTTTCCTAGCATCTCTGTTCCAACTGATCGTCAATGACTCCAGGAGTAATATCATATTTCCTAATAAATGGCTGAAACTGAAATTACTGCAGATTTTATGCAGAGCATTGCTCTGAATGGTAGGAGAAATACATAGTTTCTCATTTGATTACGTTTGTTCATTTAAATAGTCTGAGAGAAAAATCCATTTTTATAGAAACTGTTGTGTTGAATTTGCTTTGCTAAATGATTTTTCTGGTTGGTTACAAGTTCCTAAAAAGTGAGAATTTACCAAGGCTGTTCTTCTCTTTGGGTTTGCATAGATTGCAAACTGTTTTTCATTCTTTACCATTGATTAACAGATTAATTGACAATTCATAGCAATGGATGAATATCTGAAACACACTATTAGTGGTGGGATTGGGCCCCAGATTCACTATCATGGAGCTTCATAGGAATATAGATATTAAAAATTTAAAAACCCTTTGGCTATTTCCCATGGATGATTATTTATTGAACTGACTTGAATCTAGTACACCTTGACCAAATTGATAAATATCTCAAAATATTAATACTACCAGTTCATAAAAATGAATGACAATCTCCAGGTCCATCCATGTTGCTGCAAATGGTATTACTTTACTATGTTTTATGGCTGAGTAGTATTCCATTGTATAAATATATCACAGTAATCTGTCAATGGACATTTAGGTTGTTTCCATGTCTTTATTGTAAATAGTGCTGCTGTGAACACTGGGGTGCATATATCTTTTCGAATTAAAGTTCTCTCTGGATATATACCCAAGAGTGGGATTGCTGGTTCATAGGATAAGTCTGTAGGAATTTCCTGTAAGTCAATAGGAATTTCCATACTGTTTTCCAAACAGCTGCATCAAACTACATTCCCACCAACAGTGTAGGAGGGTTCCCTTTTCTCCACACCTTCTCCAGCACTTATTGTTTGTGGACTTTTTAATGATGACCATTCTGACCTGTGTGATGTGATTCCTCATTTTAGTTTTGATTTGCATTTCTCTGATAATTAACGATATTGAACATTTTTTCATGTGCCTATTGGCCATTTGTATGTCTTCACTGGAGAATTTCTTGTTTAGGTCTTCTGCCCCTTTTTGGCTTGGGTTGTTTGTTTTTTTTGTTACTAAGTTGTATGAGCTGTTTATGTATTCTGGGGATTAAGCCCTGGCCAGTCACATCTTTTGCAAATATTTTCTCCCATTCCGTAGATTGTCTTTTTGTTTTATGTATGGTTTCCTTTGCTTTGCAAAAGCTTATTAAGTTGAATTAGGTCCCATTTGTTTATTTTTGCTTTTATTTCTATTCTCTGAGTAGACAGCCCTAGGAGAACATTGCTAACATTTATGTCAGAAAATGTTTTACTTATGTTTTCTTTGTAGAAGTTTTGGTGTCTTGTCTTAAGTCTTTAAGCCATTTTGAGTTTATTTTTGTATATGGTGTGGAGAGTATTCTAACTTCATTGACTTACATGCAGCTGTCCAGTTTTCCCTTTATAAACTTTCAAATGTTATGTTGTGATAAAATATACATAGCAAAATTTATCATTTTAACTGTTTTAAGGTGTACAATTCAGTGCCAGTTAATAACTTTACAATTTTGTGCAACCATCAGCACTACCTAGTTCCAGAACATTTTCATCACCCAGAAAGGAAACTCTGTCTTCATTAAGCTGTCACATTCCTACCTCCTCACTAGTCCTTGGCAACCATTTAACTGCTCTCTAGGTCTATTGATCTGCTTATTCTGGATATTTCATATAAGTGAAATCATGAAATATGTGGCCTTTTGTGTCTGGCTTACTTCAGTAAGCAGAATCTTTTCAAAGTCCATTCACAATGTAGCATATAGCAAAGTGTCATTCCTTTTTATGCCTGAACAACATTCCATTGTGTGTCTGTACCACGTTTTGCTTAGCTTTTCATCTATTGATGGGCGTCTTGTTTGTTTCCATCTTTCAGCTATTGTAAATAATGCTGCTATGAACGTTGGCATGCAGATTTCTGTTGAAGTCCCTCTTTTCAGTTCTTTTGAATATATGCTTAGCAGTAGAATTGCTGAGTTGTGTGGTAGTTGTCTGTTTAACTGTTTGAGAAACCACAGTGGCTATACTATTTTATGTTCCTACTAGCAATGCATGAGGGTTCTGATTGCTCCATATCTTGTCAATACTTGTTATTTTCCACTTTTTTGATTATAGCAGTCCTGGTAGGTGGGAAGTGGTATCTCATTGTGGTAAATTCCTGTTGCTTTTTATTGCAGAGAATTTTACTCTTACTTCAAGCCTGAACTAGGACATTCTAAATCGTAGAGCAAAGGCTCTGGGCCTGGGAGGGGCATCCCGAGTGCTTTCCCTTGACTGAAGGGCCATCTCAGTGTGAGGGTCAGTGGAACATGGAGAAAATGGAACTGAAATGTTCCACTGGGCTAGACTGTACCAGCCTTGACTGCTAGGCAGAGACCTTTCAGGGGGTAAAAGGTTGTTTTAAAGGAAAGACATGCCATGAGAGCTGGAACTTAGAACAGTAAAATACACCGTGATATAGGCTAAACTGGAAAGAACACAGCCTGGGAGTGGTGACTCCATTGTGAAGATGGTTTCATGGGCTCTGAATTTATGAATTGCCCATGGATCACCAGATAGCACCTTATAATTGATTGAATTAACCCCAAATTGTGGACTATTACTGCATTCCATGGGAGGGCCACACTATCTCTAGTTTGGTAGAGATAAATATATTTGGAAATATTTTAGGTTGTGAGCAATTCCACACTAAGAATTCTGGAGTTCTTTGAGGCTGAGTAGAAATCTTTTTTGAGCTGATGATACACGGCTGGTCTCACATAGGGAACATTTTGTGATGAAAAACATGAGAATTAACATCTGTCAGATCTGGATTTGAATCCTGTTTATTCACTTACTGATTGTATGACCATATCTAAGTACCTTTCCTTCTCTGAGTATCAGTTTTCTGTCTTTAAAGTGGGTATAAGAGCTATCTCATCTTGTTCTTGAGAAAATAATTGAGATTATGCATGTGAAACATGTAGCAGAGAGCCTGTCACAGAGCTGGTGTGCAGTACATGCACCACAAAGGTAGGAATACTGAGGTCACCTTCTTTTTAGGTTAGCTCTTGGGTGATGGTTCAGGGGAAGGTCTGTAAGAGTAGAAATCATCTTGGAACTTATAAAAGGGATTGGGGGTCTAGAGAGGGAGAGGGAAAGAGAGAGGAAGAGAGAGAGAGACAGAGGGAGAGAGGGAGGGGAAGAGAGGTCTTTGCCAAGAGAGAAAAGCCTTGAATTACTTTGATTGAGGATAACCTGGGAACAAGGAGTAGGCTGATGGGACCTGATTCCAATCCACCCCCAGTATTCACCTTAAGTTTGGCCTTTTCATTGACATTAACCGTTTCATTGACATTAACTGGTATTAACTCATCTGTCGGTTGAAATGATTTGCAGATTAATGATAGACTAACTTTCGTTTCATTGGGAAATTAAAATCCTTATAAAGCTGTGACAGCAGTCTATTCTTAGAGCAGATACATGGTGGCAGGCAGTGGTTTGCAAGAGCATGTAGCACATTGCTGGGCCTCTGTCCAGCTCTGTTGTCCTCTCTGAGAGTAAGACATAAACAACATAAGCAAGATAGAACACCATCCTTTGCTGTTGGAAGGGAGTGGTGATATTTTTAGCTGTTGTATGAGATGATTTGCCTAATATTCCTAAGCAAGTATTTTCTAGACAACATGGGGTCCAGGGGATCAGGAAATGCCTTCCCTAGTGCAAGAGTGTGGTACTCCAGCTTCAGACTGGCATGTCAGCTACTGACTGTGGGTGTTGACTAATAGTACTCAAGTGGCATTGTTATTAAGTTACCCTTTCCAATGGAAATTCCTGATGCTTAATAAGATCAGCAGTTACCATTTGGCAAATGTATTTTGGGCTTTTGTATTCCATTTTTATAACAACTAAATGATGTAGGTGAGTAAACTGAGGCTCAGATGAATTAACTGGCTTGTACACATTCAAGTGGCTGCTGTCATGAAAGGAAAAAAATGCTATTCAAAAGGATGACTATGGTTATTGTGTTAACATTCTAAGATAGCAACGTCATTCATTTCAGGGGTAGAGAGCTTGGTTTTGGTTAGGTAAAGGACCCAACAACCAGTCTAAGATGGAGTTTGAGAAACTGAATGGCTCTGCATAGTCAAGTAACAGAAATGTCTAGATTGTATACTAGTGACTTGAGAGGAGGACAAGATTTCTGGGAGACAGATGATTAAAGACAGTGGAGAGAGTGCTTGGAGACTGAGTACAGCCAGCCCCCCAGTAGCAAGTCAGATCCTGAGGAAGAAAGACCATCTGATTGGAAATGGTCAACTTATTTTTAAGGACAGTGAACTCTACATTGAATCCAAAGCTGTTTTTTGCTTTGTGTTGGATTATTCTTGGTCGCAGTCAAAACTTAGTAAAACCTTGTTACGCTTAAGAGTCTTGTGTTGAAAGTGCTTTTTTTGAGGGGCCCACGTGAGTGGGTGAAGTGAGGAAGAAAAAGGAGCAGTTACAAGAGAGAAGATAGGAGACTTGAACTTGGAGTAAGAATTTAGAGCAAGAAAGAATGGGAAGGTAAGCGTCCCTCCTCCCAAAATCCTCAGAAATATTGGGAAGGCGCTGGACCTCTCTCAGAGTGTGAGTTATTTTATTTAGATGATAAAAGAAAGGGTAATTCCAGGAAGTGAGAATCTTATTTTTTGTTTTTAATCACCCCAGTGGGTGACAGAGAAGAATCTTGAGGCCAGCTCTGCCTGACCCTACAGCCCAGCTCCTTCCCATTTGCTCACTGCCGTGCACTGCGCCAGTGTTAGCACAGGATGAAAGGCAGGCGATTCAACGGTACTCTCCTACTCTATCCTGCCATCCCAGGCTGGCGTGGACCCAGCACTTGGGGCTCTCCTTTCCTTCACAATGTGTGAGAGTTCTTGCTCTTTTACACTTCAGTCCCACATCAGTTTTCATTAGAACAACTTCTCGGTGTCAAGGAATTTCTACTGGAGGGCAATGAAAAACTAAAAAGTAATTATAGCTTAACAGCCACAAAGTTCTCAGATTAGCTAAAAGTAGATTTCTTAGCTAAAAGTGGATTTGCTGTCTATGAGAAAGGACTACTGCAAAGCTGAGTTTGTTCCATCTATTTCTAGCAGAATCCCTGTGTCTCAGTTAAATATGAACCGACACTGCAGTAGGCAGTGGATGGACCAGGAGGATAGGGATGACTTGATGACCGTATTGTGTGGATGCCAATAATTTCATAAGAGTAGGGCTGATAACAAATTTGAGTTGGACATTATGAATTACTGTCGTATCTTTGTAAAGATTTTATCCAAAAATCTTTCTCAAAAATGAATGTCACTCTCTCCGTCAAGCAGTGTTACGTAGCAGTGTCTCTATAGAAGTATCATCTAACCCATTTAAAAATGTGATAGCTATCTTCTGAATAATGTGTCCTCCCAATGACTATTACAGTTAGCCCTGACTTATTCCACATTTATGTGGAAAAAAATACTTCTTTGAACCTCAGCTGAGAAAATAAAGCAAGCAAGATATGTGAGTGGCCAAAATAGATGCAACTCAGGTTTTTACTCTGAGTGATAGCCCAGAAGAATACTCAAATACATGTTGATCGAATGAAGAAATGAATGAATAAGCCTAATTTATGCACTTATTTTAAAGAGGGTTCTAATAAACTTGCATATTTATTTTCCTCATCAACATGAAGTTAGAAGAAGCGCCTTAGAAGGAATGAAAGGAATTAGAAGACTAAGCTTGTTGGAGACGGGTATACTGATATCTGACCAAATAGTAGGGGGAGGGACAGCTGAGACCAAATGCTGCAGGACTGCAAAGTGCAGGCATGAGAACGAAGAAAGGCACAGGCATCTGAGATCACTAAGTACAGTGTGTGCTTCTCGAAGTGTGGTCCCTGGACCAGCAGCATCAGGATCACTTGGAAATTTAGAAATACAGATACTCAGGCCCAACCTTAGACTTACTAAATCAGGAACTCTGAGGGTGGGGCTCAGCAATCAAACAAGCCCCCTGGTGATTCTGATGTCCACTATTGTGTAAGATCCATTGGTGCAGTGAAACAAAACACTCTAATTCCAGAGGGCACCACTGCATTTCAGCAGAGTGAAATGAGTGTTCGTGACTTGGATTATGGTAGAAAAGTTACTTATCACAGAATACCCCATCCGAAAACATAGGAAGGTAGGTTACTGGGGTGACTATATATCTGGTTTTCCTGGGACACTTGTTATTTACTTATATCCTAGCACTGTGAACAACAGCCTTCTCTTTCATTCTTGAAAGTGTCCCCATTGGGTTGATAAATCATATGGTCACCCTACTAATGGGCTTAGAAGGATGATAGTCAAAATAGTTAAAATCAAGAGATGTATTGGAATTTAGATGAGTTATTTGGTAAATTTCTACCCCTCACCCCATGATAGTGATAGATAATAAAATTTTTAGCTTCTCAGTACTTTCCTTGCCCAGACTTATTACCCATTTTCTTTGGTTAGAGGTGGATTCTCGGCATTCTCCAAGCCAGCTTTTAGGCTGTTCTTATCCTTTGAAGAATAGTGTCTAGGACCACACTGGCACCCATACAGATTTGTTGCAAACTGCAAATCTGTGTTTAGGGCCAGTTTGCTTTTGCCTTCCACCCTCTTGCTTATCCACTTTTTAATCCCTGATGATGCAGTACTCTCTTTTCTTTCCTCGTCAAAATGTTTTCTGAGGAAAGGGTCTATAAATTCATGTGCATTGCGGAAAAACTCGAATATAGTCTCACCTTCGATTGTTTGCATTTGAATGGGAGAGATGGTATTAAGTTACTGAAATACCTTGTAGGTGTCACTCAGTTAGCAGAATAGTTGTAGGGCTCAGAAAGTGATGCAGTAACAGGAGGCACAAGATTGGGGTCTCCTAGATTGAAGTTTTGCCCCTAATCTCCTAACTTTCATGTGTCATGGGGCCAGCAATGGGAATTGACCTCGGGCAGGGTCTCAGCACTCAAGTCTGTTGTCAGTGCAGAGGAGGACCAATATTCAGTGCATCTTGCCCATCTCAACTCATTCCAGATCCCAATATAAATATACTTTCTTGCAAGTAAATGTAATCACTGAGTTCCTCTTTTCTCTTAGGTCTCCAGTCTCCTACTTCCTCCCCACCACCTGATCAGACAAATTCTCCCTAATGTCAAGGCCAGAGACTGACTTGACAGAGTCTGTAAATAAAGTTGTTTCAATGAATTTGCCGTTAAAAATATTTTATTTTAGTGCTGTGGATTTTTTATAGCTAGAGGGGTGGCACTCAGAGAGGATCAAGTCCAGGTCTCATTTTGCAAATGTGAAAACTGAGGCACAGAGAAGTTAACTAACTTGCCTGACCATACAGATGGTTGTTTCAAGAGTAAAAGTGAGGACCCAGGTTTCATGACACAATTTCCTCACTTCTTGTTCCTTTTTGGATATTCTAGGTTGGGGGACGGGAATATTTCATGGTTACTTAAATTCTGGTTTAGACCTTGAAGTGAGCAGTTCAATCCCCAGTACCTCCATTAAAAAATAATAATAATAAGCAAATAAACCTAATTACCCCCCAAACAAAATTTAATCAAGAAAATATGAAAAAAAATTATTTTTTTAAAAAGTGAACTTACATATTAAAAAAAAGGAAAAGAAAATAAACTCCTAAGATATAATATTTATGGCTTAAAAAATATCCTGAGATGTGAATTCACTTTTATTCAGGAGGAGAAAGACAGTTTCAAAGATGAAATACTTAAAATAGTATCAAAGAAATAAAAAATTACTTAAAGAACTCATGAATTGATGTTATGAGTGTAAACTTTATCTTCCTATCATGTATTATGAAACCATAAAAAAAGGCCAAAGAGTAACTAGAAAGGAGTAGCTCATGTCAGTGTTGCATATCTTCACTTTAATGAAGATAAATGAAAAGAGGATTGTACTATATATACTAAAACCCAATATGATGCTATCTTGGAAATGTAATAAATCTATTAGTATGCTTCGAGGTATATTTGCAATATCAACCTAGTTTATTTGCAACAAAGACCAAATAGCCTGATTCAAACCCTTTAAAATCTGTATTAATAGCCAGAATATGAGTTTTTATTATATTTATTGAATGTTTATTATATATTTGTCACAGGCATTATGATAAATGCTTTGCATGGATTGTCTCATTCAGTCTTTTCAACAGTTCTTTGAGATAGACACTAATATCATTATTATCCCAATTTTGTTAATGAGGAAACTGATCCCCAGAGAGCTTCCCTAACTTGTGTAAAGATTGCACAGCTCCGAGTGGTTAATATAGTATTTGAACCAGGTAGCTTGACTCAAGAATCTGAATATTGAGCCACTATTCTGTCAACATTCTGCTAAGTGATGCCTATACCATGATGAACAAAATAGACATAGTCCTGGCCTTCCTGGAGCTTAAAGTCTAACAGAAATTTTTTTAATTATAAAGTTTAGAATAATAACAGTAATTAGACCTTCCTTTTAAGACAGAGGCTAGCAATTAAACTATGAACCACTTGCAAGCATTTTTCATATTAAGTATAGTGAAGACCATATATTTTAAATTTCATGGAAAGGATTGACATTGATCCTGATGTTGGAGGAAAAACCAAAACATCCAAAAGACAAGGAAAAAAAGAAAAAAAAAAGACCAGGATAATCTGTTTTTTCCCTGAAAAATTCCGGGGAACTCAAGCAGATATAAGTGGTCAACATGCTGGTGTTAAAGGAGATGCCTGAGTTTGGTATCAGTGGATTAATTTGCCTGTGGTGTTTGTATGATCCAAAAATGAACTACAAGGGACACTGGTAGAGGATTATGTCATCAGGCAGAATGGACCATCTTACATGAGGCCAGTTGACCTCTGGCCCAACTGGGCCATACCTGCCCATTCTCTTTCTTTCTCTGAAGTCCTTGTTTTGACCCCTACCCACTGCTGCTCTCCTTTCTTTGTTGCTTCCCTGGCATCAGAAGGACTTATTTGGAAGATGCAGAACTTTCTCACCAGCCTTCAGTCTCTACTCAGGCCTCCCAGAAACCAAATTGGCTTCTTCAAAGGAAAATAATGCTAATTTATCAAAGGCAAGAAACAAACCTAAGGGGACTTTGACAGTGAAATACATTAGAAACTTTGAGTCATTTTCTTCTCATACTTAATTTGACTAAAATGCAATTAGTATAGAATAAATGCTAAGATTGTGGTGATACGTATTTTAGTCTCACTTCTCTGGAACCCTTTCATTGGATTAAAATACTTTGCTGAGATATTGAGAAGCCTAGTTCTTAAGAGCTAGAAACATTTATTTCCTGTTAGTTGTCTTAGATTATTCAGATAAATTCAGCCCTCAGTGCAATTTGCTCAGGAATTGTAATTTACCTCTAAATGTGCTGTGCTTTGTTGGAATCAGGAAAATCTTGTTTCAGCAAAGAGGGAATCATTATCCCCAAAGTGTGAAGCAAACACTAATCATTATTAAGGGCATTTTTTTTTAGAAGGGAGATAGGAACAGTGTCTTATATATACTAGGTTGTCATGTTTGTTAATTTAGATTAATGAAATTTACACTCAAAAAGAAGACACCACATCCAAAGAATTACACTTATCCCAGTGCTCTTGGTCCTCTTACTTTGTTTTATTTTTCTTTCCTATGATTTTCTTTTCTCATTTTTAATTGACATATAGTTGATTTACAATGTTGCATTAGTTTCAGGTGTACAACAAAGTGATCCAGTTATATGCAAATATATACGTATATATTCTTTTTCAGATTCTTTTCCATTATAGTTTATTACATGATATTGAATATAGTTCCCTGTGGTATACAATAGAAACTTGTTTTTATCTATTTTATAATATAGTAGTGTGTATCTGTTCATCCCAAACTCCTAATTTATCCCTCCCTTTCCCTTTTGGTAACCATAAATTTGTTTTCTATGTCTGTGAGTCTGTTTCTGTTTTGTAAATAAGTTAATTTGTATCACTTTTTAGATTCCACATATAAGTGATATCATGTGATATTTGTCTTTCTCTACCTGACTTACTTCACTTAGTATAATAACCTCTAGGTCCATCTATGTTGCTGCAAATGGCATTATTTCATTCTTTTTTTATGGTTGCAATATTCTGTTACTCTTAGTCTTCTGATCTTCAAATAATATACTCCAGAAACACTAGTCTTATGAGCTCAGAACACATCTTCTCTTTCAGAGAGACAACTTCCTTCTTTAAGCTATTTTGGGAATTTCTATGAACTATAGCTCAAAGTATTTATTATACACTTCACAGAACAAACAACTCATCTAATATAAAACTTTATACTTCACTAAATTAACTCATGAACTTCATCAGCTTACTTATATGTGTTTTACATAGTTGTACTTTTTTTCTTTATCTTTAAAATTTCTTCTAACATACTTTTCCCAGTTTTATAGAGGTATATATATAATGGACATATATCACTGTATAGGTTTAACATGTGCAGCATAATGTTTTGACTTACATATATTGTGATATAATTACCACAATAAGCTTAATTAGCATCCATTATTTCCTATAGATACAATAGAAAGAAAAAGCAAAAAAAGGGAAAATAATTTTTCTTGTGATGAGAGCTCTTAGGATTTACTCTCTTACCAATTTCCCCCTATGTCATACAGCAGTGTTACCTATAGTCATTGTGTTGTACATTACATCCCTAGTACTTACTTATCTTATAACTGGAAGTTAATCTGTATTATCTTTTATGTGTAATATAGTCTTCAAAGTCACCAAATTTTTTTCTGATGAAGGCAGAGTTTAAGTAAATAAACTCTAATAATTTAAAACAGTATCTGCATTATATTTTGCAGTTACTTTAAAAATGAACACTATTTTGTAGACATATTTCCATTTAAACTATTAGTATATTTTACATACTTGTAAATTTTAATGAAAATATATTTCACTGGTTGATGTATTGTTGTTTGTCTAACCATCTTCATCCCATGGTAAAGCACAGTTGTGTTACACAGATTTGGTGAAAAGGATGAACATCACTATTAAAAAATCTGTCATATTTAATCTTGAATTAGGAACTTGAACATTTTTTCAAGGTGTCCTAAAATGTAAACCCTCCACAATAAATCTTTAGCAGGGAAAAAGAAAATGCTTGTGTATGCTCCTTTAGATAAAAAGGCCCTGTTTCAAATTATAACACCTGGACATGAACTGTATAATAGTATTGAAGAACAAAGCCCTGAAGGATAAAAGTACAATTTCATTTTTGTGGGCCTATTTCTCAAGGGGAAACTTCCACGCACTTATAAAATTGAACTGGGGAACTTGAAAGTCTTAGAGTGAAAGTTTGGGGGATGTATATACTCGGGACAGAAAGGCTTATTTATCTTTCCTAAAATATATTTTAAATTTCTTGATGGTTTATGGTAAATAAACACAGGAAAGATTTCAAAGGTGGTGAACATTATTTGAAAATGTTTACCATTGAGAAATACTTCAGTACAAAGGAGTATGGACTTAATTTTTATCTTGATTTAAAAATATTTATTTATTTTTACTTTCTTTTAATGGAGGTATTGGGGATTGAACCTAGGACCTCATGTGTGCTAAGTATGTGCTCTACCACTGAGTTATACCCACCTCCTAGACTTAATTTTTAAATCCACATGGATTTGTTTCATTCATTGTTTTCATTTCAGCAACCGTCAACATTGTCTTTGTGTTGCTATGTTGAACTATAACATGGTTCCAGCTAATTATGGAAAAAGTACTGTCCTGCACTTAAAAACATGACAGAGCTTACTGGCAGAAAGGAGATTTTTGAAGAAAAACAGGTCAAGTCTCAACTGTGTGAAATCAGTCAATGAAGGACAAGGATAGTTAGTTCTTTTTGATCTGAGGTGTTGGTCATCCTATGAAGCAAAAGGCTGAGATGCAGCCAGAGAGGGACCTGGGAGAAAAGTTACCCTTGAGCCCAGCAGGAAGAATTATGTTCCTGTTTCCATACGGATCATCTGTTTCCATACCTAGTAATTCTGGCATCAAGGACTTGGAGAGGCTAACATTTTGGTAAAAAACTGTTCCATATCTCATTATATTAATTTGTTCATCAATGTTCAAGTATCTACTCTGATTTTGAACTTATAAAGTGATCATTGGTATAAGGTGTCTGCTTTCTGACTAAACTCTTACAGTTAGAAAGAGAGCTTGTAGAGCATTCTGGGTGTTTGGAGGAAAGACCATTCCTCCCCAGAAGGGGTCAAGAGTGAGACTCAGGGATTCAGAATAAGCCAACCCCTTCCCACACCTCCAGACCTCCATCAGCAGGGATGATGATGGGGCCCCACCTTCTTTCCACCTCCCTTGCTCTCTGTTTTTCTTCTACCTCCTCCACACTCCCAGGCCTCCCATGCTCTGCCTTGTGACTTGTAGACTGTGTGTAACAGAATCACATTGGGGCTTGTTCCAAATGTAGAGTCCTGGCCACTCTCAGGATCACTGACTGGAATTTCTGAGGATAGGTTTCTGGAATCTGCATTTTTACCAAGCTCCGCACGTGATTCTTACATACATAGAAGCTCGAAAACTACTGCTCCTAGAGTCTTAAACACAGAGAATCTCGATTTTTTTTTACAAATGTGAAGTACTTTAAAGTTTGCAAAGCATTGGTATGTACTATCTCATTAGATTCCCTAGAAGAATCAAATGAGACAGACAAGGTAGGTATAGACATTTTTATTTTATCAATGAGACAATGGGTATCTATAATATCCAATGTCCTGGACAAGCCATAGCTGAGCCAAGGAACTAGTTTTTCCTAACACAGTATGCTGCTCGCAGATAATATTGGCCCTGGAACAAAGAGATTTGTAGTTTAATCTTTCCCTTATTCTATCTCATTTATTCTCCCTAATAATCCTGTGAGGTGGATAAGGCAAATATTAAATCTCTTTGGCAGAAGAGAAAATTGAGACTAGAGAGTGAAAGTGAAACACCCAAACTCATAATACAGACCATGGCAGAATCTGGACTCAGACTAAGGATTTTCAAGTTCAAGTGCATCTGGACTCAGACTAAGGATTTTCAAGTTCAAGTGCTACTTCCTGTCTACCTTTCATTAGGAAGAAGTTTCAATGACGTAAATATTTTAAGATTTTTGATTGTTTAATATTTAATAAATATTGCTTATGACATCAAATGTTTCTTACATATGTTTGGCTCTCTCACTAGTTTAGCAAATAAAATCTTGTCTTGATTGTGCCGAACTGTTTTTATAACTGAGCATCATGAAACATTTTTATGAAATAATTGCTTTAATAAGTGTTCTTTTAAGGTCATAGTAACTTTTGAAATACAGTCACCGAATCTGGTTACCATTTTTCAGTTTTTATCCTCCTCTTCTCTTTGTAGCACCTGACACTGTTGATCACTCTCTTCCTGAAAACTTCTGTCTTTGAAGTGGTGTGCCCAGTCCATCTGTCCTTTGCTGGCTTCTGTTTTTCCTACTACACCCAAGATGTGTCTGTAGTTGCCTTCCTTTTGCTCTCATGAATTTCCCCCAGTAATATATACATTTCCACAACCTCAGCTATTAGAATTATTCTGATGACTCTCAAACAAATCTCTTTAAATCAAATTAAATAACTTTCCCCCTAAGCTTCAGATCTACTCAGAATTTTGAATGTACTAAATATTTCTTGAATTAAATTTCTGCTTGCTAAACATCTCATTTATTCACTGGATATGTACTGAGTACCTACTACGTGTCAGGCTATGTCCTAGGTGCTTGGGATACATCAATGAATAAAACAAAGTTACTGGCCCTCATGGGTCTTAATTTTTAGTGGCAGGAGATAGGCAAGAAACATAGAAAATATAAAAATCAGACTCTACCTGAGAAGCATTATAAAAACAAGAGAGATTAGCAAGGATAGTGATGGGAGTACTGGCTGCTCTTCTCTAGGGTGGTCAGTGTTGGCCTTGCTGAGAAGAAACATTTGTGAATGTGTTCAAGGATGTGAGGGAGTTAGCTCTGCAAATTTCTAGGGGAAATGCATTTTGGGCAGAGGAATAGCCATTGCAAAGACCTTAAGGCACATGTGTGCCTGGTGTATTCAAGAAAAGTGGTAGGAGAGGAGGTCAGAGGGGAAATGAGAAGTGAGATGGTGCAGGGTCTTGTCAGCCCTTGAAAGGACTTTGGCTTTTATCCTTTGTGAAATGGGAAACTATTGGAGAGTTTTAGGCAGAGAATGACATGGTATGTTTTACGTGTTTAAAGGATGATTCTGGCTATTGTACTGAGAATAGGCTATTGGGTGGTAAGGCCAATTGTGAAGCTACTGTGGTAATCTGGGCAAAGCCTGGACCAGAATGATAGGACTAGAGGGGATAAGGTGGGCAGGTTGTGGATATATTTTAAAGATGGAGTCCTTAGAATTTCCTGATGTATTAGATATGCTTAGCCTGAACAACTAGAAGAGCGGACATGCCATCAGTTGAGACTGGGAAGGCGGAAGGTAAAACAGATTTGATGGGAGAAGGTCAGATCAGTTTTGGACGTGTTATATTTGAGGCATCTATTTGATGATGTTTAGGTGGAGATGCTGGATTACAGGAGTTATCTGGGATTCAGGAGTGATACTGGGTTGGAAAAGTAAATGTGACCATTAGTGGCAAATTGATATTTAAAGCTATGACTCTGGATGAGATCACCGAGAGGGTGAGAGTGGATGGGGAAGACAAAAGGATCAAGGACTGAGTTGAGCCCTGGGGCACTGCACCAATACACGTTTGGGGAGAAGAGGAAGGACCAGTGATGGAGACTGAGAAGTTTATCTGTGAAGTAGGAGAAAAAGCAAGAGAGAGTAAATTCTTAGAGAGCAAGTGAAAAAAGAATTATCAGAGAGGAGAGAGAGTACAGCTGCATCAAATGTTGCTGATAATTTAAGATGTGAGTGGAGAATTGATTATTGAATTTAACGTTGAGGCAGCCATTGGTGACCTTCATGTGCACAGTTTTGGTACAACAGCAGGGATGAAAGCCTGAGCTGAGTGAGTGAACAAGACATAGTGGGGTGACAAAAATTAGATACAATGAATATGAACAAAATTTTTCAATTGATTCAGACTCAAAGTGTCTAAAATTGAACTGTCATTCTCCTCCTAAATGAATTCTTGCTCTAGGGTATTTTATATCTATTGGTGGCAACACCATCCTCTCAATAACTCATGGGCAAAGCCAGGGAGTCATCTTTTACTCATTTCTCTTTCTTGTTCCCTATCATTAATCCACTAGCAAGTCCTGTCAGTTTTACTCAAGAAGGTAGCAAGGTACATGAGAAAGAATATGCACTTTCAAATCACACACACCAAGTCAGCAATCTGTTTAATCTCCCTTAGCTTTAGTCAAGGAGGGTAATGTAACTTACCTCCTAGGATTCTTGTGAGGATTACAAATGCTCATATATAAAGCATCTAGAACAAAATATCTCAGTCTGTGTTTCTCTCCTATGGACCACCTGCCGCAGGTTTCAAGATTTCTTCCTTCTCATCACAACCTTAGCCCAAGGCTCCGAGGACCTTGTTACTTAGCCTCTCGCCAGTGGGATCCATAGCTGTTCACCCAGCCTCTAGTTTGCCCTTGTCTGATACCCTCTTAGAGGGATCTCTCTAAAGCACAGCTCTAAACCATTTCACTTCTATGCCTAAAAAAATCTTTAAGTGACCCTCCCTTACTAGAATAAAGTCCAACATACTTTACAAATAAAGTATGGTAATATCCTGCTCCTATATAATATAGAGCACCCCCTGCAGTGTTTTCCAGAGTGATATTTGCCAGGATAAACTAGACCATTAGCTGATTCTTGTGTACGATCTTATTTTATTTTGTTTATTATTTTATTTTATTTTATTTTATTTTATTTTATTTTATTTTATTTTATTTTATTTTACTATTGTGCTTTTACTTATGCTCTTCCCTCCCTTTGGCGTTCGTGCCCCTTCCCTGTCAGACAAAGTCCTATCCATTTTTCAAGGCTTAGCTTGAATGTTATGTTGGTCACAGAAACTTCCTGACCCATTTCACCTCCCCCATCTACCAGATGAAAGTTTTCTCTCTCCTCTATTCCTAAAGCATCTTTTATTCCTTTTAAAGGAATCATTCTTTATTATTTACTGATTATTTACACTCCCTTTCCAGAATATATGTTCTGCCAGAGCAAAGATCAGGCATGATTCATCTTTGTACCCACTAAGCACCTAGGAAAGTTCTCTGTACCCTGGAAGTGCTCATAATGTTGTATGCTGAATTGAATTATTGGGTCCTTTTATTACATTTTGGGCTTTAAAATTGAAGTTATTGTTTTTAAAGTTACCCTTGTCAATCTATTTTCTTAGTTATTCAATTTATCATCAGAGAGAATAAATCACAGAATAATCCCAAAATACCAAAAAGCCAAAATGTCTTGGCTGAAATAAAAGTGATCCCTCTTCACCACGTCTACCATATTAAAATAGCAAAATCACCTCTAATTCAAGCTGACCAAGTGATTTCCAAACTGAAGAGCCTTTTCAATCTTTATATATGAGTAATCTGGGTAGAAATGTAATTATTTGGATTGTTCTCAATGGGTTCAATATAAGTATTATCTATTCTTTCTTCTCTTTTATCTCCTTCTTACTGATTACATCTCTTTTCATCTCAATTTAGTTGAGCAAACCAATGAAAAATAGTTGCTTTGAAACTGTTTTCACAGCATCATAATTAAAGATTGTTAAAATACATTTAAAAATAAATATTTAAAAATCTGAGTCAGGTTAGTCCATATTTGAATGAAATTATGAAATACCAATTCTATCATCTTTCATTTACAGATTAAAGCTGGGAATTCCAGGATATGAGCCTGGCAGTAACTAGCAAATCCAGACACATCCCAAGAGCTTTTTTGTGATGACATATGCCAATTTGACGTATTAAAACTATCATTTGTTCACAGGATTGCTGACAAATCATTCAAATAAAATAATATTTATATCCTCGTTGATTCTGAGAAGGGAGCAGTATCCTTTCATGCAGTGAATATATGTATTGATATCTTATGGACTGAATATGTCCTTCCTCAAATTTATATGTTGAAGCCTTGACCCCTACTGTGATGGTATTTGGGGGCGGGCCTTTGGGAGATATTTAGTTTCAGATGAGGTCTTGAGGGTGAGGTCATCATGATGGGATTAGTGTCTTTATAAGAAGAGAGACCAGAAGGCTCTCTATGCCATGTGATGACACAGCAAGAAGGTGGCCATCTGCAAACCAGGAAGAGAGCTCTTTTCAGGAACAAAATCTATGAACACCTCAGTCCTGAACTTCCCAGCCTCCAGAACTGTAAGAAATAAATTTCTCTCTCTATGGTGTTTTGTTACAGCAGTCTGAGGTGAATAAGACAGTATCTCTATCATTTGTTTTCCAAAGGTAGTTTTGTTGTCTGTTTCCACTAAAAACCCAGGCTAGTGAACCTACACATTTTACATTCAGCCAGTATTTTCTGAGTGCTTATTATGTTCCAGGCACTAGCTAAATACTTTCACATGCATAACCTGTTTTAATTTTCATGATAGTCTAGGAGGTGGGCATTGCTATTCCCATTTTACAGATGGGGAAACTAAAGTCCAGCTAGATTAAGTGATAGAACTGGGATTGTTGGCTCCAAAAGAGCAGGGTCTATTCTGTCTCATAAATTGCTAGAAATCTAGTGGTTAGCACAGAGGCACTAGTATCTCAGTAAATATGCGTTTGACAAATTATTGAGAGTAAGTAAGGAATAAAGCTGAATTCAAACACAGGTCTACCTACTAATGCCCACGATTATGTCCCATATTAATATATAGTTAATATTAAGTTGGTATTAATTAATATCAATATATTATGTGTCCTATATTAAATTCATTCTTTATTATAAATAGTAAGCCTTTTCCATACTCTCTTAAAATTTTAACCAATTTTTTAAAAAAATTTTTTTTTAAATAAAGCTAACAAATGACTAAAGTTCTGACAGCTCAAAACTGTGGATGATATGAGAAGTCCTCTGTGCTCCATACCAGAAGTAAGCACTATTAAGAGTTAGGTATGTTTCCCTCCAGATGCTCTAAGTTCACACATGGGATGTATATATATCTATGTATAGTTTTCTTTAAATGCCAAAAATAACATTCTCATGCTGTTCTGTAATTTTATTTTAAATTTAAATATATATCATAGTTATTTTTCTCATTTTGCAGCTTTACTTTGTTTTAATAGCTGTGTGGTGTTCCTCGGTCTTTATACATTTCTATTTAATGAGACCCCTACTGATGAATATTTAGATTCTTCCAAATTTTACTATTATAAACATGCTGTAAAAAATATACATCTTTGAGCATTATTGACAGTATATCGGTGGACAAATTCTTAGAGAGTCTTATTGTTGGAGGAGGTCATAGAGAGGACACGAAGGCTGGTTGATGTAAGGGGGGCAGATCCCTGTCCTTGGAATGTATTTTCTGCCTACTACTCCCATACTAGCAGCTCTTTCAAGGCACTGCCTGGAGAAAGTGAGGTGTTGTTTAGACCAGCTGAACTGAATCCATGACTGAACCCACTTAAAGCCTCTATATAAACTGTTAAGATTCTGGTTGGGGTGGGTGCAGCGATCTACTGGCAGCTACCCAAGGAAAGCCTCCTTCCTAAGTTCCCTTGTTTATTAAGCCTATGTGGTCAGTTTCAGATTTCACCCAGGGAACGCCCTAAGGTTGCAATCCAACACCAACTGAATCAAATGGTAAGCATTCTCACTCAGCATTTTGATAAATATTGCCAAATTACTTTAACAAATGTGTTCCTGTCTCTATTTCTGCTGATAATGTGTGAAAGTTTCTTTTCTAAAAAAATGACACATATGAACACTGCATATAGTTCATGTAAATTATCTTTTCCAATATTATAGGTTAGAAATGTGGTGTGAAAAGAATTTGGATTTACTTAATCATTGATGAAGTTATTGTTGACCATCTGTACTCATTTATCTCTGTGTAATGTGTTCTCTATTCATAAATTTCTGCTCATTGTCTACCGAGTTGTTGGAGTTTTAGTATTGATTAGTAAATTCTTTTTGAATGTTAATAAGTTTGTCTTTTGCCTCCCATGTATTATTTTTCTTTTGCTTTTAATACATTCTATTTTTATTTATTTATTTATTATAATTTTTTTAATGGCGATACTGGGGATTGAACCTGGAAACTCGTGCATGCTAAGCATGTGCTATACTACTAAGCTATACTCACCCCTGTCATGTATTATTTTTCTGTGAGAATTTTTATTGAGTGGATAAGTTTAATTTTCATTTGACTAGGCTTATCAGTCTTTTTTATTTCCCACTGGTTTCAAGATTTCCTATTGTAATGAGAAAGACCTCCCTAATTCAAAGTTTTTTAAAAAATCATTCATGTTTTCTATAGTTTTGTATCTTTGTTAATTTTTTTGGTTAATGCATTTACTGAACCGATATTTATTGTACACCTACTGTGTGTCAGGCATCATACATTAGTGAACAAAACAGACAAAAATGTTTGGGTCCATGGAATGACTGATCTACTGGGGTTATTCTTTTAATATATTCAGCTTGATTTGCTATAATATTGTTAATTATTTTAGCATCAGATTAATAGTTGAGCTATTTGAAATTTACTTTGGTGAAAGGAATAAGGTAGGAATCCATCTTTGTTATGTTTTTCTCCAGAAGATTAGCTATATATCTCAACTGAATATTTAATATTTTACTATTGATTTTCGAGTAGCACCTTTATGAAAAACTAAATACCTGTAGGTACTTGGGTTTATTTCTAGACTCTGTTTTGAACACTGATCAGTTGTGGCTGTTCCTGAACCAGTGTTGTAATTTTAAAATTACTGTAGCTTTATAATGAATTTTGTTTTCTGAAGTGACTCATTTCCCCTTAAAACTCTTCTTTGACAGATTTATTTTTCTTGACTCTTATTGACATGTTTATTTTTCCAAATGACCTTTATAACTATTTAGTCATGTTTTAAAAATTCAGTTTTAGATTGAGATCACATTGGTTTTATGGATTCATTTAAATAGGAATAATTGCTATTCAATATTGAATCTCCTCACCCAGGTTTTTCCTTTATTCAAGTCTTCTTTTGTGTCCTATAATAGAGTTTTAAAGCTTTCTTCATATAGCTCTTGGTTTTATCTTATTTTGTTCACTTGGTTTTTATTTTTTGGTTATTATTTTTAACAAATATTATTTTCCCTATTTTATAATCTCTTTTTGTAGAAAGGAAAATCATCAAAGTAGATTAGTTTTGTAACTTACTCCTTTACTGGCTTTTCTTCTTGTTTTAATTTTTTTCCTTCAGTTTTTCAAGTACCCAATGATGTCATCTAGAAATAATGAAAAATTTGCCTCATACTTTCCAGCATGTATTATACATCTTATTTCATTTTCTACTTGAATGCATTGGCTCACTCTTGTAAAACACTTTTAAGTAACCATGCCCTTATTTGGAATCTTTGCCTTGTTCTTGACTTACACAGGATTATTACACCTCTATTATTGCTTTGCTGTAAAGGATATTGCTGGCTTTGGGGTTTATACATATATTATTACATCACTTTAAAAATTATCCACCTCTTACTGTTAACTAAGGTTTTTAAATTAGGAGAGAATGTTGAATTTTGTTACATATCTTCTAAGTATTATTTGATCTCATTTGACCAATATAACAGGGCCTACTATTTTTAATAAATTCCCTATTATTCCACTGTGAAGATGAATCTAAACAAGTTTTGGTGTGTTATTTTTTAAATACTACTGATTTCTACTTGTGAATTTATTTATAAATGTAAATATGCCATCATAACAAATATCAACTTACAACTTGCTTTTTTGGACTCAGCAATGTTTTGGTGATCTTTCTTATGTAAACATATGGATCTATCCCTTTCTTTTCATTTGCTGCATAGAATTTTATAGTGTGTGTAAATCATAACTTATATAACCATTACTGTGTGGAAGGGTATTCAAATTTTTCTGCTCCTTTTCTTTGGCTATTACTAACCAATATAGCTATTTCTAACAATGCTGCACTACAGTTCTGATACATATCTCCTAATCTATGTGCAGAGATTAGGAGGTGGGAAGATGCCTAGAAATGGAAATTCCAGAGTTATCAATTATATGCATTTAAATAAATATTGCAAATTGACCTCTGAAGTGGCTGTAGCAATTTACATTGCCATTAGTAATGACTGTGATATTTATTCCCATATGCATGCCAAAGCTGACACACTTAAGCAATTTTATATTTTACTGATCTCTGTAATAAAATTTAAAAAAAGTTTGTCTTAGTAGAGTTTAAATTCACATTTTTCTATTGTGAAATTCCTATTCATGTTCTTTGCCTATTTCTCTCTTGGGTGTTTGGTTTTTTTTTTTAATTTATTTAAGGAGTTCTTTAAAATTTGTGCATGTTAATCTCTTGCCTGTTATATATTTTACAAATGTTTCCCACATTTGATTTTTTACCTTTCATTTTGTTTATGATGTCCTTTGTTGTAAATATTACATGTTACGTAGCCTATGAAAAACTCCACTGGACACTTGAGGGAGACAGAGAGTGAAAAGGCACAGACGTCTCAGAATTTTGGGGAAAATAACTTTGGCCTGAAAGGATCTCAGTTCTCCTTAACCCATTCTGGGAGTCATTGCTCTAAACCTTGGCACACATTTGAAAATAATTGTTTATTACTTTTATATCAAAGTTTCCTTATTTGAATGTGCCATATACTTCCTGCTATAACCCTCTCTGGTAAGCCTATCTTGTCTGGGTATCAAAGCCAATCCAAGGGGATGGAGGAAAGGCAGTGGAGACAGAGCGAGAAAGAGAAAGTGCAGGAGAGAAGAGCAAGAGTTCCAACTATTTACACCCAAAGGACCGAGCTGTTGCAAACCAATTTAGAATGCAGCCACATTCACAAATACTAGATGGCGCTCTGTAGCTGATGGGAGGAGGCTCTGACATTCAGCTTCTTATTTCGCGTTGTGGATACTGAGTTCAGAGTCAGCAGGCCTAGAGGTACTCCCAACAAAGGCTTAGTATCGGTAATTGAGCCTGGGCTGGAGAAGGGGAAATGGCAGATAGATGCCAGGGGCCCCAGCCAGTGGGAACCAAGGGCAGGTTGAGTCATCTGGGAGCTTCTCTGGGCTCTGATTAAGGTGGGAGAGACCAGATTGTGTAAGCTCAGACTTGCCTATGAATGTTAGTAGGCAAACCCGGTGGACAGGGGGCATCTCCCTCAGAGCAGAAGGAGCAGCTGACATTGCCTTTAGGTCCTTGTTTTCCCGAGGATGTGAAAATCACATCCATTCTACATCCACCCAGTTACCTTGTTAGGAAGAGAGGGAAGGGAAGTCTCCCTGAGAGGCAAACAGTTTGTTCCAAGAAGACTAGACTTTTTCTAAAGGGATTGTCTAAATAATTAAATCTTGATGATTATTAAAATTCGGTTGGATGTTTTGTTATTTTTTTTTCTCCATTAACCTCTGGTTGAGTGGCATTACTCTAAAGGAAAACCAGATTCATTACAGAAAACATAAAGGAATTATATTTTTCTTCTTGCCCACACACAAGTTAGTGGGACTGATTTTTGATCCCAAAGCACCACTATCTGCAATGAGAAACTGTTCCTGCAGGTCCCTGGCCCTCTTGCCATTTAGCCAATCTCACTAATGCTCAGAGATCCTATTTGTAGAGGACAGCTCCCGTAAATGATGAATGCCATTTTGTTTATTTTTGTCAGCAATTTTTCCACCTCAAGTTTGTTTTTTAACTCAATGTTGGAGGGGAAAGTACAAAGTTCCCAGGAGCTGCTGGCCAGCTTGAACCAAGTCTGTGCAATGCCAGAGCCAAAGTCTTCAGAGTTCAGTCTATTGTCTGATGTATCCTGACAGAGATAAACAATTCTTGATCTTGGAATGGTTACACTGTGGTGAGAACCAATCTGCTGAGTTGCAGAATTGAATGAGAAACAGATCCTAACAAATACTAGGGGTGGTGGGGAGTAAGGATGGTTTAAACCTCAGATCCCCTGAAAGATATTACTACCTCTAATGACCTCACTGGTCCCACATTGACTTTATATGAGACCTGAGCCAAGTACCCTCATATCTCGGTTTCTTAGGTATTCAATCAAAGGGGGGAAATACATGTACTAGCTATATAATTACATGGCCAGAATTTAGAATTTCAGCTGTGGATGATGGCAGAAGTCAAGATTAAGAACACACATGGGGGATGGACTTACAGGCTACAAACCAGAGTCTGGGAAACCTATTTTAGCCAATAGAATTTCACTTAAGGTAATTTTCTTCATAAAAGACATTGTACTTGATTTTATTTTTCCAAGGATGTTTATAGACATTTAGTCCCTCCATCTTTCCTTCCATTTTCCAACTTCCCCTATGGGATTCGGAGAGAAGGTCATCTCAGAATAAAAGCGTACAAGAATTACCTCTACTTGGTTCTTGCTTGTGCATTTTCTAGGCAGGAAATTTTGAAACAGGTTTTGCCAGAAAGGCAGTTAAATTTTCAAGCCCTGGTTTGAAATCAATAATGTTTATTTCTTAAATAACCATTTTATCTCACTTAGAGAAAAATGTGTGAATTAGGGGATTGGATTTGAAATAAATGAAAAACTGATGGAAAGCATCATGTTAGGAGAAAATAGGGGAGCAGTATGAGTCAAAAGGACCAGATTTAGAATAATACAGCAGAGGAAAGGTCTGCCCTGTTTAGCCAGTTTATCATTGTTTCTATCATTAATGAATATCCGTCTGTCTTAATTCTGTGACATTGGAATACTGAGCCAGTTCCTCTGGGTTTAATACCCCAGTATGAATGAGACAATCTGGGGAGATATAACCTTTCTTTTGGTCTTCAATGAGGATGTGTCAATCAGGATGCTTTGAGCTCTAGGAAGCTTGTGGTAAGCAGGATTTTAAAGCTGTCCCCCCAGGATTCTTGTCCCAGTTATTCAATCAAATGCTAGTATAGGTACAGGGTGGAGGGACTGTGTAGACATGATTAAATTTTCTAATAACTGACCTTACTATAAGGACAGTATCCTGGGCTACCCAGGTGGGCCCAATGTGATCACAGGAGTCTTTGAAACTAGAAGATAGCAGAGGAGTGAGTAAGAGAGATGAGGCAGAGGTGGAGGTCTGGGAGATTGAAAGTGTAAGAAAGACTCAGTCTGTCATTGGCTTTGAAGACAAGGAGGGGGGCCAGATTATCAGCTGGACACACCACTACCCAGAATAAAGATTGTATGGCTAGCCATGGCCATGTGCCAGAGGCCTAACCCCTGGGATATGAGAAGAGTTGAGAAGTAACTTTAAAGAAAGGTGCATATTCTTCTTCACCCTTTTCCCCTGTTTGCTGGCTGGTAGGTGACTGTCATGGCTGGAGCTCCACTGATGATCTTGGAGCATGTGGTGACTTTAGGAGTGGTCCGCATGTGTGTGTGATAGAGCAACCAGATAGAAGGAATCAGATAGAAGGCAGGACACTAGGTCTGGGAGATGACTTTCAGACTTCTTGAACATGCTTAATTAAGATTTAGGTGTTATCTGCAGTTGAATCCAGTCCCCAGAAATACATACACCCTTATAGTTTCCAGGATTGGTTCTAGGTCTGAGAAATGGGGTAGAATGACTGTGATCAGTTGAGAATAATTTTCCAGGGTGTAACAGGGTGATATTGAGGAGTCCACTCTGTTATCTCCTCTAGGAGGTCAGTGGACCATATCAAGGAGGAAAATCGTAGATGAATGCTCTGGTTCTCAAGGGGTCTCACTTTTAAGGGATAGATTATGGGCTCTGGAATGAATTTTGTCTTTATAGTCTCCTATAAAAAAATTGTATGATCCAAAGGAATCTTGCTGGAGGACATTACTTTTATTCTCATAGAGTGATCAAGTTGGGAACCTCATTGGGTAGAGATTGAAATGTCTATATAATGTGCCTTAGTTTGGGTACCCCCAGAAGCTGATTTAGTGACAAAGATTCAAATGCAAGTAGTTTATCTTGTGAGGTACAGGAACCAGCATCAGGGAAGGGGGGCATGTGAGTCAGGAGTGAAAGGAAGCTGAGAAGGGGCATGTTATTGAGGGCAGTGGAATTGGGAGCAGAGCAGAATCTCTGCCTCTGAGTTATTGAAGTACCTAGACATCAATGCCAGCACCCATTGGCTGAGGGCTGTTCCAGGCACCTGTGGGGAGGGGGAGGTGTGGTTTGGAAGAGAGACTGCAGGTGGAGAGATCAGATACCTACACTGAAGTGCTAAAGCCTGAGGGATAGGAGTAGAACCCTAACAGCTTCTGTGACAGGGTATATACTCAAATAGGGTTATTTACATGCCTGTCCAGTAGCACTGAAAGTAGGAAATCAGACCAGGAATGAGTAGACGGATTGTAGCCTATGCTGGAGAATTGTTTCAGAAGCTTACATCATTTTTAAGCTGAAAGAGATCTTAGAGGGAAACTAGTCCTATTTTTTTTTCATTTTGCTAGTGAAAACCTGAGGCTTTGAGGGCTGCCGATGATGACAGAGTAGGAACAAGTCAATCTGGTAGCTTTTCTTGGTTTTGGTTACAGAGTGACGATACTGTCTCTCTTGTGGACAGGCTTTCCTCATCAAAAATGCTGTCTTCATTTGGCTTTTAAGTTGGTCTTTGTGAGATGGGTCAGGCCAATAGATATGATTGTCCCCATTTCAGAGACTGAGAGGAAATGAGGGCCTGAAGGCATCTGGCCCAGTGCCAGGAGCTGGGACAGCAGCCAGGGCTCCACTGGTGAGTGAGCTTCTTAAGTGCCATTTAGTTGGCCTTTAACTCAGTCCCAGAAATGTTGTTTTTGTGCTTGCATTTATGTCCTTGATCTCATCAAGTGGAAGTTGTGGTTCTGCCCAAGATAATCTTGGTGCTCACTCAAGGTAAGGATGTGGATCGGTGCATGTTTTGAGGCCCTTTCAATTATTTTATTCTATTTATTTATGCATACATTTAAAATGAAAGTTGTCTGGCTTTGGAACCTCGTAGACGTAGGATCTGCTAATTACTGCTAATTGCTCAATGAGTGACCTTGTAAGATCACTTAACATTACTTGGTTCCTTCATCTATAAAGTGGGGTTGCTGTGAGAATTACATATAGTAAAGTGTGCAAACCATTTAGCACGATGCTTGAATACCCCACATCCAAACTATGGCTCGTCCTCTCAGTTCTACCTTCAAAACATCGTGTATCTAGAATTTCACAGCTTGCACCATCTCTCATCTACCACCTAGGTCAAAGCCACTATTGTCCCTTACACATTTATAGTGACAGCTCCTATTTAAAGTTTGTTCCCACTCATTCCCTTTCACATTTTATTGTCAACGTAGAGGCCAGAATGAGTCTTTTAAAATGGTTGGATTACAGAGGAACTCGACTCAAAGCCCCCCAGCAACTTCCTATCCCATCCAAGTCCAAAGTCCTCATTGGTGATCATAATGTCCTGCATGATCTGGACCTTAGCCATCACTGCAATAGCGTCTCCTCCCACTCCCCTCTTGCTCTCTGTTTCAGCTATTTTGTCTTTCTTGCTGTTTCTCAAGCTGAAAATGTTCCTGCCTCAGTCTCTTGGTACCTAATGTTTCCTCTTCCTGGAAAAATTTTCCCTCAGATTCACTACTTGGTTTCCTCCCTCATTTCCTTTGGGTTTCTGCTCAAATATTACTTATCCATCACCTTTCCAACCTCCTGTATATCACTGTGTAATGCATATATTAATTTTATATTCATTCAAGCAATAGATGCTCTATAAATATTTAAGATAGTTAGTAAATTGTAATAAAATGAATAGTTAACATTTCTTGAAGTTTTGCTATGCACCATGAATTTTGCTTTCCTTTGCAGGTGGCAATCTATCTTCTTAGTGTACTCTGTCAGCTGCTATAGATCTTAGCTCAGATGATGCTTCCAACAAATCTTCCTTGATCAGTCAAGCCAGAAGTGATTCTTCACTCTTCTGTATTCCTTCAGTGATCAATTCTTACCATTCACTTTTCCCTTGGGTTTTAGAGTTTTTTAAAAATAAGTGTCTTTTCTTGAATATAATAAAACATTTGATGGCAGAGATCACTATATCTAGTGCAACTTTATGTGATACACAATTTGTAGGGCAGCCTCTCATTTTAGACTCCACTTTAGTTACTTGGGAAAAGTTAGATATGATCTTTTAAGTTCTATAAATGAATTCACATTCATGCACAAGGTTATTTGGGATCATAGATATCAGAACCCGAAATGTCAGTTAGTATGTTCAAGGCAAAATTAGGTCTGAAAGGCAGAGATATGTGTCAGAATGATCCTCAGGTCTGTGTTCACATTTTACATCCCTGTCATGGCCCTGCTTGTGACACTTGTATGAACATAGCTACTGCTATAACTTTTCTTGCCATAGGAGCTCAAAGTCAGTTACTCAGATTGAGAGGATGAAGAGACGCCATGTGCTCCCGGCCATTCTGTTTATCAGTCTTCCATCCTTCCTCCAAGAGAGTCCACGTACTCAGTCCCTTGCACCTTCTGCCGGTGGGGAAGAGGTCTTCAATCACGTTAACTCATGTAAATAGACATCAGAAGATGGTATAAGTTCCAGAACCATCTAGAATATCTAGAATATTATACCTATTTGGATTTAACTAAAGCTTCTTAACCAGAACATAAGAACAGGGACATTTAATTAGTCCAATACTTACATTATTACAGGCACGTAACCAACTGGATATTTTAAGTTAAAAAGATTCGACATTGCAGTATCTGGTTAGCCTGTTCAGAATATTGTAATGTTTAAGAAGATATGATTTTAGACAAAACAAAGATGTGTTACAAATTAAGTGGGTTTTCACTTCTGTATGTAAAAATAGATGCAAACAAAGGTACATTAGAATAATGGGACATCGATATACAAACACCAAAGAATTCCAGCCTCTAGAACCATGAAGAGATAAGGACTAAAGATAATTTTAGAAAGTTAGCACCGATTTCTCAGAATGGAAGGGAAACCCAAGGCTGCTATTGGACACATCTGGGGAGAGATTTCAAGTGAAAAGGTTTTTCCAGGAAAATCTTAGAGAAAGATTAGCTGCTGAGGACAGGGTTGTCAAGGAACTAGTTTTGGAGGAAACATGACAATATCATAGCAGAGTTTCCTTTGTGGCCCCACATGCATTATGCAATTTCAAAGGTCCCCTGGGGTTGGGGAATAGTAAACTTGAGTGGGAGGCATTGTTTTAAGTGCTTTATTATTCTATCCAGTTATCCTATGATTATGCTGTTGGGAAAATGGAGGCCTTGAGAAGATATCCAACTGGTAAGTGGCTGAGCCAGCATCTGAACCCAAACAGCAATACTCAAGACCCAGTCTCTAATTTCCCATGTGTCTTATATTCCAAATAGATCTTTATTTCCCCCTTACAGTCATACAACAAAGACATTTTTCATTCTGAATCAATATTGTTCATATGAGGGCCTCAATTTTCAAATTGCTTTTTGCCACAATAGCCTATTGGGAAAGAGGCTTTTCCTGTAATAGATGCTTGCTTTGTGTCATAGGGTTGAGAGAATGCTAAGGGAATAAGATGTCAAAGAGATATCTTTGATAAGAGATAAGAGATATCAAAATTCTTTGTAAATTTTAAAGCACAAGGACTGTTAAAATGTAATTTTGGTTTAAGAGAGCTACCTTCAGCATCTGGAAAGAGAGGTTTCTTGTGAGTAACCAGGTTTCTGAGAATAAACCAAGCTTTTAGAGAAGGGCAGGGACCTTTAAATGAAGGGAATCACAATTAGTTAATGGCTGAAGCAAATAGAAATCCAATGGCATTGGAGGTTGTTCCTGATACCTATTTAGAGGAATTTATTCATCTGAAAAATCTAATCTACTAGGGAAAATTACTTTGCTTCCCTTATCAAAAAAGGGAGGATGCCATATAAATACAGAAGTTGATTTTCATTTCTACTGCATGTGCTGTTAGGAATTAGCATTCCTTTATGACCTGGAGAAACTTTAAAAACCTTGCACTGGTACCAAGTAATTAAAATATACAACTAAACCTAAATCATCTGAGCTGAGATGAATTGGAATCAATGTCTTTTCTGATTCAGCACCAGAGCTGCTCAAGAACAAACTGATAATACCCTGACAGTAGAGAGTCATTAGCAGCCGATTAGAATAATGATTTTGCAATTTAACACTCAAAGATCTGGAATCTGAATGTCTGAATATGGGGCCAATAATGTTTGTTATTATTTTAGAAGAGCTTCTGTTCTGTCTTTCTAGGGGAAACGCTTTTGAGAGAGAAGGTGGATTGGCAAATAAATTTCATCCCATCAGCACACCTCATTAAGCCACGATAGGAAGGAGGAAGGTACAAAACCCATTATCACCGATGCCACATTTTTGAGGTGAAATAAAAAGAAAATATGCCTTAAGATACCTTTGGATTGTTTCCTTCAGTAGCTACTTGCAAATATATTAAAACGTAGCAGCTATTTTGTGAATCAACCAATCAAATGAATGGGCTTTAGTTCCTTAAGAGTGGTTTTTCTTTCCTTGGTAATAACAACTGCTAATTTCTAATCTTAGATTCCATCCTCTTAAACTCCACTTTCATCCTCAGTTCTCATACCCAAGCAATCATGGAATCCTATTAATTCTACCTCTGAAATAGCTCTAAAGTGTATCACCTTTGATCTCCTGCTACTAGTCATCTATCACCAGCCTAATCTCGCTGTTGCCCCCTGCCCTGCCCTAGTAATCTCCCCCCATCACGCCACTAGCTTATGCTCTAAAGTGTTCAGTGATTCCCACTGCTGATAAAGTACACACTTCCTGGGAGAATATAAAGCACTTTGCCAAGCCTGGTCAATGCCCTACTCCAATCTCTGAATCCATTGCATTACTCACCATCCCTCAGTCCTCAAATATGCAAAGACAATAATTATTTTTGTATTTCATACTTCTGGTTCTTACTAATTGAATCCCCTTACTCCATGTGCTCAGTAAATGTTTCAGGACTCAGACGTCATAATTTCAATTAATGAGTCTTTCAATTTTCATCTTTAGCCACAGTCTCACAAAACCTACCATAAGCCAACCGCTGATTCCGAGCAAAATATCCACATTCACTTTTCCATTCATGCAACTAGCAGCAGTCTCTTCCTTGCTCCTTCCTATTCAGGACATTTTGTATATCATTCTTGGTGAATATTCCTTCTCATCATATGTACACTTTGTACAAGTTTTATCTCAGTTGTAAAATCTTGAGAAGAGTGACACTCATCATTGCCCTGATAAGTGACCGCTTGGTCTCTTATAAATAGGACATTCTTCATAAATATGCATTAAATTGAAATGTCTTTAAGTGAGCACCAAAGAAAGCAGGCACAGCATCCTATTGGCCTCACTTGTTATGCCATAATAAGGATTCCTTCTGTTTACACATTAAACAGAAGTGTTTAATCACCCCAGCAATCTTTAACTTGGTAATGAAGGCCATAGATTCATTTTTAACCAAAATTAAAGAAGATGATATGAAATACACAATAAAAATATCATCAGATTCTTCCCAGGGAACAATCATCTTGACACCAAATCATGACGTTATGGGGCTCAGTTGTTTATTTCTTTCTAGGGAAGCCCCTTGTTTTATGACCCAAATAGCATTTCCCTAAATAAAACTGCATGAAACAGAATGCCATTATGATTTCTAACATTCATTTCCAGTGACGTTTCTGTTAGGTTGCAGCTATAACTATGATGGAAGGGGTGGGTGTAGAGCCCTCTGTGGTAGTAACTGTGTCTTCATACATCAAACCAAGGGATTACAGGAGAAAGATCTACATAGAACAGGAAACTAACTAGAGGGGTAATGCAGGTTGGCTTTAAAATGTTACAGGAAATGATCAGAAAGGGACTGTGCTGAGGTTTGAATAATTAGGGTAAAGGTAGAAAGCTGCCTATACGTATGAGCAGGCATTCTAATTTTTTCCTCTGTATAATTGCTTCTAACAGGTGCACTGAGCACTTCCCTGTGCTAGTTGCTGATGGACCCCAGGGACATGAATTTGCTTTAAAAGCATGCAAAGACCCTCAGTCTCTTGAGCTTATAAATCTTGAAGCCCAAGAGCAAGATACAGAGATGTCAGAAGAGAAACCACCGAGACTCCTGAACGGAAGCCCACTGTCTCCTCGTGAACTCAGATTCATTCAATAGCTAAGTTATAAAAATTCAAATTTCTGTCAAGCCCTCAGGTAAGTGCCTGATTATCCTTTCACATTGCTACTTCTTAGCTCATTTAGCCCCTTCGTGTCATTTTTCTAGACCACTGTGTTCACGTTCAAACTGAACCCCTTGCCTCCAGCATTGGCTCCATTGGGACACAAAGTTGTCACTGTCATGGTTCAAAGTGCCCACAGAGCCATGTCATGTGACTTGAAAAGTCTCTGTGTGCACGCCACTGCCCAGAGGAGAGGTCCAGACTCTGAGAAAGCACGCGAGGCCCACCGGAATAAAGCCTTCCAAGGCCTCCTCTTTCCTCACTGCCTGGTGTTTTCCCCAGGTTGGGGTTCTAGAAATATTGCCCTACTTGTGTTTCACAAGACACACCATGCTCTTTCATGTTTCCTTGCTTAACTGAACTCCCCATTTCCACCTTTACCTGTGCTATAGCTTCAACTCAGAATTACAGGAAGAGAGATCAATTTAAATATGTCACAGCACGTCTTTCCCCTGCCGTGTACCTCACTGTAGAGCCCATGTTCTCCCACAACGTCTAAACCCCTCTGCAAGAGCTTGCCCCTGGCTGCCATTCTGATCTCATTTATAATCACTATCCTCTGGTCGCTGTCTGCTCCTTGAAAATGAGTAATAGGTTTACCTTTTGGCCTTTGCACTTGCTGTTCCCTCTGCTTGGCAGGCTCTTCCTCCAGACCTCCCATTAGGCTCACTCCCCTCATTTGTCCTAAAGGCATCTTGTCACAGAGGCCTCTCTGCTATCCCCAATGTAAAACATATTTATAGTTATTGTCTGTCTCCTCCCCACCAGATTGTACATCTTATGTGGCCAATGAACTTGTTTTACTCACACTGTTGTAGACTTAGTACAAAGATAAGTTTGTGGCACATACCATGTGCTCAATAAAATTTTGTCAAATAAACACGTTTTTTGTATTTTCCCTTTTTCTAAATGCCTACTTGTTAACTCCCCTTCAACTCCAAAGCTTAGCCCATACATCACTTCCCATGTGACACCTTTTCCGCCCAAGTATCTTTCCACTCTATCTATATCCATATCTGTGTAAGTATATGTGTGTGTGAGTGTATCTGTGTGTGTGAGTGTATCTGTGTCTGTGTGTGTGTCAGTGTACCTGTGTGTGTCTGTGTGTGTGTGAGTATATCTGTGTGTGTGTGTGTGTGTGAGTGTACCTGTGTGTGTCTGTGTGTGTGAGTGTATCTGTGTGTGTGTGTGTTTTGCGCACACTGCTTTTAACTTGTCATTTCCTGTTGGGTCTCTGTTACACGCTAGGAATCCTTGGAGGATAGATGCTGTTTTTTATTTATCTTTTTCACCAGATATAAAGGATTCAGTGGCCATTTCTACTTTTGAATCACGGAGAGTAACTTGTGGACATAGTTAAGCAAGAATCAGATTATCTCAGATACCTACTTGATTGTCCAGATGGATAGCTGTCACCACTCCTTCCCTTTCTGTGAAGTAAAACCATAAAGCAGAAAAGGATGTGGACAGAAATTGTGTCCTACAAGAAACTTGTATTCAGCACTGTCCTCTGGCTGGTATCTTAAGAGTTCCAGCCATAGTGCCTTATGTGGAAAGGTTAGGGATGATGGCTTTTGAGACTCTCTTCAGCATAAGCTGGAGATAACTCAAAGATAAATAAAAGAGTGCAAATAAGAACATAGCTTTCAAAGCACTTTTGATTACACTCTCCCTTTGTCATTGTAACCTCTAAGATTGGTAGCCCAGACACAAGTAAGCTACCTGCCACACCCAGGGGGCTGCCATTGTAGAATAGGACACAGTAAGTGGGCAAAGATGACTTGGTCCTTCACCGTTCCCCTCTCCTGGCTGTTTTTCCCACCTTGAACCCTACAGGGAAATAATATGTTTTCTGACCCTCTGTTATAAACAACACTCTAGCCCCAGCCCATCACAACCCTGTCTCCACAAAAAACAGAGGTCTTCAGCAGTGCTGCTTTCCAAATTTTGTAAACATGTAGGTTGTAGGAAGAGGGAAAGCAGTTTGAAAGTCACAGAAAACTGAGAATAATGGACATCCAGAGATCAGAGTCTGGGCCCACTCTGATTATGAATTTGACAAATTTGTTTTTATATATTTAGGGGTTATTAGGTACATTATAATTTTAAGATTGTTAGATGTTCCTGGAGAATATTCTCATAATACTGGTATCTTCTTGTCTTCTGTAACGCATTTTTGCCTTAAAGCAAACCTAGCCTGTGCTTGATTACAATAGTGAGGCGCTGCAGACAAACACCCCTAAGATTCTTCAAAGTAGAAAACCTTAGAATCCAGGACAGGAGACACATTTGGCTTTGTGAGTGTGCACACACAGGTGTTTGTGTGCCCTTGCATGTGTGAATGTGAATCATACCACGCACTCCTCCCAAAGTATATTTGGTATATATAGGCAAGTTTTTTCCAGATTGTTGAATTGTTCGTGCAAGCATAGGAACTTGTTTAAAATGTTAACCATCATTACTGGAAACAACAAGAACATATACCTCTCTGACATCTTATATAGAAAACAGGAAATACATTTTAGTTTTCACTGGTGATCAAGGATTATCCTCAGAAACCACGATTGTAATGAAAACACTGGGTTGGCGTCGTGGGATATTGAGGCATCACTGTGAACACCTTTCCAGTAAATGGTCCAGACCAAAGAGGTACCAGCAATAATGAGTAGCTGATTCAAATCATCTGCCCTTCTTTAGCACAAGAGTGATGGATCGCTGGTGAAACCACATGAAGCGGGAGCTACCTTCAAGACTGGCTTAGTGAGAGGCCCTGTTAGATCATGTTGAATGGCAGGTGGCTTGTGTTCTGCATTCTAGCCTTCACCTGAGTAGGGAGTTAAGGGACAGTTTAATTATACTCTCAGGAATCACGGAGGCTATGCCTATTCTTGAGGACAGGGGTGTTCCTCAAATCTCGTATATCATGGCCACAGGAGGAAATGTCATGTTTATGTTTCACAATTCCATTCATCAGAAATCTGCAGTTAGAAAGCACCTACTTTTGACCAACCTTATTTTTCCTACTGTCTTTTGGCCAGAACTTAAAAGACAAGAAACAAACAAAACCTAACATTACAAACTAATCTATTTGCATTTTTATAATATATTCACATGAGATAGTATGTTTTATAATTATGAAAAAACAGTTCAAGGACAGCCAAAGAGCAGTTAATCCATTCACATACTACAGGACATTATGAATTTGGTGTCTGGTAGCAGGGCCAACCCCCCAAGTTATAGGCTTTTCCCATTTTTGAATATGAGTATTATGTCACCAAATACATGGGACTGGGGAACCATGAAAAACAAATGGAAAGTGGCTATGAACTTTAGACTTGAAGTAACTATGGACTTCAAAAATGGACACATGCAATTAAAGTGGATGCCTTTTCAGCGTATATAGAGGAGTTTATTAGAATTTTAAAAATTATCAGTTAAAAAAGAATTAGCACACCATTCTTTGTAAGTGCTGCAGAGTCCCATAACAATATTAAATCTGGTTTATTTAGTCTCCCCCTATTGATGGACATTTAAAACATTTTTTTTATTACAGTGATTTTTCACATGCACCTCAATGTTCACAGCAGCACTATTTACAATAGCCAAGACATGGAAACAACCTAAATGCCCATCAGCATATGACTGGAAGTTGTTTTGTGTGTGTGAGTATATATATATATAGTGTTTTATATATTTTTATATATATATAGTGGAATACTACTCAGCCGTAAAAAAAGAGTAAATAATGCCATTTGCAAAACATGGATAGATGTGGAGATTGTCATTCTAAGCCAGAAAGAGAAAGAAAAATGCCATCTGATATTGCTTATATGTGTAATCTTTAAAAAAAGACACAAATAAACTTATTTAAAAAACAGAAACAGACATTGAAAACAAACTTATGGTTACCGGGGTTGGGAGTGGGTGGGAAGGGATCAATTGGAGCTTGAGATTTGCACCTCTTGGGAAGTGCTGGAAATGTTAGCTATGGTGTGGTGGTGGTGGTTTCATAGCTGTATACATCTATCAAAATTCATCAAACTGTACATCTGAAATATGTGTAGTTTACTATATAGAAATTATACCATAATAAAGTTGTTTAAAATAAAAAAAAGAGTTAGCAAGCAGGTTTACCTTAGAAAAGAAAAAAGTTGCTTGTCTATGTAAGAGAATACCTTTGCATGTTGCTTTTGCAGAGACAGAACACGGAAAATTAATATCTTTCAAGATATCTGGGTTTTGATTGAGTGGAGGAGGGCTTAAGACCGGGGGGGTCCCCAAGCAAGAAAAAGACACGTTGCTTTTAAAGTAATGCCCTGTTCTGCTTCATCCTTGATAAAACAAATGCTAATTTTGTTTTTAAACTGCCAGTACACAGGGAAGTGATCCAAATCCTCTATACATTTGAGAGATTTTTATCCTTTACATATTCCAGTTCAACTTAAAATATTGTGCAATTGCCAAACCTCATATTTAAAATATGTGCTTATCATTCAACTCAGGGTAATATTAGCACACTGAAAACTGCATTCTAATTAATAAATCAGAGCCCTAAACACTGAAACATCATTCACACATATGAGATGGCAATAGTGAGAGCTATTAAAAGTAGTAGCATGCTGTCACCCTTCCAGGGAATATGGAAATTTGCCTTTTTGGGGGTTGTTGGTCTACATTATTTATCAATGTTTGGCTTTAATATATGGATTTACTCAACACTGAATGAATATATTTCTCCTAGAAGATACTGCATTAACTTGTGATCTTGGACAAACTGTCAATCGGATAACAAGCCCACTAGGGACGCACACAATCAATAATTTGTAACCCGTGATTTCTTCCCTGAGGTTGTTCTAGGAAAATACTGCTTTCCCACTTTTGTTCTCACTCATAAGCACAAAGCAGACAAACACACAAATTACAAAAAACATGTTTGGTCTGGCTCGCTGAGATTTCAAAAAGTAAGCTGCAACTTTTGCCAATGTGTTAGCACCTGGCGGTCAACTCTTGTTCTATCTTAGAACAAACACCAAATACAATGAAACACAAAGAGAACAAATAAAGATTAGTGTTTAGAAAGAGAAACTGAACATACGAAACCAGATTTAAGGCACTAGATTACACCATGAATTGGGGGGGGATTCTCACATGGGCTTTGCTTCTTCTGTCCCGAGTCTTGCTCTCCTCCCCCTCACTTCTCTCCACACTTCGGGAGACTTAATATTTCTTCTGTCTTAACATTTCTAAAGCTTAAGCTTTAGCCTTAAACATGATTTATTTCACCTGCATTCACATCTCTCAGCCTGCTCCCACCCCTTGGATACGCAGCTTGGAGTTTGAACCTTCAGTCTGGTGTTGCTCACATCATCTGCTTTGTACCTGCTAATTTTTCCTTCCTGGAACCTGCATGCTTGGACTCGAGCTACCGCTCAGCACAGCTTAGCTTTGCACTCAGTATTTGCCAGCCCAGTCCCACTAGTCCAGCAGTCTGCCCGCATGGCTCAGGTAGGGGTTTTAGTAAGATTATTCTTTTCATCTGGAACTAGAAGAAATTAAGACGTATGCACAAGGGAAAAATAATTATTATAGAGTCTTAAGTTATAAAACCAGATTGGGGAGCACAGTTTGGACTTGAGTCTACAACACGTGGGTGCCCTACTTTCTCTCACCCCACAGTCCTCGTCTTGGTGTTAGGAATCACAGGAGTGGGAAATGACTGCAGGGTAAGGCAGCTTCACGCTCTCCCCAACCCCGTGCAAAGACAACAAATGAACATGAACAGAAAACACAAGCCAGGCACGAAGACCACGTGAGAGCCACAACCACAATCCACATTTGAGAAACGTAGAACACTGAGCATCAGCTCAGAGTCCCTACATCTCACCAGCTCAAAATTTGATTCTTCTCATGTAAAGAAATGAGTAACAGCAGTCGTCTTCCTCTAGCACTTACCCCCAGAGGTTAGAAAGTATTGGGAAATTTTCCTATTTTATAGGTTTAGGGCTGAATGAAGACAGAGATTAAGAACAGTTTTCTCAAACCCTCCAGACAAATTTACAGACCCTTCTGCTTTTATGTTGTCTTGACACAAATGTGTTTGTTACTGCTGAATTACTTTCAACTTGAATTTGAACCCCAGAGATTGGAGAAAGGGGACACACAAAAGCCAGCAAGATTTCTTCCCAGAAGATTATAAACTTTAGCAGGGTTGAGACAGGCTTCTTCTAATTTTTTTTCATAACCTCCATCTCTCTCTCTCTCTCTCTCTCTCTCTCTCACACACACACGCACACACACACACACACACACACACACACACACACACACACACTCACACACCAAGTAGATATTTCATAAGTGATGGATAAAGAAAAAGATCTTTTGACTTTGAGTCAGTTTTAATGGCAAGTGAAAGAGACTTATTAAGTTTGTTCCTGTGAGAGCCCATGGGAAAGAAAGGCTCTTAGGAAAAGCTGAACACCTGGGCTAATAAAGGCCAGGAAGCTGGTGACGTGGGGCTACAGAAACAGCAGGGCTGGTGACAGAAACAGGCTGCGGGCTTCACTCCAGCACAGTGGTTTGGGTGCAGGTACCCGACTAGCAGCATTACCTACAACTGGGCATGTGCCTCCAGCTGATACTAGTGCCCTGCCAGCTAAGGTCTGAAAATCACTGCTCTTGTTTACCATCACGATTTAGTATGTAGGACCTGGCTATTTTCTATAGAATTGCTTTTCTCCGTTTTGAGGGAGGTGGCATTTTTTATGATGACTAATCTCTATAAGTACAGGGAGAAAAAAAAAGAACATATTTTGGTCTACATAAGCAAGAGAGACTGACATTTCTAATATCATAAAGGTGAGGTACAAATATTTTATGAAAACGCTTTCTAGATAGTGATGCTTTTCGGATTGTTCTCTCTGTGTCTTCTCTCTCCAAACGTGTAGATAATTGAGAGTTCACAATAATTGAATACTGTGAGCCTTGCATCTGTGTAACAGAAGGTCCCAGCTGCCCCACTGCAGAAGGCTGATTCTGGGAGAGGAGCTGCCTTTGATGTGGCAGGAAGACTGCCTCTGGGGCAAGGATATTTGACAGGCACATATTTTAGAAATGTTTTTCAGGTAAAATTTTCATCCATAAAATTGTATTAACATTTCAAACATGCAGCCCTCCAGAATTCAAAGACATACTCTCCGGAGAGATTCTTCCCTCCTTGTGGAGAGCTGTATTTTTTCTAGGGCAGAGGGAACGTGATTTGCTCCAAATGCTTTACCCATGCCCCCAACCTCCGTTTCAACAACAAACCTTTAACAAGCTAAGGGGGTCAGATATAGGATGACAATAAAAGGAGGACAAAACAGAAAAGAAAAAAAAAGCCCTCGGGATTACAACTTCTAACTGGATGACAGAAAAAGAAAGTGCCTGCCCCAAGTTCTGCATGGAATCATTCAGAGCACTTGGAAATGAATCACGATCATTATGAAGCAGAAGACCTAGCGAACCTTTGGCCATACGCAGCCCTGCTTTCATGCTCTTCAACATTCAAAATTGCCCACTTCCTTTCCTTTGAGCACCCTGCAAACAACAGGCAGCCTAGGAATGCTTTGTCATGGAGGTGAAGCCACAGAAAAGATTGTGGCCACCAGCTAATACCCAGAAAATCAATGGGATAGGAAGGAACAGGGCCCAGGTATGGAGGACGAGGGCTTAATGGGAGGAGCTCTGAGCAGGCCACATACAGGAGGCTGCCCTGCAGTTACATACGTGACTTTGTGGTATATCTTGATGCCAGCTTATTAGCTTTAATGTGAATACTGTTTACTTAATATTTTTGATATTTACTTTGATGAACCCATTCTTTTATTAGTCTGAGGGAAAATGATCGTAATTGAGTTGAGTTAAAAAACAAAGGTGAAATTATTATAATTTTATCGTTACTAAAAGACAGCACTATCCCCTTCTGAACAAACATTTCATTTCTTTAACTGGCTGAGGTGATGCTTTGTGGTCCCAACTTAATATGATGCTGAGAAGACAGAACTGTTCAGGTGGCACCTGTTAGTGGAAACAATCATTTTGGCCACCATTCAGAGTGTGCCTACCATGTACCAAACACTGCCAAAAATTTCACTTTACATTACTGCCAGTCTTTATAAACCTGTGATGTAAGCATTACTATCTCTGCTTACACCTAGTGGTCTGTTGGTCTAAATGATTGCCTTGGCTTGGTTGCTTCCAGTGGCACTCACTCACTGTATAAATATTTACATTAAGCTTCTACCAGTTGCCAAACATTGTCTGAGGTCCTTCTCTTGTTCAGTTTATGTTATCACAAGTCATAAACAAGATAATATCCACTAGCAGTCATGCTATCTAGAAAGCTACAATATATGATTTACAATGGACATAATTTACAATGGACAGTAACTGAGTAGCTACACCACAGTAGTAATCAAGGAAAGACTCCATGAATGTGATGTTTCAGTCAAGACCTAAATGTCTACAAAGATCTGAGCACACAAAGGACAGTGTGCCTTCAAAGCAAGAACAGTTAGATTAATTTTCCTGAAGTGGAAGCATCCTTTTGGATAAATAACAGATACCTAAGTCTTAACATACCCAAAACAAGATTAAATTTTTTTTCTCTGTTACTTTCCCCCAAACTGACTCTCTCAGTTTTCAATACTCAGTGAGAGGCAGCACCAACTGTACACATCAAAGCTTCTCTCCCAGGTGCTCAAGAAACTAACAACCATTACCTCTTCCCTCAGCTCCCAGGCACAGGTAAACACCCATTGCTGCTGAGGGAAAGATAGGGATGAGAAAAACATTCATTGAATACAGCCCACATCCCAAGTCTGAAAAAATGCATTTGCAAATCCTATTGACTAGAATTCTAAAACACATCTAAAGTTTACGTTTCTTCATTTCCACTAAAGTATTACCACTTTGTCCATAATAGACCAAAATTTGAAACCATCCAGACGTCCTTCAGTGGATGATGGGGTAAATAAATGATGGTTCATCCATACCATGAACACTACTCAGCAATGAGAAGGAACAAGCAATTGATATATGCAACAACTTAGGTGAACCTCAGAAAATTATGCTGAATAAAGACAGCCAATCCCAGAAGATTTTATAATATATGATTTTATTTGAAATAACAAAATTGTAGGAATGGTAACACATACGTGGGGAATGGGGAAAGGAGGAAAGTGTGTGTGGCTACAAAGAGTCAAAAGGAGAGATCTCGGTGGTCATGGAAATGTTCTGTATGTTGACAATATTAATATCAGCATGCTGGATGTGATACTGTAATACAGCTTTTAATATGTTAGCATCAGGTAAAACTTGGTAGAGAGTACAATGAGATATGTCTCTATTATTTCTTACAACTGCATGTAAAACTAAAATCATCTCAAAAATTACCTATTACATTAGAGTCATTTTCAATTGTAAATCAATGTATAGTTTGCGGAATCTGTATTGTATATAATTAGTCTATCAGTCTTGCTCTAATGCCTCAGAGTTTTAATTAATTTAGTTTAAAAAAAGTCCTATATCTGATAATGTCCATCTGCAATGTCATTCATCTTTAACACGATGTTAGTTATCTTTTGTCTTTTGCATTTTCCCATGTGGTTTAGAATCAGCTTTTAAGCTTTCACAGCTTAACATTTGCTCAATTTTGATTGAGACTGTATTGGGTGTATAGATCAATTTTGAGATAATTGGCAAAAATATCAGCCTTCTAATTCATAAGCATAACCCTTATTAATGTAATTTAATTTTGTCTAAAGGGATCATAAGTATCTTTTATTAAATTCAATCCTATATATTCAATTTTTACACCAAACTGTATTCATTTGTATTATTTGGGGGGGTAAATAAGTTTATTTATTATTTTTTTTAATGGATGTACTGGGTTTTGAACCCAGGACCTTGTGCTTGCTAAGCATTCACTCTACCTCCGAGATATACCCTCCCCCCTAAACTGTAATTTATTTTATATTTATTTTATAATTATTTGTTGCTGGTATTAAGGGTGACTGAGTTTATATATTGAATTTTTATTGAGTGGCCTTGACAAATTTGCAGCTATAAACAAATAATTGTCTGTTGAATATTTTAAATTATGTATATACCAGTGATATTTTAAATGATTAGTGTTAGTTTTGTTTCCTATTTTGCAAGAATTTTATGTTTCTTTTTCTTGCCTTATTGAACAGTCTAGGAATTTTCATTGCTGCTACACTAACAGTGAATGAAAGCTGGGTAAACCCCAAACATATTTTTTTCTCAATCCTATACGACATCTGAGGTTGCAAGACAAACCTGAAACCCAAGGATAGACCGTTCTGCTCCCTTCACCAAGAAAGATAGGACCTTGGTCTCTGTCACTTATGGCAGAGTCCAGGTGGGTGACACAGTTGCCATACAGGAGGGTAAAAATAAATTAGTCAAAATATTGCTGAAGACTGAATGTGGGCTGTTATGATAAGAGACTTATATCCATGTGCAGATTCTTCTCAAATGAGCTCATGAGAAAGAGCAGGAGGCTGGAGAGAGATTCCCTAAGTGGTGAGGTGTGAAGAAGGAAACTGATTGCCCCTTTGGTAAATAGATGAAGGACCACTATTTGATGCTTCCTTCAAAAGTTTGTTGCTCCCAGGTACAGGGAAACACCCATTGCTGCTGAGGGTAAGATAGGGATGAGAAAAACAGTCATTGAATACAGCCCACAACCCAAGTCTAAAAAAATCTTTGGAGGAATTTGAAGCATGTCAATATCTGATATAAAATGTATTTACCTCAATTTCTCCCATTTTACACAAGATAACTTTCATTCAGTTTTAAAATAGGAGACACACAGGAAAAGAAATCAACTGAAACCAATTCATTATCAAGAGACAAAACAAGCAATTGAACCAGAATTAGAGATGACTTGTGTTGGAATTATAGGACAGGAACTTTCAAAATGCTATGATTAACATGTTGAAGGATGCTGAAGACACATTTTTAAAAACAGAAGGGAGCGTCGAAGAGCAGTGTGCCTGTCTTGTCAGTACTCAGACGCTCTCCACTCCATGCAACCTTTTGGAGTTGTCTCAGATCAGCACTGTTTCTTCTTTACCTGAATGTTTGAAATTTCACTCTCTGTATATGTGCAGTATAGCACCAAGCAAGGCATCCCTCTGTAGACTTCTGGGGCTCTTTTTTTTTTTTTTTTGCATATTCCCCTACTTCCCAAAGCTCTGTCCTGCAACTTCCAGCTGCCTCAACCTCCCTAATTTTTTTTTTACCTCCATCTCCTTAAATCAGTGAATGAATAGGGCTTTGTTTTGGTTCTCCTCTCTTTCAGAGGTATAGGGTTTACACTGTATATTGATCTTCTCTTGGGGGTTACAATCTGCACTGCCTGATTTCCAATCTCTCAAAACAGTTGTTTTATATATTTTGTCTAGTTTTCAATTTGTTTGTGGTGGTAGGTCAAGACCAGTTCTTGTTACTTCGGTTCTAGAAATACAAGACACATATTGTGCTTTTTATTGTTTGGAGTGATGTGATTAGATTCTTAAATATCTAGTAGGGTCAAATATCACACTGAAGATACAGAACACTGGAGAAGTGAGGGGTCCTGGAATATAGTCACTACTTCCCACCTATACCTACTTTCATGACTTTCAGCAAATAGGATACTCTCTCTGCAACTTAGTCTCTTCACCTGTAAATTGAGAGAGTTGTACTTAATTGCTTCCAATTTTCTTCCTAGCACGAACATTCTGAATCTGTGGTAGAGAACCACTTGCCAATTCTTTAGATGGATAGGCTGACCTCCTTACTGTTTACCTGAAAGCCAATTTTCAGCATCACTCTTTAGAGCAAGAAGAAAGACTATAATCTCAAATTGCCTTGCTGCTACAAGTCCTGCTCACACTAATAAGAATTACACACAGGCATTTCAGAGATAATGGAGCTGTCAGTCTTTTACAAACCATGACAGGTATCCAAGGAATGGTGGATTTCAAAGTAAACATCCAGCATTTCAGGATAGAATCAGTGAGGCTCAGTTCCAAACTTTTCATTACCTTCCCATCCCCCTTCAGAATCAAAATACCCATGAAATGTATCCGCCTCTTAGGCACCTGTTGACCGACTTTGTTGAGATGGAATTAGCAACTGAGTAATTCGAGCTAGGCTGGAAATAAAATTCAAATGGTTGATAATCTTCCTCCTTGGTTTCAGATCCCTCCTAATCAGATAATTGCCGATTAAAGAGAGTCATTCTACCCTTTCAAAGTCAAAGCAAAGGCATTAAAGTGTTGATCCTCAGAGCAGGAGCTCGAGAGAAAGTCTCTGATGTAGACAGTTCTCCTGAGATGCTGTTTTGTGGTACCTGGCAAACCAAGCATTCTTAGAATCTTTGACCCTCTGCCTCTCAGCTGACCCAAGTCTGAAATTTTACCTACTGCTCTTCTGTCATCCTAGCTGCAGGGAAATCGTCAGGGTAATATTTTAAATAAGTCATCATGAGACGCTTTCTTTCCAACAAGCATGGTTTTGTAGAGTACACGTTGGAGTTCTCCTCACCCCTGTTAGGTTATCTACTGATGTCAGATACACAGACATCAAAATGGAAGGGGCTTTAGAGGTAACTTGTCCTCCTCTATCACTTTACCAAAAACAAGTGAGTTGTTGGGTAATTCTGTAACCCCTGAGGGATGAAAGCATGTTCATACATTCTAAACAAAAGATTAAAAGCAAAAGTGTTTCCTAGTTAACCCACAGCTAAAGCAGAAATTCAACTAACCAGCCTCACTTTCCTTTCCAGGTCATTCCAGATACATTTACTCTAACTGAATGCAGAAATCATGGAACACATCTCAGGAGTTTTTGCTGTTGTTGCTGTTGTCTGTTTACTCGCTGGTCAATGTGTCGTAGATTGAGATGAATAAATGGCAGCTCTTTGCTGTGTGCGTATGAGTGGGTGTAGAGTGGGGTATTAGGGAATTATATGCCTCTTTGTATCATCAGCCCCCTATCTCTGTGGCACTGGAGGTCAGACCTGGTACTTTTTTACACAGAAAACCCTTCTATTCTTGTACTTCTCCAGAGAACTAAAGAATAAACTTGTTTCAGTTCTAAGGAAGCTGGGTTACTCTGGACACTCTCACACTTCTGAAATAAAAGAGCTCCAGAGAAGAATCTTTCAGAAGAGATATTTTTAGGAGAGAAGATATTACCTCTTCTACATAAGCCAAACTTATATATTGGAATGATTTGGGATATAAAAACTGATGTCAAGGGGCCTTCTTTAATATTTAATGTGTTATAAATGTTAAAACTGGTTTGCATGTGCTTGTTTGCAAACTCATCTACTGTTCTTCCTGCTCCAGGAAAATATATTTCATTTTAGTATATTTTATTGAATAGCCAAACATACTTTAAAGATATCTATCCTTATGTAGCAAGTATAAGAAGAGAAAGAAACTTGAAAGTGGGAGGTTATAGTTTCATATAACCCTAAGTTCACTGTTGGCTGAAAATGCAACAATTATTCTGGATACTACTACAGGAAATGACAATAAGTATTATCAAGCACTTTTGCCAGGTACCTTCCCAAGTGCTTTGCATGTGTTATTTAATTAAATCCTTATAAAAACCTAAGGAGATAGAAAATGGCATTATCTTATTTGATCAAGAGGTGGAGATTTGATCGCAAGTCTGGCAGATCACAGAACCACAATGTGATGCAGACGCTTTAACAATTCAGGGCAGGAGAAGAAGTGGGTGTAGTTTTGTTGAAAGTCAGGGTAAAGGAGCACTGTCAGCACCACCTTAATGTCACACATTCTCCAATTTTAGTGAAGGTTTTTCTCAAATGTTTGTATATGTACTTCAGTATCCAGACGCTCACAAAATGAGGACCTCTGAGGAAGCAGATCTCCAAAGCCAAGATTTGGCATCTGGAATTTCTGAGGGAACTGGGATGTTTCAAGCCTCCCTGCCAGGCAACTCCCTTTTGCCCAGGCTCTAGAGCATAAATTAGTTCAGCAAGTATCTGGATTAAAGTACCCTGTACACTGTGTCTCTCCCAATTGCCTTGATTTTAATGGATGCAGGGATGAAATTCTATACATTTGCTGCAAATACTTAATTCTACTCTAGCAAGCCCTTTATCCAGCACTCTTTGAGAGTGAGTAATTCAAATCCAGTATCCAGCTCCAGGGTCCCTCAGGGAACACTGTAGCAAGTCCTTGCTCTCTGTGAAAAGTTGGTTAAAATATTTATTTGTGAGAGACGTTTCTGTCGCCCTCTGGAACCCACAGGTAAGCTTGACTAAGTTTTCGCTTGTTCATTTTCTTCACTTGAATGTTATGCTTTTCTTGCCCACTGATTTTGAAAGCAGGGTATGGAAGTTGATTGGCTGCTGATGGGAGAATCTGGCCTCTAAATCAGAGTCACTAATGGCACAACTGTGCCACTGTAACTAGTGCGTAACAAATAAGGAAGATTTGGGGGTCCCCTGAGACACTAGTCTTCTACAGTTGATGCCATCAGGCAGGGAAGAAGGTACTTTCTTCACCACGAGGACTCAAGGATGTTTATCGTTCATAGTATTCCCTTGAACATGCTATGTCAGCACTTCCGTTTCAACATGGAGTCGCTCGATGGAGCTCCCAGAAGCATCCGCTCCCTGGAGGCAGGCCCAGTGCTGGGGTTGTCAGCAGTCTGGACGGTGGGCCCAGGACAGCAGTGGTTTGCAGCCCTGTGGTACAGGACTTTATTCTCCATGGAAAGGAGATGATCGTTTCCTCCACGGAAACCAAGTTGCTTTGCTCCTACTTTCCCTTCACTCTCTATCCTTTTTCATCGGTGTGGGAAACATCAAGAATAGTTATTCTTGCTCATTCACAACTGAATGCGACATCCACAATGTGTGAAAAGTGAAAATCTCAGTCCATTTATCAACAGTTTGCTTCACATTAGGACAAAAAAAAATATCAAAACTGGTCTGGTAGACTTTCTCCCCTAAATGGAAGAATCACAGTATTTATAGAGTATTTTTCTATTTTCCAATCATTCTCACATGGTAAGCACTTCATAAATATTTGTTGAGTAGATGAATGAAAACACACATGCCTTTATACATAAATTTGGATTCCTTGAGACACGCAGGAGGTAAGTTGTGGTAGGCGAGGTAAGCATCACTTTCTGTACACATGGGTGAGGAAGAAACACAGATGAAATGTTCACATGAGGCTACAGAGGAGGACAATTACAGAGCTTGGCGTCAGCTCTGTAACCCCACGACGGCACGTTGTGAGTGTGGAAGTGACTAATCCACCCAGCTGAAGAGCTGAGATACCTTTCAGCAGCACAGAGGTACAGCCTATGTGCTGTTAGGGTAAACTTTCTACTTTTAAAAGCAGTGTTGAAAGGGATGAGAAACTGTCAGGGGAGAGAGACACCAGATGCACAGGAAGGGCAAGTCCCAGGGAAGAAAGGATAGGATGAGCCTTGGAGAGGGTCCCAAAGGTAGATAATGCCTGCCTGGGGTTGGAGAATGGACAGCTTCTGATCTCCCCCCATCCCAGCCCAGCAGCTGAGAGCCACCTCCTGGAACCATGGGCTCCACCAACATCCTCTACTTCATTCATCACTGGTCTTGAGGCAGGGGCACCTCTGTTTCCTTTTATTTATTTTGCCCGAGGATAGAGATTCCAGGAAGTCCTGTAACACAGAAAAGTGACAATGCCACCATTTGTGCTTTAATTTTTTCCCCTTGGGTAATTCAAAAAAAAATTAGCCTGGAATTTGGGTAAACTTATCCTGTATTGTAGACAATTAACTAGGTCTTTTTTCTCACCTCATGGCCACCTGCCATCATGTCCAGGCCTTTCAGCTTTACTGTCACTTTCAGGAGAAATAAAGAGTTTGGGAACGGGATGGCTTATTTTCCAAGCTACCCAGTCTCTGCTCTGTGCCTTTGAATTCATACCATAAGTACACACACACTCCTTTTAATTGTCTCTTCTTTCCTGCCAACTACTAAATATACCCACATGAGACCTCATGTGTCTGATCTATAACAGGAATAGATTTATGAAACTTAGTTTCTGACTATCAGCCTCCCGAGTGTCATAGTCTCAGCCCCCATCCCATGTCATCAGTGTTAGAGACACGTAAGTCCTCTTGTTTCTAGGGACACCGCTCTCACACCATGCTTTGTGGTTATGGCCATGCCGGAATACTCAATTCCTTCAAAATACCTGACAGAACTAGAACTGACAGCTTGAAAACACAGCATCAACTGCCCAAAGTCCCCTCAGAAAATATTGAAATATTGTCTGGAGATAGAATAAAGTCTCCAAGTTCACAGAGCAAGACTGTAAAAAAAAAAAAATGCCAAACCCTGTCTGCCAATGACTGTGCTTTGTCCACAAGTAGAATTAATGCACAAAGTTGAACCCCAAGCATAGATGTGAAGGGGATGAAATTTGGTCCTTCCAACTTGACCCAGCAATGTGAGAAAGGGCCTTTGCCTGGATGCTCATACTCTGGACTAATTTCAGAGCCTGAGCTGAATGCTAGTGAGGACCGAGCACAGTCAAATATGGTCAGGTCAGCAAATTTGGGTCTCTAAGATGAGAAGAGTGTTGGCTTGTTAAAGAGCAGACTGAAGGCTGCAGTGTTGGAGTCAGGGTTCAGTGGTGCTGGGCTGACTAGGTCCATGGATGGTGCCTTGCCTTTCCCTGCTGTCTGGTCTTGTGGGGAGGCCATCCTAATGCTTTTGGAACAACCTTTTGCAGATTTCTGGCATAATGTTTCCACAAATATAGTACAGTTTAAAGAAGAGTGCCCTTAAAGTTTGATCTCCCACATTTGAGTTCTAGTCTGGACACATCTTACCTGTGTCACATTGTGCAAAATGCTTCACTTTAAGCCTCAGCTTCCCCATTTTTAACCTGAGAACAGTGATAGCTCCCATGTTAGATGGTTGTGGGTATTAATCGCACATCAAGAATTGAAAGGACAGCAGTGGCAGCTAGCTACCATGGTCATTGTAGTTATTATCACCATTCTTATTTGTTCTCCTGGCTTAGCCCAAATCTGTAAGGGGAAAAAAAAAACAGAAAATTTCCAGAAAACCTGTTCTTGACTATCTCCTCCTAAAGATGTATTTTCTGAGTCTGATAGCACCCCCTTCCAGTTTTCAAGTCGTCCTTTTTCCTCCTCATAACTGGTTAGGTGTTCAGGGCCAGCCTTTACTGCTAAAGCATACTTGCCTCTAGCAGCTGCAGAACACAGCCCAGTTCTTTTGAACTTATTACAGCAACATAATCCAAGCTGATAAACAGCCTGCGGCACTGTGAGTTGGGTACATGGGTTTCATTTCCTGGGTTCAAACATTCAGTGAGCTGCTTGTGTCTGCTTTTGTTTATTAATTAATTAATTTATTTATTTTCCATTTGCAATTCCCAAGCTCCCCAATTTTTTTCTTTTTGTATATATATTTTTTATTGAAGTATAGTCAGTTTACAATGTTGTGTCAGTTTCTGGTGCACAGCACGGTGCTTCAGTCAGACATGAACATACGTATATTCATCTTCATGTTCTTTTTCACCATCAGTTAGTACAGGATATTGAATACAGTTCCCTGTGCTGTGCAGTATGAACTTGTTGTCTGTTTAATATGCATTAGTTCATATCTGCAAATCTCAGACTCCCAGTGATTTCTTACTGTTTAGGAATGATCCTGATAGTTTAAAGTAAGATGTCCAATGAATAGAGGTTAGAACCCCTTTCATATATTAGTTTATTTTCATCTCTTGTGGAAACAACCCCCCTAAATGAAATCTGGTTATAGTTACCTCAGTTTTGTTGCTATACTAGCATTTTATCATGGTCAGCTGCCCTGTACTGAACCAGTCACTGTGCTATTACTTCAATAATCCTTACAGCTACCTTAAGCTAGACTTGGCTCTAAGATAAGAAATCTGGATGGAGCTCAGAGAGGACTTGAGGATAACATGCCCAAGGTCACACAGATAAGCAGCAGCACTTGGATCTGAACCATGGTCTCCACATCCATTCTCCTGCCCAGTTCCACTATCAGGTCAGAAACTGGGGACTTTTACACTTAACATGCGGTAATGTTCTCCACATCTCCAATATTTATTCCTCCCATCTTATCCCCTCCATCTTATTCAACACCCCATTCTTGTTGGAGTTCTAGAGAGAGGATGGATTGCATGAAGGAAAGTAGCAGGAGCAGAAGAGAGAGGAAGAAAGAGAAACAGAAAGGCATGTGAATCAAAGGCAGAACTAAACTTCAGGGGGAAAAAAGGAGGGGTGATCTGTGAAATTCTCCAATTATTGTTTTTATGTCACTCCCTATTTGTGGATTTTTTTTTCCTTTTTGTCTGAAACACATTCTGTATCTTTCAATTCTTGAAGATATCTAAATTTTCACAAACCAACTACTGACTATGAGTTTAGCTGATAATAGCTTAAAACTTTCTCTCTCCCCCAAGAGACATTTTAATTTTAGTAAAAGACATTTTGCAGACTAAGAATACTTCAAGATCAAAAGCAATGAATATTTTATGGTGGGTTTCTGGCACCAAGATAACTGGCGAGGAGGATATCTCTGGACTGATGGCCAGGAGACACCACTCTTTTTCTTTATCATGTTCTTGGCCATATGGTTTGGATCCTAGACATTTAGCAAAAGAATAAGGTTTGAAGAGAAAAGAAGAGGAAAGAATGAAAAGGAAATCTGAGATCTGAAAAACTTTAGATTGAGTGATCTGACTTCTTTCCTGGAGTTTCTCTAAATACCCACAGCTAAGACCTTCTACCCACATTGGCAAGCTAGGCCTTGCACAGATATCTTGAACCAATTAAACAGTCTTGGAATCCTCAGCTGGCCTGGATCTTTGTGTTTCAGCATCAGAGATGACAGCCTTCTGATCCTTATGTCCTGGTCCCTTAGCTTGTTATCTGCACGCATGTTGTAATCTTTGGGAGCCAGGCAGATGTGAGTCTCAGCTGGACCACTTACTAGTTAAGTGGACTTCAGTTTCTCCATCATTTCAGCCCTTTCTGATCACTGTAATGTCGACTGTCCTGAATGGTTTGACGTGTACAACAAGGTTCACAATACCCTGAGCATCCACAAACAGGCAGGCCTTTTCAGAATGGGGCATAAACCTGGCCAGCATCATCGAGCAAGTAGCAGAGCCTGCCCTTCCTCTCCGAGCTCTTCAGGGAGAAGAGGGTGTGGTGCTGGGGGTCCAGAGAGGGAATGGGGGAGCCCCAAGGTGTTGCTGCAGTCAGAGCTGCCAAGTCGACCCTGCTGTCTTTGTTTAGGGGCCAGTCCTCACCGTGCAAGGAGAGGCCAGGATCATTGCCAACGTCAGGAACTCAGACTGTTTTCCCCACCCCACCCTCCTCCTCTCTGGGGCTCTGTTACGTGCACGCTGACTTAAGCAAGATCCACCCTTTCTTCACAGCTCCCTGGCGACAGTAATGATTTTCTTTCTGGGAAGTGTCTTGACCCCTTTCTAATTCATATCCCAAGAAGCTGTGACAGAAGCCGCATCTAAGGTAAACAAAGTCTTATCTTGGACACCAGGACTCTAAAGTCATCCTCATGCGGTGTAACAGAGACACACGCAACTTTATGTCTCAAACAAAACCACTGGTTCCCTCGGGAGGGGAGGTCGAGGAAGGTCTGGTCTGGTCAGCTCACTGAGAAAAGCAAGAACAATGGTGGTGACTAACGTTACCAACCCTAACTGCGTATCAAGTGTGTTGTTAACCATTTCACAAACAGTAGCTTCTTTAAAGAGGGGGAAATGGGTGCAGAGAGATGGGAAAGCTTTCCTCAGGTCACACAGCTAGGAGGGGCTTTGCTAGGGTGCACCCCTGTCTGGCTGGCTCTGGAGCCTGGGCTCGGAGCCCTGAGCCTGACACAGAGCACGGACTTGATCAATGGCGGCTTCTCTTGTCTTCCCAAGCCCCAGTCTGGTCCCTCAGTCAGGCTGGCCTGCCTGGACCTGTGCTGGGCTTACGTGGTATCTGTGGTGGAGCTCTCTGCTTCTGATCATTTCAGACCTCTGCCTGTTGTCAATGCCAGACGTTGGACATTTCTGATGAGCTACCCGCCTATCCAGGCTTCGTCTTAACATTGATTGTTTAGGACCCTAGTCCTTCCCAACCATTGTGACAAAACTTAAAAATTGTGCATGATCCTACTGTTGAATAGATCTCATACTAAGTACAGAGTATCTTGCGTTCACCCAGCAGCTTCCATCCCACCTTTGAGAAATACGAGAGCTGTGGTGTGCTGCGTGTGTGTGCAGCACACGGACAGGAACTAAAGACACAAAAATATTCAGACCATGGTCTCCTGCCCCTAAGTCAGGAAGGCAAGAAAACAAGCCTTACTGAAATCCCGAATGATTGCAAATGGTCATAGAGGAGGTGGGGAGTTATTTTGATCTTGAAGGCTAAATAAGTCGCAGGCAAATGTAAAATGAGTGACTGATTATAAAATTCATGCACTCCCTGATTTTGGTAGGAATGCTTAGCAACCACCTGAGAAGAACATTATTGTCCACTTAGGAACACTTTTACCCTGAAAGAACTTTTTTTTCCCTGGGAAAGAAAATGAGCTAGTCTCCCAAAGCTAAGTTTGGAGACAAATACATAGACTTGGAAACAGAACAGTTTTCAAAGTTCCAAGAAGCCTTCACAGAAATGAATTTATTTTTCCTTAGAACATAACATAATCAACTATTTTTTTCAATGTATACAATTGTATTCCTGGCCCTGTAAATACTCTTGGATAATTAAATAAAATGAACTAAATTGCTATTTAGACAAACAATATATTTTAATGAAAGCCTTCAAAGTAAAATTAAGTCAGTGCTCGGTTTCTTTGAACAAGTATGTATTAAGAAAAGCCAACACGTATTTGCCTTTGCAGAAACTGATACTCGAGCAGATACAGTTATAATCAAAGACAGAGATCTCGCTTGATTTTTTTCATCCCAACTCATGCATCCTAATTAAAGCCATATGAATGAACTTAAGCTATTAATTTTACATAACCTGATATACATACACTGCTGAATAAATCCAGGGTCCTTTAACCAAATTAGAGAAGTTAACTGTAACAGATATATTTGTTGGCTGGGCCCTAACATATAATTTACTTAAACCAATATTAGAATTGAAACCGATGTGTCTGTATTTCAACCACATACTTTTCTCCAGCATATGTGATTGTGACATAAATAGATACACATTCCTCTAGACCATTTCATATTCATGAAGCCAATGAATTAGCTGCCTTCAGCAGATGTGACAGAATAATCACCCTACCTTCCATTTCCTTTTTTCCCTTTTTAAACATGAACTTTAAAATATACTTTTGTGAAACAGGTCAGCTAGAGGAACAGAAGGGAGTATATCATGAGGCAGAATTAATGAGCTGTCTGTTGGGAGGAACACAGGGGCAGCAGTCAGTGGTTGCAGGGTCTGTACCGGTTCTGCAGCTGCCTTGTGTGTCCCGGGACAAACCACCTACCTCCTCGGGGCCTCGTTTTTCTCATTTGTAAAAATGAAGATAATGCTTCTCTAATCATACAAGAATTAAAAGGAGATAAATATACAAGCTTACTTTGAAGTGGGCTTTCAACCACTGCACAGAGAATAGGGATTATTGTTACTGATAATTCCCATGTCCTCAGATGCAGTAAATGGTTGTCAGTGGCCAAATAAAGTCATAGTTTAGCAGCAGTTGTACCAATTCCATTGAATATTTCTCCTTTTCCTGTGACAGGCTCAGGCTAGAGTAATGTTCTGAGTGACCAGACAAGAGCACTGCTATTTATTCCATGATTCAGCCACATTATGTTTCTCGGTGGCCTCCATGACTGGCAAGAGTAATACCCAAGAAGGAAGAACAACTGCTGGCTGCTATTGGTTATGTTTGAGTGTTCCAAATGAGGGAAGAAAAAGTAGCGGGTTTTTATTTTATTTTTTCCTAAGCAAGTAAGAATATAAAAAGCATACTGTAGCTCAGCAAGTCCTGAATAAATAACGAGTTACGTTCTTCAAGGGAGCGATAATGAGAAATGTCTCATCCGTTTTGGACAATGCATATAAAAAGCAAATCAATGTTGATCCCGCATGTATGGGGTATCATTGGGCAAATCCAATGGGAGTTTAATTGAAGACTCAGTTCCTCACAGGTGTCTGCAGACTTTGACCTGACTTCTACTACAAGAACTTTTCACCTCTGCATTTAAGTGACTTTATTAGTTGAAGAACGGAGAACAGCTATTCAACACACTGTCTGAAATTCTAAAACTTAACGAACTTTTCTGTAGTGTTGCTCTTCTCTGTTCCGAGCTCTCTCTCAGGGCCTCGTTCTAAGATAACTTCCCAACAACAGTTGCCTTGGGCAACATTCTTATTGCCTCACCCAGTAATTTTCAAACTTTCTTTTTTTCCTACAATAAATTATGTTTAAAAATACATTTTATATCCTGACCCAGTCTAGACCTATATACATATACATCTATGTAATAGAAAAAAAGATTTCTAGAAAAAAATTTCATCATCATATGATACCCCATGAAATTTCTTTGATTCTATATTATTGTGTAATATTTCATTAAATATTTTTGGTTGATACTCAATTGATACCAAGATTTACCGGTTAGAAAATATAGTAAGAACACTGAGGTAGACAAGAGTTTTCTCTTCAAAGCGCCTCTTCCAAAGAAGCGGAGGTTTGTGTAATCACGTGAGCATGTTTACTGATAAAACTATTCCTTGAGTTATTTGTTTTCAAACTTGATTCTGACTGAGTTGAAGAATCATGGTCTTTAGGGCCAGATTTTACCAGGTTTGAATCCTGTGTATTTGAGAAATGATTCATAAAAATCTGAGTTTTTGTTTCTTCAATGCAAGCAGGGAATAGTCTTGCTTACCTCATTAGCTGTAGTGAACGTTAGTGTCATAATACTGTTTGTGAAGGTGCATATTCTAGGTATTCAGTATATATTGGTTTCCTTCTTTCTCTCTAACTTCATTTCATTTTTTTCTTTTTTTCTTTCTTCTTCACTTCTTAAGAAAGCTATGTTTTGATATCTAAAGGATTGAGCCTGAAATGGTTAGAATGGAAGAGATAATGCTTGCAGTATATATGGTGATGATGTTTGCCAAAAAAGTAAGGCCAACACTTCATGGAGGAGGCTGTCAATTAGAGACTGAAAGAAAGGAAATATTCTCAGGAAAATCCTACTAGCACATGTGGCAGAGAAAAGAGCAAACGGTATTTGTGACTTTGGACAGCCACAGTGCTGGGAAGGCATAGGATCTCCTGTTTGCTCTGTATTTTATACTTGCTAGCCTCTCTAGCCTAGAGAGACCGCAAATTGGAAGTCAGTCTTGACAGAAATTATCTTTAAACCATATTAATCCAAGCATCATGATTCCCAGAGGCTTCCAGCATGGATCAGCCCCAGGGAAACATGAGATCTTTGTTTTCCTATAGCCCCTTTCTTTGTTTCTCGTTCTCTCTGCCCTTGTCTCGTCCAATACTCCAGAGTTTTCTTGTTGCCTGGAATCCTCACTCAAGACTTTTCTCCATCTTCATATTAGGGTCAAAATTCATCTCACCCTTGCATCTCTAAATTAAAATGACAGTTTGCTTCAGATTCTCCTTAAGTATAAAAAGCAGTTATATAAGTCAGTTTACTCAAAGTAGCAGATATGAAAATAACTAGAAACCAGTTAGTAGTCTGTGCCTTCTTGATTCTGGGAGAATAAAAACAGACTTTTTGTGCTCAAACTTCGGCTTGCTCTTGAATCACCTCAGAGCTTCACTCCTAGAAATTTTAATTTAGTAAACTGGGCAGTGGGCTGTGGATTTACCTTTTCACATATTTTATAGGTTTTTCACATGATTTTAATCTTGCTTTTAATTAATACTTTGATAATTTCTGCCCAATTCAAAGGGTTGTTTTACAAATGAAAGAACAGATGGAGAAATATTTAGGTGTAAGAGTTTCCTTTCTTAAAATTGTACTGGAGAAAAGATTACTCACAAAACTTGTGTCTGAACTCCACTCTACCTTTGAATTACCACCATTTCAATGTGGATGATGAAATAAGGTTTTTGTACTGTGTGCATTTTAAGAAAGCCCCCAGTGAGTATCTACCCTATGGCTTAAAGTGTTACTCATTAATGGTTCCATTGTGAGCTCCTCACAGAACCTGTGGAACAGGGCATGCATCTTAAATTAGATTCTGCAAAAACTTCATCAACCAATTATAATATTATAGATGTTTTGAGCTAGGTTGATGCTTGAATTTTTCCAAATGGAAAAACCAAAGCCAGAGAAGGAAAAATGAGCATAAAGTCACACAAAACATTTTTATTTCCCATTTATTCATTACAAACCATCAAGGTAGAAAGGGTATGCAACATCATATCTGTCTACTAGCATAAAAACTGAAACTCAGCATGTATTTGATGTGTTTGCAGTAACACCTCTAGTCAATGACTGAGTTAGGAATTCAGTCAGATCACCTGATGATACTTCAGGGCTCTTTGACTGCATTTTGCTTTATACTTCAGGGTCAAGTATGAATATTTTTTTAAGAAATGTTTATTAGAGCAGCAAGGTTAGATATTGTTGCTTACTGACTTTTAACCACATTGATTTAGCATATGATTTAAGGAGTCAGAAGTTAGATTGATCTTACTGGGCTGTTTTCCAGTCATAGCTTGATTCACTCATGTTATGATCAGTTGCTGGTCATTTAGTGGCTCTGATTCTGGGTATTGTTTGAGTGTCAGCCCTGTGGAAGCAAGGATGCCATATGTCTCCCTTCATCTAACTGACTGGTCCAGGACTGTTTACATGGAAGTTTGACATAGTTCTCAGCAAGGGGGCAGAATCTGCAATGCCCCTTAAGGCCCATGCTCAGAACTAGAACAACATACCCTTGGTCACATAAAGTCACAAGGTAAGATTTGTGACAAGGAGTGGGTAAATAGACAAGGGATGGAAAAACAGACTCCACCTCTTGGTAGCAGGAGCAAGTTATATTGCAGAAGAGTGTAGAAGAGGAAGAATTGGGGTAATCTGTGCAACATACACAATTTATTTAAAAATTGTGTTTTTTATGTTAGACAAATTAACAAGGGATATAGTATTTATATACACACAGCCAAAAATATTTAAGGATTTACTATGTGTTACAAATTTTCATTTATGCTTTTTTTCTATTTTCCTGATTTTTTTTAAATATTGGAAAAATGCATTCAAAAAAGCTTAAGCCCGCAGAATTTTTGAGAATACTTTAATTAATGGAAATCAATAAAGTACAAGAAAAACTCTGGAGTGTGGCTAGAAAATCTTTCCAGTTATGAGGGTGTTCATTATCCTTTTCCATATCGACATGATGGGCTGACATGAAATAAAGTTTTGTGCACCAAAGAGTATTCAAGTAAGTGTGGATGTTCTGAATCTGAGGGTTGTAAAATTCCTGGTTGGATTATGCGTGGAGAATTAATGGATCTGCACCATCTCTTAAAATTATTTTAATCTCCTTGAACAATTAGAGATATTCAACAAGGCTCTAAAATAGAGACACTTAGGTTTAGTTGGGTTTAATTCATAACTCTACCACTTATGAGATATGTAGTTTGCCTAAGTTACTTCATAGGTGTTAGCCTTAGGTTTTACATCTGTAAAATAAAAGTAAACTTGGAGTGGCCAAGGTGGAAGAATAGGAAAACCCTGAGCTCACCTCCTCCCATTGGTATACCAAAACTACAGCTATTTACAGAGCACCTATTAATGAGAACAACCTGAAGATTAGCAGAAGAGATCTTCTATCATGAAAGAAATGAAGAAGGAACTGCAACAAGGTGGGTAGGAAGGATGCATACATGGTACATTCAAGACTCATATCTCACAGTCAGTGACCCCCAAACAAGAGGATAATTACACTTGCAGAGGTCCTCCCCAAGGAGTGAGGGTTCAAGCCTCGCACTGGGATCCTGCACCAGGAAGAAAAGCCCCCCAGAACATTTGGCGTTGAAGGCCAGCAAGGCTTACTTTGGGGATGGCCAGAGGGCTATAGAAAACAGAGACTCTAATTTTAAAGGTCATACAGAAAATGCCATGTGTTCTGAGACTCAGGGAAGAGGAAGAAATTTGAAAATAGCTTGGATCAAACCCACTTGCTGATGTTGGAGAGCCTCTCAGAGAGGCAGAAGGTAACTGGATTCACCCAAGGGGCACAGATGGCAGCCTTTTTGAGGAACTCATTCTACTACAACTCATTCTAGTACTGGTGAGCGCCATGTTGGAATCCTCCCTCTACCTTATTAGCACCAGACCGGGCCTCAAACACCAGCTTGTCAGCACCAGTCTTAGGATCCCCAGGCCAAGCAGCTAGCTGGACAAGGACACAGCCCCACCCACCAGTGAGCCAGCTTTCATAGGACCCCATGAGCCTCCAGCTGCTCTTGGACATGGCACTGATCACCAGAGGGCCCAGTAACTAACCCCACCAGCTGGCTGCCTGGCACTAGCCCTGGAACACCCAGAGGCCTGCATCAAGTCCTGTCAGGACCTAGCCCCACCTACCAGAAGGCAAGAACCAGCCTCAGGGCCCCCTGAGCCCCAATCCTGCTCACCATGGATTTAAACTTGAGTGGGTTAAAACTAGTTCAAGGACACCTCAGTTCCCTCAATCAGCCACCCTGGGATCCAGCGCCACATAGAATGGCTGAATAGATACAAAGATCCACACATATGCTGCCTACAAGGCTCACTTTAGGTCTAAAGACACACACAGACTGAAAGTAAAGAGATGGGGAAAAGTAGTCCTCACAAATGAAACCAAAAAGAAAGCTGAGGTAGCAATACTTATATCAGACAAAATTAACTTTAAAACAAAGATTGTAACAAAAAGCAATAAAGAGCATTACATAATGATCAAGGGTCAGTCCAAGAATAAGATATAATAATTGTAAATATATATATACACAACATAGGAGTTTCTAAACGCATTAAACAAATATTAACAGACATAAAGGGGGAAACTGATAATAACACAATAATAATGGGGACTTTAAAATCCTACTTACATCAATGGACAGATCATCCAGACAGGAAATCAATAAGGATACAGTGCCCTTAAACAACACATTGGTGCAGATTAACTTGATACATGTATATAATATAGTATAATATGTATAATAATATATACATATAATATATAGAGAGACTATTCCATCCAAAAGCAGAATATGTATTGTTTCTGAGTGCAAATGTAACATTATCTAGGATAGATGGCATGCTAGGCAACAATCAAATCTCAGTAAATTTAATAAGACTGAAATCCTATCAAATATCTTTTCTGACCACAATGCTATGATACTAGAAATCAACTACAGGAAAAAAAAAACTGCAAAATCACAAATGTAAGGAGACTAAGTATTTTACTAAATAACTAATAGCTCACTAAATAAATGAAAAAAAAATTAAAAATAACTGGAGATAAGTGAAAATGAAAAAGGAGCTACACAAAACTTACAGGACAAAGCAAAATCATTTCTAAGAGAAAATTTTATAGCAATAAAAGCCTATTTCAGGAAAAAAGAAAAATCTCAAATAATCAACCTAAACTTATACCTAAAGGAAATAGAAAATGTTGAGCAGAACTCAAAATTAGAAGAAAAAGTGATATATTAAAATCAGAGTAGAGATAAATAAAAGAGATTGAAAAACAGTAAGAAAGATTAATGAAACTAAGACCTGATTCTTTGAAAAGATAATCAAAATTGATAAATCTTTAGTCTGATTCTTCAAGGTAAAAATAGAGAAATCAAATAAATAAAATCAGAAATGAAAAATGAAGAGTTACAAACCAATACCACAAAAATACAATGGTTCCTAAGAGATAACTATAAGCAATTCTATGCCAATAAAGTGGATGGCTTAGAAGAAATGGGGAAATTCCTAGAAATATACAATCTTCCAAGACCAAACTAGGAAGAAATAGAAAATATGAACAGACTGATTATAATAATGAAATTTAGTCAGTAATGAAAAACCCTCAACAAACAAAAAGTTCAGGACCAGATGGTGTCACAGGTGAATTCTACTGAACATTTAAAGACAAGTTAACATCCGTCATTCTGAAACTATTCCAAAAATTTGCAGAGAAAGTAATGCTTCTGAACACATTCTACGATGCTGGCATCACCCTGATAACAAAACCAGGAAAACATATCGCAAAAAAGGAAAACTATGGTCCGATACCACTTAAGAGCATAGGTGTGAAAATAATCTACAAAATAGTAACAGACCGGCAGAGGGCGGCGCAGGCGGAGCCGGGCGGGAGGGCGCGCGAGCGAGCCAGCAGGCAGCCGAGCAGGCGGGCCAGCGGCGGCGGCGGCACCGGCACCGCAGGCCGAGCCGGCGCGGGAGGAGTTCCAGGGCGATGGGGCCGCGGCCGGGGCTGACGCTTTGACAGCTGGAAAGAGCGCGGAGCCAGCGCCTGGGGGGGAGGGAGGGGAGCGCGGCGAGGAGAGCGCGAGCCAGTGAGCGAGCGAGCGCCGGGGAGGGGGCCGGGAGCGAGGGGGCAGCTCGGGAGCAGCCGAAGCGGTAGCGGCGGCGGCGGCGGCAAGGCTCGGCGCTCTCTTCTCTGCAAACCATGTTTGCCAAAGGCAAAGGCTCGGCGGTGCCCTCGGACGGGCAGGCTCGGGAAAAGTTAGCTTTATATGTCTACGAATATTTACTGCACGTCGGAGCACAGAAATCTGCACAGACCTTCTTGTCGGAGATTCGATGGGAAAAAAACATCACATAGTGAGAACCGCCTGGGTTTTTGCACTCGTGGTGGTGTGTATTTTGGGACCTTTACTGTGTAGCTCCTGAAAGGCGAGACACTTGTGAACATTCAAGTGAAGCAAAAGCCTTTCATGATTACAGCGCAGCAGCCGCACCAAGCCCCATGCTTGGCAACATTCCCCCCAACGATGGGATGCCGGGAGGCCCCATCCCACCAGGTTTCTTTCAGGGTCCTCCGGGGTCACAGCCCTCGCCGCACGCACAGCCTCCACCTCACAATCCCAGCAGCATGATGGGACCCCACAGTCAGCCTTTTATGTCACCGCGATACGCAGGCGGCCCCCAGCCCCCGATCAGAATGGGAAACCAGCCTCCAGGAGGAGTTCCTGGGACACAGCCACTGTTGCCCAATTCCATGGACCCCACGCGACAACAAGGGCATCCCAACATGGGAGGATCAATGCAGAGAATGAACCCTCCCCGAGGCATGGGGCCCATGGGGCCTGGCCCACAGGGACCCCCTGGTGGTGGCGGCCCCCCAGGAACACCTATCATGCCTAGTCCTGCAGATTCAACAAATTCCAGTGACAACATCTACACAATGATTAATCCGGTGCCGCCTGGAGGCAGCCGGTCCAACTTCCCGATGGGTCAAGGCTCGGACGGCCCGATGGGAGGCATGGGCGGCATGGAGCCACACCACATGAACGGCTCGTTAGGGTCAGGTGACATAGATGGACTTCCAAAAAATTCTCCTAACAACATAAGTGGCATTAGCAATCCTACAGGCACTCCTCGAGAACGACGGCGAGCTAGGAGTGAACTTCCTCCACTCCTTCCAGAATGACAATTATTCTCCAAGCATGACGATGAGTGTGTGATTCCCCCCTCCTCTTCTCCGAGAGAGACGCTGAGAGAGCCGGCACTGCAGGTGGGAAGATGCCAGAAATTATGCAAGAAGAAGTGAGGTGTCATTACCCAGGAGCTGGGGGTGGGGCGTCTCTTGCTCCCCCTCAACCCCCACCTTCCCCTCCACTCCCCACCCTTCCCAATTTTAGTTTCATGCAATAAAAAGGCCGAACTTTTTATTCCATAAAACATGAAGGACAAAATTCAAAATAAAAATATATTTCAAGTCAATGACCAGAGAAATCCCACCCCTTGCCCTTCCCCGAAAGGACCTTTTATGTACATGACACTTTTTTGTTGTTTTTTGTTTGGGGTTTTACCGTTGTTGGGATTTTTAAATTTGTTTTCAGGGGGGATTTTTGGGGGGAAAAATTTTTAAAAATGGAAGCTTCTAGCAAGCCCCCCAACCCACCCCAATCAATCTCTTTGCTTTCTTCTTTAAAAAAAAAATGAAAAAAGGACAAAAAATAAAAAAACCCAAGCCCTGTTGTCCGTCTGTACCTAAGCCCTTCCACCAGGAAAACTAGTCTAGGTGCGAGGTCTCACCTGTCTTTGTAGCCATCTAAAAATAATAATTATTATAATAAACTGGGCAGTTTACAATCGGTGGTTTCTTTCAAAAGGCCTTCTTTGGAAAGAAAAAAGGAGTTACCCTTTCCACTTGGGGTTTTTGGTTTGTGCTGGCAGGCAAGGGAGGGGCAGAAAACTGTTTTGTTTTTGCTTGGTTTCTCCCGGCGAGGTGGCGACAGCAGCCGCACAACTTGGACCCCAGACCCCCTTCCCCCATTATGTGGCCGGAGGGGCCAGACCACCGACCGCTTTCAGGATCTCACCCCAGCGGAGATGCGCTGTGACCCGGTGGCATGCACTGTGTTCCCAGAACTGCTTCCTCCTCTCTCTTCTGGACCTCCCTGCCCTCCAGCCCCCTCAGCCCCCACCCTAGTCTTCCCAGCGAGAATCCTGCCAGCGGGGTGGTGGCCTGGAGCAGAGTTGGGGAGGCCGCCCCCAACAGGATGGCTATGACCTGGGACATGGAAACTGCGACCTCCGAGTTCTCATCCCTCACCTCGTCCCCATCGTGTGTGCGGGCAGTGTAGGGCTGGAGTTTGGGCTTTCTTTTGTTTTTTCCTCTTGATTCTTCCTTTTTCAAAGATGGGTTATTGACCAGAATTGCTCTGTATATGCTTGGAACTGGATGGAAAGACTTTGGAATAGCTGTGAGGGGCAGGGGGACACCAACAACCAAACAGATGTGCTGTTTCCGGTCTTGTTTTTATTTTCAAAAACCAACAAACTCGACAGTGGAGCCTGTCCCCTCCCAGGAGGGGTGACTCATGGCCTCCCTCACCTCACCACACCCCCATTGAAACCTCTTTGTCTTGCCCTGAAGACACCTGAATTCTTTGTACATTTACACCCTTCTCCCCACTCCCCTGTAGCTGATCTTTGTTTTCTTCCCTCCCTTCTGATCCATGTATATCATATTATGTGAGATATCATCTGCCTGAAAAAAGACCTTGTGCGGATTATTGGGGGAAAAAAAAATAGTAACAGACCAAAGTCACAACAGATTATAAGGATCACACAGCATGAGTTAATGGAATTTATCCCAAGGATGCAAAGATAGTTCAATATCTACAACCTCAATTAGTGTGATACACCAAATTAACAAATTGAAGAATGAAAACCTTGTGTTCATCTCAATAGGTATGTAATAAGCTTTTTACAAAATTCATTCATGATAAAAACTCTTAACAAAGTGAGTACAGAGGAAACACACCTCAACAAAATGCATTGCCATTAATGACAAGGCCACAGCTAACATCACCACAATAGTGAGAAGCTGAAAGCATTTCCTCTAATGTCAGGAACAAGAAAAGAATACCTACTTTTGACACTTTTATTTAGCATAGTATTAGAAGTCCTTGCCACAGCAGTCAGACAAGAAAAAGATAAGAAGAATCCAAGTTGGAAAGAAAGACATAAAACTGTTGTTGTTTTCAGATGACTTATACCATACGTAAAGATTCCTAAAGATGCTAGCAAAAAACTATTGGTGCTCAGTGAATTCAGTAGAGTTGCAGGATGCAACATCAATGTGCAGGAATCTGCTGTGTTTCTATACACTAACAATGAACTATTAGAAACAGAAATTAAGAAAACAATCCAACTTATAATCATGTCAAAAAGAATAAAGTATTTAGGAATAAATCTAACTAAGAAGGTAAAAGACCCCTACTTGGAAAACTATAAGATACTAAAGAGAAAAATTGAAGACAACACAAACAAATGAAAAGATATGCCACATTCATGAATTGGAAGAATATTGTTAAAATGATCATACTACCCTTTGCAATCTCCAGATTCAATGTCATCATATCAAAATATTAATGACTTTTTTTTACAAAACAGGAACAAAAAATTTTAATTTATATGGATAGACAAAAGACCTCAAAGAGCCAAAACAATCTTGAGAAACAACAAAGATGGAGGTATCACACTACTTGATTTGATTTCAAACAATGCTACAAAGCTATAATAATCAAAACATTCTGGTACTGGCCTAAAAGCAGACACATAAATCAATGGAACAGAATAGAGTCCTGAAATGAACCCACACTTACCTGGACAACTAATTTATGATAAAGGAGGCAAGACTACACAATTGAGAAAAGACAGACTCTTCGAAAAATGGTGTTGGGAGAATTGGACAGCTATATGCAAAAAGATCAAACTATACTTTTCTTCCACCATGCACAAAAATAAATTCAAAAAGAATTGAAAACTTCTATAATAAAATACAAGTACTCATTGCCAAGTCATTATTAACATTCTATTTCTGGGGGATATGTATTCCTAGACAAGGGCAAGAAAAGCAAAAATAAGCAAATGGAACCAAATTATACTAAAAAGCTTTTGCACAGCATAGGAGATTATCAACAAATCCAAAAGGCATCATACCAAATGGGAGAAGATATTTGCAATGACATATTCAATAGGAAGTTGATATTCAAAATATACAATGAACTCATTCTACTCAACATAAAAAAAGCCACCTGATTAACTATGGGTAGAAAACCCAAATACACATTTTTCCAAAGTAGACATACAGAGGGCCAACATGCACATGAAAAGATGTTCAGCATCACTAATTATCAAGGAAATGAAAATCCAGACCTCAGTGAGATATCACCTCACACCTGTCAGAGTGGATGCTGTGAAAAAGACAAGAAACAACAAGTGTTAGTGGGGATGTGGACACAAGGGACTCTTCAGCACTGCTGGTAGGCGTGTAGGTTGGTGTGGCCACTGTGCAAAACAGCACAAAGTTTCCTCAGTAAATTAAAAATAGAGCTACCATATGATCCAGCAATTCCACTGCTGGGTATTTATCTGAAGAAAATAAAAACAATAACTTGAAGAAATATATGCACCCCAATGTCCATTTCAGCATTATTTACAATAGCAAAGATATAGAAGCAACATAAGTGCCATCAATAGGTGAACAGATAAAGAAGATGTGGTGTATATCTATATGCAGTGGACTGTTATGCAACCATAAAGTGAATGAAATCTTGATATTTGCAAGGCAGGTGAAAAGATATACTACACTCATGAATTTGAAGAATATTGTTAAAATGACCATACCACCATTTGCAGCAACAGAGGTGGACCTAGAGGATATTATAGTGAGTGAAACAGTTCAAACAGAGAATGACAAATACTGTACAGCTGCACTTATATGTAGAATCTGAAAAGCAAAACAAATGGGCAAACAGAAGAACAGAAACAGAGTCATAGACACAGAGGAAAAACAGATGGCTGCCAGAGGTAATTGGGGTGGAGGGACAGGAGAAATAGGAGAGGGAGATCATGAGGTACAAACTTACAGTTACAAAATAAATGCATCAAGAGTATAAAATGTACAAAGTGGGGAATATAGTCAACAACTATGTAATATCTTTGTGTGGTGACAGATGGTAACTAGACTTATCATGGTAGTTATTTTGAAATGTATAGAAAATTGAATCACTGTGTTGTGTAACAGGAACTAACGAAGCGTTGTTTTTACACTTCAAAAACAAACAAACCAATTCATAGAAAAAGAGATTAGTTTTGTGGTTACCAGAGGTATGTGTGGAGGAGGGGATTTGGATGAAGGTAGTCAAAAGGTACAAAAGTTCAGTTGTAAAATAAATAATTACTCAGGATTTAATGTATGACATGATAAATATAATTAGCATTGCCGTATGTTACATATGAAATTTGTTAAGAGAATGAATCCTAAGAGTCCTTATCACAAGGAAATTTTTTTTCAATTTTTTAAAATATTGTATCTATATGAGATGATGGATGTTCACTAAACTTACTGTGGTTATCATTTTAAGATGTATGTAAGTCAAATCATTATTCTGTACACCTTAAACATACACAGTGCTATATGTCAATTACACCTCAATAAAGCTGGATTAAAATAAATTAAAAGTACACTCTTACTGTATCAATTTGTTGTAGGATTAAATGAGATTATGTATAAAAAGTGATTTTGTAACCTTTAAAGGGTTACAAAACGTAAGATGTCAACTTCATCTGAAGTTATTCCAAAACTTTCGAAGAATAGTATTTTTCTATAGATTTTGAGATCATGATAGATTTACAGGTATAGAATGACAGCTCTTAAATTTGCTATTTCACTTGATGACCTGACCAGTTTGTCTACCGCCTGAATATGGATGCTTCTTTTTTTTTCAAATTCATTTTTGAATCTGTTGTCCCAACCTAAAGGCTTTTTGCTTGTACCTCTTTAATCAGGATTTATCCATGTAAATTAAATCATGCTTTCCAAGGCATGAATCAAAAATGTTTCACCTTACGGAGAGTTCCCTGCTACTCCAGTCCCATAAGGAAACATAGTGGAGAGTGGCCAAGATGGTGGAGTAGAAGGATGCTCTTAGCTCACCCTCTCCCACAAATACACTAAGAGAGACATCCATGGACCTACCCACTCACTCAGAATATCTGCTGAACTTTGACAGAATGTTGTCTTCTTCAAAAGACAAAATTCCCCCACAAAACTGGTAGGAGACAAAAAATAAGAAGAAAAAGTAAATTAGTGTGGGGCCTGTCCCATGGGAAAGGAGCAGCAAAGGAGGACTAGTGCTCTTAGGCTGGGATGCCCCCTCTCCAATGGAGTGGGATGGAGGGGTAATCCCCAAGGCTCAGAGGAGTGCACAGCAGCCATTTGGCCAATGGAAATGAGAGAAACTGGCACAAAGTTTCCCTGCGATCCCCAGCCCTAGAGGCAAGTGAGCAGGGATGGGCCAGGACTGGCTGCCTGAGCCAGATGGAGGCTGGGGCTGACTAAGCAGAGGAAGCATCAGAGGGCTGGAGTGTGCTGTGGGCCGTGGCTGGGAGTGCATACAGAACAGGATAGCCTAGGTCCCCCACTGACAAAATAGTGACACTGCTGGTGCACAGGCAGGGGAGGGGCACAACACAGCTGGGCCACAGCCACCGCCTCTGCAAGCCTGCAGAAGTACTGCTGGTACATTCACAAAGAGAAGTGGGGCTCAGCCATATTCGCTGGTGCATGGCTCTCAGGTGGAGGTGGGGTTGAGATCTGAAATTGCACTCAGGGCTCCACCACTTCACACTCAGGACTGAGATTTGTTTACAGCCCCAGGCAGAGGGGACCAATTTGCTCCATGAATGCCTTTGTGGACCCATGCCTCTAAGACAAATGAGCAAGGAGCGGAGCTCTGGCACCCAGTGCGGGTGAGGGCTGGTGCAGCATTTTCGGTGGGCCTGCCCACCACATGCAGAGGCAGTGCTGGGGATGGCACTGACACAGTAGAATGACTGCACAATCACTACAGGTCTGGGGCTCAGCAAGCGCAAGTCTCTAAAACAAGTGAGCAGAGTTCACACAATGCGGGCAAGCACAGGAACAGCATTTGGTGATGGGCACAGCACTGGCCTGATAGCATGCCATGATCCAGGTGTATGGCCCAGAAGGTGGCAGACCTGCTCTGTAGCTCTGAGGGCAGAGATGCTGGGGGACACCAGAGCAGAGTACTGACACTCCTGCAGCTCAAGTGGGACAAAGGCAGAGTTAAAAAATGTACTTGAAGCACTCTAACCCAGCCTACCATGCACCACAGCTCAGAGACAGTTCTGGAAGCCTCCTCTCCAACCAAAGGGGAACAGACCCGGCCCCTGTCAGGGCTGAGACAACTACAGGAAAAACGAGGCCGCACTCAACAACCAGGACAGGCACTGACCACCACAACATTGGACACACCCACAATCAATGGGATAAAGGCCAACACACATAGATGAAAGACATGAAAACCTCCCACAGTAAAAGCAGGACTCATAACAATATCAGAGGTGCACAGTCTACACAGGACTGTATCCTCTAAAAAAAAAAAAAGAAAAAGACCTTCAAGACCACAGTAGACAGCTGATCTTCCATAATCCACAGTGCCAAAGAGATTTAAGTAAAATGAAGAGGCAGAGGAACTACTCCCAAACAAACAAACAAACAAAGAGAGAAGTCCCCTAAAAAAAACAATCAAGGAGATAGACTTCAAAAATATACTAGATCATGACTTCAGAATGGGGATGATAAAAGCACTGAAGGAAATGAGAGAGACTATGAATACACATGCAGAATCCTATAAAAAGGAAATAGAAACTAACAAGAGGAGCCAATTAAAAACAGAAAACTCAATGCCTGAGATAAGAGCTAAGTGAAAGGCAGTCAAAAGCAGACTAGATAATGCAGAGGAACAAAATAGCGACTTAGAAGAAAGGATAACAGAAGTAACCCAATCAGAACAGCAGACAGAAAACAAAGTGAAAACCAATAAAAACAATATAAGGGACCTATGGGGTAATATAAAGCATGCCAACCTAAGTATAATAGGGATCCCAGAAGGAAAAGAAAGAGAAAGGGGGATTGAAAGGTATGTAAAGAAATTATGACTGAAAACTTCCAAATCTAAAGAAGGAAAACAGATATCAAGTACAGGAAGCACAGAGGGTCCCAAACAGGAAGCGCTCAACCAGACCCACACCAAGACATATCATAATGAAGATGGCCAAATTTAAAGAAAAAGAAATGATCCTAAAGGCAGCAAGAGAAAAACAAAGAGTGAGTTACAAGGGAAACCCTGTAAGGCTTTCAGCTGATTTCTCTAAACAAACACTGCTGGCCAGAAAGGAGTGACAAAGTACATTCAAAGACCTGAATGAGAAAAAGCTGCAACCTAGGATACTCTATCCAGCAAGGCTATCCTTTAGCCTAGAAGGAGAGAGAAAGAATTTCACAGATAAGAAAAAACTAAAAGAAGTTAGTGATACTAAATCTATGCTATAACAAATATCAAAAGGTCTACTCTAAATAGAAAAGAAGCAGGATGTTATGAAAGGAGAAAATCATAATTGGAAATGAGATAACTACATTGAGTTGCAAGAGAATAAACGAAGATGTAAAAGAGGACATCAAAATAATTAAAGGTGGGAGAGGGGAGCAAGAAAATATAGATTAAAAATTTTTTTTTCATTCCCCTTAGGATGTGTTTGAGCTTATATGACTATCAGTTTAAAACAAAAAGATACACTAATGGGTTAATATACTTGAAAAAGAGGGTAACCACAAAGCAAAAGCATACAATAGAATCACAAAAACCAAAAAGAAACCAAGCTAATATGAAAGAAAATTATCAAACCACAAAAAGAAAAAGAAAGGAACCAAGAATAAATATCAAATCAACAAAAAAATTAAGTTTAAAATGACAATAAACACACATTTATCAAAAATTATCATAAATGTCAATGTCCTAAATGCTCCAAACAAAAGACATAGAGTGGCAGATCGGACAATAAAACAAGAACCTACAATATGCCACATACAAAAGACCCACTTTAGGGTGAAGGACACATATGGATTGAAAGTGAGAGGAAGGCAAAAGATAATCATGCAAATGGAAATGACAAGAAAGCAGGAGTGGTAATACTTATATCAGACAAAATGGCTTTAAAACAAAGGCCACAAAGAAAGATAAAGAAGGATACAATATAATGATTAAAGGAGCAATACAAGATGAGGATATTACACTCATTAACATATATGCACCCAACATAAGAGCACCTAAATACATAAGGCAAATAGTAAAAGACATAAAGGGAGAAATTGATGGGAACAAAATCATAGTAGGAGACTTTAGCACCCCACTAACACCATTGGACAGATCTTCCAGATCGAAAAATCAATAAGGCAATGGAAAAGCTAAATGACATAATAGAACATTTGGACTTGGTTGATATTTTTAGGACATCACATCCCCCTAAAACAGAATAAACATTCTTTTCATATGCACATGGAGCATTCTGTAGGATTGATCACGTAGTCAGGCACAAAAGAGGCCTCGTTCAACAAATTTAAGAGGATAGAAATTATTTCAAGAATCTTTTCTGACCACAAAGCCATGAAACTAGAAATCAACCACAGAAAAACAAATGGGAAAAAAAAAAAAACAGCATAGAGATTAAACAACATGCTACTAAATAACCAGTGGGCTAATGGCAAAATCAAATGAGAAATTGAAAAATACTTTGAGACAAATGGCAATGAAAACACCACCCCACAAACCTATGCTATGCTGCCAAAGCAGTCCTAACAGGGAAGTAAATAGTGATATGGGCTTTCCTAAAAATACAAGAGCAATCTCAGGTAAACAACCTACTCCATCACCTCAAAGAATTAGAAAAACAAAAGCAAGCAAAGCCTAAAGGCAGCAGAAGGAAGGAGATAATACAGATCAAGGAGGAAATAAACAAAACAGAGATTAAAACAGTACAAAAATCAGTCAAAGCAAGGGTTGGTTTTCTGAAAGAGTAAACAAAACTGACAACCTTTTGGCCAAGCTCTCCAAGAAGAAAAGAGAGAGAACACACACAAAATAAGAAAGAAAAATGGATAAATTACAACCAGTACCATAGAAATAAAAAAAAAAAAAAGAGTGAGAACACTATGAACAACTACATGGAAGCAAACTGGACAACCTAAAATTAATGGGCAAGTTTCTGGAAACATACTGAATCAAGAAGAAATGACCATTTGAACAGAATGATCTCTAGAAATGAAACAGAATCAGCAATTTAAAAATCTTACTACAAGCAAAAGTCCAGGACCAGTTTGCTTCACTGGGGAATTCTACCAAACATACAAAGAAGAACTCATACTAATCAGTCTCAAACTCTTCCAAAAGATTGAAAAGAAGAGAACACTCCTAAACTCATTCTATGAAGCCACCATCACCCTAATACCACAATCAGAAAAGTCCTTTCTCTACTCATCTACAGTTTTATATTTTCCTACCACACTCTGTTATATAAAGTCATGATCCTCTGTATTGGTCCCTCTCCGTTCCCATTCTTACGTATCCTAAAAGACCTACGAATCCCCACTGGCTTGGCTAATCTCTTAAAGTTATATGACCCACATTTTAAATTAGTGATGACACCAAAACAACTCAGCATTCCAAAGGGCATATGTATTTTCAAAATTTATTTTCTGTATGTGAAAGTGCTTAAAAACACACTCCCAAGCTCTAAAACTTAACTCCTGTTCACAGTAAAATGAGATTACAGGAAAAATGTTTAACCTTCTTACCATCCTCCCAGGTTTCAAAATCATGCATTTATATAAGACTTGGCTTAAAAAATTGTAGAATAGATAAACAAGATTACACTGTATAGCACAGGGAAATATACACAAAATGTTATGATAACTCACAGAGAAAAAAATGTGACAATGAGTGTGCATATGTCCATGAATGAATGAAAAATTGTGCTGAACGCTGAAATTTGACACAACATTGTAAAATGATTATAAATCAATAAAAAATGTTAAAAAATTCTTCCTTTTGAATGAATTTAATTTTCCTTAGGTCTATTTTAAAAAGCAAGGAAACACTTTCCACACCAGGTTCTATTACCAATAATGGTCAGCTCCTGAAACACCATGTCCATTGCCCTAGGGTTTCCTTCTTACCATTTCAATCCACCTCCCCAGTAAAAGTAACCTAACCTGTTTGAATGTACAATCTCACATGAACGCACTCCCCCTCTAAACACACACACACTCACACACCTTTTTCTAAACAGCCACAAGTTGACACTATTAGAAATAATACATTTCCAGTTTGGACCTCAGCCTGCCAAATATTTTTCTGGAGGAAATATGCATGAGATAATTTCTTCAGATACACAAATCAAGAGCAACTTCTACCTTCACTGGAGGTGGGATAATGTACTGAAAGCTGCCTTCAGCTCTGTTTTATAACATTCGTGCTTTCCCCCCAAAACAAGATATCCCCCATTTTCCTTTCCATCATCTGTATGAACCTTGCCCCTCCTGTAGGAGCTAACCTATCTCAGTTCTTCCATATGGCCTTTCCTTAATTTTTCTATGTAGTTAAATAAGCTTCAATAAAATTTTAATATATTCAAGTCCTCTCTTCCTAATCAAGAATAATATTCATTAAAGCTAAAACTCTATATCCTTCAGCACGTCTATACCCAGCGCTGTATCCATCTATGGTCTTGGTCACAGGAGGATGTGTAAATTATTATCATTGTTTGATAGCTTATGTCAGATAATGTTGTCAAATCAAGTGTGACAACTAAATAACATTCAAAACACTTAATTTTTAAAATTTTATCAGGTACTTTCACATTTTTAATTAAAACACAAATTCCTAGTGAAACACAGGATATCAGTTTTATATTGCAGCCTTAACAAATTATCATAAATATGGAGGTTTAAAATATCACAAATTTATTACTTCACATTAGGTCAGACATCTGAGTTGACTCAGTTGAGTTCTGTGCTTTGGGTTTCAGAAGACTGAAATCAAGGTTGTCGCTGACTGGGATTTTATTGGGAGACTGGGAAGAATCCACTTCTGGGTTCATTTAGGCTGTTGGCAGAATTGAGCCCCATGTGGTGGAAGGGCAGAGGCTCCAGCTTTCTGACTCAGCTCTCTGGTCAGAGCCATCGTCAGGTTTTAGAAGTTGCCTACCTTCCTTGACTCCTTGGCTTATGATCCCCTCCATCTTCCAGGCCATTAGTAGCACAATAACTCTTTCTTTTGCTTCAGATCTCTGACTCTTGCTTCTGCTGTCTCTCTTCTCTGGTTTCCTTCCTCTGTTGCTCTCTTTGGCCCTCCTCTTTACTCTTTCAGGGTGTATGAGATGATACTGAACCTACCTGGGTAATCCAGGATACTTCCTCTAGGGTCAGCTGACTGCATTTTCAGAGTCCTTCAAAGCAACCCTTAGATGAGTATGTGACTGAATAAGCAGGGGGCAAGAATACAGTAGGGGTTAACTTTAGAAGCCTGCTTACCACACGCAAGACTCAAAAAGCTGCTCAGGTGATTTTGATGGTTAGCCGGGTTTGGGAACCATCTCACCAAATAATTGGTGAGGGCAACAGTTAATTTGGGATGTACATAGATGTAGCTGATAAAAGACTGGGGTCATAGATAATGGTCATACACAGTGGAAAACTTTAACTTGATTTCACCAAGTCAATTTAAGTTGGCCATAAATACATTTACATGTTAACCCTAAAAAGAAAAGAAAGGGAAATAAAAATTAAAACCAAGAAAATTAAAGAAATGTGATTTTTTTTCTTTTCTTTCCAAACCAATTGTCCTAAAGTTCCAGTCAACTGGATATAAGAGAAGTTTCTATATATGTGGCCATTAAGTTTATTCAGTTAATCACAACCCTATAATTCTAGTCATTACATTGGCTGAAAAACCACTGCACACAATCTTTATCCTGGAAGCTTTCATAGTGGCTTATTTTATGGGCTTTATTGGAGTTTATATTTCAGCTGTTGACATATTTCTCATACTCTTGTTCCATTTATTTTTACATTTCTAAGGTGGTCTCATTTCAATTCTTCTTTGTTTAGATCTTTAAACCAACTCCACACTAATCAAGAGATGAGGAGAACTTAGATAACAGGTTGAAGGGCCATCTGAGTACACTGGTCAGAGTTCTCCAGAGAAACAGAATCAATAGTATATATATACACATAAAGAGAGACAGAGTGACACAGAGAAACAGAGACAGAAACAGAGAAAACATTACAGGCAATGCACAAGGCTACAATTACAGAGGCTGACAAGTCCCAAGATTTGTGATCAGCAAGCTAGGTAGAGCCACTGGTGCAAGTTTCCATCTAGATCCACAGACCTGAGATTCAGAAGAGATGATGGTGCAGTTCCAGTCCAAATGTTGGCAAGCTGGAGACCCAGGAAGAGCTGCTATTTCAATTTGAGTCTAAAGATGGGAAAAATCTGAATCTCCCACTTAAGGCAATTGGACATGAGAAAATTCCTCCTTACTCATGGAAGGGTCAGTCTTTTTGTTCTAGTCAGACCTTCAACTGATTGGATGAGGCCCACCTACATTAGGAACAGCAGTATGCTTTACTCTGTCTACCTGTTCAAATGTTAATTTTATCCAGAAACACACTCATAATACTGTCTGACCAAATATTTAGGAAATCTCTGACCCAGTCACGTTGGCATATAAAATTAACTGTCATACTGTGATAGGCTGAATAACAGCCTCCAGAGATACTTACATGATTATCCCTGGAACCTGTGAATATTATCTTGTATAACTAAGGAAATTTTGCAGCTATGATGAATTTAAGGATCTTATGCTGGACAAATTATCTTGGACTATGTGGATGGCCCCTCAATGTAGTCACAAGGGTTCTTTTAAGAGGGGGACAGAGGGAGGCATTACTAGAGTAGAAATCAATATAATCACTGAAACAAGGTATTATACTGCTAACTTTGAAGACAGAGGAAGGGGTTATGAGCCAAGAAATACAAGGAATGCAGCTCTAGAATTGGAAAAAATGAGAAAATGGGATTCTCCCCTTGGAGCCACTGGGGAGACCATAGCTCTGCAAATACCTTGATCTCAGCCCAATGAAACTGACTTGGACTTCTGGCCTCCAGAACTTCAAGAGAATAAATGTATGTTGTTTTAAGTTGCCAAGTTTGTGAATCTGCTATAGCAGAAATAGGAAACTACATCTTATGTAGAAGCATCAGCAGATGACAGTATTTATGTTCTTTATTTCATGGGAATATCTCGTCTCCTCATCACTGCTCCATCCCCACCTCCTGCCTACCTATTCCTTCCTATCACAGGTCAATCTGAATGCCAGGGAAAGAAAGGGAAGGGGTTGTTTCTCCTGACTCCTGTATAGCTCAGTGATTCAGTCTCTATTAGGGAAAGAATATAAAACTTCCTTTTATCCACTCCATTCAAGCAATTTATGTCATAGTATTTTCATTGTTTCACCTTTAAAATACTATCAATATTTTCTAATCATACATATTAATCAAAGTCTAAGCAGAAAACACAATTCCAGTTCAGATAGTTCACTATAACAAAGGAACTAATTACAGAAATGTAAGTAGAGTTAAGGGAATTGACAAGGAATACCGTGGCACCTAGAGATCAGCAAAAATTGAAAACTATTGTCAAGCTTAGACCTGAAGGAGCCAAGGGGGAAGCTAGTGATACCAGCAGGGAGGATCTGCTGTCATGAGTTATAATCGTGGAGAGACATGGCTACTACTAGGTAACGTGTCCAGAAGAGACAGAGTACAGGGAAGATGTGTAACAACACAGCTGTCTTCCTCCCTCTAAGCTCCTGCTGAGGCCTCCCATTAGCCACACTCATCCAAAATCTGGAGGGCCAGTCAAGGTGATGGAGTTCATAAAGTTTTCCCTCTTGTGTCTCAAAGAGCAAATCAGGATTCAAAACTGCATCTGGTGGGGATGAGCAGAAGAAAATAGAACAACAGGCATACTACAGAATCACAGAATGGTAGAATTAAAAGAGAAGGGAGTTCAAGATTTGTAGCTACAGACATATATATATGAAATAGATAAATAATTTTATATCATATAGCATAGGGAGCTATATTCAATATCTTGTAATAACATGATGAAAATGAATATATGTATATTCATTTATGACTGAAGCATTGTGCTCTGCACCAGAAATTGACACAACATTGTAAACTGACTATATCTCAATAAAAAAAATGCAACAAATGTTTTTAAAAAGGGGAAAAAAAAGAAAAGCAAGTGAAATTGGCCAATATCGTTGTCTTATAGGTGAGAGGTCTTGACTAAGGTCCTGGCTGGAATGTCTGTGCAAATGTAATGTACGGCTTGGACATGCTGAATTGTGTCTACATGCAGTATTGTCTTCTAAACAGTGATATGGTTTCGTACCACAAGTAGTTAAAACCTACCTTCATTTGTCTCTTGGTCAGTTATTCTTCTGACACTACCAGAGACTTTGAGGTTTTCTGAGGCAGACTCAAAGTGTTTTATTGAATTAGGTGAGGGACTCTCAAGCTCTGGGACCTGAATTCTTCACTACGATCGTGAAAAGAGCAGACTAAGCAGGGTTTGCAGACATGTTCACTGGAGACAAAACCATTTTGCCACCAAGGACTATACGAGGACAGGGATACACAGTATCAAATGCTAGAAACTCAGATAAATCTAACCCTCAATGATTTGGAATGATTTGGGAAGTTTTGTTTTAAGCTGATGCACAAAGCATTCAGATATCTGAAACCTTAGAAAATCATAGGCGTCACTTGTCTGGAAAATATTTAGATATCTTGGCAGAAAAAATTGTGGATCCAGTGGATGTGAGTATTCAGGCTAACTGATCCCTTCTCATCAAGCACAGATGATTTTTGATTTTAGTCTAATCGCTTTAATAACCCATTGCCTTACCTCCCTTGAGATGGAAGAAAGCAGGCATTTCAGAAGATACTGAGAGGCCCTCTGCCATCTGTTTATTGCTGTTACGGTGTAAAGAGTCTGCAGAAGGTACACAAGTCAAGGACTCTCTTTATGACAGCTGTCAGTCTCCTTGTAATTAAAGAATTTAATGCAATTTAATGACATTATGATATCAGTGTTTTAGTGTCTGTGCTTTTAGGGATGGTCTCAGGAATGGAAGGCTATAGAGTTAGCAACAGATTCAAGAAAAAGTAAATTTTTGCTCAATTTTAGAAGATACATAGAGCTTAAGAAGCAAGAGTGGAGGAGAGAAAACATTTAGAGGGGCTGAAAACATGTTGGGAGTGAGAGTGAGGAGGTGGGTCTGTGAAATAAGAGATGAGAAGCAGTGGACAGGTGAGAATGATGGAAAGAACCAATGAGCCTAGTAAGAGTTCCTAAAAGTGAGGTGGTAGGAAATAAAGCAAAAGGAAAAGTTCATGCTTTTGGCAGTGACACAACAAAGACCCTGCTAGTGGAGCTGAGCCCACCAACCATTTGCTGAAAAGACTAGAAGAGAAAGTGCCAGAAGGGAGGGAGACCAGCTAAGTGCCTATGACAATAAACCACCCCTCGGGGTGTAAATACACACAAAGTGAACTTTAAACCCTTAAGAGCATGTAAGCATCTATTATCCATTTTATGTAAGAAAAAATATTCTTTTTTTTTTTAATGGAGGTACTGGGGATTGAACCCAGGACCTCACACATGCTAAGTATGTGCTCTACCACCTGAGCTATACCCTTCCCTCATTAAAAGACAGTAGAAGGCTCCATAAATGGAAGTCACTTGTGTTGAACATACACTCTCACTTTTCTTCCATGCTTGACAGATGAACAATCCAGGTAGGCAGGACGGTCTTAATAAATAGTCCCCAGCCTCCTCCTTCAGCTTCACCATCTCCTTGGATTCTCTTACTGTGATTTCTGCTGCTACCTTCTAGAACATTTTTCAGGAAGACACTGTTCCTGTTCTTGTTTAAAACAGGGCCAAGCAGGGACATACACCCTTTTCTGTGTTCCTATGATTACAGTTAAGATGAGCTCCAATATTAGAAACAGGGGAAAAAATATAAACTTGACCTAGAACCAAAGAGTAACAGAATGAAGGCAATTACCCACAGGCAGTAAAGCTTGCAAAACTCAGGTTTCTAATCCTGAGGTAACTGAACCCTCAGCTCAGGGATCTGAGCAATGTCTCCTCATCGCTGGTTGCTCTCTTCTGACTTTCTGACCTTATATTATGGCTCAGTTCTAGTGTCTTGCCCGGTGGTCAGCGTTATACGTTTTCATCATAATTTGCCAGAATTGTGTTCATTGGACATGAGAAATGCTCCCGTGGTTTTTGGCTCTGACAATTTGTGGGAATGTCCCCTCAACTCATACAAGGAAGAAACCGTCCATGATTATGGCACAGCCAATGAGTCTCCACTCAGCTTCAGATGAATCAAAGACTTAACAAACATAACACACGTGGAAATAAAATGAGTATGTAGACGTGACTACCACCTCTATCATACTGAGAAATCAAGAGCATAGCAGAGTTGAGGACACCATGGATCAACTCCTCCTGGATGCATAACATGGTGAGTTTCTTAGTGTGGTTGTAGATGTGGGCAGTTTAAAGCAGGCATGTTCAAGTAAGCATAACAAATACAATTTGGGTGCCCCCTCTAGAAGTGTGTCAAGATAAATAAACTAGCATGTATTGGACCCAATATCATGAAAGGTGGGAAGGGGAAGATGGAAAGCAAAGAAAATCTAGTTTTCAAACATTCAGAATAGAATATGGCTTAATGGATGAGCTGATAGGAGTCTAAGGAAAGAGTAATTAGCAGAAAGAGAGACATGGAGAGAAAGAATATTCAAGAAAGTAACATTTAATCTTTCATTTTGGTGTGGGGAGGAGGTAATAATGTTTACTTATTTTTAGAAGAAGTACTGGGGATTAAACCCAGGACCTTGTGCATGGTAAGCATGTGGTCTACCACTTGATCTATACTCTCTCCCACCAAGAGGGAGAGAAAGAGAACATTAGATGTTCTTGAAAGAAACAAAGGAAGAAAAACTCCTACTTTATCATCTGTCTCTGGGAGTCATATCAGTTTGACAGCCCTGAGATTTTTCTCATGATTGAAGCATTTAGCACAGTGCCTTGTGCTTTCTAGATACTTGATATTTATTAAACATGAAATGAATTAGAAAAATGTCCGTGATCCACTCTTCCACACCACCCCACTCAACCAATGGTGGGTGTAGACAATAAGTTCATATCAAGCATCTTCCGGTGCTGCGCACGCTGAAGTGTGAAGAAGACGAGCAGCAGCTTCTCTTTTCACTGTCTAGAGGAGTCTATCCACTGAGCATATTTAGAAAAACAAAGTAGTATATGAATATATGGCATCTGAAAGCTCTTTATGGATGTAAAATACTGTACAAATGTTAGGATTACAAACGTCAAGTGGGGTGGTGGAGACTGAGTGCCACGGCAAGTCTGAAAGAGAAACTCACTATTTGTAGGTCCGTGTGTGAAAGGATTCCCTAGGACCTCACCATTCCATTACCAGAAGAAAAAAATTCTCATTTGACTGTCATGTACTTGGAGCTCCATATATGTTTGATAAAGTTCTGTGCATTGAAGTGCACCAATATCAGTGAGGAAGACTTCTTGAAAGACTTAATATTTCATGTCAGCAGGCCTTGGAGGATGAGTAGCATTCAGGTAGGTGGGGAACTGGGGTGAGGGACAATGTGGGGAAGGACAGAGCATGGTGTTTGAATTGCTTGGAGCAGTTACATGGGAAAGAGAGCCACAGGGACACTCATTAAACATTTATAGAAAGATTAATTACATTAACTTTGATGAGTCTAGAGAAATAGAATATAAAATTGTGATATGGTTACAGATTAGTTGTCTACTGTCCTTGACCCAGTTTGTTAAATGTCTGACTTTTTGATGGTCCACACCTTCTCTTATCTCCATTTTTGCTTTCAGTAAGCCACTGAGGGGACGGGTCAAGCCCTGCCAGGGGGTTTGTCCCAAGCTGAGATTCCTTCAGGCTCATTTCAAATAACTCTGTCATTCCCTGCAGCCAATTTTCCTTTTGACCTTAAAGTCCCCGGTTTCCTTCTTAGGACCTCCCACATTTTAGCTGAAGGGCTCTGGCTACTGGATTTGGATTTGGCCTCCTCTCTTTTCTCACATGAGTTTTCTGCCAGGGGTGTGTTGGCAACCCACCAAGTCCTCTTGTGTTCGAGCATTGCCCTGCTGCCAAAGAACTCTTCTCAAAGTCTTCGCTTCCTACAGGCAGCTGGCCCTCCCCTGGAAGGGTGTTATGCTCCATTCATGCTCTGTGCTTTGTGCAGCTGTCACACATCCTGTCACTTCCACTCAGACAGGTACATTTTTCTAAGGAAGCCTTCAGTGGAGGAGAACAGGAGGCCTAGTATGTGAGTCATTTGTTGTGTGTGTCTCTCCAAGGCACAAAAGCTGCCTGCTTTGCATAGCTTGGACCACACGAACTTCCTCATCGTCTTAGGGAGACTGAGCAGGCTTTGTTTACCTGCGGATTTGAAACTGTCTCTGTTCCTAGGAAAGTGGCATTCGAAGCTGCCCTAGGTCTAGATTTTTCTGTCATTATGCCTACTTTTCCTCTGAACCTTACCACTGCCTAGTTATCCATTATTGGAAAACCATTTTATCTCAAGATGACTTAACTTCTCAATGCAGATAACAAAATTCGCTGTCTCCTTCATGGGGTTTTTTAAGAACATGAAATGTATTGATGGCGGCAAAGCGCTCTGCAAGCTGTGTGTCGGTAGTTTCCCAATGCAAATGTTCCCTGGGTTGAACAGGTAAGGTTATTAACTGTAGAATTAGCCATTTAATATACACAGTAATGACATCACTTAATTGACCTAAAAAGTTTAGCAGCAGAATATTAGACTACAAGATCTCTGATTTTTCTCCTCTAACACTAGTAATTGATAACTTTCTGAGTTTTTTTTCCTTCCATAGGGAGAACATGTTCATAGCTAAGTGTGAGACCCAGAATTTGTCCTGATTCCTCTGCTTCTCCATCTCAGTGCTGATTTTATTGACAGCCCCAGAAAAGATCCATGAAATTGGTTGAATACCTAGTCTGTGAAGTATTGTGTTCATGCTATGAGCACCAAAGTGAATAAGATGTATGCAGATCCTTCCATCAAACACCGGTGTGATTATTCAGGGGAAATCCTGTTGTAATCTCCTAAAGGTACTCTCATTTAACTCTGCTACCTCCTGCACCTTGCAAGTTCTAGACACAAAGCAGATTAAGTGATCAATTAATCAATGGGTTGACAGTTCTGACATCTCTACAAATACCAGACAATCCACAGCAGGCTGGGCTTCTCAGACATCTCAACTCAGGGAGAGGATGAGTAGAGGTGAATACAGATTGTACTCAGACTGAATAGTGGCCTAATTGTGTTACCATAAGTCTGAATACAGAGATAATTAGCTTGAATGACTGTGGAATATAGAAACTATATCATAGCTCTACATTTATTTTTATGAAATCAGTTAGCAGCAAATGAAGCCCATTGAAATGAATAGAAGCTAATTGGAAGTAATAGAGAATTACCTGAACATATATTGCCAGTAAATTAAATTAATTGAAGGTAATTGATAGTGACTGGAATTAATAAAAGTAATGGAAACAAATTGTACTTAATTGAAATTTATTGAAGTTGAATTAAACTCAATAACTCAAAGTCTATTAAATTTAATAGATTCTAATTGATATTAATTATGGACAATGCTTAATAATAACATACCATTCTTCAAGGCCTCCAGCTGCATTTGCACATTACCATTGTCTTTACCGTGGAAAAATAAATTCTGAGAAAACAAATACATTCATAGGGATGCTGCTTTAGAATTTTAGATTTCTCTATGGAGCAGCTGAATTGGAAGAATTCAATTCTGATAACAGAGCTTCCCCTGAAGACTTAGGAGATAAAAACTGTTTTACTTCTTTTAGGAAGGAGCGTTTTATTAGAGTCTAATGAGAACATTTTACCTGTTAAAACACTAGCTTTGATTTGATGAAGACTCTTGCAGGACATGTTGTATTTAGCACCTGCCATCTTTACAGCAGTGTTGTCAGATTCCTTTATTTCATTTTAAATTTATTTTTCTTTCTTTTTTCCTCCCTCAGTTACAAAGGATCCACAAATCTAAGGGGTTCTCATAGATGTGCTAGAGGATGCAATGACTTGCACTTTCAGCTTCTTCTTCCTCAGCTTCAGGCATTTTGAGAGAAAAAACATGCTGGATTTTCTGTTATGGAATTATATCAGCTGGGTCCTTCTACTTTAGCAACTGTAACAGTTAATGCATGAACTTTTTTGTATATGTATATTTTTTATTGAAGCATAGTCAGTTTACAATGATGTGTCAATTTCTGATGCACAGCACAGATTCACTTATACATAAACATACACATATTCATATTCTTTCTCACTGTAAGTTACTATAAGATATTGAACATAGTTCCCTGTGCTATACAATATGAATTTATCTGTAATATATATATATTAGTTAACATCTGCAAATCTTGAACTCTCAATTAATCCTTTTCCACCTCTTCTCCCCCGGTAACCATAAGTTTGTTTTCTATGTCTGTGAGTCTGTTTCTGTCTTGTAAATAAGTTAGTCTTCTTTTTAGACTCCACATATAAGTACTATCATGTAGTATTTTTCTTTCCCTTTCTGCCTTATTTCACTTAGAATGACAATCTCCAGGTCCATCCATGTTGCTGCAAATGGCATTATTTTATTTATTTTTAAGGCTGAGTAATATTCTACTGTGTAAATATACCACAACTTCTTCATCCAGTCATCTGTTGATGGACATTTAGGTTGTTTCCATGTCTTGGTTATTGTATACAGTGATGCTATGAACATTGGGGTGCATGTGTCTTCAAGTTAGAGTTCCCTCCTGATATATACCCAGGAGTAGGATTACTGAATCATATGGTAAGACTATTTTTAGCTTTTTGAGGAATCTCCATATTGCTCTGCATAATGACTGCACCAAACTACATCCCCACCAACAGTGTAAGAGTGTTCCCTTTCTCCACAACCTCTCCAGCATTTACTGCTTGTGGACTTTTGAATGATGGCCATTCTGACTGGTGTGAGGTGATAAATCATTGTAGTTTTGATTTACATTTTTCTGGTAATTAGCAATATTGAGCATTTTTTCATGTGCTTGTTAGCTATTTGTATAGCTTCATTGTAGAATAGTTTGTTTAGGTCTTCTCTCTATTTTTGGATTGTGTTGTTTGATATTTTCACTTATTAAGTTGTATGAGCTGTTTATATATTCAGGAAATTAAGCCTTTGCCAATCTCATCTTTTGCAAATATTTTCTCCCATTTTTAGGTTTTCTTTTTGTTTTAATTATGGTTTCCTTTGCTGTACAAAAGCTTGTAAGTCTAATTAGGTTCCATTTTTTAATTTTTGTTTTTATTTCTATTGCCTGGGTAGGATGCCCGAGGAGAACATTGCTAAGATTTATGTCAGGTAATGTTTTGCCTATGTTTTCTCCTACAAGGTTTATCATGTCTTGTCTTATGTTTAAGTCTTTAAGCCATTTTGAGTTTATTTTAGTGCATGGTGTGGGGCAGTGTTCCAACTTCATTGATTTACATGCAGCTGTCCAGTTATCCCAATACCATTTACTGAAGAGACTGTCTTTACTCCATTGTATGTTCTTGCCTCCTTTGTCAAAGATTAATTGGCCAAAAGTTGTCGGTTCATTTCTGGGCTCTCTATTCTGTTCCATTGATCCAGATGTCTGTTTTTGTACCAATACCATACTGTTTTGATTACTGTAGCTCTGTAGTATTGTCTGAAGTCTGGGAGGTTTATTCTTCCAGTTTCATTTTTTTCTGCAGTAATGCTTTGGCAATTCTGGGTCTTTTGTGATTCCATATAAATTTTATGATTATTTGTTCTAGTTCTGTGAAAAGTGTCCTGGACAACTTGATAGGGATCGCATTAAATCTGTAGATTGCTTTGGGTAGTATGGCCATTTTGACAATATTAATTCTTCCAATTCAAGAACATGGAATATCTTTCCATTTCTTTAAGTCATCTTTAACTTCCTTAGTGAATGTTTTGGGGTTCTCTGCATATAATTCTTTCACTTCCTTGGTCAGATTTATTCCTAAGTATTTTATTGTTTTGGATGTAATTTTGAAAGTGATTTTTTCATTTTCCTTTTCTGATATTTCATTGTTAGTGCAAAGAAATGCAACCGATTTCTGTATGTTAATTTTGTGTTCTGCTACCTCGCAGAATTCTTTTGTAAGCTCTAGTAGTTTTTGTGTGGAGTCTTTAGGGTTTTCTATATATAGTATCATGTCATTTGCATATAATGACAATTTTGTCTCTTCTTCCCATTTGGATCTTTTCTCTCTTTTTCTTGCATAATTGCTATGGCGAGGACTTCTAATACTATACTGAATAAAAGTGGCAATAGTGGGCATCCTTGTCTTGTTTCATGTTTTACTGAGAAGGCTTTCAACTTTTCACAATTAAGTTTTGGTGGTTTGTATACTTCACGTTTTCACCGACCTTGATGCTTACTAAATAGCATTGCTTTGGGAAAAATTAATTTTCTCTCAAGAGATCCGCATCAAATTTATTTCACATGAAATATTTATTAAATGGTTAGAGGATTGAAGATGATGTTCACCATGCAGAGCAGGAATAAATGCCAAACCACTTGGCTTATATCAGGAGAAGCCCAGGATTCAGTATGTAAATCAGTGACTCTCATGCTAGCCATGTATCAGAAGCATCTGTGTGACATCCTGAAATTGTTCTGGTCAGAGGAAAGGCCCAGGCATAGTATTGTCTCAAATCTCCAGGTGATTATGAAGCAAAATTAGGGAGAGCCAGTAGACTAAATGAAGGTTTGTCTTAGACTTCTGCCTCCTTTTCCTCCTGTCTGTTTTTAATTTTCCCCAGCCCTGGAGATCTTGGGCCAATTTTTTCACCCGTCTTTGTTTTAAAAATTGATTGTAGATACTCAGTTACTTTTGTTTTGTTTTGCTTTTTCATTTTCATTTTTTTATTGAAGCATAGTTGACTTACAGTGTTTCAGGTGTCCAGCAAAGTGATTCAGTTATATGTATATTCTTTTCTCCACAGCAGGCTATGCATATATGTGTGTGTGTGTATATTCTTTTTTCAGATTATTTTCTGTTATAGGTTATTACAAGATATTGAATATAGATCCCAGTAGGTCCTTGTTATCTATTTTTTATATAGTAGTGTGAATCTGATAATTCCAAATTCCTACTTTATCCATTCCCCCTTTCCCCTTTGGTAACCACATATTTGTTTTCTATGTCTGTGAGTCTATTTCTGTTTTATAAATATGCTCATTTGTATCTTTTTTTAGATTCTACATATAAGTGATACCATATGGTATTTTTTCTCTGTTTGACTTACTTCACTTAGTATGATCATCTCTAGGTCCTTTTATGTTGCTTCAGATGGCATTATTTCATTACTTTTTATGGCTGACTAGTATTCAATTGTATGTATATATACCACAACTTCTTTATCCATGTATCTGTCAGTGGACATAGAGGTTGCTTCCATGTCTTGGCTATCATAAATAGTGCTGCTATGAACATTAGAGTGTGCATATCTTTTCAAATCAGTTTATTTCTCTTCTGGATATGTGCACAGGGGTGGGATTGGTGGATGGTAAGGAAACCATCATCAAAATGAAAAAAACAACCTATGGAATAGGAGAAAATATTTGGAAACTATGTGACTGACAAGGGATTAATTTCCAAAATAAACAGACAGCTTATACAGCTTAATATATTTTTAAAACCCAATCAATAAATGAGCAGAAAACCTAAATAGATATTTCTCCAAAGAAGACATACAATTAGCCAATAGGCATATGAAAAGATGCTCAAAATTACTAATCAGAGGAATAGAATTCAAAACTACAATGAGGTACCATCTTACACTGATCAGAATGGGCATCGTCAAAAAGTCTACAAATAATTATTGCTATAGAGGATGTAGAGAAAAGAGAACTGTCCTACACTGTTGGTGGAAATGTAAATTGGTGCAGCCACTATGGAGAGAACAGTATGGAGGTTCCTTTAAAAACTGAAAATAAAGACATGATTAATTTTAAAGGATAAGTAGCTCTTAAAAATCTAGACTACATTTACTCTCAAAGGAAATTTAACACAGATCAAAATTTTATGAGAATTTTAGGCACGAGTAAGTAGGATGAGATAAAAGCTCCAGAACCCTAGAAACCTTTGAGCAATCCCTGGTCAGACACACAGTGACTTCACTGACTAGGGGATTCCTCCTCATCCATACTTCTTTGCAACCCATGCTGAGGAATTAGTACTGGCTCCTCAGTAAGGACTTTGTAATTTTAAAAGACTTTCTTTTATGGTAGGGGAGCACCAACATATATTTCAACAATATGTGTATGATTTAACCAGTATCTCTTTAAATTTTCTCAAAAATCATAAATATTCAAAACCTTTAACTCTACTGTACAAATGTACACATTTTAATATAAATAGTTCATTGGACCATTGGGCACAGAGCCATAATAGGATTTGGATCTGGGTACCTGTTTAAACATGAATCATTCTTTCTACAAGATGTTGTCTAATCTTTAGTCAGGACAACTACAATGGAAATGTTAACACTTCATTACCAACATTCAATTCTGCATATATATTTAACAGAGCAAAAGAATAGTCCCCCAAACTGAAAGGAATTTCATGAATAAACTAGGCCAGATGCTATTAAGTATAATAAAATATTCAAATATTCAAAATCACATAAATGGACACAAGTGGTTCTCCTTGATGTTCCTGTTACAGGGAGACCCTGTGCTTTCTCCTCTTTCCTGTCCTTTCTCTAGGAGTAATTAAGAGGGACTGTTGGATGCATTTCCTACCCTTTCCCCAGTAATGCAGAAAAGTCTACCCTGGTTCTTGATTCTTAAGAAGAAGCATCCTAGGGGTGACTAGTTTTTGATTTGTATTTTCAGAAGACTCTGGCTTCTGGAAGTGTGAAATTCCCTAACTTCTAGTGCTCCTCCCTGTGGAAAAAAAGACTGAGCAGCTAGTTTGCAGTGAAAGAAAAAGGCCTGTTACAGATATTGACACTTGATTCACTTCTGTATTTCACTTTCATTATTGATCAGGTTATAATTTAGAGAGGGGGGAATTTTAGCTTTTTAAAATATATATATTATGCTTTTGACCAGTTTTTAATCAAGCAATTTATGTGATATTTGTTCCTTGGTTATTATCCTCGTATTATTTGTGAACTTGCATACTTAACTTACATGAATTCTTTAATTTAAGAGACTATTAAATTCCAAAATATTGCATGCTCTTTTAATTAGTTCAATTTACATAAAGAATATTTGTTCTAAAATTTGGTTAGTTTTGCTTTAGTCTTATTTTGAGATGATCTAAGACCTTCTTCTGCCCTTCTTTCCCATTATTCTTTTTAACAAAAAGTTGGATGATTGGGACTGGCTAAATAACTAGATAGATGGGATGGATGGATAGATAGATAAAGATAGATAGGTACATAGATACATAGGTAGATTTTTTAAATAAATAAGAATATGCATTTATCCCTGAGAACCCCAAATAACCAACATTTCAAACAAATTTTAATAATATTAGCATAGGCTTCTGTTTAACACAGCAGGTTACTAACTAGCTAACTTGGATCACCTTCAATCTCACAAGAATTAAAAACTATGGATAAACTGAATGAACTGGCTATCAATGAACTGGCTAGAAAGCTAGACATTTTTAAGAGCCCACAAAATTGAGGAATGCAAATCTAAAATAGTGTGACACTTGCCTAACCTGAGCCCTGGTGAAACTGAACTTTGGTCTTTGCTCCGTGGAGCACTGCAGGCACAGACTAAGCACAACCTGAGGAAAGGATGTATTAGGGATCCCTTGTGTTAAGCTGAGACCACCAACGGCCATACCCTCGCTGTAAGGGTTAATAGGAAATAAACCTTAGAAACAAGCATCTTCATACATCTCATAAAACTTAGCACTTTGTTTCACACATTATGGATGTCCAGTACATTTTTTTAATGATTTTTCTTATTAGAACTTACAGAAGGTACTTTTCTGCTTTGAATGCAGCCCATTGAGCATCCTATTGCACCCGGAAATGTGTATAAATGTAATCATGATGAAAGACCTCTCATTGGAATCTGAAGGATAAAACACCAAATTCATCCCTCAGAAGTCTCCTTTTAGAAATTAAACTTGCAAAAAGTTAATGATATCAATTGTTACTCATTTATTGATCTGACCACCCAAGAAAATCAAATACAGCAGAATTTTGTTTCTCAACATTTTTCACAAAACCCCTGTCCTGGGGCAGCCCAAACTTTCCTGAGAGTCAGCCCCACTGCATCTAGTATTATGATTTGGATTCTGTACCACAAAAGTCCTGGAAGTTTTGATCTACATTGTCAGTTATGACTTAGTCACCTCAGCATATTTTGGGTTTTCATTTCCCTTTCTTCAGCATATGGTAATGTTGATATTCCATTCTTTTTTAAAACCCTCTTCTTATTCTGGTTCCAATACCCATTTCAAAATAGCCTCCACTCCAACTCTTTCCTAATTTCTTCTTTTGCCTCTCAAATGCAGGGATCAATTTATGGCCCTTGTGGACCTTAATCCCAGTCTCATTTACAGAATTTATCTTGTCATTGTAGTATATATTTTTTCATTTGATGCATAAATGAAAAAGTGCCTTCTAGCATCCTGACTATGAGGATCTATTGTTAGCGGTTACCGTTGTGCCTTTTCACTGACCTTTGCATCTGACTCTGTTATGCAGAAATCCTTTTGCTACAAAACATAGTACAAGTCATGCAATCTAGGACGCATTCACCAGACTCATCATTGTAAATTCTCAGAATGCACAGCTGGTTTGTGATTCCCTTTCCACAATAATCCTCAACAGAGAAGATGCTGGTAGTGCATAGTGAACTTTCTTCTTTGACATCATCCATTCATGAGGAAGTAGGAACTTAGGACCATGAAACACAAATATATGTACCTGTGTGATGATACTATCAAACCCTATTAAGTGAAATATTATGCTCAAGTCAAACTATATATTTTCCTCTTCTTCATCTGTCAATTCTGTAATTTGCCATGAGAGGAAATATAATTATCTAGTTTATAAAGTGTGGTTTTCCATTCCCTCCCTATAATATTGATAATAAGATCCCCCATTGTGTCTTTTCCATAGATCATTCTCTTCAACGAGAAGCAGTACAGAGTTATGTGGTTAAAATATGAGTTCCAGGTCCATACAGGTCAGCCCCATCCCTGACTTATGAGTTGTGCAGCCTTGGGCATACTGCTTCAACTCTCTCTACCTCAATATTTTCAATCTTTCAAGTGAGGATAATATTGCCTATGGCATACAGCTGTTGTGAAAATTAAACAAATTTATTTATGTAAAGAATTTGGCATGGAGTAAAAACTCAAAATATGAGAAATAAATAGGATGTTGATCCCTTTGAGGGCAAGGACAATGTTTGATTTTCTACTGTGTTCTAAGCAAGTCGTTTAAGACTCTAATGCACCAGAACTGAAACTCATTAATCACAGAGATTTAATCAGTCTTCCTTGTTCATGATTTCCCGCACTCTGATTTCTTTCTTACTTTTCTCACTGCTCACTGAGCCCATGCTTTATACATAATAGATAAATATAATTCAGAGTGTTACTACATGATGCCAAGTCCACATGTCATCTGAATCTGGATGACACTAAAGTAAGTCAATCTAATAAAGCTTCTGAAATTGTTTGTGATTTCAGACCTACAAATTTTATAAGTTATCCCCCCCAAATAGTTTACTAAAACATTTACTTTATTTCTCATTAGATGTTTTGGTGTCACTGAACATGTCTCCAGGATGAAATCATCACTCAACATCTGGATGTTTGTCTATCCAGGTGTTTTGGATTCTTTGATTGAAAACTTTAATTAGTAGAATTCCCCATTTTTTGAGAGCTTGTTTGGAGGTTCCAGCAGGGGAGTGCAGCTACTCATATACCCTTGACCGAGAACGGTCCTTCTCTATCGGGGATGGTCACCATCCTCTTCCACCAAGTGTGCAGCTTCAGGAGGGATGCACGTGGAGCAGTGAGGGAGGAAGGGGACACCTGCCTAGCAAACCAGATCAGCCGAATCAACTCTGGTGATCAGTGGGGTGACAGATGTTGTCACCAGATCGCCCTCACATCCAGAATTCTCCATTTTTTATCTAAATATTTTTGTTACAAAAGTTTCTGTCTTTTGCTGATTGAAATAATTTTGTGATACTATTTAAAAGTTAATTCCACTTATTCTTCTCAGGCCTAACAATCAACTCAACAATCTTGAATTTCTGAAGACTTTTCTTTGAGAAATCAACTTGATGTGAGTTTATAGAGATTTTTATTTTTATTTCTCCAGAAATCAGAAAATTCTTGAATCAGTTTAGCTATAAAAGACTCAGCTGAGTTCTCCTGGAGCATTTAAGGTATAGATACATCAACCAGATTGCCTGGCATTTGATTTACTCATTCTTTACTTTCTTTCAGCCTGAAAATTCAATTTAACCACAGTTAAAACATGGCTTTCTCAGATTTGGTGGAAGAATTGAAAAGCACCTTTTTGTTTTTCATTCTTGGTGCCACCAGGCAGCCAATGAAAACAGCAGCCTGACTGATGACTCCCAACCTCACCAGCTGGCCAGAGAACGGAAAGTTTGATGCACTGAGCCAGCTAGAAATTAGTAGCTCCATCAGGCCACTTTCTCAGCACTTAAACCATGCTAAAATCCTAATGCATTTCTGAGCCCATCTGCTTTTACAAAGTGCTTTAGAGTGGCCTACTTGCTTTCTGAAGAGACAGGTTAACTTTCATGAATAGCTCAGCTCACTTGAAATGGCTGTTCAGATTTTCTAAACTGCCACTTCACATCTTAGTATGAAATACACTTTTGCCCTTTTCAGTAAATTCTGTACAGCAGAATTCTATTCATTGAGTTTCTCTGTCTCCTCTCTCTTTCTCTCTCTCTCTCTCTCTCTCTCTTTCTCTCCTTGAGATAATCCTTAGGACATTGTAAGAGAAGAGATGTATCTGAGCTCCTCTACTCCCCAGGAGTTTGATTTCCTTGTGGTAATTATACCCTCCTTCCAAGATGCTTTATACCATTATTATTGGTGCCTTATTGATCGAATACGACAGAGGTATCTGACGATGCAATTGCTTCACCTTATCATGCTTTAACAAATAACATTGAAAGGATGACTCCTGAAGTGAGTTTGTCTAAAGAGGCCAAGCACCCAAAGAGAAAGGGCCTGTCATACACCTCCTGTTAATCTGAAGAGCTGGAGGTAAGCAGCAGAAACATTAAAATCAGGTGTTTTGCCATGAGTGATTAAACAAAACAGGGTGCATCAAACAAGACAGGGTGTATCAGAGCACAGCGCCCTCATCAGCTACTTAAAGAGCAGATTGCTTATCCCAGTGTGAACATTTAGCAGTTAAGTGTCTTTTGAGGCATGAACCTGAGATTTGTTGTTTCTCTGTTTCTAGACTTATCCCTGACCTTGTATCTAATGTAATTGCTGTAAAGGTGAATCAATATGTGTTTGAATCATTGGCCATTAAACAAAGAATGAGCTTCCCATGATCATTGATTTAATAACATCTGATAATTATTTCTCTCATTCACTTTCTTGAAGGTTCCCAGCTTTTCCCTTCAGCTTTTTGTATGTCCAAGGACCGTATTGATTACTACTTGACAGATCATTCTGGTTATAATTAAAAGCCATCATTGTATACATGCAGAGCTCCTTCTTTTAATGGTGTGGTGACATGCTTATGACCTAATTAAGAAATATTCTTCAGAATATAGCCGTGGTGGAGAACACTGTTAAGCAAAGAATACTCTAAGCAAGCTTGAACTGTCCGTTCAAAGAAAAATGGTACCTGGATCGGAGGCTTCATAGGGCATAGTGCAAGAAATAAGTTTGGCAGTGTAGGCTGGGGCAGGCACCATGTGCTGAGCACTGTGTTAGGTGCTGTCCTCTCCAAATTGAGGACAGTGCCTGCCACAAAAAGCAGTATTCAAAGTATGTGGAATAGATGGATGAATTAATGAAGGAGCCAAGTCAGTTAGAAAATTTGAGGAGACTAAACACTAAATCATTTCAAAACAGATTAAAAAACTAATTCACTAAAAAAAATCCAGACATTGTAAATGTTTAAAAATATTAGACAGTGTTATTATTCAATTGTTGTTTCATTGTTTAGTCTGTTATATTGTGATATTACCCAAAGAAAAGACAGAGGAAATTCAAATTTATTGCAAAGTGGAGTTGCAAGGGGGAGAGAATAGGAAGGAGAAAGAAAAGATGGAGTCAAGTACCGTATGATAAAGGATGTCTGTAAGCAAAGTTGGTAGTCTAGATTCTAAAGCTCTCCATTCCCTATGCAGCCCAAGGCAGAATATCATTGATTATCTACTATGTAGCAGGCATTATGATAGACCTTGATTTACACAAAAAAGAATCAAACATAATGCCTATCTTCTCAATGGGTTTTCAACCCAGTGGTAAAATGGAAGAAAAGTTGGATGGTAACTTCTCAATGAGGAGTTCATTAGTCTTCCATTGCTGCAGTAACAAATTACTACCTTACAGTGACTTAAAGCAACATCAGTTTAGTGTCTTACAATTCTAGAGGTCAGAGGTACAACACGGATCTCACTGAGTGCAGATCAAGGTGGAGGCAGGGCTGTATTACTTTTTGGAGTCTCTGAGGACAATGTATTTCTTTTCCTTTTTCAGCTTCTAAAGGGTCCTTGCCCCTTTCCTCCAACTTCAAAGCCAGAAATGGTGGGATCTTCTCATATGGCATCACCCTGGCTTTTCTCTTCTTCTTCTTTTTTCTGCTTTTAAAGACTCTTGTGATGATATTTTGTGACTCTGGATAGTCCAGAATAAATTCTCTATTTTAAATCCAGCCAACTAATAACCTTATTCCACTTACAAATTTAATTTTCCTTTGTTAAGCAATGTAACATATTCACAAATTCTGGCAATTAGGATGTGGATATTATGAGTATATCTTCCTTATTTTGATATGAATATGTGTGTATATATATATATATATATATATATAAAGATGCTTTAATAATAGTTAATTTTATAATACAGTATTTAAATTACAGGATATTAAGAACAAGAGTGAGCATCGTCCAAATATTTTTGACTACTGCTATTATTCTGACTACCGCAAGCAGAATCTCAGTATCTATTTTAAATGTAGACAATGGACTTGGGACTTTGTTTTCACATCAGATAATCTCAAACAAAGAAAAAATTAATATTCAGTCTTGTCCCCTTTAGTCATCTTTATGTGATATTTTAGAAGAAACCCATGCCTATGGAAAAAGTATGGTAGGTGAATCACTTTGGGATTGACAATGGAAATATACTTTCAGAAGTCTAAAGAAATATAGGAACACTCCAATGGAAACAATCAGAGCAAGGAACTGGATGAATACTCTAGCCACAAACATACAAACAAAATAAATACATTAAAGAAATTTAAAATGGAAAACCTTTGTCTTATTTTAGTTGCAGTAAATTTGGTCCTGTGTAATGATTGTCAAAAGGTGCCCTGTACCCAAACATTTTCCCAGAAGCAAGAAACCCCAGCTACCTCTTTGGGTAAGGCCCTGTGTGTTCCAGAGTTTCTCACTAACATAAAAAGAAAACATAGTTTATAATTGTTGCCAAAAATTGATGCAACCCAAGGAAATATTTTAATGCTAACTAACACAAAAATAAGGTTGTATCTGTTAGGGTTCAATCAGAGAAACAAAGATAGTAGGAGATGCCTATTAAGAGAGAATTGTCTAGGAAATTTAAAATTCATAAAACAAGGCCATCAAGAAGGGAAGATCTGGACACTTGGATAAAGCTGAAGTCCACAGGCTTAGTTTTTTCTTCTTCTTCTTCAGGGAAGCCTCAACTCTGCTCTTAAGACATTTCAACTGATTGAATCATACCTGTAAGATTACCTTATATAATCTAATATAAATCTACTTATAGTCAATCTCTAATGGACTTTAATCATATACACAAAATACATTCACTGCAACACCTGAATTAGTGTTTGACTGAATAACTCAGTATTGCAACCTACCCATATTTACACACAAAACTAAACATCTAAGTTTACAAACTGGTACACACATATGTCTCCTTAATCCATAGTTAATTTCCTAATAAAGACAATGATGACGCATTCTTCCCCCGAGCATGAAGCAACTATCTTGCATACAACCAATACCTGCTAAATCTTTCCCCTGAAGAGGATGCAAAAATCTTTGGACAATGCTCACTCTTGTTCTTAATATCCTGTAACTTAAACATTGTAGTATAAAATTAACTATTATTAAAACATCTTAACTGATAAAAGCATAAGAGAGGGAAATACAGAAAATAGTCTGTTTATTTGCTTAGTGTATATATATATATATAAACATTCATAACAAAATAAGGAAGACATACTCATAATTATTACAGTTCTCATTGTTGTAACTGGCCATGCGGTCTTAACCGGTATGTTTAACTGTCTCCCACTACACATTCTATATTCCCTTTGCTCTCAGTAAGTGCCTTGCTGGTGGTTCTTTGTGACCCAAACTTGTATTCCTAAAAGGTATGGGCCATGAGCAGTAATGCCTGAATTGGGGTGTTGTATTGACTTTTAGTCACAGGCTATAGTAGTGCTAAAATATGCTTTAAGGAATCTCCTGTGTTCCAGACATACTCTTCCTTTTTATGGTAGAAAAACCAAATTTGTCCATGATAGTCAGGGTCAACCACCCCAGCAAATACCATAATCACCTTCCTTGCCTATTGATTCAGAGACAAGGACAATCAAACGTGACTTGGTGGCAGTGGAATGATTACTGTGTCTCCCAGAGGCATTCTTTCATTTGGAGTTAAGATCTCTAGACAGCAGAGAATAAGATAATGCTCTTGGGAAACAAAATTATTGTTTTGGGATGACTAAGGACAAAAGTGAGTGAAGTTACTCCTATTTCTACCCATTGACTCTTAGACCTGTGAAACAGTCTTGGTAGAAACACTATCATGCATTATGCCCTGCTTTACAGCACTTGCAGCATCCTTGAAGACATTGCCTTTACCCTGCAAGGTACTGCAATCTAGCTAGTACTGTAACTGGGTCTTCTAAAGGCCATTCCACCGTTCCATCAAGCCACTTGCATCAGGATGTTGAAAAACATGTTAAGACCAGAGAATTCCACAAGCATGGGTCCATTGTCACATTTCATTTACTGTGAAGTGAGTTCCATGATCAGAAACAGTGCTGTATGGAGCACTATGACAGTGGATAAGGCATTCTGTAAGTCTACAGATGGTGGTTTTGGCAGAAGCATTGAAGATATAGAAGGCAAGTTCATATCCAAAGTATCTAGTCTAGTAAGAGAAAAGGACTACCTCTTCCATGAAGAAAGCAGTCCAGTACAATCAATCAGCCATCAGATGAGGGGCAGATCACCCTGTGGAATAGCGCCATATCAGAGACTCAGTGTTAGGCTCTGCTGCTGGCAGTCTGGGTGCACAGCAATGGCTGTAGCCTCATCAGCCTTGGTGAGTGGAAGTAGACAATGCTGAGACCATGTATAACCTCCATCTCTTTGTTAATGAGCCCACTGGACAGTGATAGAAGTGGCCAGGGAAAGAAGCTGACTGGCATTCTCAGAATGGGTTATCCTATGCACTTCATTATTAACATCCTCATCTGCAGTGACCACCCTTTTATGAGCACTCATATGGGACAGAAATATATTCACATTCTTTGCTCAAAGAGGTCTATCCACATACCTCTTCCCAAGACCTCCTTATCAATTGTGTTCTTTCAAGTTCCTCACCATTCAGCCAAACCATTGGCTACAGCATATCTGGCCATTGCTATGGACTCATGTCTCTGGTCATGTCTTCTTCCACAAAAAATAAGCCAACAGGTGCGCTACTAGAAAATTTGTCAACGGGGAGGATTTTCCTTTGCCAGTGTCTTTCAGGGACGTCCCAGAAAGTGGCGATAGTGATGCAGCTATCCACTTTTAGGTGGTACCTGAATGTCATGCAGAACTACCTACAAACTAGTACACAGTTTTCTATTTTTCCATCACCTGGTCATAAGGAACTCCTCATATAGTCATAGGTGTGGGCTTAGAGAGAGATAATATAGCAGAATTAAGGGTCATGGACATTTGGGTCATTTCCTCATGCAATTTACTTATGGCTTTAAGGCCTGCTCAAGTTTAATTTCATTTACACCATTTATATTTGATGATGGAGTGCTTCTGTGCATACCCATTTTTGTGGCTTAGTTGATCCAATAACGCTTAGTTTGCAATGAGCAGCTCAGGTCACATGGTAACTTGGTGGTCCATGGTTAAGTGTTCAGTCTCTACTAATCCCAAGATGTAAGCCAAAACTACTTCTCAAAAGGAGAATAGTTACTTACCCAAGACATCAGAATTTTGCTCTACAATTCTGCGTGTCTGAGGTATGACTCATCTCTAGGGGCCTGCAAAGTCTCCACACAGGATCCCCATCTGATATTAAAGCACCATTGGATCTGCTGGGTCATACAGTCCAAGTAGCTGAGTCATTTCTGCAGAGGCCTGGACTTGCAGAATCTTCTCTTGTTCTGGGCATATTCAGAACTTGCTGTTTTTCCAAATCACTTGGTGAATGGACCAGACTAGCATACCCCAAATCCAAAGCTGCCTCACCAGTCTAGAGTCCTACCAAGTGATGTGTCTCTCTTTTTGGAGACTGAAGCAAGTCCTTCTTATCATAATAGCTCTCATTCCAAGGGTCAGGTCTCTTATATGGGGATTCTGCCATTTGTTGAGTATAGATATTTCAATTATGCATTGGAAGCAGGGGTTATAAGCCATAGGATACATTTTGGAATGAATAGTTCTAGTGTGAGATGGACCTGAGCTAAAATTCCATTGATTGTCTGACCTCCAGCAGCCCACAGTGATTGGTGGATGGCAGTAATTTTTCAGATTGTCAGAAATTAGCATCAGTTCAGAGCCAATGTCCAGTAATCCATGGAAGTTTGATTATTTCCTGTTTCCCAAGACATCATAACCTGGTAAATGGCCATAAACCCCTTGGGGAAAGTGAGAGTAAGAGTAACACTATACATTTTGGTCAGTGTAGCAGAATCCTTCCTTGAGGGGACCCCACCTCTCCTACCCTCTAGGTATTGTGGTTGTGTAAACTGGCTCAAGTCAAGTGACTTTCTGCTTCCGTGATTTAAGTTCATGACCTAGAATTCTTCCTCTTATTTAAATCAGGTAAGAATGAATTGTCCTTCTATTTCTTTTCGAGGGGCACAATGGTCAACTAGCCAATGCCGTGGGTTTCTGCAAGTCAGACTGCTCTGACTGTTGCTTTGACTCTGCAGTTCATTCCAGTAGCCACATCTACTTTGTCTTGGAAAATTATGTGCTAACTATTGGGCCCTGCCACCCTGGGATTCAATTATCCCCATTTCATTTGGGGGCCCCAGTTAGATGGTAGAATCCCACTGTAATTTCTGACCTACAGAGAAATGAATTCACAGAGATCTAGGGTATGGGGCTCCCTTCACAAATTATTTCTCACAGTGGTGAAAGCTATGTCCTCTGGATCTTCTCAGGGCAAATAAGCAGTTCTTACATGAAAAATCCAATTGCCCTAAACCTTTGGGTTTCTTCCTCCATAACATAACAAGGAACTTCTGGTATTTCAACTTCATTTAGTGTAGGCCACCTTCAGGTCCACATTTTATCCAATTAAACTGATAAAGCCCTTTTTAACCCATTAACTTAGAACATTGAATCCAGGATTTCTGCTTAGGCCCATATAAAACTTTAATAAGATCCAACTTTACGTTCCTTCCACCTTTATCCTACAGCCTTCAAATATATTTTCACACACCTTCCCCATATTTCTGTCTGTATAAATTGGAACAGTCATAGGGTTCCTTTGGCTTATAGTACTCTTTGTTGTGGGTCACACTTTGTAACTCATGGGGCTTGAGTCTAGATGTAGAACTAGATTCAAATGTCAGCTCACCTGGAGTGAAATCATCAGTGTCTTACAAGGTAACTATCTCAGGGGAGGCTGTTATTCGCTCTTAAGGCAAAAGAGGGATATTGTCCCCAGGCAGGGACAGGCATAAGAGGACTGCATCAATGGGTAAAGAAGTTTTGGTAGAATTTAGGGGTTCGTTATTCCTATCCTCATTGAGATACCCCCATGGACTCCCTTTCCAGAGATCAGGACCCCATTATTTCCCAACATTTTCCTTGCTTTAACGGAAGATACCTGATAAGTTGGGGATTCAATCTGAACTGTAATTCAGCCACTCACAGTACGAGCCTCTGGGTTTGAGTCTCAGAGATCCCACCCATGTAGTTTATAGGAGAAGAGGATTTTGGTTTTTTTGAGCAGAGGTAGAGTTTTCAGGTCACTTTTAAGGAGCTTGAACTGGAAATTTGGACCCTGAGCTCATTCTCTTCTTTTCTCCACTTTCTCCAGCACAGTTAGAAGCAATCACCCAATTGCATTATACTCCCTAGTATGGCTGAAATATTTTAAGATAGTGAGTACATGGTTACCCAGAACCGTGCCTTCTATAGATATTTGATTAAGAGAGTCATGATTTTATCTTTTCCTGAAAATAGACTTTTAACATTTTTCAAGGATGGAGGTTCCACTGTGATGTCAGTGGTTTTATTTACCAGAACCAGATAAACGTTGTTGCCAGCAAAGTGCAATTCACAAACAGTTGAAGCCCAGGTACACCTTTCTTGACTCCCTAGGATGAAGTAAAAGTGGCAGTAGAATTTTACTGTGTTTTTCTACGTTTAATCTTGTTCTATACTAGTTTTGCTTTGGTTTGTTTTTATGTCTGTAAGTCTGTATCTGTTATGTAGATAAGTTGATTTGTCTTTTTTTTTTAAGATTTCCCATTAAGTGATATCATATGGTATTTTTCTTGCTCTTTCTGGCTTACTTCACTTAGAATGACAGCCTCCAGGTCCATCCGTGTTGCTGCAAATGGCATTATTTCATTATTTTTTATGGATGAATAATATTCCATTGCATAACTATACCACAGCTTCTTGGTTTGTTTTTAGTTTGTTTACAGCTGATATGTTACTCCCCAGTGAGTTCTGTGGTCTGGCCATTTGGTAATAACTGTAAATGGGTTAATGGTTTACAGAGATCTTGCATCAGGGTGAGCGATGTCACAGGCTCTGTTAGTCTCTGCTGTTTGTCTATTTTGAAAACCAAATCAAGTAAGAATTCCTACCCATGGGGAAGAGAACAGTCCTTTGGTACAGACTGGTGAATTCTCTAATTTTTGTTTACTCTGGACCCATGGCTGAAGTTTTAGAATTGAAGTTGTGAGTTTTCTCTATCTGTGTCTCTATGCCTGTTAATGTTTTTGTTTCAGAAAAGCCTTTGTGTGTGTAATAGATTTCTACTTCTAGATCTTATTAATTACTAAGATTATAGAGCTGCTTTAAAGAGTTCTGATTAGCTTAAAGAGACAAATATAAGTGTTCATATAAACTGAATATTTCTAAGGTTTCCCTCAGAAAAGGAAATTGACCTTTTAATTCTTTTAATGTGCTAGATTTTAAAAGTATTCTGATAAAGGTTACCTCAAAAATGTTTTAAGAATTCAAATTCACCTAATTTAGGTAAATCTTTAGCAAATGATTCTAGTTTGATAAAAACATATATTTTCTCTGACTTATCATTGTTAAGTGTAATACAATCCTGTATTTATTCTACTGAGTATATGCTTCCTAAACTTACACAGGTTTACTGACTAGTTAATATTAATTCTGCTTAATATTTAAGAATATGAAAATTTTAAATTTGTGTTTAACTGAATTTAATTATCCTAATAGAATTTAAGTTTCTACAGTAATTATGTTTCTGGTATGTTTGCTTGAAGATAATTTTCAAGACCAATAGATAACTTAAAACCTTATATTGATATTAATTTGAGTTAGTTAATAGATATTAATTAAACTTCTAGACCATTTTTAGCTAAGGTAGAATACTGAAGCATGGAATGCTAAGCAATAAGCTTAAGTTTGTAGGCTTTTGATGCTTCTTTTCATGTAATATAGTGAGACTATATCTCTGACTCTCTTAATGAACATGTTCATTTTTGCTACTTTGAGAAATGGTGTAAAGCATGACTGGGAAGCTGTGTTGTGTGTACACATGAGCACTGCTGAGCTGCCAGGATGCTGCTTTGTTGTTGTCCATGGTTGCTCATAGTTTTCGTACAGTGTAGGAATCACTTTGGTTAAGAGTTTCTAATCAGGAACAATCGTTTCAGAGAAAAACAATCATGGGCACTTCTATTTTCAAGGAAAGAGTAGTTTTGCCCCAAAGGAGTGGATTTCATTTTGTTTGTTGTTGCTTTTGTTGTTTTCAGTCTCCAAGTCCCTTTATGCTATTCAACCTTATTGAGTACCCAGACAGCTTTTTGTGGGTCACAGCTAATAATATGTACCATATTGGAAACTGAAAGAGAATTTTAAAGTATTTGTTTATTGGTTCATTTGTAGATAATTAGGATGAATGCACTGCATGTTACAGCTTAGTAATAATATGAAATTAGTTTTCAACTTGCAGGCCTTGCAACTGATCCTCAAAGTGTTTGTTCCAGAATGCAAAAGAGCATAATGAAGCAGAAAAATTGTAAGTGTATTTTATTTGCTATGGTTTGTAATAACTGAGTTTGAAAGGCTATGACATGTTAAAATTTTAGCAAAGTGTGCTCAGTGTTAATGGATTTGGATTTTTTCTTTATTTACTGTTGATTGCTTCCACTTTCAATTTAAAAAAGGTTGTTTTTTTTTTTTGCTTTATATATAATATATCTAGGTAACAAAGATTAAATTTAATGTCCTACCAGAATGGCCTTCTATGGTTTTAGCTTACTTTATTATATCTCAGATTATTTAAGAAAACAAAGTTTTCTCACATAAAAAAGCTAAGGTTCTTTACAATCATGTTACCTTCTATTTTTTTTAAAATATTTTGTTGTCACTTTGAAATGAGTCAGTTATTGTTTCACAGGCATCCGTGATCTGATTCCTACTTAGGTGTTAAAATCTTTGGACAAGTTTGACTTTTGTCTTCCCAAAACAGTTTCCCAAAGGTAAAGTGAAATAAAGTAAAACTTGTGGGATATCTTAGAAGTGTCTATTAGATTTGCTGAAGTGTCCCTAGAAAGTCATAACCATGTGTTGATTTTTTTTCACCTTATAGAAACAGAGGTATTAGAAATAATTAGGTTTACTTGACACGTTACTATAGATGAGTTTCATGGGAAGAGTTGTCATATCAGAAGAAATTCTCTCCTTTCCCTAGGCTAAATTTGTAATGCTAAGATGTTATTAATATAAATGTTTCAGAAATTTTTGTGCTGCATGTGAAGTTCCTAAATAATTGTTAGTGCCTTCACTCTTCTTTTTATTATTAGTTTTTTTTATTGAAGCATAGTCAGTTCACAATGTTGTGTCAGTTTCTGGTGCACAGCACAATTCTTCAGTCATACATGAACATACATATATTCATTTTCATATTCTTTTTCACCATAAGCTACTACAAGATATTGAATATAGTTCCCTGTGCTATACAGTATAAACTTGTTTATCAATTGTATATATACCAGGCAGTATCTGCAAATCTCAAACTCCCAGTTTGTCCCTTTCCACCCCCCTCCCCCTGACTCTTCTTAACATTTCCATTTATCAGAATTCTGCTGCTGCTTTGCATGATATTAAATAAAAATGGAATAGGTTATGAGTCATCATTTCAATTGATTTTTAACATGTTAATTTCATTACACATTTATTTCTTTAATTTGAGCCCAATATATTTCAGGCCACTGAGTTTCATTCACATCATTTCCCTATGAGTTTTACTAATATATTGTGAATTAATAAGAAATATATATATATTGGTGTTGACCCTACTTCCTGACATAGATAGAGCTCCTAAAACCCCTGTAATTTCCTGGATGATAGGAGTGTCTGACATAGAATTCCTAAACCCCTTGGAATTTCTTGAGTGATAAGAGCATCTTTTTTGTTCTGATTAGGCAGCTCTTGAGGGGCTCCTGGGTTAGGTCAGGTCACTAGATTGGCAAGTCTTGATTAAGAACTTACATCTTTCAACCACAACCCACCTCCCCCATCATGCCTATGAGATGAAGCCTTCATAAAAATCCCCCAAAATAGAGAGTTTAGGGATCTCCAGGTTGTTGAACACACGGAGGTGCTGGGAGAGCAGCACACCTGGAGAAGCCATGGAAGCTCCATGCCCCTTCCTTATACTTTACTCTTATGTCTCTTCATCTGACTGTTTATTGTATCTTTTTACATCTTCTGTAATAAGCCAGCAAATGTAAGAAGGTGGTTCCCTGAACTCTTTGAGCCATTCTAGCAAATTATCAAACTTAAGGAGCAGGTCATGGAAATCCTGGTTTGTATCTAGTAGGTCAGAAGACTAGGTGACAACCCAGAACTTGTGATAAGCATCTAAAGTGAGAGCAGTCATGTGGAGCTGAGCCCTTAATTTATGGAATCTGACACCAATTCCAGGTAGAGAGCGTCAGAATTGAATTAGTCGTATGGCACTCAGCTGGTGTCAGAGAATTGCTTGACGTGTGGAAAACCCACACATCTACTGTCAGATGAAGTAAAGTGCAATGTGAAATTAAAGGAAAACAAAGTTTTTATTAGGTTATATGGCTGTCCAGTAACCACTGGAGGACTTACTGAATCTTTTCACGCAGTAACGTTTGTCTATTCTAGGTTTACTTCTACAACGTGCTTGGTGTATCATGTCAGAGTTATTACCTACCCTGACTTTTTTCCCTGCAAGGTATGTATTCCATACATTTTTATTAAATTAGATATAATGTTTGCTGTCTTCTTTGAAATAGGGTCAATAATTATGTGTATAACAATTATGTGTAAAACTTTTTTGGGGTTGATTTTTTTAATCTTGTTTTCTATCCTACAGAAATAAAGTCCTCTGTCAGTTACACTATTGTTGTAATGAACTCACATGAGATCTTTCACCCTTGAAAATTACCAGCAATTAATTAACCACAGCCTGTAAGGTTTTTTTTTTTGTCATCTACAGATTTTTACTTGTTTCATTCTGTTGTTTCCTGAGAGCTTTTGTAATCTGCTACAGTTCAGATTCCTTTATCTTCAACAAAGAAGGGCTCTCAGAGTCTTATGGAAAAAAACTATGAAAGGTGCACTTGAAGATGGTCTTCTGATGGCATCAGTTTGACAACTTTGAGACTATATCTGTGAACTGAGTCAGGATTTCCAGAACATTATTGGAGAAGTAGATGAGTTCACAACCAAGATGAAAGGTGAGTTAATTGTATAGAACTAAATGAACTGATAAAGGATAATTATAGTTTTTCTTAGAATATTGGCAATGCTATTTTAGTGCTCTATTTTCTGGATATATATGAAAGCCCTTTTTCTCCTTAAGCTATCTATAACTCATTACAATTTAGTAGACTCTACTTTGTAAATTAGAATGAAGCATTTAAGTGATATCTTTTTCTCCATGTATGACTCATCCAGAATTCAGAAATTCCTATTAAATATTTTTATTTTCATAGCAATGCATTTTTTGTATAGGTTCAAAAATTATTTGCCCTCATTTTCACTAAGAACTAATTGGAAACATTGATTACACAACTAAAGACTTGCCATGGATGCCATACTTGAGAAACATGCTCATTGAATCAGATATAACTGGACACTTTTAAGGAACTAGGGTTTACTTTATGGATGCAATGCTTACAAAGTTCTTATAGGAATATTGACTTGTTGCCTGGCTTATAAGGTCCTCAGCCTACATGTGAGTAAGGAGAGTAGGCATAGGAAATTTAGAATATTGAGGACCTCAAGAAGGGACACATTTACCCAAATTAATAAGTAGTGTTAGTGAAATCTGATAGCAAATACTTCCCTTTATTTCCCAATCTCCAGTGGCTTTTAATAGTCCAATCTGATATTCCTTATAAAAACTTTCAGCAGAGAAAATTTAAGAAAGCTCATGTGGCAAATTAACACTCTTGTTGCAGTTAGATAAATAATAGGCCAAATCTAATGAGACTAATCTTAATTTTGTGATCAAGAATAACCTTTTTTTTGACAATTATTTTTTATCAAAATGGGAAGATTGTAGAAAAAAATGTTGTGTCACATCAAGAGTTTAGCTAAGTGATTCCATCATACTCCTGACTCAGCATCAATTTTGTTTGGCCAAGTGGCCTGTGAAGGCTTTAAATTCACACTAGCCCTCATGCAAGAGCACACTAGAAAGCAGCCAACAGACTCACAAGCAAATATAAGTTCCTCATGTGAGTTCTCCAACAGCCCTTGTGATCAACAGTCTCCCCCACTCCCCAGGGTCTTCCCCTTGTGTGTCCCCTAAATAAGACTCTCATAGGGCTTACCAAAACCCAGTTTGTTTGGATTGACCAATCTTAGCCTGGGAACTGCAAAGCACTATACACACAGACCCTAGTAAAGATGCGTACCTGAGGTCCTGTCTCTCTCTCTGCCTTAACCTCTGTATGAGACTTCTTTTTTTTTTTTTATTTTTTTTGAGGTATAGTCAGTTTACATTATTGTGTCAGCCATACATGAATATACATATATTCATTTTTATATTCTTTTTCACTGCAAGCTACTACAAGACTGAATGTTTCCCTGTGCTATACAGTAAAAATTTGTATATCCATTTTATTTATACCAGTCACTATCTGCAAATCTCAAACTCCCAGTTTATCCCTTCCCACCCTCTTTCCCCCTGATAACCATAAGTATGTTTTCTATGTCTGTGAGTCTGTTTCTGTTTTATATATAAGTTCATTTGTCTTTTTTTTTTTTAGATTTCACACGTGAGTAATATCATATGGTATTTTTCTTTCTCTTTCTGGCTTATTTCACTTAGAATGACATTCTCCAGGTCCATCCATGTTGCTGCAAATGGCATTATTTTATTATTTTTTATGGCAAGTATACCATTGTATAAATATACCACAGCTTCTTTATCTAGTTACCTATCTTGGATATATAGGTTGTTTCCATGTTTTGGCTATTGTAAATAATGCTGCTATGAACATTGGGGTGCATGTATCTTTTTAATTAAGTTTCCCTCTGGATATATGCCAAGGAGTGGGATTGCTGGATCATAGGGTAAGTCTCTTTTTAGTTTTTTAAAGCATCTTCATACTCTTCCATAATGGCTGCACCAAACAACATTCCCACCAGGAGTGTAGGAGAGTTCCCTTTGTCCAAACTCTCCACAGCCTTTATCCTTTGTGGACTTTTGAATGACGGCCACTCTGACTGATGAGAGGTGATACTTCATTGTAGTTTTGATTTGCATTTATCTGATAATTAATAATGTTGACCATTTTTCATGTGCCTGTTGGCCGTTTGCATGTCTTCGTTGGAGAATTGCTTGTTCAGATCTTCTGCCCATTTTTAGTTTTGGTTGTTTGATTTTTCATTATTAGATTATTATGAGCTGTTTATGTATTCTGGAAATTAAGCTCTTGTCAGTCTCATCTTTTGCAAATATTTTCTCCCATTCTGTAAGTTGTTTTTTGTTTTGCTTATGGTTTCCTTTGCTGTGCAAAAGCTTATAAGTTTAATTAGGTCCTATTTGTTTATTTTTGCTTTTATTTCTATTGCCTGGGTAGATTGACTTAGGAGAACATCTCTAAGATTTATGACAGATAATGTTTGCCTATGTTTTATTCTATAAGGTTTATAGTGTCTTTCTTACATTTAACTCTTTAAGTCATTTCAAGTTTAATTTAGTATATGGTGTGAGGGAGTGTTCTAATTTCATTGATTTACATGCCGCTTTCCAATTTCCCAACACTATTTGCAGAAGAAACTGTCTTTACTCCATTGTATGTTCTTGCCTCCTTTGTCAAAGATTAATTGATCAAAAGTTTGTGGGTTTATTTCTGGGCTCTCTATTCTGTTTCATTGATCCATATGTCTGTTTTTGTACAAACATCATGCTGTTTGGATTACTGTAGCTCTGTAATATTGTCTGAAATCTGGGAGGGTTATTCCTCCAGCTTCATTCTTTTTCTTCAGTGTTGCTTTGGCAATCCTGGGTCTTTTGTGATTCCATATAAATTTTAGGATTATTTGTTCTAGTTTTTTGAAAAATGTCATGGATTATTTGATAAGGATAACATTAAATCTGTAGTTCTCTTTGGGTAGTATGGCCATTTTAACAATATTAGCTCTTCCAATCCAAAAACATGGGGTATATTTCTATTTCTTTAAATCATTTTTAATTTTTTTAGTCAGTATTTTGTAGTTCTCTGCAAATAAGTCTTCCACTTTCTTGGTCAGATGTATTCCTAACTATTTTAATATTTGGATGCATTTTAAAAAGAATTACAACTTTACTTTACTTTTGTTATATTTCATTGTTAGTGTAAAGAAATACCACTGATTTCTGTATGTTAATCTTGTATCCTGCTACCTTCCCAAATTCTTTTATCAGTTCTAGTAGCTTTTGTGTGGAGCCTTTAGGGTTTTCTATATATAGTAGTATCTTGTCATCTGAATATAGTGACAATTTTATCTCTTCTCTTCAAATTTGGATCCTTTTATTTCTTCTTCTTGCCTACTGCTATAGCTAGGAATTCCAAGACTATGTTGAATACAAGTCATAAGAGTAGGCATCCTTGTCTTGTTCTTTATTGCAGTGGGAAGGCTTCCAGTTTTTCACCACTGAGTATTATACTGGCTGTGGGTTTGTCATAAATAACTTCTATTATGTTAGATATGTTCCCTTTATACTCAATTTGATAAGAGGTTTTATCATAACTGAGTGTTCAATTTTATCATGTTTTTTTTTCTGCATCTATTGAAATGATCTTGTGACTTTCGCCCTTTCTTTTGTGGATGTGGTACATTACATTGGTTGATTAGCATATGTTGAACCACTCTTGTGGCCCTGGGATGAACCCAACTTGATCATGGTGTATAAGATTTTCGTGTGTTATTGGATTCTGTTTGCTGTAGACTTACAGAATGCCTTATCCACTGTCATAGTGCTCCATACAGCACTGTTTCTGATCATGGAACTCACTTCACAGTAAATGAAATGTGACAATGGACCCATGCTTGTGGAATTCTCTGGTCTTAACATGTTTTTCAACATCCTGATGCAAGTGGCTTGATGGAACGGTGGAATGGCCTTTAGAAGACCCAGTTACAGTACTAGCTAGATTGCAGTACCTTGCAGGGTAAAGGCAATGTCTTCAAGGATGCTGCAAGTGCTGTAAAGCAGGGCATAATGCATGATAGTGTTTCTACCAAGACTGTTTCACAGGTCTAAGAGTCAATGGGTAGAAATAGGAGTAACTTCACTCACTTTTGTCCTTAGTCATCCCAAAACAATAATTTTGTTTCCCAAGAGCATTATCTTATTCTCTGCTGTCTAGAGATCTTAACTCCAAATGAAAGAATGCCTCTGGGAGACACAGTAATCATTCCACTGCCACCAAGTCACGTTTGATTGTCCTTGTCTCTGAATCAATAGGCAAGGAAGGTGATTATGGTATTTGCTGGGGTGGTTGACCCTGACTATCATGGACAAATTTGGTTTTTCTACCATAAAAAGGAAGAGTATGTCTGGAACACAGGAGATTCCTTAAAGCATATTTTAGCACTACTATAGCCTGTGACTAAAAGTCAATACAACACCCCAATTCAGGCATTACTGCTCATGGCCCATACCTTTTAGGAATACAAGTTTGGGTCACAAAGAACCACCAGCAAGGCACTTACTGAGAGCAAAGGGAATATAGAATGTGTAGTGGGAGACAGTTAAACATACCGGTTAAGACCGCATGGCCAGTTACAACAATGAGAACTGTAATAATTATGAGTATGTCTTCCTTATTTTGTTATGAATGTGTATGTGTGTGTGTGTGTGTGTGTGTATGTATGTATGTGTGTGAGTGATGGGGTGGCACTGATTTAGACAGTTTATCTGTAAGATAAATGAAACTCAAACTGGAAGAAGTATTTGTAGTGAAAATTTTACCATCTTCCCAGAATTTGAAGAGTTTTCCTTGCTTTAGAAAACAAATATAGGAAAATGAATAAACCAAGTGTGACAAAGTAGCAGTCTGGAGAATTAATGGATGGTGGCAAGAAGAGTATTTAAGTGCTGGAATGTGGACAAGAGAGATAGTTAAATTTTTGTCAGAAGAGTTGATTTTATCAGACATAGCTCATGTTTGGCTTTTACTATGGGAAGAGGGTAGATTCCTAAATGAAATTTCAAGATTTTTGTAGCCTAAGACATATCTCTGAATCATTTGTACTCACAACATACTCCATCCATCACTAGATTTATAAAAGCATGGTTTATACAATTTTTATTTTATTTAGAATTTTATGTATCCATTTATCTATATAGGGAAAATTTTCAATTTTACTAAGAAAAGCTGTTACCCTAAGCTGTAGTGTGCCCTGCTATGTAAGAGAAAGTTGTAACTTCTTGATGCTATTGATTGGTGGTGCAACAATCTAGGTGGAAGCTGAGGTCAAGGAACGGATTGGTGCTAGGACCAATTCTACCTAGACTATAAGAAGCAAAAAGACCATAACTCCTGGAGGAAATGGTCTAAAAGATCAACAGTAAACACACTAGTTATCCCAGTCCTGCTCTCCCACCATTCTCTGACTGACCCCGTGTTATGTTAATTCTGACTTGTCATCTTTTGTGTCAACTCCAGACCCTATATTCCCTAGGTACTTCATAAGACCACTAACTAGCAGTCTGTGTAGCCTGTACACAAAGACACCTTATACCAAATAGTGCACACAAGAAGGAGAGCAAAACAAAGCAAAAACAATACAAACAAAGATTAGAACTCTCTTCTCTTCCAAAGAATGCACAGGTAGAAAGCCAAAGAAGTAACAGTAGCCCAAGAGAAATGGCAGCCGTTTTGAAAACAGTGTTTTATTAAAAACTTAAGAAGCTATACATGATTCTTAGAAACAATTGAACAATTTGAAAATGCTTTACCTAATTACCTATGCCGAGACAGCGGCTGAAGTGTAAATCTGTGGTTACCTCAGATTGCTTAGCAGGTACAGTAAACCTTGTAGTTGAATTAATTTTTCCCTTCATATCTAAACATTTGGTTTCTATACATATTTGAAATGCCTTAACAACTGTTGGAGCATGCCATGCAAGTTGTTTTAAATTTTTTTCTAATAGTATAGTGCCCTCCGCTGATTCCTTTGTTCAGTGGTTTACCTGCCTTCCATTTTTTCCCCTTTGTCCCCTTAAGGAAATCACATTCAGGGGAGACTTGACTATTTCTCAGTAAACTTTCTTAGTTGCTTGCTTTTCCAAATGTTTTCAAAGAGTCTTAGACAAATCTGTTTAGTTGAATATGCCACCAGTAGCTAGAATGGCAAAGATGTTCTGCTTTTTGTCAGTTACATGGGGTATCACATATGTGATGGCCTCTATAGGAGGAAAAACAAAAACACATGAGGGATTCTCTACCCCATGACTCTTGGAGTGTGACCAAACCACAAAAGAGAGCATAAGAAATGGAGAATTCTACTCTTATAAAATAATAGTCATTGTCCCTCTCTTTCCAGTTCTTATGCATGTCCAGTTCCCTCACCTATTCTACCTACTTTTTTCCATTTGCACTGTCCTCAGATATTTCAGGATCACTGGGAAAATGTAAGTAATACTTTTTTTTAAAGGGAACTTTTAAAAATATAAGTTTTACAGTTCAACTGCACATATACAATATATTACATGTAAATACATATATACAGTACACTGCACATTTTTTGTTTACATATATGTACTAATTATTGTTTCTAAGAACAGATTAGATCTTTAGCTTTTTAACCTTACATAATTAGCAAAGGAATAAAGCCAACTACAAAATAAGAATCAACAGAATGAGGTAATTAGAACTACAGTACTAATGAAACTGAAAATGAAAAAATAATTAAAAAAATAAAATTCATGTGGAAAATGCAAAAAAATTTACTAGGTTTTAAATTGTACTTCAATACATTCTCAAATCAAAGGACTAGTTTCTTTCTCCCTTTTATTCCTGCTCTCTGCTTGCCTTCACTGGGATGGAGACATGTAAGTTCCAGCTTGTTTATTCATTTAGCTATTTATTCATTTATTGAGTGGGTCTATCAATTCAGTATCTGATCCTTGCCAGTCACTTTGACCCATGCTGAGCACCCAGGGTGCAGGCTGTAGATGGGGAAGATTAAAGGAGCTCCCAGGATGCAAAGTAAGGGGCATTCTGAGGTCAGTGGAAACAGATAGGGTATCACGGCTAAGAGAGTAATATTAATTAAGATTTGAGTTGGTAAGAACATTTCAAGCTTGTATGTTGAGTAGAGCAGAGGGTAAAGTTGTTGAAAGAAGAGGGATCTATACTGACTCTGGAGAGCTAAATTAGAAATGTTAGCTGCCACTTTCCCACTCCTCCTCCAGGGGGCCACGGCTGTTACAGGAATTGAAAGGCACACTCCCAGTCTGGGAGCCATTTTGATCTGACAAAGCAGGGCTACCCACTGTGCTAAATGTGTTGCCATTATTTCTCTGCCCTCATTCTTGGTTACAACTGCTTTTCAATTAATATCTTGGGTGCATTATAAGTTTGCTCTTGGTGCCAGTCATTCAATAAAAAACAGGCTTAAACTGAACTCAGCGGTGAACAATTATTTTTTTGATAGCTTAATAGATTCCTTTTTAAAAAAAAAATTAGCTGAGACTTACTTTTGTTTTATAGATTTCCCTGCCTCCAAAGATCTCTGATTATGGAAAGCACACTTCTATTTTTTTTACTTATTTTGTGTGGTTGGTTGGCTGAAGAGTTTTTGTTTTCACCTCCATGTTTACTCTTCACCCTTTTCCATCTGCTCTGTGGTCTGGGAGGCTGACTTCCATGACCTCTCCAGATACAGCACCTCACTCTGTGGCTTCCTTTTGGATTTGATGAAGAGGATGCACCAGCAAGAGATCAGAATTGATTCCCCTAGCTTCCTCTCTGTTACTCAACCCTCAACTGCTGGTCACTGCTCCAGTGGAGGAGGAGGCAGTGGTAAGAAGGTGTACTCTCCATGCAGCTTCTCTGCTTCAAGGTCCCAATGACTACATCTTCCCTTTGAACCCTCATCATTATGAGAGGGGTATCTAACCTCAGGGTTTGCGTTATCTTGTATGGTTTTCCTACTCTTAATATTTAAGTGCCTTTGTAAAATATTTATTAAAATTTCCTGAAATTAACCCAATTGGACTATACCTCTGGTCTTTTTGCAATACTGACACAATGAGCAAACTGTGTTAAAGCTTGTTGGCCAGAAATTTCCTAAGGATGCTATCATAGAGACAACCGCGCTGTAATCAAAAAAGCTCGGGATAGAAATCTTGACCCTGATACATGTTCACTCTGTGATGTTGGTCTAGTTCCTTAATCATTCTCTGCCTGTTTACTTCTCTATAAAATGAGTAAGTTCCTTTTTAGGTTTCTTGTGAATATATCATTTATGAAAACTACTAACTAGTGCCTGGGCCAGAGAATTTTCTTTCCTCGATAGCTAGCAATCAATCCAGCCATTCAGGTGTTAATAAAGCCAATAATCCAGTTTCCACAATTGTAGAAACAGGCTTCTCTCAGTCACTTGCTACTCAGTGCTTTCTTGAATTCTTAATAAATTCATTGATTCAACCAATATTTATTGATTGTCTATTATCTAAATATCACCATGTTAAAAGCTGTGATGAATTAAATTAAGATGTTAAGTCTTACTTCTTAAGAAGCATATATTCCATTAGGAACAGAAAGACAAAGGAGATTATCAATTGGAGACCTACCAGGTTTTATCTAACTCTTAGGGAGGGCTTCAAATATTCTTACCTAGGAAGCTAGATGCCAGAAAAAAATAGCAATACAGGAGAAGTCCAAGGGGTAGATTGACACAAACTAGAATGAAAACCATTTAAAGAAGGAAGTGAGTCTTTTGAGTCTGAAAGTGGATATCTTATAAATGAAAGCCATATACGATCTTGAAATTTACTTCTGGAACACACGTTCAAGTAAAGCATGTGTGCCTTCATCCCTAAGACAGGCTGTCCACTCATTCAGATTCCCTTTTCTCGTTTCCAGGATTCAGTAATCCTTTTACACAAGCTTTAAATGGGCCATCCAAATCATGATGATAAGGCAGATCTATTTTTAATTAATTTATTGTGTAAATGATACAAACCATACACCCAATGTTTGATTCTGTTAATTCCAGATACCAGGGGGTCCTGATGGTCCTTCAAATATAGAGCTAAGACACGTACTCTGTTATTATTGTTTTGGTTTGTCACAGGTAAGTGATTTTCTGAAATGAAGAGTTCTTGGTGTTGAATGAATAAAAGACACAACTTAGAAGCTGGGAGTTATGTTTTATTCAGAGGGTTTTCCTGGGACTCAAGCCTGGGACACAGCATTTCAGATCACTCGAAGAAGCCGTTCCAAAGTGACAAGGAAGAAGCCAGGCTATGTGAGTCTTTGCAACAAAGACCAGGTGTCAGAACATCAGAAGATCACTGTTAATTAAAGAAAAAGTTGTCACAAGTTAAGGAATTTAGTGCTTTTCTGTATCTGGAAAGGTGCAAAGGCCTGGGCTCATTGAAATCATCCCTTTGATATGCACCTAGCTGTCTAGGGCCAGTGTCCTGTTCTTCCACACCCTGTGTCCCCTCAGGGTGCACTGCTGTGGGGGGGGGGAACGCAGGCCTGGTTGCCTGCTTGTCTGCATCCTGAGTTTCTTCCACTCACTGTCAGAGGGTGGCAGTAGCAGCTTATGACTTGATGGCCGCAACAGTCTGTGTTTCTTGATACGGCTTGCAGTACTCTTCATTTACAAAGGATATAAGGAACATTGCATCTTGGCAAATAAGCATTTAATTGATTTATTTGAGATCTCCTTTTTTTTCCTTCAGCAAAAGGAAAAACTATTGATTTTTTTAATAATTTCTATTTACACCCAATTACAACACTAAGCCATTAAAATACATTAATACCTTTATAGCCTATTTTTTCTTTCATCCAGCTAAGACAGATGGGGCATTTAGGCTCCACAGGGCAAGAATTGCTTCTAATATCCTGCCGTATAATACTATTTCTGCCTATTTGAGCATTTTGACCAGAGTATGTATAATTGCTACTCCTAGAGATTTTTTGACTCTTGGAAATTTCTAAATTCCTTAGGAATTCATTTACACAAAGAAATAAGAGGAGATGTGGCCAAGAATGTGGAGTAGGGAAACCATGAGCTCACCCCCCATGGCCACATAAAAAGTACAAATATTTACAGAGCAGCTATTGATGACAATGACCTAAAAACTGAAGCTATAAAGAAGGAACTACAAAAAAAAAGACAGGAGGAGCAGAGACATGGTACAGTCAAGACCCACAACCCCAGGTAGGTGTCCCACAAATGAGAGGATAATGACAATTGTACAGCTTCTTGCCAGGAGCCAAGGGTCTGAGCCCCACACTGAGCTCTTCAGCCCAGGGGTCCTTTAAGAGCCCCCAGAATGTCTGACTTTGAAGGCCAGAGGGGCTTGTGTATGGGAGAGCTGGAGGGCTATAGGAAAGTAAGGCTCCACCTTAAAGGGAATACAAAAGTCACACATAATCCAAGAACCAGTGCAAAGGTGAAAATCTGAAAGGACTCATGGAAAGACCCCCTTGCTGATCCTGGTGATCTCTCCCGCAGCCTCCCATAAAGGCAGGGGGCAGCTGGGTTAGAGCTGAGAACACAGACACCAGTGGCAGCCATTTCTGGGAACGTGTTGTACCCTGAGGACACTGGTGCTGGGAAGTGCCATCTTAAAGTTCATATTCCAGTCTGTTATTGTTAGGGACTTTCTCACCCACCAGTGGACCAGCACCAGTTCTGTGACCTACTGTCATGTAACCAGCCTCCCCGGGACCCAACCCCATCTATCAGTGGGTTGGCAGACACCACAGGGATAGGGCCTGGCAGCCAACTAGGCTAGGGGCCAACCAGGCCTTCAGTGCTCTGAAGATGTCAGCCCCACCACAAAAGAAGGGCCCAAGCAGCCCACAGAGGAGGCACACCTAGAATATGTAGCTCTGGTGGCCTGACACCCCATAGGACAGCTCCTGCATAAGGCAATCTCTCCAAATTCAGAAAATGTAACAAACCTACTTCATACATAAATCAACACAGAAAACTGAGTAAAATGAGGTAACAAGAAATACATTTCATACAAAGAAATATACAAAGTCTCAGAGAAAGAGCTAAACAAATTGGAGATAAGTAATCTATCTGATAAGGAGTTCAAGATAATGATCACAAAGATGCTCAAGAAAAGTTGATGAACACACTGAGAATTTTAACAAAAATTTAGAAAATATAAAGATAACCAAACAAAACTGAAGAATGCAGTAACTAAAATTAAAATACACTGGATGGAATTAATAGTAGGTTAGATGATAGGGAGGAATAGATCAGTGAACTGAAAGACAAGAGTGGTGAAGTTCACCCAAGCTGAACAGAAACCCAAGCTGACATCTGCACTATAGGGGTCCCAGGAAGAGCAGAGAGAGAGAGGAGAAGAGAACTTATTTGAAAAAAAAATAGCTGAATACTTTCCTAATAGGGGAAGGAAACAGACACCCAGTTTCAGAAAGCACAGAGAGTCTCAATCAAAATGGACCCAAATATGACAATAACAAGACAAATTATAATTAAAATGGCAAAAATTAAAGAGAAATATTAAAAGTAGTGAGAGAAAAGCAATACGTTGCATATAAGGGAACTCCCATAAGACAATGAACTAATTTTTTTTATCAGAAACTCTGCAAATCAGAAGGGAGTGGAATGATATATTCCAAGCGATGAAAGAGAAAACACCTACAACCAAGAAACTCTACCCAGCAAGGCTACCATTCACATTTTAGGTCGGGATAGAGTTTTACAGACAAGAAAAATCTAAAGGATTTCAGCACCACTAAACTGACTTTACAAGAAATGTTAAAGGGACTTCTCCAAGCAGAAAAAGAAAAGATCACAACTAGAAACATGAAAATTATAGAAAGGAAAATATTATTGATAGCAAGATCAATCACTTTTAAAGCTATTAAGATGTTAAAAGAAAAAAGAAGTAAAGTCATCTATATCCACAATAAGTAGTCAAGGGACACACAAAATGATGTAAAACAAAATGTCAAAAACATTAAATGTGGGGGGGACAAAAATGCAGAGTTGTTATAATGTGTCTAAATTTAAGAGTTCATCAACTAAAAATAATCATGTATAGTATGAATATTATATATTCATATATAATCATATATATATATATATATATATATAGTTATATATGAACCTCATGGAAACCACAAGCAAAAAAAGTATAGTGGATACACACACACAAGAAAGTGAAAAGAATCCAAACAACACGAAAGATACTTATCAAAACACAAGGGAAGATAGCAAAAGAAGAAAGGACCAAAAGACAACAACAAAAGAAACCCCCAAACAATGAACAAAATGGCAGTAAGTGTATACCTACAAATAATTACTTTAAAAATCAATGGACTAAATGCACCAATCAAAAGACATGAAGTGGCTGAATGGATAAAAAACAAAGACCTATATATTTGCTGCCTATAAGAAACTCGGTTCAGATCTAAAGACACACATAGATTGAAAGTGAAAGGATGGAATAAGGTACTCCATGCAAATGAAAATGAAAAAGCTGGGGTAGCAATACTTGTATCAGACAAAATAGACTTTAAAACAAGAACTGTAACAAATGATGAAGAAGAACATTATACAATGGAAAAGTGATCAATCCAAGAAGATATAATAGTTGTCAATACATACAAACCAAACATAAAAACACCTAAATACATAAAGCAAGTATTAACAGACATAAAGGGAGAACTAGATAGTAACACAATAATAGTAAGGAATTTAAACCTCCCACTTATATCCAAGGACAAATTAACCCAGAATGAAAATCAATAAGAGAACAGAGGCATATAAAGACACATTAAAGCAGATGAGATATATATATATATCCCATATATACATGTATATGTAATATATATATGTATATGTGTATATATATATTTATTTATTTATGTATAATATATATACATAATATTCCATCCAAAACATCAGAATATATGTTCTATTCAAGTACCCATTAAACAATCTCAAGTTCCAATCACATGCTGGGCCACAAAATAAGTCTCAATAAATTTAAGAAGATTAAAATTATATTAAGCAACTTTTCCAACCACAATGCTATGAGACTAGAAAGCAAGTACAAGAAAAAAAGAAAGCTGCAAAAAGTAAGGAGGATAAATGGCATACTGCTAAACAACAAATAGGTCATTGAAAAAATCAAAGAGAAAATACAAAAATTCCTAAGAGAAATGGAAATAGAAATTAAAGGAAAAGACAACAATCCAAAATCAACGAGACATAGAAAAGCAATTCTGAAAAGGAAGTTTATGGTGATACAAGCCTACCAGAGGAATAAAGGAAAATCTCAAATAAACAATTTAAACTTATACCTAAAGGGACTAGAAAAAGAGGAACAATCAAAGCCCAAAATCAGTAGAAAAATAAATGATGATCATAACACAGATAAATGAAATAGAGACTAAAAAGAGTAATAGAAAAGTTCAGTGGAACTAAGAGCTCATTCTTTGAAAAGATAACACAATTGCTAAACTGTTTGCCAGACTCATCAAGGGAAAAAGAGAAAGTGCCCAAATAAATAAAATCAGAAATGAAAGAGAAGTTATAAATGACACTGCAGAAATGGAATGGATCATAAGAGATTGCTATAAACAATTATACACCCTAATGGAAAGCCTTGAAGAAATGGATGAAGTCTTAGAAATAGACAATCCCCCAAGACTGAAGAAGGAAGGACTACAAAATATGAACAGACCAGTAATGAAATTCAATCAATAATAAAAAATTCCAAACAAAATTTAAGAAACTGATGGTTTCACAGCTGAATTCTACCAAATATTTAAAGAAAAATTAACAATTACCAAAAAACAGCAAAAAAAAAATAAATAATACTTTTTGAACTCATTCTATGAGGCCAGCATCACCCTGATAACAAAACCAGACAAAACCACCACAATAAAACAAAATTAAAAGCCAGTATCACTGATGAACATATATGGAAAAATCCTTAATAAATATTAGTAAACTGAATTCAACAATAAATTAAAATGTTCATATACCATAATTTAAGTAGGATTTATCCTAGGGATGCAAGGAGGATTCAATATCTATAAATCAATCAGTGCCATCCATCACATTAACAAATTGAAAAATAAAAATCATATGATCATCTCAATAGATCCAGGAAAATCTTTAGGCAAAATTCAACATACATGTATGATAAAAACTCTCAACAAAGTGGGTATGGAGGGAACATACCTCAATAAACAAGCTGTATATGACAAGCCTATAGTGACAAACCTATAGTCAACAGTATACTCAATGGTGAAAAGCTAAAAGCATTTCCTCAAAAATCAGGAACAAGACAAGGATGCCCACTCTAGATACTTTAAACACAGTATTTGACATACTAGCCAAAGCAATCAGAGAAGAAAAATAAATTGAAAGAATCTGACTTGGAAGGGAAAAAGTAAAACTGTCACTGTTTGCAGATGACATGATACTGTATATAGAAAATCCTACAGATTTCATGAGAAACTATTAGAACTCATAAATGAATTCAGTAAACTTGCAGTATACAAAATTAATACACAGAAATTTGCTATGTTTCCATACAATAACAATAAACTATGAGAAAGAGAATTTAAGGAAATAATTCCATTTATAATTGCATCAAGAAGAATAAAATTCCTAGGAATAAGTCTAAGCATTGAGGTAAAAGGCTTGTGCTCAGAAAACTACAAGACACTGATGAAAGAAACTGAAGATGACACAATGAAATGAAAAGATATACCATGCTTGTGGATTACAAGAATTAATAATGTTAAAATGACCATACTACACAGAGAAATCTACAGATTTAATGCAATCCTTACCCAAATACCAAAGAGATTTTTTATAGAAGCAGAGCAAAGTATTCTAAAACTTGTGTGGAAATGCGAAAAACCCTGAAGAGCCAAACAATTTGAGAAAGAAGAACACAGCTGGGGGTATCAAGCTCGCTGATTTCAAACTATACTAAAAGCTATACTCATCAGAGGAGTGTGATGCTGCCACAAAAAGAGACATGTAGGTTAATGGAACAGAGCAGAGCCCAGAAATAAACCCACACTTATATGGTCAACTAATCTGTGACAAAGTAGGCAAGAATATACAATAGGGAAAAGCCTTCCCTTCAATAAATGGTGTTGGGAAAACTGAACAACTACCTGCAAAAGAATCAGAATGGACTACTTTGAGTCTCTTCAGTAAATGATGTTGGGATAACTGGACAGCTGCATGTAAATCAGTGAAGTTAGAACACTCCCTTACACCATACACAAAAATAAATTCAAAATAGCTTAAAGACTTAAACACAAGATAAGACACTATAAACCTCATAGAAGAAAACATAGGCAAAATATTATCTGACATAAATCTTAGCAATGTTCTCCTAGGGCAGTCTACCCAGGCAATAGAAATGAAAGCAAAAATAAACAAATGGGACCTAATTAAACTTACAAACTTTTTCACAGCATAGGAAACCATAAGCAAAATTAAAAGACAGCCTACAAAATGGGAGAAAATATTTGCAAAAGATGAGACTGACAAGGACTTAATTTCCAGAATATATAAACAGCTCATACAATCTAATAACAAAAAAACAAACAACCCAATCCAAAAATGGGCAGAAGACCTAAACAAGCAAATCTCCAGTGAAGACATACAAATGGCAAATAGGCACATGAAAAACTGCTCAATATCACTAACTATCAGAGAAATGCTAATCAAAGCTACAATGAGGTATCACCTCACACCAGTCAGAATGGCCATCATTCAAAAGTCCACAAAAGATAAATGGTGGGGAGGGTGTGGAGAAAAAGGAACCCTCCTCAACTGCTGGTGGGAATGCAGTTTGCTTCAGCCATTATGGAAAAGAGTATGGAAATTCCTCAAAAGACTGAAAATAGACTTATCCTATGATCCAGCAATCCCACACCTGGGCATATATCCAGATGGAAACTTAATTTAAAAAGATACATGAACCCCAATGTTCATAGCAACACTACTTATAATGGCTAAGACATGGAAACAACCTAAATGTCCATAGACAGATGACTGGATAAACATGATGTGGTATATTTACACAGTAGAGTACTATTCAGATATAAAAAAGAATGAAATAAGGCCATTTGCAGCAACGTAGATGGACCTGGAGATTGTCATTATAAGTGAAGTAAGCCAGAAAGAGAAAAAAAATACCGTATGATATCACTTATATGTGGAATCTAAAAAAAAAAAAAAAAGACAAACGAACTCAATTACAAAACAGAAACAGAGTCACAGATGTAGAAAACAAAGTTATGGTTACCAGGAGTGGAAGGGGGTGGGAAAGGATAATTTAGGAATTTGAGCTTGCAGATACTAACTAATATATATAAAATATATAAACAAGAAGTTCATACTGTATAACACAATGAATTATATTCAATATCTTATAGTAATTTATGGTGAAAAGCATATGAAAATGAATATATGTATGTTCATGTATGACTGAGGCATTATGCTGTACATCAGAAATTGACACAGCATTGTAAACTGGCTATACTTCAAGAAAAAATATATATATAAAGAAAATTAATGGACTACTTTTCATACCATATACAAAAAGAAAATAAAAATGAATTAATATCTAAATAGAAGACCTGAAACCACACATCATCTAAAAGAAATCATGGGCAGTATTCTCTTACATTGGTCTTAACCATATTTTGTTTGGACATGTCTCCTCAGGCAAAAGAAACAAAACTAAAAATAAACAAATGGGACTACATCAACTTAAAAATCTTTTGTCCAGCAAAGGAAACTATCAACAAAATAAAAAGGCATCCTACTGAATGACAGGACATATTTACAAATGAGATATCTGGTAAGTGTTTTATAATCAAAATATACAAAGATCTCATACAGCATAACATCAAAAAAATCAAACAACCTGATTAAAAATGTACAGAGGAACTGAAGAGACATTTTTCCAAAGAAGACACATAAAAATACATAAAATATCACTAATCATCACAGTAATGCAAATCAAACAATGAAGAGATATCACCTCATACATCCCAGAATGGCTACCATCAAAAAGACAACAGATAACAAGTGTTGGGGAGATCGTGGAGAAAAGGTGACTCTTGTGTACTATTAGTGAGATTGTAAATTGGTGCAGCCACTATGGAAATATTAAAAATAGAATTGCCCTATGAACTAACAGTTTCGCTTCTGGTTAGTTATCCAATGAAAATAAAACCACTAATTTGAAAAGATAGATGAACAGCAGTGTTCATTGTGGCATGATTTACAATGGGCCACATACAGAGACACTCTAAGTGTCCATTGATAGATGACTAGATAAAGAAGATGTTTTACATATACATATACAGCCATATATATGCACAAGGCAATATTACTCATCCATAAAAAATGACATCTTGTCATTTTAACAACATGGATGGAATAAATGAAATAAGTCAGACGGAGATAGACAAATATCGCATGGCCTTACTTATATGTGGAATCTAAAAAACAAACATTACCCAGCAAAGTAAAACAGAAACAGACTCATAGAGACAGAGAACAAATTGGTGGTCGCCAGAAGAAAAGTCTTGGTGTGGGTGGTGGGCAGGACAGGTGAAAGGGATTAAGAGGCACAAATCTCTAGTTATGTAATGAATGACTTTCAGGGATGTAATATGCAGTAGGAGGAATATGGTCAATAATATTGCAATGACTTCATACAGTGATCATTTCATACACAAATGTCAAATCATCATGTAGTACACTTGGAACTAACATAATATTGTTCATCATCAATATGTCAATAAGAAAGAAATGGTAGAAGAGGATACATAAATGTATTGTGTGTAGAAACATTTGTTTATATTATAAAAGGACATAATCTATAAATATACACACATACAAGAAAGAAATAAAAGCAATAGATTTTTGTACTAGTCAGTTCATATTGAAGGGTCTGTTCACGTGAATTGGGATCAGAATCATTTTTTTCACGTGACCTCCCACTTGCCCCAGTGGTTGGAATGAATTTCATGGGCCTAGCTGACGGCCATCTGAAATTTTTGTGAGTGTTCTTGGATGTGTGAACTTGAGCACTAAAGGTACATCAAAACACTCATAAGCAATTTAGTGGGTCAGTGAACTGTATGCCCCAGTGCTTTCCCAGGAATACAGACAATTTTCCATATATTGCACACCCAATATTATTAAAGACAAGCTATGTGGTTTCTACATCCACCAAAGATAGTCTATGTGGGAATACAAACAGACCCAACAGACACACACACACAGACATGCAGACACATGGCCAGGTACACAGACATATGATAAATGCACACACAGACACACACAGACAGAAACACATGCTTTCTTTCTGTTTCTCAGCATAACGTGCTTTGAGCGATGCAAAATCATATGGCTGGGTTATGTGAGCCATCACGGAAGAAAGGTCAACTGGTTGTGAGCTTTAACTATATATCCCAGCTCGTCAGGGATTTGGGCTGTTGAACAATACAACAGAGGCAGAATTTTAAAAATTAGTTTTTCAGCCAATTGAAGTTGAGAGAATTTATTATTGCTTCAGCTCTTTCCTTGTTCCATTCACCCACTGGGAAACACACCATCTCATGGCTACTTCTAACTCCTACTGTAATGCCCTGAACCCTGAAAAGCCTGTATTCCAGAGCTAATCATATTTGGATAAATGCTTTGAAAAACTGTCTACATTTTTGAGTGAAGGGTGGCTCCTTTTACTTCTATGTCCACATTTGCTTAAGTGCTACTAAGGAAAATACTACTAATTTGCAGAAATGAGTTCTTGGAACTTTATAAAGGGAAATGATCTCAGATATCATATAGATAAGCTTAAGGGCAATGCAGCTGAAGCCCTGGCAGGTGAAAGGACTTTTCCAGGATCACACAACCTCACCAGAGTAGCTTTATTCTTGTGGGATTTGAAGACCCTACCCAACCTTGATGACACATTCAAAGATGTTGAGCATTTTGCTAGTGACTTTCACAATATATTATATAATTTACTTGATTGTTACAGCAATCTCTTAAGGCAGATATAATCCTATTTCACAGCTTGGAAATTACCTAGCTGGTAAACGAAGGGGTATGGTCTGGAACCTAGGTCTCTACATGATTTTTCTTTCTTTTTTAACTTTTTTTTATTGAGTTATAGTCATTTTACAATGTTGTGTCAGATTCCAGTGTACAATTTTTCAGTTATACATGAATATACACATATTTATTGTTCCTTTTTTTTTCTCTGTGAGCCACCACAAGATCTTGTATATATTTCCCTATTTTTCCAATGATGGATCTGTGACAAATCTACTTCTCTGGAATCATTGATTAAATTGTAAACACACCTGGGAATGGAATTATAGCCTTGGAAGCTAATGTCCCAGTTCCTAATCCTGCTTCAGCAGGGATTAGTTGATAGCTCAGTGAGAGTAAGAATTTGCCTCTGAAGTTGTGCTTACAGGCAAATTTTGATAATGACATGGTAGAGTACAAACTACGTATTTCATAACTTCACCTCGAACAGTTTCTACTCCATCAGCTATGTGGCAGCCTTGTAAAGGAGCAGTTGGAAAAACCACTGCCAGAGAAGGGATAGATCTGTCATTACTGGAGAAATGGGTCCACTCTTTACCCATCCCCTTCCACAAGAGCCTTGTTTAGAAATGGGTTTGCCCTTAACCCCTCACTGAAAACCCCATTTCTAGTGAGTGGGACACATCTCCTCCAGGCAATCTCAACACTCTGTGGCCTCCAAAATGATAACATGTTTGTGCTGAATCCATAATTAACTGGGAAGAGCATGATATTAATTATTTTGCTCCATTATTAATCAGTGGGTTGCTTCCCTGGTGCGTCCGTCTCCTCGCACACTAACCTGTCAGACTCCAGCAATCGTTGCTTGAATAGGTTTGGGTAAAAGTCTCCAAGGAGGATCAACTCTCTTGTTCCATTAGTGAGAACACATATAGATCATTTTTCAGTGCTAATCTAGGGCTAAAATCAATTATGTCTCTTGTATTTAAAAATTAAATTGACTTGCCAAGGGAGTAGATGAAGAAAAAACTACATTCCTCCTATTATGTGTAATTACAATTGTAAAACATTTTCCTTTGGAATGTAATTGATGCCTGCAGAGGCTAAAGTGTGCAAATTTGCAGTGCTTAGTGGAAATGTGGGGCTTTTTTTTTTCAGGTCTTTCTTTGAGCTTTTGTTTCCCACCCCTCCCCAGACCTTCTTCTTTCTCTTTATTTTAATGCTAATGTAACACCGTGAGGTCCTCTAAGGCTTCTCAACTTCCAAAGAATCTCGAATGTAATTTAGGGCATAGGGAGCAAAAACCAGTGTAGAAAAAAAGAGATCTAATTATGTTTGTAATCTATATAATGAAAATTTCAATTTCACTAGTATTTACTTTGTGTTCATTATGTGGCCAGCCCTGAGTTCGGTGCCACGAGAAATACACACACAGATGACGTGGTCTCTGCTATCAGTGTCTTTGATTTTGCTAAATCACCCGAGTATAAGTTATACACAAAAGAAACATTTTTTTAATTGAAGATGTGATTACTTGACCAAAGATAGACACTCCAATGCTTTAGGAAGTCAGTAAATTAGGAGATCACAGAATTGGTCATGAGAGTCTCCTAAGACTCAGTTCTCACATTTGTCTTATTACCTCCCTCAGAAATGCCATCATGTCTTATAACAGCAACAATCCTATTTTAGGGGTATTTAGGTTCAAAAATATAACCAGCTCACTCTAAATGGTTCACATAGAGGATTGCTAGATAAAATACAGGCTACTCAGTTAAATGTGAGGTTCAGATTGTTCGAAAATAAGACAACAAAGTTAAAATGGAGTCACTTAAGCTAAACATCATGTTACCAGAGACCGAATTACAGTTTTAGGTCTCTCTTCAATGAAATCTTAAACCAATCAGGAATCATCTCATCAACACTTGTTAGGTAATCTGCCTGCTAGACCTGGACCATCCCCTAAAGGACAGTAACTTTGCCTAAAAAATAACCAACACTTTTTTTTTTTTCCAGTATAACCTCCTTGTTCCTGCTCTTTTCTGCCTGGAAAAGTCCTAAGAGCTCCTATCTGTCTGCTGGATTGAATGATGCCTGATTCAAATGGATTTTTGCCCAAATAAACTTAAAATTTTTAATATGCTGTTTTTCTTATTAAAAGAGTTATTTTTAAAGTATAAGTAGACCATGTATATTGCATGGGGCATACTTACACTAAAACAATTGTATTCTTTGTTTATCTGAATTTCACATGTAACTAGGAGTTCTATGTATTTATTTGTCAAATCTGACAAACTTATTCATATAAAGAGAACCATTAATTATTAGGTCCTATGATGTCTCCAGGAACTCAAAGGGCAGAGTTGCAGCTAGACCTCAGAAATAGACTAAAATAGTGATTCATGGCACAGACTCCCTTCTCTGCCTCCTGCATCTGTTTCTTTTTATATACATATCTACCTTATTTTTGGTTTTTGCTCCAGGCAAATTTTATTTACCAATGCCCATCATGGAAAGTAGACATTACTGACTATTTTAACCTCCTGTTTTAGGGAGATCAGCATGCTTTCCTGGAACTGCTTATTTCTAACTCCAGATTTCTGTAGGAAAATATTGACTGGCCAAACTTTTCACAGTTGCCCAATTTTGGAACTCTTAAGTCTAATGTGAGATTCATCTCATATTTTACAAATATGGCTAATCCGGTGAAATCATGTGTGTTAATGGGCAGTTATCATAAAATTGGTGATGGGGAAAGAGAGAAATAGTCACAAAAATTATTGGTGTCAACAACAACTTTTAAAATGAATGAATTCTAAACATACATTATGCTAAAATCTCTTTTAGAATCTCTGCTTGCTGGAATGATTTACCTTGGTATCCTTTGTCATCTTAAAATCAGCCCAGATAAAAATTGTTCCTTCAGTTTTCTATCAAAATTAGCGTTCTTATTTAACTTATTTCTGTGTGTCTGTGACAGTACCAAACCTCCCCATTGCCCTCAAGCCTTTATTGACCCTTCTCCTTTACCACTACTCTTTCACATTTAGTCAGTCTCCAAATTCTATTAATACCTCCATTCTAATATTTTTAAATTGCATTATTTTTTCTTTGCAACCATATATAATTCTATAATTATACTTGTGCCTTCACTATTTGTTTATTAATTACTTAGGTTGTGTAACATCTTCCATATTCAAACTCTTCTCATTTCAAAATATTCTACACACTTGTGAGCTTCATTGTCATTGTTTTTTAAACAGGTTGCATGTGTCATCTTCTCTAATTCAAGAGTAAGTCACTACCATCTGTAGACTCGACTGGTGAATGGAGTAAGTCCTGTTTTGAAGGCTTAGCTCCTTGATTTAGAATGAGTTCTGAGTTGACTTTTCCTACTTCATAGGGCTGCTAGCAAGAGTAAATGCTTCCAACTTTATTGCTTATGGTTTTAGCACCTTATTTATTATGCTTTTCAAGTTATATCTATTAATATCAATTATCAAAGTTTCAAGCTAATTCTTCAAATTGCTCACCAGCCTTTTCACCTGCTACTTATTTATACAAACTCTCTTCTGGATACAACTAACCTGTGTAAATTCACCTAAACACAACTTGGACATTGTTACCTCTGTACTTTTGCATAAAATATCCCCCTACCAGAAATATCCTCTATTCTCTTCTTTCCTTATTGTAGTATTTCCAGTTTGGTAAAACTTATATGAAGCTCTGTGACTTTCCCAAAGGCTGCTTTGTCAGTCTAGGCCCTCAGTAATATCCCTTTTCTTCTGGAAGTTTCAATACTTATAGTTTACTATTTTATACCTTGAATAATGTTCTAATAATTTATATTATTAATGATTTTAAAGCACATACCTGTTATTAGTAACAATATTTCAGATTCCAGCATGAAGGAGGTCATAGTTTCTATATCTTTGTATGTTTAATCAAACTAAGGATCTAATTAATTGGTATAAAAATAGACTTTAATACAGGTTATTAGTTTAAAATCACAAGACAATAGACAGTTCCAGAATACTTTAACATGCCCTCTCTGGAAATAAAATAAAAAGAGGTAGGAACATTGTGGCAATATGGAAGGCCTTTCCCATGATCTGTCCCATAATCCCACTTACAAACTTATTGTCAGAGTTTTCATCATAAGAAGGGGTCATGTTGGGGTTCTGAGCACTACAAAACCAGAAGTCTGTCTAAATAATCCTCCAGAAATTGCACTTTATTGAGTTTTTTTTATTTTATTAAGAAAGCTGCTCAATAAAAAACAGATTTGATACCTTCACGTTCCACAAATTATGTTTCTCTACCGTGATCATTTGACTATTTATCAAACCAATTTCAATGCGTTTTCAAGACAAGTTCATCAGTCAATCAAGACAAGAGGCAAGGTTACTTTGAAAACAATCAATTTGAGTTCCATGGAAAGATACCTTCATAAAAGGCCTCAGTGATTAAGAGAAAAGGAGAAAAAACTGCTTTGAGTTAAAAAGCAAATATTCTAACATATGCTAATAGTGAAACCTCATTTTCATGTAAAAGAATGAAATTAAAACATTTCCTAACACCATAATACAAAAATAAATTCAAACTGGATTAGAGACCTAAATGTAAGACCAGATACTATAAAACACCTAGAGGAAAACATAGGCAGAACACTCTTTGACATAAATCACAGCAATATTTTTTGAATCTGTCTCCTAGTAATGAAAACAAAAGCAAAAATAAACAAATGGAACCTAATTAAACTTAAATGCTTTTGTATAGCAAAGGGAAACAAACAAAGTAAAAAGACAACCTACAGAATGGGAGAAAATATTTGCAAATGATACTACTGACAAGGGATCAATGTTCAAAATATACAAACAGCTCATACAGCTCAATATCAAAAAAGAATCAACTAATTCAAAAAATGAACAGAAGACCTAAATAGACATTTCCTCAAAGAAGACATACAGATGACCAGCAGGCACATGAAAAATGCTCAATATTGCTAATTATTAGAGAAATGCAAATCAGAACTACATTAAGGTATCACCTCACACAAGCACAAATGGCCATCATTAAAAAAAATCTACAAATAATAAATGCTTGAGAAGCTGTGGAGAAAAGCGAACCCTCCTACACTGTTGGTACAAGTAAGTTAGCGCAGCCACTATGTAAAGCAGTATGGAAGTTTCTTAAAAAAAAAATTGAGTTACCATATGATCCAGCTATCCTACTCCTGGGCATATGTCCAGAAAAGATGAAAACTCTAATTCAAAAAGATACATGCACCCTCAGTGTTCATAGCAGCATTATTAGCCAAGCAGAATAGTAGCCAAGACATGGAAGCAGGCTAAATGTTCATCGACAGATGAATGGATAAAGACAATGTGAGATATATATATTTATGGAATATTACTCAGCCATAAAAAAGAATGAAATAATGCCATTTGCAACAACATGGATGGACCTAGAGATTATCATACTAAGTGAAACAAGTCAAACAAGGAAAGACAAATATATGATATCACTTATATGTGGAATCTTAAAAATGTGATACAAATGAACTTATTTACAACATAGAAAGAGACTCACAAACATTGAAAACAAACTAATGGTTCCAAAGGGGATGGGAAGAGGAATAAGTTAGGAGTTTGGAATTAGCAAATACACACTAATATATATATACACACACACACACACACACACACACACACACATATATATATATTAGATAAACAAGGGCCTACTGTATAGCACAAGGATCTATATTCAATATCTTATAATAAGCTATTATGGAAAAGAATCCAAAAAAGAATATATATACATATGTACAACTGAATCACTTTGCTGTATACCTGAAACATTGAAAATCAATTATACTTCAATAAAAAATATTCTAACATGTACTGACAGTGCAACCTAATTTTGCAATGAAATTAGATCAGTTGTGTAATCACTGTTGTTGACAAAGCAGTGACAGTGCTGTGCAGGTGTAACTAATTTTCAGGTCCTAGAAATACACAGTAATTGTGGTGGAAATAGGAGTGATGGTAAAGTATAAGCTGCAGTAGTACTGATAATAATTTTATAGCTATTATTAGTGAAAAAAATAAGAAAACAACCTGTAGTTGCCAACTGGTATAAAATTATAAAATATAAGCCATTTCACCTGCCTTCATTTTAACTGAGGCAGGATTGACCCATCACCAAATGCCAGTTTGTTTCTTTTTCTAAACCAGTATAGACACTCTCATCACATCTACAGCAATGACAGTAAAGGCCCATGCTGATCAATGTAAGACACTCCTCCGGCCACAGAGATGGTCAGTGAGCTTCAACAGGATACAATCAGCATGATATCCAGGAATGCCTTTGATGGATATGGACCTGGACCTGCTTTCCCCACACTTCCTGGAAATTACTGGGAAGGAGGTGGGCCAGTTTGCTACTGGTAGCCACTTTGTGACCTGAGGGCACCAGGTTGAGGGTGAAGCTGGCATTCAAAGGACACCAGAGGCAGTGAGGGAATAATAAAGAAATAGAGCCAAAATCCTGAACCTATAAATCCTAAACTTTCTATCAATCTGAGCTGTTTATCAATATGAACTATTTAAACAAGTTTGATACAAGTCTGTTACCTGCAACAGCAAAACATTTTAATTAACGTATATAAGCCGATCACTTTATATTTTACAAATTACTTTTATAGGCTTTATTTCTCTTGATCCTGTATTGTAAACCATGTGTTAAACGTACAGATATTATTATCCTTATTTTATAGATGAGAATTTAGGAACTCAAAAAGATGAGCAGGTTTTACTAAAATAGTAAGAGCATCTAGGGTTTTAGCTTAGGGTTTTGGAATTTCATCAAAATGTTCTTTCCACAGATGTTGCTCAGCTGGCTCAAGCAGACATCAGTAAGGTCATGATGTCACATGATGACACTTTGTTGGTAAGTTTTTTGGACCAGTGAATTGGTAGGTTGTTCTGAGCAAAAACAAGATGAATGGGACTAAAATGTGGGAAAGGCAAGGGAAGTGATGGATCCCACCCATGGGCCTGTGGGACTGTGAATTCTCTGGAACAAATCCTTTGCATAGTTCTGGCCCCAATGCACGCCTTTTGTCACTCTTTCTAGTAACACATATACGACCCACACTTTCCCAAAATGGCAAAAAGCCTTTTAGTTAAACTTGTACCTTCCTGTTAGGAAGAAAGTCTTAGATAAACTCATTAACTCTGAAGCAATAGAGGCCTAATTAAAATGAAAATCATACCCAGAGAGATATGCATTTCAATGAAGAATAATGAAGAGGATAATACCCACCTTAAAGGAATAAAGTAGCCCTTACTGATATTTCAAGCATCATGAGGATTACTTGGGGGCAAGGATGTATTATCATCACTTTACATAACTGACTACTTAACTCTCTGTGGTCCCCCCCAAAAGAGGGCATTAATCATCACCTGGAGTTGAAGGCTTTAGTACCTTCAATAAACAAATACAAAGACATGGTTAAAACCCTACATATAAATATGAATAGAGGGAGAACCACAAACATAATTTCAGGCTGTCAGGCAGTTATGGGAAATTAAGTGGGTTTAGAAGATTAGAAGTGATCCATTATGTCAGTTGTATTTGAAAATATCTAAGGTTTATATAAGTAACATTTGTAATACACACACACATAATTTTAATGAAATAATTCAAACTTACCAAAAGGTATAGCAAGTTTACCAAGGTACCCTATTGGCTATTTTCTTCAATTTTTTGGTAAAGAATTTGCCAATATGTATGTTTTCATGATCTCATTTAACTACCCCTTCCACTTATCCACAGATAACTAGAGTAAGATGTTTAATTTCTTTGCATGAATCTTTTTATGTTACTACACATTTATGTATAAATAGAAATATTTACTAATATTCTTCAGATTTTTAAATATTATAGAAATGCTATTCTATTAAACTGATCATTTAGCTAGTAGCTTTTTTAGTTAGACATTTGTTTTGATTCTACCCCATGAACATGAATATGTTACAATTTACACACCCATTGGCCATTTAGGGGACATTTGAATTGTTTTAACATCGTATAATAATGACAGATGCTGGAGTATATATCTTTATGCTCATTATCTTGCACCACTGTGCAAGTTTCCCAAGGATACATGGGTAGTTGAACCAAGTAAACATTTCTCTGTGACTATAATAGCTTGTCTCCCATATCCTTATCAACACTTCCTGTTTATACAGTGTATGTATAGATATATACTTTTCCAATTTCATGATGGTACAAATTTTAATTTGTATTCCCTGAATACTACTGAGGTTGAACTAATATATTTACAGATGTTCTTGTTTCTCTTATGAATGGTCTGTTTATCAATTGCTTCAGTTTTTCCCTTATCTGTTTGTCCTTTCATTTTTATTTTGTGGGAACTCTTTACATATTTTTTTTAGTTATATGGATAAAAACAAACAAACAAACAAACAAAAAAACTCCTCCAAGATCATTGCTTTTCTTTTTATTTTAAGATGCTTTGGTAGTACAAACATTTTACATGTTCATGTGATCAAATGTATCAGTCTTGTATTTCATGGTGTGTGTTTTTTTCTATCCCAAGCAATTCCTCCCTACCTCAAAATTATAAAGATATTTTCATGCATTCAAGAAAGATTTGTTAAGCTACTTTGTCTAGCACTGGTCTTAGATAGGTATCAGGTGATAAAGTAAACAGGCGTGCTATCTCTCTATCTTCAAGAATCTTACATGCCAGTGTCAGAAAAGACAAGAACAAATAAACTATGATAACTTGAAAATAATTCAGGTCATCATAAAAAATAAAGCAGAACAGGTTATAAATAATGTTAGAGAGTCTTACTTTAGAAACGATAGTCAGAAGGAATCTCTGAATAGGTGATGCTACATAAGAATTCACCTAAAGTTTGAATCCATCTGAAGTGAACCATGAAAATTTTAAGTGTTAAAAATTTCCAGGCAGAGAGAATAGCCAAGGCAAAGGTCTTGAGAGAGGACCTCACCTGGCACGATCAACAGACAGCAATATATTTTTTTAGCCTTAGCCCATTTGGCAGTGGTCTTTATGGTTGCTATCCACCCCTCCCCAAAATTCATATGCTAAAATCCTAAACCTCAAGGTGTTTAGGAGGTTGAGTCTTTGGGATGTGATTAGGCCATGGGGGTAAAACCTTCATTAATGGGATTAAGACTCTTATGAAAGAGACCTCAGGGAGCTTGCTTGCTCCTTCCACCATGTGAAAATATAAAAAGTCTGCAACTTGAAACAGACCCTCCCCCAGCAATGCTAGCTCCCTGATCCTTGACTCTGAGTCCTCAGAACTGTGAGCAATATTTGTCCGTTGTTTACAGGCCACCCAATTTTTAGTATTCTTGTCACAGCAGCCCAAATGAACTACAAGGCATATCACTCTTGTGTGTATACTCAGAGTTTCAGCCGAATCAGACAACTTTGCTTTTTCTTTACCACATATCTTGACTGTCTATCTTTGTGTCTTCATAAATATAAATTCTTTTACATGATATTCCCTCCATGCCCTGCCATTCCTCTTACCGAAATGGATTTCACTTAGTCATTTATTCAAAAAGTCTACTATTTGCTGTGTAAGTAGCTCATCAACGGAACTTTAATTTTCTCAGTCTTCTGAGATGATATGATCTCTTCAAGATCTGCACAGATGTCAGCAAATATCTAGTGACATAATACTTTTTGCCATATGTATTTTCCTTTTTAAAATTATTTTCCTTCCACACTAGATGAGAAGGGAACAGTACATACTTGAATTTCTATTATCTGTGCCTAGTGTATTGCCTTATGAAAAGTCGGTGCTTAATATATTATTAAATTGAATTCATCACCAATTTAGTAGTGAAATCAGTACTGGGGCAGTATTCTGGGTGCCTGTATTTACTGGAATTTGGGTGTCATAGTTGCTCCAGGTAAGTCACTTTGCCCCTCTCTAGTCTGCATTTCCACCACATTTTAAGTACTCTCTTTGTGTTAATGGAAACATTGTATGTATGTATTATATATGTACTTTTCTCTTAGGTAATATATTAGATTTTTTTTAACTACAAGTATTTATCTGTTCTGTTGTTGCTGCTCTTGGGAGAAAGACTCAAGCTAAGCATTAATATATATCAAGTGAATATCACAATTCACGAAGCATGGAAAAGACACTCAGTGATCAATGTCTTTAGACAACATGCTTGGTTTTTCTTACTTCAAGACATTTTCCTATGTTGCTTAACTTCTGTAATTAAATTTTGATCCTAGCAGTTAAAACTCATTTAAGTTTGGGAAAATTGCTTAATTTCTCTGCCTCAGTATTTTCACGTGTAGTATGGTGTTAACAACATGGCACACAGGTTCTTTCCCTTGAATTAAATAGTATCACAGCAGTAAAATACCTAGAAGTGTCTAACACCATGTGCTTAACTAAATGTTATCACTCCTTCATTTCTGTGTCTTTCTAAATAAATCTGCTCACATTCACATAAGGGCAGCCAAAATTTGCATAAATGTGGTGAGAAAGAGACAAGCCAAAACGTCATGATGAGGAGATGTGACTTCAATCTCTCAAGAGGTGCCACTGAGGCACGTATGTTGAATGCTGTACCTCCAGGCAGACTGAGATAATGCCAAGGCACAGAGGACAGTATGAGATTTCATCACCTGATTTGATCTGCAATTAACTTTTCTCAATTTGTGGCCCCCCTTCCTGCTTTGTACCCCTGTTCTAGTGAGAGTTGGAGAGCCACTTTATAAATTAAATTCCAAGTTGGTCTTCCGTATTGCATTCTGTTTCTGTTTTATCTGGGAAAGGTCTTGTCACCAGTGACCATACTCCCAGGCACAAATTGAGGCACTGTTCAGTATAGGTTCACCTGGAGGACTCTATTCCTGACCACTAAGCCCTGAGCATTATTTTCAGCGACTGGAACTAACCAAACACATTAGGCATTATTAAGCTTGCCAGCAGTTACATAAATACCGTGGAGGGCTATCTTCCCTTGCAATCTCTATAATGCATTGTAGGCTACTGCTGTTTTAGAGACGCAGCATAAAGGTAAATCTCTTCTGGTCCTAGTGTATGCTGCCTCCTTCTGTTAAGCTCTGATCCTCCTTGTAGTGAAGAGCCTTGGACTTTTGACTCACGGTGGAATGAGCATTTTGCTATAGGAGGTTTCCTAGTTTGGCCTTCTTTCTTGGCCTTTTTAAGAAACCTCAAAGGCTAAATTTATCGTAAGTGGTCACTGTTGATTTAGCTGTATCCTTCGTTCAAGTAAGAAGTCAGAGGAAATTTTAAATTTGCTTTAGTAATGGCCGTCTATTACTGTAGCTTGCCTCCTCCATCAGTTTTGCTGACCCTTTAAAGAGTGCCTTGATTTGGGGCTGGACTTGCACAGTTTCCCCAAGGGAGTCAGGTAAACGCTGATTATGGGACAAGGGGCAGGAATTAAGTTTCTCTGCTGGTAAACATGAGGGAAAGAAGATATCTTCAGAGACAGTGGGTGACACCGAACGGAACCACAGCAAAGTCCAAAGGGGGAGATCAAGTCGAATACTAGTAGAGCAGAAGGGACAAGTCTTGCCTGGTCTACATGGAGGCTATAAACCTTCTTGAGTGGATAGAGAATTATAGTTAAAGCAGGTTGAAAACAGCTAGGGAGGGAGGGAGAGAGTGGGAGTGGGGAAAGAGCAGCGTGTTAGTGTCCCTGTTTTGCCTGGACTGTTATATCATGGGCAAACTGGACATATCTAAGCAATTCCGTACATGAACCAACTTAAAACTAAGCATGTTTTCACAAATATTAAACATAGACATGTACATGCTTAGATAGGAGACACTCATTTCCAGGAAAGTCAAAAAGATTCTAATTTTCTACTGTCTCAAAGACTTTAGGACAATGATTATCTACCTTGTTTGCCTATTAGAACTGCCTGTGGAGTTTTCAAACCTACTGATTCCTGTATCCCACCTTAAATGATTCTTATTTAATTGGTCTAGTATGTGGACTGGGCGTCCCTGCGTGTTAAAAGCTTCCCAGATGATTCTAATTAGCAGCCAAGCTTGCACGTTCTGACCTAGAAGGATGGCTGACTCCCACTAACTCCAGTCCTATTCTTACATGAGAACGTATACCTTTAAGGAAGAAATCACACTCTCTTTGGTGGAGATCCAAATATTAGAGATGTAAATTGGACTGTATTTCTTATAAAGCCAAACAGACTTCAGACCCTCTATCAGTTTTAATACAACATATATATTTCAGGCAATATTAAGTAGATCAACAGTCTTTCCTGATCCAACTAACTGGATAACTATTCAGTTTTTCAATTCATGAGACAGAATCTTAAGCCATATAAAAGAGAGGCTATATGTTTAAAAGATTGACAATGCACATTAATTTAAAAAAATGAATTATTGGGATCCTATTGTTTTCATTGATTAATATGTCAAAATGATGAAGCCAAGACTTTTTTTTAATATTCATAACTTGTCCCCATAAGCTAGAAATATTCTGACCTAGAAAAGTTCATGGTTTTGAGTTGGAAGACGACGTGAAGAGAACACTGTGTAGCTCATTGCCCATCTCACCAGGTCTCGGATAGCTGGAATCATCGGAAATGAGCGCTTCACAGCCTCTCCTGGTTTGGGTACAGGAAACTCACTCCCACAGAGCTTCTGAGAGAGCCAGTGATGGCATTTGGGGCCTCACCATCAGGTAAGCGATGCATGGAACTTGTGTGGATGCATTTTCTGTTCAGTAAAACCTCATTAATTTAGGAGACGGCATGAGAGAAGTGGTCTAGAACCTGGAGAACTGAATTCTGTTAACAGCTAGTATCATTGATGGAACTTTGACTGGGTCCCTTAATCTCATTTTCTTATTTATTACTTGTGCTGCCTACCTAGCAGGTTCCTGCTGAAACCAAGCTACAGAGCTGATGCTACTGAAGACTGACTTCTAGTTCTGTGTGGTTCCAGTCACTATCACTTCCCCCTCTGCTAGGCATTACACTTTCATCTGGGGCTTTACAGAAGGAAAAGAAGCCGCTGAAATTTTGGAGAAGTCCCACTTGTGATTGTCATAGAAGAATGAGATACAGCCCATGTTTTGGAAAAGTTCACAGTCATGATCTGCAATGTGAGCCATCTGATCTCTGGAACAGCCGAACCACGACAGGCAGTTTATCAGAAGCCCCATGTCTGCTTCTCATCTTCGTAGGCTTTGGTCCTCTTCTAGTGAGTCCTCAGTGAGTCCCCTCATGTCCTTGGCTCATTAAACATATTCTACTCTTCAACCTCAGTTGTGTGAATCAAGTGTGTAAATCAGTTTTCTCTTCTGTCCTGGGTTGCACTCTGACTCCCTGCTGGGATGAGGTTATTGCCCAAAGCTCTAGCCCATCACATGAGACCTTCAAATCAGACTCCCATTTATTCCATCAGTAGCTCCAAGAATTGGAACCATATAATTTGTGACGCTCAGTGAAAAAGGAAAACATGGGCATTGTGTGAAAGTATTAAGAAATTAAAGGTGGCTACAGAAGAGCATTAAACCACGAGCTGGGTCTTGCTCAGCACAGGACTCAACCCACTTGTCATGAAGCTTTGCTGCCTGAACTCTGCAACTCAGACACTATCTTGGGTCCTTTTTAAAAAAATGAACAAAATAACCAGAGTGCTTTTTTGTGTGTGTGTATGACTTTGCAGAGATAACATCACCCACCTAATTATACATATTCTCATCCTTAAAGATCCTAGTTGCCTTGAGGGTAACTACAGGCCTAGATCTTGTGTATGGTGAAGCCTCCTGGGTCATGGCCCGGCCCTCAGGGCAGCTGTGATGTTGGTCTTCTCTTTAAGAACATGACCTCACCCAGTTAGTTCAACAACCCCTGTTCCAGCTCTGCTTATTCCCTGCGCTACAGGGTTGCGCACTGTCTTCTGTTCTCAACTTAGGGTTTCCTGAGGTGCCCCATTCTTGCCCAAAGAAAATGCATGGTGCTGCTTTCCCACACTCACCTCCCTGAGTAGTTCCTGAAGGCTTATACGTGTCTGAGTGTGCAGTGTACAGCAGGGCAGCTTCCTCATTGAACAGCCAAATGATTTAACTCAATGACTGTTGTGTTTCCACTCAAATAAAGACTACACTTTCAGTAGGTGAGATCTTAAAGCAAAGGCAGAGTGAAGCCCCAACTCACTGAATGGCAAGCTTCTTGGGTTGGAAGAATTTGGGCCAGAAGTGTGATATTTTTCTCTATTCAACACAACTTCTGGGCATTGTGACAGCATTCCTCACAAGGGTCCTTGCTCTGGGGTCCTAGCCCTGACACTGAACCAGGGATGGGGCTCAGCCAGCCAATGCCTTGGAGCCAATCAGTATCTCCTATCTCTGTTTCTCTTCCTCAGAATTCCTTTCCTGCCAAGTCTTGTTTCTCCTATCTCTCCCTTATTTTGAGCTTCAAATGCACTAAAGGGCACCTCAGCCTTTAAAAATATAAATACTCTAAACAAAAAATATTGCAAGCCATATCAGTAAACAAGAATGCTTTGGCCATCAAGTCATAAGCCACTACAACCACCCCTCAACGGTCAGTGGAGGGAACTCGGGATACAGATAAACAGGCAGCCTGGCTCTGCTGCCACCCTCCATGGTACCCTCTGAGAGAACTCAGGATGGGGAAGAACAGGATAGTGGTCCTAGACAGCTAGGTGCATATCAAAGGAATGACTTAAATGAGCCCAGACCTTTGCACCTTCTCATGCATGAAAACGCTAAAGTCCTTAACTTGAGGTATCTGGTTTTCTTTAATTAACATCTTTTGATGTTCTAACTACCCGGTCTTTGTTGCAAAAACTGATATAACCTTGCCAGTTTGAAACCATCTCTCAGAGCAATCTGAGATACTGCGTCCCAGGCTTGAGTCCTAAGAAAACCCACTGAATATAACATAAATAAAACATAAATCTCAGTTTTCAGGTTGTGCATTTTATTTCAGTCCACAGTACTAAATAGAATAAAAATTATTTGCCCTTCCTCAATGATAATTATGGTTTTTAGAAACTTGAAGATCAGCACTTCCTTTTAAAAGAGGGGGAAGTGATTTTATTTCCTCCAAATACAACAGAAAAGAAAACATCTTATTTGGTTTTTGTTTTGCCAAATGAATAACAAGAGATATATTTTCACGCCTTTCTGCACCAGTGTGTGCCCCACGCTGACGTCCAGTATGTCTTGAGGCACATGCTGGCTCTAACTTGTGTTTAAACATTGATCGGAATATTAAATGGAATAATAGGTATAAAATAGTTTTGAAAGTACAAAATGTGATAAAAGTGGATCTACATGGATTTTTTTATCATTTGCCTGGTACTTGAATAAAACTGACAAGAGAGTAAAATTCTAGAATGTTTATAAATCAGAATCACATATGTTTGCACATGCACACCAAGAGATAACATTTAGTGTAAATGCTTCATTTCATAGGTGCCAAAACTGAGAGCCAAGCTAGAACTAGAACTCTGTTTTGTAGCTCTGAACTTCCTTTTTTCACTTTGGTGTCTCTGAGCTAAGAAAATTTGTTAGGCATAATTGTGAGCAAACACAAGAGGGCAGAGACTGAATTGTACTTAGGTGTCATTTCTTTGCTAAAACCATAGGTTATTTTATTGCAAGAGTACAGGAAAGACAGACTGTCTGATTTTCTTTTGGTAATGTTAGAAAATGTTGACAATTAATGCCTACATTCAGTAATTTGCTGGGACTGCAAAATGGTCACACTTTAATTACATCATTTTATTTTCTTTTGTGAGTTGTACTAACTTCATAAAAAAATGCTTCCCGCACCTCCTTCCCCTACTGTTTGGTTACCTGCTAATGCAATGCATGTAGGAAAGTCAGAATAAATACTTAACCTTTTTGTGTGTGTGTGTGTGAATGAAAAATACTGGCAGCCATATCAGTAAACAAGGAATGTTGTGACCATCAAGTCATGAGCTGCCACCACCAGCCCCAGCAGTGAGTGGAGGGAACTCAGCATGCAGACAAGCAGGCAGCCCTCCTCTGCTGCCATCACCAGTGGTGCACCTTGAGAGAACTCAGGCTGGGGAAGAACAGGATACTGGCCCTCAATAGCTAGGTGCATATCAAAGGAATTATTTAAATAATAATTCCTTTATAATAATTCCATACCTTTGCACCTTCCCATACATAGAAAGGCACTAAATTCCATAACTTGAGATATCTGGTTTTCTTTAATTTACAGTAATGTTTTGATGTTCCAACTACTTGGTCTTTATTGCAAAAACACCCATATATATACCTTGCCTTCTCCCTTGCCTGGGCAGAACAATCTCTTAGAGTGATCTGAGAATGGGCTTCCCAGGCTCACGTCCTCAGAAATTCCACTGAATAAAACATAACACTCAACACTTAGGTTGTGCACTTTATTTCAATCAACATTTGATTTACCCCATTCCCTTTCTTTCTTATAAGATTTTAAAAAATATCATTAGGAATTCATGGACTTAAACATATTTGAAGAGTTTTAGTACACTGCAGTGCTCGTCACTATTGAAGTAAAAATTTTATAGATATTGAAATTAACATTTCTCTGCAAAGCTCTACTTCCTTCCTCCCTCCCTTCCTCCCTCTCTCATTCCTTCCTCCCCTCCCTCCTTCCAACTTCTATTTATTTTCAAGACCTTAAGTATATTCATTGCTACTGGATTGTTTATTGTTACTAAGCCATTTGAGTTGATAAATTTAAGCTGATTATGCATATTTTGAGGTCAGATTGAAATTTTCAATTCATGTGCAGAACAATAGAATTTTTAATTTAACTTCTTCTAGGTAACATTCTCTTTCTTCCACACTAATGGTCCCAAGGCCAGTTTACTTTATTTTACTGAAAGGCACTTGCTTTATTTAACTTTTCACACACGGTAGTGTTCGTATAACAGTTCTAATGTTATCTCTGTTTATAATGAATTATTCATAACATTTTAAATCTTTTGTTTTGTGTGTGGGTTTTTTTTTTTTTTTTGCCTGGGTTAGTATTTTCAAATACACTGTGTACTGTTTCTACAGACATATTTTGTTTATTGTAGATCTTCTTGATTCATTTTTTCTGTTTTTGTCTTGTGTCGGTTTCCTTTTCTACTTCATGGACTCCTGTTGTTTGTACATTGGTTCTCAGTCTTCTATCTTCCGTATTTATCACCTTTTTTCAAAAATTTTTTTATTCCTTAATTTTTTTATTTTAAAAACTAACCTTCTTCTTTTCACCTTCCATTTATTTCAGTGTATTATTTAGTGTGCTTATTCACTCTTTTGTGCTTTTCCTCTAAGTTTAATCTTCATTTTTAGGGTCTTAAATTTTATTTTTTTCCTAGGTTCTATTAATTCATGTCTGAGTTTTCTTAATTATGATTGTTGCTGTTAATTTTATATAATTTTAAAGCTAATTTTGAAATAGTACATTGCAATTTTAATTGTACATTTAAATGTTACATTGCAGCACTTTAAAAGTACACAGTGTATATGTCAAATATATATCAATAAAAAAACAAAGCAAAATAGTATATTGCAGTATATCTTTTCAGCCTGATTTTGTTTGTAGGAATATTTTTTGTTTCCTTTTTTTTTTCCTCATAGTAACTTTTATGGAATTTGACCTTAATATCTTTCTGGTTCCTATTTGATATATTATACCAGTTTTCTAAAACTCAGAAAAAAGCAAATTTCAAAATTCTTTTTCTAAGTAAGTGAATCCTTTCTACTATTTGAGTGTTATTTAAGATAGAGTGGGTTTTTTTTTTTTGAGGGTTATGTTTTATTCTGTTCCTGAATCTGATTTTTGTTTGAACCTTCACTTTTATTCCTGTCTATTGTCCGTGTCCTGCTCAATTATTCCTTACTATGGTGTCAAGACTCAAGGGAAGGAAAAGCGTGGGCACACGGTTTTAAGAGTATTCGGGACCAGACTGCAGGCTCTACCCTGACGCGTTATTGGTGTGGCAGTAATCTCCACCTTCACCTTCTGTTCTCATTTGGCTTGTCATGCTTTTCGGTGAGTATCTGTTGACTATTAGGAGATTATTTGTTCTTATCTTCATTAGACACCCCATTGCTTTTTCTTGCAATTTTCAGTGCAGGTGCTCAGAGAGCACAGAAATTGTCACATTTGGTAGTTTGCTGCTATCTGCCTATATTTCAGATCCTAAGGGATATTCTCTTACCTTTTTTGCCATACATGTTATCAACTTGATGTTGTTACTATTTTGCTATTTCATTACTCTTTCTGTTTTTATATAGAATTTGGACAAAAGTAGTCTATTTTCAAGAAATTTCAACTATTTTCCCAGAATTTTTTCAATTGAAATTATTCTTGTTTATTTATCCAAGGAAGATAAGTCTGACTATTACTAGATAAAATCCATTATTTTTCTTTAACAAATATTTTTGTTGAAGATCTACTACTCTAGTGGATCTTAATATCCTTTCAAATTATTCTGCATGTATCATGAAAGTAATATATACATACATATCTTCAAAGTTATTCTAGGTAATTTGATCTAGAATAAATTTCATTTGAAATTCATTTAGAACAAATTTCATTTGTCATCTGAACAAATTTCAGATGACACAAAACACCACCACTTTTTTTCCCCAGTTGGTTTTAGTAGATGAAGTTTAGTTAAATTTGTGACATTTTTAAAGGAAGATTGCAATAGCATTCATATGCTCTGTTCTAGCTTCAAAACTGTCCAGAATTTCAGTGGGAGCCAGAAGGTTTCAAAATACTTGAATTTTAGGAAATTTTTAATAGAAATATAGCTTATGGTAGGTTTTTTTTTAATGTCACTCATTTACTTAGGCAACTTCTTACAAGTATAAAAATCCTTGGCTACATCATAAACCTAATGTGTCAGATTCTTCAGGAATGTGTATCTTGGAAAATGTTCACACATATTCAAATGCAGAAAATAGTTGAATGCCGTGTTCTATAGATCAGACAGTTAGTCTGCAATAGATCAAGTACCTAAAGTTACCAAACAGCAGAACGAGCATCAGCAGGTGGGCTGAAAATTAAGACAGAGGGAGAATGGAGTGCAGCAGAGGGTGAGAAGGACAGAACCTAGAAGAAAACTAGTGCAGAGCAAGCAGTCACTGTGAAATTTCGGGGGTCTGGTTGTACTAAATCAGAGAAGGCAGTTATATGACATTATGGCTCTGTCTTTTAGGATTTCTCATACAATTCAGGATAGGGGTAGCATATATGTGGCATGAGTGCCAAAACCTAGCCCTCTAGGACTCAGGGCATACTTTGCTAATCAGTCATGAAACTCTTCCCTGTTAAGTTTGAATACTGCTTCATAATTCTTATTTTTTAAAAAAGTAGTAAACATCCCTGTGTAGTCATTTCCAATAGGCTCTAGTTGGCCAGTCAAGACATACCTGCCATTCTTATTCAGTATCTGAGTATTTAATCCATACCAGAACAGAAGTCTTGGACTAATCTCAGAGAGGCAACAACTGGGTATACTTTGGGTAGCTTAAGATACAACCAGGAACTATGAACAAAGACTCAGAATGCATGATTAGCTTGACCTAGGGAATATCAGAGTGATCTAAAGCCTTAGTCGCTGGGTTGTCTGAGCAGTCTGCTGTTCCTCTTTTACAGAGGTAGGTGTATGAGATTTTGGTGGCATGAGTCATTCAGAGTCAATGGGAAGTGAGCTGAGTCTGGAGAGTCTACAGAAACTAAGCTCATGTCACTGAAAATTAAGAGGAGATTGGTTGTGGAAGACAACAGAAAAATGACCACTAGCTGTGAGAAGATTTATAAGTCACTCTGCTGAGTGTATGAAATGAAAGATTGTATTTTCAAACTGTGTCCCAATAGTTACTAAAATTATCATGGGGCCTTTCAGGGGAATTTCAAGCAGATGGTCCAGGAGTAACATACTTCCCACTCTCTGCAAACAAACACACACACACACACAAACAAAGCAAAATCAGGCATCTTGGTGTTTTTATTTTTGTTGAAAGATTTTTTTCAGTGAAATTGATTCATCCCTAGGTCCCCATGCAGTTCTTACATACAACAAATTCTTGAAGATCTTACAATTCTTCATTGACTTTAACCACTAAGGTGAATAGTAGGAGTGTGGAAACTGTTACCCAGGAGGATTAAAAGTCATTGGAGATAAAAAAGCAGTATATTCAGCTCATGACTTATAGACATATGTAAAGGATAACGACCCTGGCTCATCCGAAATTGGGAAAGTTGAAGAATGTATAGGACATCCTGACCCTTTATACTTTCAGGTTGTCAGAGATAAACAATTATGCATATCAGTCATAAATCCTTCTTATATAAAAGTCATTTATCCTGATACAGCAATTCCACCCCTGGCTGTATGTCCATTAAAAAATGAATTCAAAAAGATATATACATGCCAATGTTCATAGGAGCACTACTTATAATAGCCAGGAAATGGAAGCAACCCAAGTGCCCATCAGCAGGTTAATGGCTTAAGAAGATGTGATATATATATATATATATATATATATCACACAATAGAATATTACTCAGCCATGATAAAGAATGAAATACTGCCATTTGCAGCAATGTATATGGACCAAGAGAATATTTTGTTTAGTGAAATGAGTTAGAGAGAGAGATATAGTATATATCACTTATATGTGTAATCTAAAAAATAATACAAATGAATGTATATGCAAAACATAAACAGTCTCAAAGATATGGAAAACAAACATGTGGTTACCAAAGAGGAGAGGAAAGGATGATGGATAAGTTAATGGCATGGGATTAACAGATACAAACTACTATATTTGAAAATACAAATTAAAACCACGATGAAGTATCACCTCACACTTGCCAGAATGGCTATCATCAAGGAGTCTACAAATAACAAATGTTGGTGAGGATGTAGAGAAAAGGGAACACTTGCACACTGTTGGTTGGAATGTAAATTGGTACAGCCACTATGGAGTTATTGATTATCTTATCTTTTAGATCTAAAAGTTTTGTAATCTCTGAATTCAGTGTCTCCCACTTAGTGATTTTCCTTTTAATTCTTTTACAAATGTTTTTCAAAATGGAGAAATTTTTAATTTTGACCAAGTTGACTTTATAAATTTTGCCTCTGATAGGTTGCACTTTTTGTGGTGTATCTAAGCAATCTTTGCCTAACACAAAATTGTAGGGAGTTTCTCCTATGTTTTCTTCTACCACTATTTTAGCAGTAAGTTGTTTATTTAGTTTAATGACCCTTTTTGGACTATTTTTGGTATACAGTATGAGGAATGACCTAAATTTTTGCTTTTCCTTATGGAGAGACAACTGTTTCAGCAACACATGTTTAAAAGATTATCTTCTCTCCACTGAATTAAATGTATACCTTCTAGAAAATGAGGTTATTTATATATGTTAGTTTATTTCTAGACACTATGTTCCACTCTGTTAATCCACTTGTTTTTCTTTATGACAATACCACATTACCCTCATTATTGTAGATTTACAGTAATATTTGTAATCAGGTAGTGTTAGTCTATCAACTTTATTCTTCTTCAAGGTTGGCTGTTCTAAGTCTTCTGCATCTCTATATGAAGTTTAGAATCAACTTGTTAATGTCTACATCAAAGCCTGGTGGATTTCTAATTGAGATTATGTTAAATCTAGATATTAATTTGAGAAGACTTGACATCTTAACAATTTTATCTTCCAATTCAAAAATACTGTATATCTCTCCCATCTTTAAACATTTCTCAGAAATATTTTTTATTTTCTTCATGTGTATATTGTATTTCTACTTCTGTATACTCTGTAATGTACTCATAGCCAAAAATTTTGTATCCACTCATCATCATGCAATTGATCCCCTTTACCCATTTCCTCCTCCCTACCTCTGGTAACCTTCAATCTGTTCTCTATATCTACATGGTTATTTTTCTTTAGTCTGGTCTATTTATTTTTCTTTTTTTTTATATTCCACATATAAGTGAAATCATGTGGTATTTTCTTTCTCTGACTGACTCATTTCACTTAACATAAAACCCTCAAAGTATATTCATGTTGCTGTGAATGGCAAGATTTCATCTTTTTATGGCTGAGTAATAGTCCTTTGTGTGTGTGTGTGTGTGTGTGTATACCATATCTTCTTTAACCATTCATCCATTGATGGGTACTTAAGTTGTACCATATATTGGCTATTGTAAATAAAGTTACTATGAATATTGAAATCGTTTCAAATTAGTGCTTTCATGTTCTTTAGATAAATACTCATAAGTGGAATAATATGGTATATGGTAGTTTTATTCCTAACCTGGATAATATGGTAGTTCTAGTCCTAATTTTTGAGTAAACTCCATACTGTTCTCTGAGTGGCTGCACAAGTTTACATTCCTACCAACAGTGTAGGAGATTTTCCTTTTCTCTACATCCTCTCCAACATTTGCTTTTTCTTGTCTTTTTTATAATACCCTTCCTGGCAGGTGTAAGGTGATATCTCACTGTGGTTTGATTTTCATTTCATTAATAATTAACAATGTTGAACATCTTTTCATGTGCCTACTGGCCAACTGCATGTCTCCTTCAGAAAAATATCTATTCAACTCCTCTGATAACTTTTTAATTGTTGTGGGTTTTTTTTTTTGGTTGTTGCTGTTGAGTTTTGTAAGTTCTTTATACATATTTGATAATAAGTCCTTCTTGGATAAATCATATGCAAATCTGTCTCATTCCGTACAGTGTCTTTCATTTCATTGATGGTTCCCTTTGCTGTGCAGAAGCTTTTTAACTTGATGTAATCCTATTTCTTTTGTTTCTCTTGCCTGAGGAGGTGTTTCTAGAAAGATATTGCTAAGACCAATGTCAAAGTGTGTACTGACTATGTTTTCTTCTAGAAATTTTATGGTTTCAGATTTATATTCAAGTCTTTATCCATTTTGAGTTAATTTTTGTATATGATGTAAGATATTGGTCTAGTGTTTGTTTATTTGTTTTGGCATGTGGCTGTCAAATTTTCCCAAAACTATTTATTGAAGAGACTATCTTCTCTCCATTGTATGTGAGAGAGGAGAGCAAGGAAATATAGTTTTTTTTCTTGTTCTTTTTAGGATGTGTTTGAGCTTATGTGATTATCACTTTAAAGCAAATAGATATAATAATGTGTCAATATACTTGAAAAACAGGGTAACTACAAATGAAAAGCATACAATAGAGACACAAAAACCAAAAAGAAACAATGCTAATACAAAAAAAATTATGAAACATAAAAAAGAAAGAAAGAAAGAGAAAGAAAAAGGAAGTAACAAAGTGGAAAAACCAAATAAACTGGATAATTAAATTCAAAGTGGCAGTAAACACACATCTATCAATAATTACCATAAATGTCAAGGCACTAACTCTTCCCATCCAAAGGTATAGAATGGCAGATTGGATAATGAACCAAGAACTTACAATATGCTGCATAAAAGAGATCCACTTTAGGATGAAGGACACACATAGATTGAAAGTGAGAGGATGGAAAAAGATATTAAAGCAAATGGAAGTGACAAGAAAACTGGAGTAGCAATATTGATTTCAGACAAAATAGATTTTAAAACAAAGGCCATAAAGTAGACACTACACAATGATTAAAGGAGCAATGCAAGATAACGATATTATACTCATTAACATATATGAACACAATACAGGAGCACCTAAATACATAAAGCAAATACTAACAGACATAAAGGGAGAAACTGATGGGAGCACGATCATGGTAGGAGATTCTAACAACCTCATTAACAACATTGGACAGATTTTGCAGACAGGAAATCCATAAGGCAATGGAGGTAGTAAAACACTGTAAAATAGTTGGACTTCGTTGATATACTTAGGTCATTACATCCCCTAAAATAGAATATACATTCTTTTCAAGTGCTCATGGAACATTCTCTAAGATAAAACATGCACTCAGGCACAAAATAAGCCTCAACAAATTTAAGTGAACAGAAATTATTTCAAGGATCTCTTCTGATCACAATGCCATGAAACTAAAAATCAACCACAGAAAAACATAGGAGGAAAAAAAGGCAGCATGGAGATTAAACAACATGTTACTAAAACAGCAATGGGTGAATAATGAAATCAAACACTAAATTAAAAAATACTGTGAGACAAATGACAATGAAAACACAGCTATGCAAAATCTATGGGATGCAGCAAAGCAGTCTTAAGAGGAAGTTCATAGTGATACAGGCCTTCCCAAAAAACCAAGAACAATATCAAGTAAACTCTCTAACCAACCACCTAAAAGAATTAGGAAAAAAAAGAAGAAACAAAAGCTAAAGTCAGCAGAAGGGCAGAAATAATAAAGATCAGGGAGTAAATAAATAAAATAAAGGTTAAAAACAATAGGAAAAAAATCAATGAAACCATGAGGTTGTGTTTTGAAACAGTAAACAAAATTCACAAACCTGTTTCCAGGCTCACCAAGAAGAAAAGAGAGAGAACACAAATAAACAAAGTAAGAAAGAAAAATGGAGAAACTACAACCAATAACACAGAAATACAAAACAACCATAAGAGAATACTATGAACTACTATACGGAAACAAATTAGATAACCTAGAAGAAACAGATGAGTTTCTAGTAACATGAAGTCCACCAAGAGTGAATCAAGAAGAAACAGACCACTTGAACAGACTGAGCACTAGAAATGAAATGGAATCAGCAATAAAAAAAACTTCCCTACAAACAAAAACCCAGGACCAATTTGTTTCACTGGGGAATTTACTAAACATACAAAAAAGAACCCATATTGATCCTTTTCAAACTCTTCCAAAAGATTGAAAAGGAAGGAATACTCCCAAACTCATTCTATGAAGCCAGCATTACCCTGATACTAAAGTCAGACAAAGACACTAACAAAAAAGAAAATTACAGGCCGATATCATTGATAAACATAGAGGAAAAAATCCTCAATAAAATATTAGCAAAATGAATCCAACAGCACATTAAAAAAATATATCATACACTATGAACAAGGTGGATTCATCCCAAGGATACAATGTTGGTTCAACATAAGCACATCAACCAATGTGATACACTACAACAACAAAAGAAAAGACAAATATCACATGATCCTCTCAACAGATGCGGAAAAGCATTTGATAAAATTCAACACCCATTTATGATAAAAACTCTTACCAAAGTGGATGTAGATGGAACGTATCTCAACACAATAAAAACTGTTTATGACAAACCCACAGTCAGCATAATACGTAAAGATGAAATGTCAAAAACCTTCCTGCTAAAATCTGGACCCAAACAAGGATGACCTCTCACTACTTCTATTCAATATAGTCTTGGAAGATCAAACCATAGCAATCAGGCAACAAGAAGAAATAAAAGGGATCCAAATTGGAAGAGGAAAGATAAAATTGTCCCTATAGGCAGATGACATGATACTATATACAGAAAACCCTAAAGGCTCCACACAAAAACTGCTAGAGCTGATAAAAGAATCCAGCAAGGAAGCAAGATGCAAGATGTACAGAAATCATTTGCATTTCTTTACACTAACAATGAAATAGTAGGAAGAAAAAGTAAAGAATCAACCTCTCCTAAATTTGCATCCAAAACAATAAAATACTTAGGAAAAAATTTGACCAAGGAGGTGAAAGATTTATACAAGGAGAAGTACAAAACATTGATTAAGGAAATTCAAGATGACTTAAAGAAATGGAAAGATATCCCATGTTCTTGGATTGGAAGAATCAACATTTTTAAAATGACCACACTACCCAGAGCAATCTACAGATTTAATGTGATCCCTATCAAATTACCCAGGACATTTTTCATGGAACTAGAACAAAGAATCTTAAAATTTATATGGAATCACAAAAGACTCAGAATTGCTAAAGCAATATTGAAGAAAAAGAATGAAGCTGGAGAAATAACCCTCCCAGACTTCAGACAATACTATAGAATTACAGTAATCAAAACAGTGTGGTATTGGCAGTAAAACAGACATATGGATCGATGGAACAGAATAGAGAGCCTAGAAATAAACCCACAGAACATGGTCAATTATTCCTCGACATAGGAGGCAAGAATGTACATTCAAGTAAAGGCAGTCTCTAGAGCAAGTGATGTTAGGAAAACCAGATAGCAATAAGTAAATCAATGAAGTTAGAAACTTTCCATACCATACACAAAAAGAAACAAAATGACTTAAAGACTTAAATATAAGACAAGACACAATAAACCTCCTAGAAGAAGACATATGCAAATCATTCTCTTACTTAAAGCTTAGCAATGTTCTCCTAGGGCAGTCTACCCAGGCAATAGAAATAAAAGCAGAAATAAACAAATGGGACCTAATTAAACTTATAAGCTTTTTCACAGCAAAGAAAATCATAACAAAACAAAAAGACAATCTATGGAATGGAAGAAAATATTTGCAAATGATGAAACTAACAAGGGTTTAATTTCCAGTATATATAAACAGCTCATACAACTTAAAAACATAAACACAAGTGACCCAATCCAAAAACGAGCAGAAGACCTAAATAAGCAATTCTCCAATGAAGACATACAAGTGACCAATAGGCACACGAAAAATGCTCAATTTTGCTAATTATTAGAGAAATGGAAGTCAAAACTACACTCAGGTATCACCTCACACCAGTCAGAATGGCCGTCATTCAAAAGTCCACAATGATAAATGCTGGAGAGGGTGTGGAGAATGTAGTTTGGTGTAGCCATTATGGAAAACAGTATGGAGATTCCTCAAAAAAACTAAAAAATGACTTACCATATGATCCAGCATTTCCACTTTTAGGCATATATCCAGTGCTAACCTTAATTCAAAAAGATACATGCACCCCAATGATCATAGCAGCACTATTTACAATAGCAAAGACGTGGAAACAACTCTAATGTCCATTGAGAGATGATCGGATAAAAATGTTGTGGTATATTTATACAGTGGAATACTACTCAGACATAATAAAGAATGAAATAATGTCATTTGCAGCAACATGGATGGATCTGGAGATTTTCATCACAAGTGAAGTAAGCTAGAAAGAGAAAGAAAACTACTGTATATCACTCATAAGCAGAATCTAAAAAAAGAAAAAAGGTGGACCCTGATGAACTCATCTACAAAACAGAAACAGTTTCACAGACAGAATAATCAAACTTATGGTTACTTGGGAAAGTGGATGGGAAGGGATACATTTGGGATTTTTAGATTTGCAAATGTTAGCGACTTTATATAAAAATGGATAAAAACAAATTTCTTCGGTATAGTACTGGGACCTCTGTTCAATATCTTATAATAACTTTCAATGAAAAAGAATATGAAAACCAATATGTGTATGTATATACATGACTGGGACATTGTGCTGTACACCAGAAATTGACACAATTAACTGACTGTACTTCAATTTTTAAAAGTCTCGTCGATAAAACAGTCATTTTTTTCTGCTAACATTTACTTCTATTTCTTATGAGTTCCGGTTCTTCCCCTTCTATGTTTTGTTGTCTCAAAGTATGGCTTTTTATATTGTAAATGTGTTAGAAACCAAAATAGCTGTAGTTATTTTTCTACATGTTTCTCCCTTTTAATCTTCATGTTATAATAAAGTTTGTAATAATCTATTCTAATAAAGTGTGATGATTTTCTGGTTCTCTCTATCACTCTGCTCAAAGTTTTGTAAATTTTTTTCTTTTTGACTTTAGTAGAAAAGCGATTCTCAACACCTCTTGTAAGGCAGGTGTAGAATGAACTTCTTCACCTTTTGTTTCTCTGGGAAAGTCTTTATGTCCTCTTCAAATATCTGAAGAAGACATCTTTCCATATAGATTATTTTGCGGTGACAATTTGTACCTTTCAGTATTTTGAGAATGTTATTCCACTCCCTTCTTGTCTGTTAGGTTTCTGGTAAGAAACCCATTAATAGTCCAACAAGTGCTCCTTTAAAGGTTTCCATCTTTTTTTTTCCATTGCTGCCTTTGTCATTCTTTCTTTGTAATTGACTTGTGAAAATTTCAATACTATATGTCTTGGAGATCTTTTGCATTGACGTAATTAGGTGTTTTCTTAGCTTCAGTGAATTTTTTTATCCAGTTCTTTCCCCAGTTCTAGGAAGCTCTTGGCTATCATTTCTTTAAATGAACTCTCTGCTGCCTTGTTTCTCTCTCCTTCTGGGATACCCATTACTCTGATGTTACCATTCTTAAAAGAGTTGGATAGCTCTTATATAATTTTCTCATTTGTTTATGTTCTATTTCTCTTTCCTCTTCAGTCTGTGTTATTTCTAGATTTCTCCCTTCAAGCTCACTAATTCTTTCCTCCGTATGATTTGCTCTCTTTCCAGTGCTTCCTTATGCACTCTTCACCTTGCTTGTTGAGGTCTTCAGCTCAGGAATTTCTGCTTGGCTCCTTTTTAGAGTTTCAGTTTCTTTGATCAAGTATTCCTTCTGTTCATTAATTTATCCCTGAGCTCATTAAACTACCTTTCTGAGTCTTCTTGTAGCTTATTGAGTTTCTTCATGTTAGCAATTTTGAATTCTCTATCAGTTAGATTGCAATATTGCATGACCCTAAGTTTGGCTTCTGGAGAACTGTAATTTTCTTTTTGTGGTATAGTGTTAGTGCAGTTCTTTATGGTGTTTGATGAATTTTTCCTATTTCTGCACGTTTGAAGTTAAATGACAGGCTAGAAGTTAGAAGTTCGTGTCCTTTCCTTTGTCTTCTGGTAGGTGGCACTATAACACAAGTTTTTGGTCTTTCTACCTGAATAGCCTCTGGATGTATTTGAGAGTTGGCAGTTTCCAGCCTCCACCATCTAGAGGAGGAGAGTGGCTCTGTGCCTTTGTTATTTTTTATTTTGCCTCGAGGATCATTACTTCTGCTAGAGCAGCTGTCATCGCCATCTTCTCACATCTGGTGTCCTGTGAGTCACTGAGTCTGCTACTGTGGGGGGAGAGTACGGTAGGGAGAAGCCAGGGGCACACAGGCACCTCTACCATGTCTAGTGTTGGAAGGTTTATGGGTTTCACCACTGCAGATCGTGGCACTGTGGGCAAGGGGCATGGGCACCTTGGCAGCTGAGAGAACAGAGGTCCAGTCCCCACTGCTGCTGCTGCAGTCTGGAGGCTGGAGTCATGGGCACCACCTTTCCTGCTGCTACTGGGTTCTCTGAAGTTTCGGACTCAGAGATCACAAGGACGGAGTTGAAGGCACTGACTCCCTGCTCCCTCAGTTGCATCTGCTCTACGTGTCCTAGTCTACCTACCACTATTTACACAGATGTGTGGAGTTCCCCTACATAGTGCTGTGCTGGGAAGAGGCGTCTCTGTCCAGTTGTGCATATTTTACTTGTAGACTGAAAGAGACAGAAAAAGTAGCTTTTTTCCATCACCATTTTGCAAATGTCACTTAAGCTTCTGGTAGTTTTTAGTTTACTGCTGATGTCACTCAAATATCTTGCAGCTTTACAAGTCTTGCCTGTCTTTTTTCAGCTTTAAAAGAAGTTCATATTTTGATACCATTTTAAAGGGGCACTTATAAAAATTCAATTTTTGAAATTAACATAGAAGGCAACTTATTTTTGTATATAGACCTTGTAACTTTCAATATTGCTAAACTCATTTGCTAGTTCTAGCAACGTCTCTGTAGAGTTCATCAAATGTTTAACTTAGACGATCATACCGTCTGCAAGTGAGAGCTTTGCCCCTTCCTGCCTAGTGTGGGTGTTCTCTGTTTCTCCTCCTTGCTTCACTGCACTGACTACAACTCCCTGTAAGATGTTAGATGCCTTGTTTCTAACCCCAGAAAGAAATTTTAGTCTTTTATTATTAAGTATAACGTTGGCTGTGAGTTTTTCACGGATGCCCCTAACAAGCTAAAACATGTTCATTTTTATTCTTAGTTTGCTGAGAGTTTTATCAGAAATAGATGTTGGATTTTGTCAAATATTTTTTCTTTATCTATTAAAATGATCTTATGGTTTTTATTTATTTTCCTGTTAATATGATATATTACATTGATTAACTTTAAAATGTTAAACTAAGCTTGCACTCCTGGGAGAAATCCCACTCGTGTCACCAGGTATCACTCTTTCTATATGTTGTTGATTAAAGTTTGCTAAAATGTTCTTAATATTTTTATGTCTATATTCCTGAGCGATATCAGTCTTCAGTTTGCTTATGCCTTTGCCTGTTTTATCAGGATAACACAGGCCTCACAGAAAAAGTATTTTTCCGGTACATTTTTAAAAGGTTTTGAATAGAATTGCTTTATTATTTCTGTAAATATTTCATAAAATTTACCTATGAAGTCACCAGTACTTTGACTTCCCTCTGCAGGGAGATTTATACTGCAAATATAATGTATTTAGTAAGTTTAGGGCTATTCGAGTTTTTAATTTCTTAAGTGAGTAAGTTTTGCAATTTGTGTCTTTAAAGGAATTTATCCATTTTATGCCATCAGTTTTATTGAAATACAGTTGTTCATAATATCCTCTGATTATCTATTTAATATCTGTAACATTTGCAATGTCCTCTGTCACATTCCTGATATTAGTAATTTGTGACTTTATTTTTTTAACTTGTGGTTGTATTTTTTTCTTATCAGGCTACCTAGATTTTTATCAATTTTATCTTCTCAAAGATACAGCTTATAGTTTCACTGATTTTTTCTTGTATTTTTTTCTCTTTACATTTAAATATATTTCAAGCTTATTTTTCTATTTACTTAGAGTGGAAGCCGAGGTCAGTTTTGAAACCTTACTTCTTATTATTATACTTATTAAGTGTTGTAAATTTCTCTCTAAGTTTCTTTAGCAGCATTCCATATATTTTCATGCAGTCAAAATACATTCTAATTTCCTTTTTTGACCCTTGTGTAATTTAAAGTGTGTTATTTAATTTCCAAAAAAAATTTTTTTATATTCTAGGTATTTTCTGTTGCTTAGTTCAAATTATTTTCTTTGTGGTCAAAAAACAATATTTTCTATGACATGAATTCTTTTAAATTTATTGAAACTTGTTTTTTGGCATAGCTTATGGTTCATCTTGGTAAATCTTGGATATGCACTTAAAAAGACTGTGTATAAGATGAGTGTTGAAATTCTATTGTTCTTAAGCTCATAATGTTTACAATTATTATGCCTGCTTTGTGAGTTCCCAGTTTAGCATAAAATAATCTCTATGTCTGATAACAGTCCTTTTTATGAAATCTAATTTTCTTTTATATTAATTTAGCCTATTCAGTTTTCTTTGGCTTAATGTTAACATAATGTATATATTTACATTCTTTTACTCTTTACCTGTTTGTTTTTATATTCATTTTTTTTTAGAGACTTGTGTGTCCTTTTTTTTTTTTTCCAGTTCCCAAATTTCTGCTCTTCAGTTGTGATGTTTGGATCATTTATGTTTAATATAATTGTCGATATGATTGGGTTTAACCTACAATACTACTTTCATTTTCTATTTATCTTTTCTGTAATTTTTTTCTTCTCCCCTTTTCCTATATTTTCCTTCTTTTCTGACTTCTTTTTGGTTAATCGGCCACTTAAAAAACAATTCTTTTTCATCTCTTTTGCTGCTTTATTTGCTACAGTTCATTGTTCTGCTATTTTATTAGTTGTTTATCTTAACCTATGTTTTATTAATACTACACTGCTTTATGCAGAGCATAAGACTCTTACAATAGTTTGTTTTTATTTTTCTCCTCTCAGGTTTTGTGTACTTGTTATAGTACATTTTACTTCTACATATGTCATATTCTCACAATACTGTGCTATTATCTTTATTTTAAAAGTTAATTATTATTTGATAAAAATTAAAAAATAAAAAATTAATATACATTTACACATGTAAATTACATATGGAGCTTTCTTTGCGTAGATTCATTTTAATATCTGGTATCATTTTTTTCTTTCTTGCAGTACAAATCTCCTGTCAAATTCTTTAAGCTTTTGTGGTTTTGAGAAAGCCTTAATTTTGCTTTCACCTTTTGTCTTTGTTGGGTTTAGAATTTTAGGTTGAGATGATTTCTTTTACTAATGAAACATGTTGCTCCACTGCCACCTCTCTTGAATTATTTCTGATAAGGACTCTGCTATCACCCTTATGGTTATCTCTTGGCATTGTATCTATTTTTTTTTTCATTGAAGTTAGTTGATTTACAATGTTACATTAGTTTCTGGAGTACAGCATAGTGATTCTATTTTATATAGAGAAAAATATATATATTCTTTTACATATTGTTTTTCATGATAGGTTGTTAAAAGCTATTGAATGTATTTCCCCATGTTACACATTAGGACCATGTTGTTTATGTATTTCATATATAGTAGATTGTATTTGATAATCCCAAACTCCTAATTTATCTCTCACTCTATTTCCCCTTCGGTAACCATAAGTTTGTTTTCAATATCTGTGAGTCTATTTCTGTTCAGTAAATGAGTTCATTTGTATCATTTGTTTAGATTCCACACATAGGGACAACATGAAATTTATCTTTCTCTGTTTGACTTCACTTACTATAATAATATCTAGGTCCAATCACATTGCTGCAAAAGACATTATTTTACTCTTTTTATGGCTAAGTAATATTCCATTGTATATATACACTACATCTTCTTTATCCAACCTCTCTTAATGGACATTTATGTGGCTTCTATGTCTTGGCTGTTGTAAATAGTGCTGCTGTAAACATTGAGGTGCACCTATCTTTTTTAATTAGTTTTCTTTGGATATATGCTCAGGAGTGGGATAGCTGGATCATATGATAAGTCTATTTTTAGTTTTTTACAGAATCTGCATACTGCTTTCCACAGAGGCTGCACCAAATTACACTCACATCGATAGTGTAGAACACCAATACTGTTCTCTTTTCTACACACCCTCTACAGCATTTATTGTCTGTGAACTTTTTAATGATGGCCATCCTGACAGTGTGAGGTGATATCTCATTGTAGTTTTTAATCACTTTTCTCTGATAATTAGAAATATTAAGCATTTTTCAGGTGCCTTTTGGCCATCTGTATGTCTTCTTTGGAAAATGTCTACTTAGATCTTTGGCACTTTTATTTATTTATTTATTTATTTTGGTTAAAAGTTTGTTGTTGTTGTTGCTGCTATATGGGATATTTGTATATTATGGAAATTAAGCCCTTTTAAGTCTCATCATTTGAAATATTTTCTCCAAGTCCATAGATTTTCTTTTAGTTTTGTTTATAATTCCCTTTGCTGAGCAAAACTTATAAGTTTAATTAGGTTCCATTTGTTTATTTTTGCTTTTATTTCTGTTGCCTGGGTAGAATGGCCTAGGATAACATTGCTACAGTCTACATAGAGAATGTCTTCCTGTGTTCTCTTCTTGGAGACTTATGGTATCCTGTCTTACATTTAAGACTTTAAGCCGTTTTGAGAGTTTTTTTGTGTTTGCTGTGAGGGAGTGTTCTAACTTTGTTGATTTAATGTGACTGTGCAGCTATCCCAATACCATTTGCTGAAGAGACTGTCTTTTTTTCCAGTGTATTCTCTAGTCTTCTTTGTTGAAGATCAATTGACTGCAGGTGTGCAGGTTTATTTCTGGGCTTTCCATTCTGTTCCATTGATCCATATGATTGTTTTTGTGTCAGTACCATGATGTTTTGATTTTTGTAGCTTTGTAGTGTTGTCTGACGTCTGGGAAGGTTATGCCTCCACCTTCATTCTTTTTCTTAAGGGTCTCATGCTCTACCAACTGAGCTAGCCGGGCAGCTGCCCGTTCTTTTTCTTAAGTATTGCTTTTGAAAGTCTCTATATTTCGTGATACCATATAAATTTTACAATTATTTTTTTCTTCCTCTGAAAAAATATTCTGGGTAATTTGACAGGCATCTCACTAAGTCTGTAAATTACTGAAATGGTAGTATGGCCATTTTAACAATATTAATTCTAGCAATCCAAGAACATGAGAAATCTTTCCATGTCTTTAAATCACCTTTCTTTTTCTTTATCAGTGTTTCATAGTTCTTAGAACATAAGTCTTTTAGCTCCTTGGTCAGATTTATTTGTAAGTATTTAAATTTTTGATGTGATTTTAAAAGGGATTTTTTTCAAGCTGCTTTTCTGATATTTCTTTGTTATTGTACAGAAACACAACAGATTTCTATATGTTAATCTTGTACCTTGCTACCTTGCAGAATTTGTTTATCAACTCTAGTAGTTTTTGTGTGGAGTCTTCAGGGTTTTCTATATATAGCATCAAGTCATCTGCATATTGTGACAATTTTACCTCTTCCCTTCCCATTTGTATCCCTTTTATTTCTCTTGTTCCAAATTTTAGGAAGGCTTTCAACTCTTCCTGCAAGTATTAAATTGGCTGTGAGATTTCATAAATAGCTTTAATTATGTTGAGACATGTTCCCTCTATACTTATTTTGGTAAGAGTTTTTTATCATAAATGGAAGTTGAATTTTATCAAATGCTTTTTTCCACATCTACTGAGAAAATCATGTGGCTTTTGTCCTTCTGTTGATGTAGTGTATCACATTGGTTGATTTACACATGTTGAACCATCCTTGTGACCCTGGGATTAATTCGACTTGATCATAGTGTAAGATATTTTTTATGTGTTGTTGGATTCAGTTTGCTAATATTTTGTTGAGAAATTCTACATCTTTTTTTCATCAAAGATACCATCCTGTAGTTTTCTATTTTGGCAGTGTCTTCGTCTGGTTTTGATATCAGGGTGATGGTGGTTTCATAGATGATTTGAGGAGCATCCCCCCCTTTATCTTTTGGAGGAGTTTGAGAAGGACTGGTGCAAGATCTTCTCTGTGTGTCTGGCAGAGTTTCCCGTGAAGCCACCCAGTCCTGGGCTTTGTTTGCAGGGAGGATTTTTGTTGTTGTTTTGTTTTGCTTTTAATACAGATTCTATTTCACTTCTAGTGATTGGTTTGTTCTTATTATTAGTTCTTGATTCAGTTTTGGTGGATGACAAATTTCTAGAAACTTGTCCATTTCTTCTAGGTTGTTCAATTTGTTGGTATATAATTGTTCATAGTATTCTTTTTTATTTATTTATTTTTGTATATCTGTGGTATTGGTTATAATTTCACCTCTTTCTTTTATAATTTTGTGTCCTCTTACATTTCTTCTTGGGGAGCCAAGCCAGAGGTTTGTCAATCTTGTTTATTCTTTCAAAAAACAGCTGTTGGTTTTATTGATTTCTTCTATTTTTTAATCTCTTTTATTTATTTCTCACTGATCGTTATTATTTATTTTCTTCTGCTGACTTTAGGTTTTGTTTGTTCTTTGTTTTATAATTTTTATGTGATAGTTTAGTTTCTTTATTTGAGATTTTTCTTTTTTTTTTTTTTTGAAGTAGGACTGCATCACTATAAACTTCCCTCTTAGAACTGCTTTTTCTGTGTCCCATAGATTTTGGATCATTGTGTATTTGTTTTCATTTGTCTCCAGGTATTTTTTAAATTTTCTCTTTGCTTTCTTCAATGGCCCATTGGTTGTTTATAGAATATTGTTTAGCCTTCACATATTTGTGGGGTTTTGCAGTTTCTTTTTCCTTGTAGTTGATTTCTAGCTCATAGACTCATGGTTAGGAAAGTTGCTTGATATAATTTCAATCTTCTTAAATTTGCTGAGACTTGTTCAGTGACCTAACATGTGATCTATTCTGGAGAATGTTCCATGTGCACTTGAAAAAAATGTGTATCTGCTGCTATTGGATGGAATGTTCTTATTTTTGTATGTTTTTTAAAATTAAAGGAATAGAGACACAGTTGCTTATGTACTTATTTTAATACTATAAAGTATTATTGTATTATAGGATAGCTTATTAATACACATGCATGTATATATACATATTCAAATGTGTGTAATTTTTTTTCCTGTTTGAATCATGTGGAAATTCACACATATAAGTTTCAATTAACATTTTCTCTAGCTCTTGAGAATGACACATATGTTCTTGCATGTATATTTGGATAATTAAATCTTACTTTATATATATGATCATGTATCATGTTTTGCCTTTGGATTTTATTGATAAAATCATTATCAATTTTAATTTTAATTTTATTTAGTGAAGATTTTTTTAAAGGAATATCAATGTCACAAATACAGTTTTATAATGGATTCTTTTTCCTTACTGCAAGTCCTATGAGGAGGGAGAAAGAAAGACTTTTTAACATAAATCCTCCCACATCTTTAAATTTGTATGTAAAACTGGCACTAGTTCATCACTGTTTTTGCTGAAAAGAAAAAAAAATCAAAGTCGCCCATGAGGACTTTCCTCTCCCCTTTTCTTTAATAATGGATACTTCAGAGGCCTCCTGAGGTCCCCTTCCCCCTGTCATGTTTAAAGGGTTTATTATTTCCAGAAAAACCTTGCTGTTTCCATTGAAGACTGAGCTGATCCTAGGTAATATTAATTCTGTTCCTCTTTCTTGTCAGAACTCAACTTCAAGTAGAACATATGAGATCAAAGCTGAAAGAAAGTTTATGTGGGCTGTCATCCGCCATTGTGTCTGAGACATCAACAATGCTCAGAACAAATTAGGTGTCAGTCTGGTAAATCACAGTCAGGAAGGCAAATCAGTTTATAAAACATTTGGTCACCTGGAAGGAGCCACTGTTCAAAGAACAATTAATCTTTCTTTTCTTTTTGGTAATTAAAAAAAAAATCTGAATTTAGCTGGTCATTATCATTGTTTCCTCAATCTCTATCCAACTTACTTTTTGTTTCTTCCAATGGGATAAAGAGCCATTGCTCTGAACAACTAGACCAAAAGCATTTACAAGGCCATTCACATGAAATGTTTCATTATTTTAGTATAATCTTCCAAATTATAAACAGCTCCAGAAAAAGAAGTGGGAGTGAAGGTGGACAAGGGAGAGATGTAACTTTCCTGCCGTCCTTGAGTGTGGAATGTCTGCAGATCAAAGAGAGAATGTTCAAGGATAAAAGCAAGCAAATCTTTCCCTCACAGGACTTCAGTTTTTCAAATCCTTCTTGATCTCATAGCCTTTCATTAAGGAGTTTGAATAACATAAGACAGGGAATTGTTTTCCACCTTTTTCACAATGTGGAATTATCTGTCACCTTCTCATCTTAAACCTGAGAAAAAAGAAAACAAGAAAGAAGAAGATAAAATGATTATATTTGTCACATCAGGCTACTTAATCAGTTGTTTTAATCTGAAATTTAAAAAGAACTTAATTCACATTTATAAAGAAATATGAGGCACACACACACACACACACACAGAGAGAGAGAGAGAGAGAGATGTTGGACTAAGGCTCACCTCACCAGTGTTCTAGGTTAACTCTGCCAATAATTTCAAGAACTTGAGATAATAATGTTAATATGCTAGCTTACCCTTTACTCAACTACAAATGGTGATTCTTATTTCTAACCTTGCTTTTGCTAACATTGTTGTGTGGATCAACTGAGAGAGACTCATAACTAAATAAAATGTGTTCAGATCAAAGATGATGTTGTTACAAAGGCCCCATCGTTTGGTCATGTCTGTGACACCATTATTCACAAGCATGCACTGTAATCTTAATTCCCATTTTGCCTGTATTTGTCTCCACTACCATCTCTCCCTAACTTACTTTGGGGGTGCATTTGACTTGCTTCTCAAAGTATAATTAGAGGCTCCATGATTTCAACTTTAAATTATTTCCTGGTGTTTTGACCAACCACAGTTCTACAGAGGAAATAGTATTGGACACCTGAATTAATTGCTACCTTTTTTTTTGTTACTCTTATGTCAGATTTTGTGCCCTTTCCTAATAACTCATTTGTTTGACTCAAAATCAGTCTTTCTACCTGCTTTTTCCAGTTCTCTCCCTCTCTCTCTCCCCCCACCTTGCCAGGCATCCTTATTTTTAATCTTCTGTCTGGCTCCACCATCCTAATTCAATTGCAAGCCCTACATTCTAGATATATTCTCTTCTTTTTCTCTGTTTATGTCGAGCACATCATGGCAACTTAGATGTAACATTAAGTTTTCTTAGCAGTCATACTATTTCCTCCATTATCTGAGATTCTGAATTTCCTCCCTGTTCCTCTTTAGTTACTCCAACATCTTAATTGAGACTAACTGACTCATTTGGTCTATGAGCATTTAGAAAACTTACACCATCTCCCCTTGATGGCTGGGTCAAAATTGCAGCATTGTATTGAGGGGAACTGTATTCAAGAGGTCTAGTTAGTTGCTAATAGCTAACAGGGCCAATTGAGATATGGGAGCCAGGTGATAACCTTGACTACTTGAGACACCTTCTCTTCCAAAAAGTCTCCATACAGGTGATCAGATTTGGTGGTTGGAACTGACAATTGTGATACACTTCAAGTTTATCTTTCACTTGCTACTTACCCTCACCTATAATCATCTCAAACTACAGATGTTGCCCTATTGCTCTGCTCTTTACTTTGAAATTTGTCTTTAAAGATTAGTTACACACTAAATCTCTAGTTACCTCTCATCCACTCTCCCTCTGGGGTTTTGCTTTTTCTCTCCTCAAATTACTCTTCTATTTTCACTTGTAATTAATGACCAAATCCAATAACCCTCTTTGTTTTTCATGCTATAGGAATTCTTTTTGAATTTTGCAATGTGGAGCACACAACATGCACACCTGTCTTAGGTTTCATGTCCTGCACACTCTGTTTTTTCTTTATTTCTGACTTCCCATTTCCTACCTCAGTGATCACTCTCCTCATCTGTCTATCCTTACAACTTCCTTTTTCCAAACTATAAATTTTAAGTTCTAGTATTTGCACTTCTTTGTCATCAAATTTTTATCCCTTCTCTCTCTCTTCACACACAGGCCTGTATTTCCAGCTTCTGCCTAGATATTCCTTACCTGTGCCCTTTGGGCATATCTGGTGCAGTACACACAAAACTTAAATTTTCATCAAATTGTAATAGAAAAGAACAAACCTTACTCTATATTAGATTTGTTCCTTTAGCTTTAACCACCGTGCCCTGTTTTCTAGGCTTAGCCTTGCTAGCTCTGTACTCATGTAAAGATAACAAAGTTGCAGAATAGAGAATGACATTTGTTTTGTTGGAGGTTTTGCAGGAGCACCATGAGCTGGCCCACATGCACAGCTGCAGGAACAACGAATTCCTAAACCAAGAAATTTGCAACAACAAACCACATCCCCTCCCCTGTTTTTTTTTTGTTTGTTTGTTTGTTTGTATAAAAGGAGCGTGTACTCTGACTGCAACAGGATGGTTATCCAAGACATTAGTCTGCCATCCTCTCGATCTGCCGGCTTTCGAATAAAGTCACTATTCCTTGCCCCAAGACCTCATCTCCCAGTTTATTGGCCTGTCGTGCAGCGAGCGGAATGAGCCGGACTCGGTAACAAAATCCTATTCTTCTGTATTTTTGGTCCTTTCGCTCAGTAACTCCAACTAGAAATTTTATATTTATTTTCAACTGTTGTTCTGCTTATCTTACCCCTCACATAAATACCAAATGCTTTGCTTTTCTGTCATCTGCAATCTCACGGGCATCTTTGTTTAAGATTCACATAATTTCTCAATCTGACTTCAAACATGAATAAAATACTATTGACTTCAATAAAAACTCACAACATAAGAGGTGTGAATTTAAGTTTTATTCAAGGTCTTACTAAAGGTGACAGCCAGGGATACAGGCTCTCATTTAGCTCCAAGGAATTGCTCTGTAGAGACAGTAGAGAGGCCAACTTACATATGAACTCTGGGGGGTTAGGAAATACATGCAGTCAAGCATACACTTGGTAAAAGATTACTGCTAATCACAAAGAAAAGATATCTCAAGTTAATGATGTTAGTGGTTTTCTATATATGAGAAGATGCAAGAATCTGGGGTCACTAAAATTTTTCCTGAGGTATATACATCTATCTAATGGACCTGCTCATCCAAAGCACAGAGGGCCTCATCCTGTTTTCATCCTGAATTCCTTTCAGGGTGCACTATCAGTAGATGACTGCAGCCAGTGGTGACATCCCTTGCAGAACAGGGTCATAAGCAAAGCTCTTTATTCTTCTTTGTTCACAATCCTATAAATAGTGTTACTGGGTACCCCTGTTTATTTATCACTCCCGCAGCTTTTTCCACAACCTCACAGAACCATCTAGGCAATAATTTGTCTCCCAGATTCTTTT